>NC_063995.1:4800000-5431210 GCF_932276165.1 Plutella xylostella | reverse complement strand
CAACAGCACACACTACAAACATTGAATTAAAATTAAGTTTATAATAATCTAGGTCCGAAGTGTGCACACATAACAGACATGCACAGCATTTACAAATAATGTATTAAATTAAATTACAAAATATAGGCAAAAAACATGCAATATTAATTAACTATTAGAAGATATCAAATTTATACAATAAAATGAAAATAAAACTTTATACACAAACAAAAAAATAATGAATTAGAATAAATTATGTACAATTTTTGAAATAAATTAAATTATTTGGTATTATTTGTTGGATTAAATTAGTTATTAATTAATTCAATTAGTTAATTATAATAATTACATTATTTAAAAAAATCAGCTAACAGTTGAGAAAACTTGGCCAAAGACATATGAAAGATGTCAACATCTCCGACCCGATTATTTAAATTGTTGTATTCAGTCATTAATCTATTGATAGGAGAGAACTGTCCGAGATTTGTCCTTGAAAATCGTGGGCAAAAAGTCTTGGTTATGGCATAACGGGGACACTGCCTAGGCACAGTGATGGAAAGCTGTTCTCGTATGCCCGGGCAGTCGACAAACCCATTTAATATTTTAAATAAAAACTTCAGATCAAGCACGACACGTCGGTTGCGGAGGGAGTTCATTTTGAAAAATGACAATCGGTCTTCATAAGGCGCTCTGTGAGAGATGCCCTGGGAGATGTAGGCAATATGCCGTGTGAACGCTCTTTGAATGCACTCAATCCGCTGCGAGTGAACAGCGTATAGTGGACTCCAGACTGTGCAGGCAAATTCTAGGTGACTTCGCACAAGAGCATTATATAGTAATATTCTTGTGCGGGCAAACCTAAAACTCTTGCAGTTGCGTTTGAGAAATCCCAGCATCTGTGAAGCTTTACTGACTATTTTGTCAATGTGTGCAGTAAAACAAAGTTTACTGTCTATCAGAACGCCGAGATCCCTGATCTGATCAACTTCTTGGAGTACTGTTCCATCTATGTGATAGGATGTCAGAATTGGCTCTCGCTTTCTCGTATACTTAATGTGGAAGCACTTGCCTGCGTTTAGTACCATACTATTATTGTTGCACCATGTACTAATGCTATTAAGATCCGATTGTATTAGTTCCATATCGTTGCGAGATTCAATTTTCTTGTAGATTTTTAAATCATCAGCGAAGAGCGCGAATTTACAATGCCTTATAGAGGAGGTAATGTCGTTTATGAACAATAAAAACAATAGAGGACCAAGATGAGACCCCTGAGGGACGCCAGAATCTGCATAGTAGTTCAGAGACTCATAACCACGCACAACCACTGTCTGTGTTCTTTTATCAAGATAAGACCTAAACCACTCGAGAAAAGGGCCATACACTCCAAATGATTCGAGCTTGCGGAGAAGAAGACTAGTGGTTGACCCTGTCAAAAGCACTACTGAAGTCCGTGTATATTGCATCTATCTGACTACCGTTATCAATTTCCTGGCAAAGATCAGATACAAAGGTGACAAGATTGGTGTTAACAGAGCGTTTTGTTATAAACCCGTGCTGACTATCCGTTAGAAAAGGCTTTGTGTGGTTCATAAGGAGTGGATACACCATTCTCTCGAATAGCTTTGCAGCACATGACAATATTGAAATCGGACGGTAGTTCTTTACATCACTATTATCCCCTTTCTTGTAAACAGGAACTATACGTGCTTTTTTCCATTCAGTGGGGAAAACACCCGTATTCAAAGACTGATTATAAATTATAGTCAGTGGTAAAGCCAATACGGTGCCACAGCGTTTGATGAACACGGGCGGTATTCCATCTGGTCCAGCTCCTTTAAATATATCTAGTCGTTTAATTTGTCTCATGACATCATATTCACTGAAGCTAAGGAGACCAATACAGTGAGACTGAGATTTACTGACAGGGCAATATGGAACCACTGATGGATTGGGGGAGCTGTAAACCGAAGAGAAATGATCTGCGAATAGATTTGCAACATCAAGACCCGTTTGTGCTTCAGTGTTGTTTAGCTTCATTGAAGCGGGTACACCATGATCAGTACCACGTTTTTCGTTTACAAAGCGCCAGAAAACTCTAGGATGTTTCCCTATGCCATCCTCCACACTAGAAAGAAACTTATCATAGCACTGCTTCATAACCTTGTGGCCGCGCTCTCGAATTAGATTGAACTCATATTTATCGCGGGGGTTGTTAAAGATTTTTACTTTTCGCCTTAGTTTTTCCTTTTCAGCTAGTAATTTGATTAAACTGTTACTAAACCACCGTGGAAATTTTATTTTTTTGGGGTTATGTTTCGGTACCAATTTTTCAATAACTTGTTTGACCTCGTCATAGAAAATTGACAGCCCTTCATTTACATCCCCTGCTGCTCTTCCTAGTAGATCCTGCCATTTGATTACACTTAAAGCAGATATAATTTCATTATAGTCAGCCTTATAGAAATTATAGCATGAGCGTTTACAAGGTTTGATAGTTTCCGGGATCGTGATGGCAACAAGACTTACCAAAAGACAAGGGTGCAGTTTATCGAGTTTACTAAGCCTATCCATTGACTCACTGACTGATACGCCATTCATATTAGAAATAACCAGGTCAAGAATGTTCCCATCTTCATTTACATTGCTGTTAAATTGGTTTAAGGTGTTTAAGGCTAAAAAATCTATCAGAGAATAACCCAAATTGCTATTAAAGTTTGAGGGTAGACAAGTACTACATGCTATATCTCGGGTCCAGCGTATAAAACCTAGATTAAAGTCTCCAAGTATCAAAGCATCGTCAACATTAAACAGAGCATCATTAGCGCTTTGGAGAAATCTTTTAAGGTGTTCCAATTTTACTGGAGGTGGCAGGTAAACGGCACATATAGCAATTTTTCTAACAATATTGTTAAGTTTTACTTTTAATGTTACCCAGACATCTTCTGCGTCACTCTCCCAGGATTGAACCCGAGTAGATTCGATATCATTGTGAACCGCAATTAATATGCCACCTCCGTCTAATTTTCCACCATTTAACTTAGATTTAGAGGTAAGTCTGTCCCTACGGTACACCGTATACCTCGAGTCTATAATTTCTCTAGTATTTATATTTGAGTTAAGCCAAGTTTCAGTGAAGACAATACATTCATAATTATTCTGCAAAATATTGTTTAAAACTACATTTGTTTTGGTCCGGAGACCGTTTGTATTTTGATAGTATATATTGAATTACATAATAAAACTACATGAAAGCTTTGTTGGTAAGAGAATATGTATACTTATGATTAAATAATTAGTTTAAGACTATCGCTGTTTCTTATTTGAATAGCTTGGCTACCCTCGTCTTTTCGTACAAGTATTCTTCCGTTGCGAATCCAGACGAATTTGTAACCAGCCTCCCTAGCCCTCTTTCGAGCAGCTGCATGGATATTTTTATTGAACGGTGCTAAATGTTCTTGCAGATATACAGGCACTTTGGTTCCGCTGATGCCTAAGTGGTGACTGTTCAGTTTGTCTTTAGGGTTTTGCCTGTTGTATTGGCTGACCGCCGCTATAAGAGCATCCCGGGGTCCAGTAGAGCGAAGTTTAACTATCACAGAGCGGGGTTTATTAGTGTCTTTAGTTAACTTGGCGACTCTAGTTGCTTGCAGTATGTCACTGTCTGCAATACTGCTATTAACTGTTTTTGCAAGTTGTGCCACAGTGGTAAGCAGATTTTCAGTTCGGTGCTCAGGTATCCCGTTGATTTCCACATTATTTTCTCGCATGGTTTGTTCTACCTGGACGAGTCTATTTGATAGCTCATGTACCTGTTGGTTCAGTGTATTGTTATCCTCTTGCAAATTACTGATAATACTTTCTTTCTCATCCAATCGTGATTTCATGTCCTCGTACTGCTTATAAAAAAAAGTTAGAGAATCACGGAACGACATTATTTCTTCTTTTATGTCTTTAAGTTGGTCGGTGACATGTTTGTTTATAGCTCTGTCCAGAGTTGACGATAGTTCTTCCTTGATGATTTCCCGCAATTTACTTTCGGTAAGGGACTTATCCACGGCTGATGTAATGCTATGTTTATTTCTCAGTGTGACATTTTCATTAGAAACATTAGTTTGTAAGTAATCGTTACGAGAGCGTACTGGAGTATCAGTATTGTCACCTCTAGGCAACTTGCCAGTACACTCGGGGCAGCTCCAGCGTTTTTTATGTTCTTCGCCAAATTGACGGAATGAATCTGCTGAAATTCCTGCGCAGATAAGGTCAAATTTTCCCCTACAGGTTGAGCATGCTAAGTACTCATTTTTTGAAATATTGTTCTTACAGCCAGCGCAGGTGTTAGTGTAAGCAGTTTTCTTCATCGCCGAAAGACAAATATAATTTAAAAAATAAAAAAAGTATCTTCGGATTCTGGGAATCGAACCACCGCACCAATTGCAAGGCGCTCGGTACTGACGCGTTAACGCCTGAGCCAACGACGCAGTTGGATATTGCTGTGAAATTTGTACTTAGTATATTGAGTTGGGTTGTACTGGAAGTCTCTTCGGCCGAACACGGTCAATGCCCTCTGCACATCTGACGATATTCGAAGAATGAATCACACACTTAGCACTGGTACGCTCGATGTTATTTCGGCCGTTAGAGATTATTTTAAAATGTTTTTGCTTATTGTGAATTAACGCGTCACTTAATTTAAAAACTGTTTTCACTGTTAGAAGGTCCGTTTATAGCACTTTAGAATGAATATAGTTTCGACTATTGCGGCTTATTTTTAGCACCACATTAAGAATTTACAAATGGGAGACAAATAAATACGTGTTTAGATAGAATGCCGAGATGAAGCCAACCGTTTCTTTAGTAACCACATTTTCAGGTTTTCAGCATTACTTTACCGCAATACTGGTTCTGGATTCCATGAAGAACCATTTATTGTATCGTCATAATATTATGACTTAATTATAATTGCACAACAAATAATTTTATATTATGAATTATGTGATAACTACATAATCATCAGTAGGCGTGAGTTGCGAGCGCGTATAATTGGTTGGCCGTGTGGAGTTAATTAATAAATTGCCGCTTTTTGTTTTCGTTGACAAATGGTTATGCTCTCCTTCACTCCCATACCTAATATCCATTGTTAATTGTTAAATGGATATTAGGTTTTTTCATTGATTCACCTGTGATACAGGGTAATCCAAATATTTTAATTCCAGCAACCAAAATATATTTTCAGACTAAGCTTCAGGCGAATAATTTGAATTTGTAAAATTTTTACTTATAGGTAGTTTAGTTTTCATAATTTTATTTATAATTAGGTTAGGCTTCATTAGTTAAATGTTAATCTATATTATAGCCTTGAATAAATAAATGAATACCTTTTAAAAAAAAAAAATGTTGTGCTCAAAATAAAAAGTTGAAAAAATTGAGTCTATTTGGAGGCGGCGTTTTGTGAGATGGTTTTTTTTGCTCGCGAGTGTCAAATATTTTAAATTAACACAGCTATATGCATGGTATACCTTGCACAGAGAATACTTACAAATACTAATTATATTACCCTCACATTTCGATGACTAGACATCATTAGATAGGATTGCTACAGATTTCTACCATAAGCATGGTTTCACAGAAGGAATATTTTTTACCCGGATATAATAAAAACTTTACAGTTATGTCCTCCCACCCCCACAAGAGTAGTGGGTGGGGGGAGCAGAGTCCGGGGGTCAACTACGGTTTTATATACTACTCATACTGCCTAAATTACTAATCCATAATAAACGACGACGCAACACTATACATTTTTAGTGTGGGGCATGGTAGAAATTTATAGTGACGTACAGTCTGGGGCGAAGAAACTTAACCACTTATATATTCATTCTGTGAGAGGTCATATTTCTTAGGCGTTGTCCTAATAGAACGCGAATGCGCGATCATCGGCATCGTAAGTTCGCGTGAATTCTACTCGTACGAACGCGCAATCAAACATATTGAACTCTATAATAGGTATCTAACTGACAATGCACGACGCGGTTGCGCGACTCAAATGTTTGAAACTCTATTCGCGCGAACTAAGCTCGTACGAACGCGCGATCAAACATATTGAATTTGAATAGGTGTCCTGATTGACGTTCGTGCGAAAACGTCGGAGTGTAAGCCCTTCTGGTTGCTGCGCCCTTACAGGGTGTCACATTTGTAACTAATGAACTCATTACCACCTAATTCCACAATGTGACTTGCAATAAATGAATTTGTATTTGTGGTACCGCGCGAGCAAGATTCGCGTAATCGCTTATTCGATATATTCGCGTTTTATTAGGACACCCAGTTTTTGACGTCGCACGAACACGCGATGGTCGCATCGCTCGCATCGCGCATTCGCGTTCTATTAGGACAACGCCTTATGGCTAGTTTACACAGTGCGAGCTAGCGTACGAGTCAGCCTTCCGAGTAGCTGCACTGCAGTAACTCGCACTGTTTGGACGTAACTTACGAGTAACTCGTACGTGCGTGTTGTTCAGTAGCTCGTATCCGAGTTACTTGAACATTTTTTGTTTTCACTCGCCTGCTCGCCGGCAGCAACTCGCCATGACAGCGGCTCGGCCGTCGCTCGCATCGTTTGGACGCGTCGCGTTCGGCAGTAGCTCGCCAGTGCCAGCTGGACAGTTGTGAGTGGAACCCGTGTTTTTTGTGTCACTACGCCGCGACTCGGCCTGGGACTGGGTGTCGTGTAGACAGCAAAGGCGAGCCGAGCTATTGGCGTACGAGTACACAAACCGAGTAGCTGTCTACTGGCCAGGCAGCAGCTCGCACTGTGTCAACGAGCCATTAGCCACAGACTGTATCTAGACCATTGTATTGTACTTCATCAAAAAAAATAAGAAGCTTACCGGAATTTTATGCACTCTACAATACTATTAATAAAGTGTGTGGCAAAAAGTGTATACTAAGCCGATTTTTCTCTTTCGAGAATTTCGAAAACTCGTGGAACAAAAGTTGTTCAGAATGACTCCCTGAGTCACCCCCTTTCGGCTTAGTATACCCTTTTTGCAACACCCTGTATACTTAAATGTTTATTTAGTTTTAGTGTATAATATACATAGTATAACAAAATTGTATTTATTTTATTTATTTCTTGCACCGATTAAATATAAAAAGTCAGAGTAAACCCCTAGGTACATCCCTGCTTTTACGACCAGATTTTGTCTAGATTAAACGAAATTTACAAGATAAACTGTGACCAAGCTTCAGGTTTTTTTAACAGTTTCATTTCACCGTCTGCTTTTAAGAGATCGAGTTTTAAATTAAGTAATTAATGGTATCGTTGTTGAATTTGCTCTAATACTGAACGAAATAGTGTCCGATGAGTTAAGACTTTTACTGCTTTACGTAGAAAGCCTATACTTTAGTATTTATTCAACTTTTTAAATATCTTAAAGCACCTAAGTACTAATGATTCCCAATTAAGTAAAAAATACAAAACTTTAAAATTTCCTCATAGGTTTTAATTACAATCGCTTAGGTTTTAGTTGGTCTGTAAGTACCTAGTAGTATTTCTTTGGTAAATGTTATTCGGGTATTACAATGGCGCTGTTAGACTTGCCCTAATGACGTCATTAGAGTTAACAACACGACCAAATTTAATGTTACGTATTAAATGTGTGGCAAGTCTCATGTGTCTCGAAATGAAGGTAGTGAATATTTTTAAATTCCACTTTGAAGTTCTTCTTAAATAATTATCCTACCTAAATAAAATTATGAAAAATATAGATTTTAGTGTGTCATATCATATCATAACAACAAAACACTATTTTACTCTTATATAGGCATACTGAACAATGAGTAAAAAAATATATGCTCGGTACTTTAGGAATCAATAGTTATTGCAACTCTTACCAGGCAGAGTGGTGTGGCGGACAGTTGCTCACGAATAGCGTTGGGTATTTGTGAAACTTCAATACCGCGATCTAGGTTCTCATAGTAGTACACTGTGTTTCGAGAGCACTCTGTTGTGTGTCATCATTACTTCGTGATCAATACAAGTTATAGTGCCACAAACTTATCTGTTCCGGTGACAGCTCAAATAAATCTCTAATATTTCTTAATTCTATAAGATTTTAAGTTTGCTCGTATTGTTATTTCGCTCTTGCGGTGTTAATAAACCCATCTAATGTTTTAAAATATACAATTCATTAGTAAGTAATGAGATATGGAACAATTTAGTTCGCTGTCACCGGAACAGATAAGTTTGTGGCACTATACGTCAGATTGTCGATTCCTAATGTTCTCACTGTCTAGTATAGGTTTTACAGTTTATGAATACGAAAAAAGTTAACGTTTTCTTCTGTCAACTGCATACATTATCTGTCAAAAGTTTCATGATAGTTTCCGCTAGAGGAGCCACTTTGTATGCAAGAAAACGTAAACTTCTATAGTTTTCGATTCCTCGGCGCGATACCAATATCATATTCAAGCTTTCTATTAGGTAGACTATTGTCACAAAATAATAACTAGTAACTACTATTGTATGCACATTTGCACTTACCCAACTACTGGCTAGAAACTGGTTGTATTCGAAAACCTTAGAAGTTCTTGCCCTATTAAAATATACAAGTTCTTGTTAATTGTTTAAGTGGGTTCCTTGTGCTAAGTATGTCATTAAGAGCACAATTAACATCGAATACCGACGCAAATGGAGCGAATAGTGCGCGGAGTGCGTGTCGCCGGGCGTAGCTTTCATATCTTTACAGTCAGCTTGATCTCTAACGCTTCAAGAATAAGAGCAGGATTTGATTGTCCTGTTTGAAAATGTTCGGTGTAGTCCTGTCCGTATGCCGGATGACGCCATTGTCACGCAATAAAGAGATAGAACTCTTATTGGCATGGCCGACATGATATCACAGTGGTCTACAGAGGACTGGATTATTCTTATCAGCTTTTATGTATAGTTATAGAAAGATAGAAAAACTTTTATAGTTATCCTGCTTACCCTACCCTCTTTTCTCATAGTATTTTTGGCTGCAAAAAAAGTGTACGCGATTACGCGAGTGTGTGAGAATTATGGCAGAGTACATATTATATTTTTTACTATTACACATACTTACTATCTATTTTTTTATATCAACTAATAGGTATATCTTGATTATTCTTGATAAAGTTAAATAAATAACTGTTGATGTTAGTTTCATTAATTGCTTAATAATTAATTAATTTAAACGTATTGTAAACAGTATGCTATGTAGGATTTTTTTAATGAAATAAATTAATCGTAACGTTCTGGCCATATATTTATTTTATTACTTAAATTAA
Source organism: Plutella xylostella (assembly GCF_932276165.1). Taxonomy (NCBI): domain Eukaryota; kingdom Metazoa; phylum Arthropoda; class Insecta; order Lepidoptera; family Plutellidae; genus Plutella; species Plutella xylostella. The sequence goes on along the minus strand of NC_063995.1, from coordinate 5,421,925 downwards.
AAATTTAAAAAAAAAAAATTTTTTAACTGGTAAGTATAAAATTTAGCTACCTACTTGTAAGATTGTCTCTGCTATAGTTGGTTCTCACTGTGACGCACTGCGATCACAGCGTAGGACGCGGGCGGGCCGCAGCGTCATTACATGGTCAGAAACATGGCCGTGATTTCAACCACCAACCGACATTATGGGAACCATTCCCATTGAATGTATCTAGGAACAATCTTGGGGCTGACTGGTAACGAGTAAGGGTGAGGCCACACGAGCGTATTTTGTGAGTTGTGCGCGGCAGAAATGTGTGCGCGGGGACGAAGGGAGCGAGTAACTTCCCCGCCCCCCTCGTCGCCGCGCACATATTTCTGCCGGAATACGCGACTCACAACTCACAAAATTACGCTCGTGTGGCTTCACCCTTAAGGTACACTTCCGAGTCGTGCGGCTCCAGTGACACTGACGCAGCGCCATCACCTTAACTTTTGTTTGATCGAAAAGTCACAACCCCTGCGACCATAATCTATACTCTGTCCATTATATTATTGGTTTTTGACATTTAAAATCCCAGACATGTTTTATGACTGCAAAGTAAAACCAACTTTACTTAGCAGACATAAGGAAACGTCAAAATACAATAACATAGTGGAAGCTCTATAGGTAAGGTGCAAGTTAGTGGTAGATACCTACTGCTCGTTAGAGACTTATATCTCTTGGTGGTGGATAACATGAAGTTGCAATAGAAGATGTGTTGAAGCGTCACTTCTATTTCTAGGGTAATATTTGACAGTGATACGTCTTCTCAATCATCATCTACCACCCTGTATATCGCCTCCCGCCTATTTGCACCTTTACACAGGTAAAAACTCCCGTTTTGTACTTTCTCCTAATGTATGTTTTGAGGCATTGCAAAGCTCTCGGGCAACAGCCAGTAGGTATTAAAGAAATTCATTGTTAAACTGGTCCGTCTATTTCAATTAACTAGGGAACGATTTAGAAGTCAGATTAAATAAATATCTGGTTAATAATATTTTGATGCTGTCAGACCTTTTTTCAGTTCAGTGACAGCAACAAATTCATTCTTCAACTATAGTTATCAGATAAAATCAGAACTCAATTAAAATATTGGAAAATAATAACTTCTACTCTGCGTCTCGTTTACTTAAATATAAAGTAAAACCTTACACCATTTGTCATTTGATATTAATATTTATTCAAGAGATGGTGTTTGGGCATACTTCTGTTTCATTAGTCAACCCCGTGTCAATGTCACCGCGCTGTACTAACATCAGCAAAATATAACCTCTAATTTCGCAGGCTTCTAACTCAAACATGATATTTAGACACAAAACACAGCCGTGTGAAAACAGTGTAAGTAATTAATGGAGGGTGTATACGTAACTATAGGTATGTGTATTTTTGTATAATTTACACCCAAGACCGAGTGCAAATATTATTTAGCCTGTCTTTAAACAAATATTTGCCAGGGGCAGGGACCGAACCCGGGACCTTCGACATAGCAGTCAGCGTCACTAACCACTACACCATTCGGTCGTCTAACAGTTTGATCCATACATATTTTTAAATCGATACATTCACTATACATTAGCTAAAGTACATTAATGATTCCGATTACAATTCATATTTCTGTCAAGACCCTAGACCTGATTCTAGAGGCTAAAATTTAATTTAACACTGTCTAAACTTGAATTTACCTGCTGTAAAATATGAGGGTTCAGTATGAGCTTCCAGAATCGCGTACAGTTGTGATTCGCAGAAAAGACCTGCCAACTGTGGACACATTTGAAATAACACTGCGTACTTTTTGTTTTCCCAAGCTCTAGCGAACTATTTCACGAGTGGGCGAAGGGTATGTACCTACCAACGTTTATAATATGTAGTATTTATTACTAAAACGGCAACGACCTTTGTAGAGACAACAAAAAAACAATGTATTTTTTTTCGTAAAAACTGAAATACGAAATCATTTACTTTACTAAGTAGTTTATGCGTAAACTTCTTCAGGCTTAAACTTTTGAGCTTTTCAAAGACTTGCTTGACTTATGAATTAGGTATAAAATATGAACCTTAATAATATTTTTTTATTTATTAATGTGTGTGTTTTATATTGTTTACCTAATTACTTTACAATAATAATGAAGATGATGACATCAAGCAGATAAGTAATCAACCGTACAAAGTATAAAATAAATCTGAATTCACAAACAAGCTATTCTAATATGACAAACCATCTGTCACAATTTCCCTACATTATCATCATTATCATAAATAACAGATGCAAAGTGAAGAACCACACGAATAAAAAGTAAAGCACTGTCTTCGAATAAAATGGAAGTATCAAGGCTCGATCTCAAATTTGGTTTTTCCTGCACAAGGCTGATCTGTCGCTGTCTCTGTCTGGCTCGAGCGAGTGGTGGGCCCGGGGAGTGTCGTCTCGTTCTGGCTTGGAAAGGCTGCGCGGGAAGAGAGCGTAGACTCACGACCTTTTGCCGCTGTGAGCGAGCAGTGCGGCCCGCGCGTCCACGCAGAGAGGAGGCCCCTCGCCCGTCGGTACACATCGAGCACATTGACAGCCTGAAAAAAATTACGTAAATATTACAACACTCACGCATTGATTGCCAAACACAAGCAACCGTGATCGGCGCAGTACCCGCCGACCCCCGGACTGACCCGCTCCTAGTGCCAAACGCGTTTAGTTTCTATTGTGATATTCCGTTGACCCTGGTGATTTTATTTTATAATATTTATTTTTGCCCCCCCTGTGGTGTTTACTGAATCCGACTCTGTGATTGGTTGTGCTTTGTTTTGGTTCTATTGGATTGTTGCTGGTGGAAATTGGTGAGTTTTCATTATTTTCTTTATTTTTAATTTTCACTATCACTTCAACATCTTTATCATGGGAAGTACCTACTAATTTAAGGTGGCATTTTAATTTGGTAAAGTAATTAAGAAGTAGATAGACGGTCCCGAGCCCAGTCTCCCAGGAGGCCGCAGGTGCCCAACGTTGATGAATTATCCTACTGTTTTTATGAACTGTACTTTTGAGGTGTATGAAAGGATCCTCCCCGATTGACGTATCCAGTACCCACTGTACCTTAGGAATAAACATACTAAATACGTCAGACGCACCTTGGGCAGCCTGCGACAAACGAGTGACGACTATAATCCTAATCCATTCACCACGTCGAGCTCTAGTTATTGTCACCGACACATTATGAAGGAAAATAAACAGTTTTACAGCAATTTATAAATTACATAATTTAAAAAAAATATTTCGCAGATAAATAAGGCAAAGATGATATTACCTACCCATACGCTAATACTTACCTAAAATACTTAATTTATTTTATAACAACAATTAACATAACTTAAAATGACCAAGATGTCTAAAAACCGGAACTTAATGACGTAAATTAAAGTAGAGCTATGATTCTATGAATTCGTTATTTTTTTCTATAAATATCATGTCTAGCCTAGTGTTACCTGCTGAAGCAGTTGTACCTGCAACTAGGTAACCTAGGCCAGCTTAGCTGAACTTGATGAACCTAAAATGCATTCACCATAGAGACAACTGATAATGCCTTAGATTTGAACGCCTCAACCAGCGCTGGCAGTAAACTTCTTATCGTATCTAGACTAGGGATTGACCAGTCAGATTAGAGTGAGTCGCTTACCACCCTGGGGGTGTTCCTGAAACATATCATGTGGGTATTCCTGTACTGGGTTGATCTATACTAAAAACGAATGAACGAGCGCTGTCGTGCAATCGGCACGTTCAATACAAATGATAGACTCGTCAAGTCGTGGCTCGCGTTGCAACGCTCCGAAACTTTTTTTCGTCATACAGCGTGACCCCCAGGTGATACGTCACTAGAAGAAGCTCCTTCGTGCACCCCAATGCTGATGAAACACGGCTAAGAAATGTCTCGATTATGTCATCACCCGAACAATGAAATGTGCATTCGAATTCGTCTACCCGTTTAGGAGCAAAAACTACGATAGAAATACCTACCTACAACATACCGATTTCCAACTTTCTTTGTTTTGAAAAATGCGAAGACAATAAACGCTAAAAATGACAATAACTAGGTAGGTACCTATTTATATTACGAATTACGAACATGAATGTAACAACTTGTTTTAATTATGGCTATAGAAATTCCTGTCAAGAACATTCCAGGCGTGAATAATGCGTCGCCATTAGAAGTTGAACCGGATCTGAGCGAGCACGTGAAGAAAACCGATGAGCAATATGAAATATCGCACGATTAGTGTAGTGTAGGCGCACCTGGGTGACACGCGATAGATCGGCGACTAGACGTCGATTTTGATATATTTTGTTGTCGTCGCGACTCCGCGACTCTGGCGCTAAAATATGGAGAGTGTCGGCCGTAGCCTTTCTTCGCGACTAGTCGCTGTCTCGTGTCGCCTAGCCTCCCGAGTCCGCGCTGTTGTATGCCTAGCCTACACTTAGAACCGCATGGTATAGTGGGAGAAATAAGTTCGCTTTGCCTGCAATCTTTGGCATTGAATTAATACGGCAAGCTGCGTCTTTATACAGGGCGGAATTTTGCCAATTAAATTTCTTTGGATACCTACTCGTTATAGCTTAACTAACTAACTTTTATTATGAAGCCCAGTCGGTAATAGTGAACAAATAAGTTTGTATGTAGTTTGTCATAGTAAAGTTTAATATTATCTACTCGCGATATTCAGTCTGGCTATTCATCCGGTGATAACCAAAATTAAATCTAAATTCAACGTGTGGTATCTCGATGATGGATCCATAGGAGATGAAGCAAGCACCGCTCTTCAAGACCTTGACTCAATGATCAAAGAATTCCAAAACATCGGACTAGAATTAAATTTCTCTAAATGCGAACTTTTTATCAACCCCAACCTACCGACAGACAAACAAACAGACATCCATAGTAAATTTAACTCTCTGGCACCCGGTATCAAAATCTTAAATAAAAGCTCGCTTCGTCTCCTCGGATCCCCAGTTCTTGACGAATCGATTCCCAAATATATTGACGATGAAATCACAAAATTCCAGGAATCATCGCATCGGCTGGTACAAATTAATCCGCAAATCGCCCTGGTAATCATCAGATACTGTCTTTTCGTTCCAAAATTTACCTATGTACTGCGATGTTCACCTATTTGGAGACACCAAAATTTCCTTAATAATTTGGATGCGATGATCAGAAATATACTAACCGAAATTCTAAATTGCCAACTGGATAACCGCAGCTGGGCCCAGGCATCGCTGCCGATACGGTTCGGTGGCCTGGGCATCCGCTCGGCGTCCAGTGTGGCCCTCCCGGCGTTCCTGTCCTCGGCACACAGCACGGCTGGCCTCTACGGAAAGATAATTTACCCATCGCTTGGCGATGCAGAGGTCACCTACTTGGCCGAGGCCAGGAGCGCCTGGTCAGATATCGCTGGCCCACAACAAGATGTCCCTCGACTACCGGAATCCCAGAGGCTGTGGGACGAGCCGATCTGCAGGCAGGTTCAGGAAAATCTCTTAGAAACTGCCACCAGCCCTGCAGACCGCGCCCGCCTCATGGCTTCTGCCGAACCGGAGTCGGGACATTGGTTGAGGGCCCTTCCATCTGCGAGTGTGGGCACACTGCTGGACCGCAACACCTTTAACCTTTCTGTCTGTTTGAGACTAGGCTGTAAGACCAACGAGCCACATCGCTGCCGTTGCGGGGACCCCGTCGACCAGCTAGGCCACCACGGCCTCTCCTGTCAGCGGAGTGCCGGCCGATTACCCCGCCACGCGGCCCTTAACGACGTCATACGTCGGGCCTTTGCGAGCGCCGGAATCCCCGCCATTCTGGAGCCAACCGGCCTGGCGAGAGACGACGGGAAGAGGCCCGACGGTATGACCGTAATGCCCTGGAAGTACGGGAAATGCCTAGTGTGGGACGCCACCTGCACCGACACAGTGGCCCCCTCCCACATCCAGGGTAGTGCCGCGGCGGCGGGCACGGCGGCGGCTGCTGCAGAAAACCTCAAACGGCGCAAATACAACGGTCTGTCTGACAGCTACATATTTGTGCCGTTTGGGGTTGAGACCCTGGGGCCGTGGGGACCCGAAGCGCGACGATTAGTAAAAGAACTTTCGTCGCGCCTGGTCGAGGTATCAAGGGACCAGAGGGCTGGCAGCTATCTCAGCCAGCGCATCAGCCTGGCTATACAGAGAGGGAACGCTGCCAGCCTCCTCGGAACCATCCCGGGCGACGGCAGCGAACTAAAAGAAATATTCTACCTTTGATAAACTCCTGTTTATTAAGGGTAGAATATTTCCAGGCCAGTTATAAGTATTTTATATTATTATCATTTTTATTTGTAAAATATATAGATAGTTTAGTTAAATAATAAGTACTTAATATTTTATTTTAATAACACTGTGAATACTTAGATTAAAAACGCCTATATTCCCTATAGCAATACGTAAACTGTTTTTTTTGCTATAAGTACCTACTTATAATAGCCATTAATATCAAAAAATATTTCATAATCTATCATACTAACTACTCTTAGTTGTACTAGTACTTGCCGAAGTCGGTTTTCAAACGTGTTCCTAATATGAGAGTTCGTGAGCCGCAGTCATTACACTGTTACATTGTAATATTACAACATCGCCAGCTGATGTTTTTGTAATAATGTACTTACTGTTCTTTAAGCGTAAAAACAAACCATCACATTGCATAAGTTCATTAGCATTGGCTTAGCATATTTTTGTGGGTCTATTTTGTTGGGTGATGTTACTTTTTCTTCAAACAAAAGTAATTAATATAGTGAATATTTCTTTTTTTATTTAAAGGTAGGTGGTGGTTTGTTTGCGTGTTTATAAAGGTCACTTCTTCTGATATTATCATGGGAAAAATGATTGAAACATTGCAAATAATTCGATACCTCTTATTGGTCTTAAATAAAATGCCTAAGCTCAGTTTATTGGACTGAAGCGAAGTTTTTTCGTTAAAGATCAATCGTCCACACTTTCATTGAAGAGGAAATCTGTCGGTTATACCAATGGGACAGAATCGCCGCAAGATAAATAATCCTAACTAATATTACAAATGCGAAAGTAACTGTGTCTGTCTGTCTGTCTGTCTGTCTGTTACTCTTTCACGCAAAACCTACTGAACGGATTTGAATGAAATTTGGTATACATATGGTCTAGACCCTGGGAAAGAACATATGCTACTTTTTATCCCGGAATTCCCACGGGAAAACTTTTTAAGGCGAAGCGAAGCGCGCGGGGACAGCTAGTATTTTATAATAATTATTACTAAATCAATTACCTGAATTCAAGAGCATTGGCTAAATACTTTAATATTATAAATATCGTACGTAAACGTTTTGTATAGTCACAAATAAATCAAATTCATTCAAGCCTTAATTACATTCCCTACTCCTCAACGTTTTTCATTCGCTACCCATGTGTATTGTGTAGCAAGTATCCAACGCAACGGAACTCTTATTCAAAATAATTGAGCCCATTATCGGGAGCATTGAAGGAAATTCTGTTAAGGATGGCTCGTCCGAGGCTGGAAAAAAAGATTTTTCCGTGTAAATCATGGATCTACCGGAGCGAAGGCATCAGGCGGCATCCGGCTTCGTTAGGCCCCGGTTCATCCGGTAAGGTTTCTCTCTACAAAATATATGGCGTACTGGCGTACGCTCTGAAAGAAATCACATTTGATGGACTTCATGGCGCGGACCGTCGTGGACAATTGATTGCTCAAATTTTCGGAAAAAAAAAACACGCACTCACGCCTTGTACTAATGTACTCCCTTGCGCGGTAGGCAGAGGTGCATCCACTTTTCGCCAGAGTGTTATGTTAGTCCCAATGTAATAGGGGGCGGGCCTTTTACGGGCACATCCAAGACCTGAGAACAAATATCTGTGTTTAAACAAATGTCTTCCCCAGCCGGGAATCGAACCCGGGACCATCGGCTCAGTAGTCATGACTGAGACATTCAACTTCACAAAACGATACACTTGGTATTAAGAGGGAACTGTAAAATTTATTTAATGTAGTAATACTATAATTTTAAAATGTTTATTGTTGTTATTACATTTGGATGTTTTATAGGAATCAAACAAGCCTTTGTGAAAAGAATTAATTCTGTATTGAAATCAATAGGCATTGTAAATCACATGATTTTTTAATAATACCATCGTAAACAAAAGTCATGTAATAGATATTACAAAATGGAATTAACAAAAGTTTTTAATAATTAACTTTCATTATTATTTTATAGTAAAGTTCTGTTTTATTTATTTTAAAATAGTATTAACGGGTATTGCAAATAGATTTTTTTATTTCTACAATAAAATTTCTCTCAGTGCAGGGTCACTAACCACTACGCCATTCGGTCTACAAATTTTCGGAAATGATGTAGGTAAAAATCACAAGTAGTTTTCATAACTTTTTATTTCATCATCGTCATCAGCCTATGTCAACCTACTGCAGGGTATAGACCTCCTCCATGTTACGCCAAGTTACACGGTCCAGTGCCACACTCATCCAGTTTGGTATTTGTTTCAAATATTTTTATTAAAAGACAATTTCATTATTTACTCTTAGGCCCTGTTCCACAATGTCTAGTTAGTGGCTACCTGTAAGATATCAAAAAACCACTAAAATGTAAGAAATAATTTAAGGTTTACACAAATTCTACTCGTATGTGACAGTACAAATATACCTAAGCAGGAACTGTTCTTTTTTGATGTTGGTGCGGTGACAAAGTAATCTAAAGGGGTTCCGCTCATCTCGCATAATCTTTATTGACCAAAACTCATTTCGCATAACTCGTATGGTCTAAACTTTTTTGGCCGAACCATCACTTTGCCAAGACTTATGTGGCATAAGGCTCGTTTCGTCTAAAACTCTTTAGGCACAATCTTTAAACACCTAAGTTTCGTTTGCTCAAATTTTTGTTCGTCTATACCTATGTATAATCTTGTTTCTCGTAATGTTTTCTTAATAAATAATATATTCAGTATGTAGTAAATGTACAAATTGTGGTATTTTTCTCCTACATCCCGAAAATCAAGATATTGTATGATCAAAAAATCGAAAGTTAACGACCAATATAATTATTACAAACCCCATGAGATCGAAAACTAAAAATAGGTGCGACGACGAGCAAAGCGAGGAGGAGCGTGTTAGGTGCACATGTTCATCAAAACCAAAGCGGAGCGCAGCGAAGCGGAGCGGAGCGTTTTCCAAACAGCGGAAACAATACAAGGCACCAGTTTGCGCTATGTAGGGAGACTCGTATGGTCTAAACTTTTTTGGCCGAACCATCACTTTGCCAAGACTTATGTGGCATAAGGCTCGTTTCGTCTAAAACTCTTTAGGCACAATCTTTAAACACCTAAGTTTCGTTTGCTCAAATTTTTGTTCGTCTATACCTATGTATAATCTTGTTTCTCGTAATGTTTTCTTAATAAATAATATATTCAGTATGTAGTAAATGTACAAATTGTGGTATTTTTCTCCTACATCCCGAAAATCAAGATATTGTATGATCAAAAAATCGAAAGTTAACGACCAATATAATTATTACAAACCCCATGAGATCGAAAACTAAAAATAGGTGCGACGACGAGCAAAGCGAGGAGGAGCGTGTTAGGTGCACATGTTCATCAAAACCAAAGCGGAGCGCAGCGAAGCGGAGCGGAGCGTTTTCCAAACAGCGGAAACAATACAAGGCACCAGTTTGCGCTATGTAGGGAGACGCTCAGTCAAAGTTAAAGCCAAACGAATATTATTACTTTGTATAAACCTATGCCATAGCATTATTAGGCTATTCAAGATTTGGCCATACCATTATTAGGCTAAACAATGTTATGCGAAATAACTTTTTACTAAACGAGATTTATGCCATACGATTTTCGGCGTAACGAGACTTTGACCAAACGTTACTATGCAATACGAGATTAGACAAATAAATCTTATGCCAAAAAAGGTAGAACCAATCTAAAGAAATATGGCACCAACTTCAAAAAAGAACAGTTCCTGCTTAGGTATATTTGTACTGTCACATACGAGTAGAATTTGTGTAAACCTTAAATTATTTCTTACATTTTAGTGGTTTTTTGAAGTCGGTTTTTTAATTTTTTTAATTATTATTTTATTTTATAGTTTTTAGTTTATTTGCAAATAATTTTCAATCAAAAGTAAGGTGCAAATGATACCAAAAAGTCCTACTAATCAATACGAATGATTCAAGCCTAAACACGAAGTATAGTTGCTATATACCGTTGAGGAGTTCCCCTGACTGCCTTCCGTTTCCATCATCAGATCAGCTCAAGGTCACCATCATATTTTTTTGTTATAAGAACTATATTTACGTTCTTAATTTCATTAGAATCGGTTAATATGTGCCCAAAATGGAAATTCATACCCTGTTTTTACCCCTTTACCCACCCTTGGGGGAGAGATAAAATTCTGAAAAAAAAATGGGACCACCTGGAAGCTCAACCCAATACAACAAAAAAAGAATTTTCAAAATCGGTCCATAAACGGCGGAGTAATCGGTGAACATACATAAAAAAATATATATAAAAAAAAAAAAAAGATCCCGACGAATTGAGAACCTCCTCCTTTTTTTGAAGTCGGTTAAAAATACATGCTGTCACTGTCAAAAAAATAATAACAGACAGTGACAGCATGTATTTTATGTTACAGGTAGCTACTAACCAGACATTGTGGAACAGGGGCTTAATCTAATTAGGTAAATTTATGCGTAGTGGAACACACATATATATTGACTTACAACTGGCAAGTTCCCTACGTAAATAAATACCGGCATATTTATACGAACCAATAAAGCCTGTCCGTAACCTGTTTTATTTGGGCGGTCGGGTAATCTGGCTGAATCACGGCGCTTACGCAACGCCACGTCAGCGGCTGACTTAGCCCCAGCATTATGCAGCAGCCAGCCAATGTCGTTCAGTAAATTAGGTTCCCCGCTCACGAGCCAGGGTGGCTACTTTAGCTTGACAAAAAACGATCGAACGAGAACTGACATGTAATCGGCTCGTTTAAGAATACGAAAAAGAGTAGTGGGTAGCGCAGCAGGGATACGAAACTTCGTTTTGCGTAAGCTGGAGTGAACCTTCAGAAGATGTTCGCACTAAATTATCGTTTCATTCTCCGCGCGCTACTAACTTGGAAAGTCGATTGCACGAGTCGATTACCTCTAATACTCGGTTATAGCTTTCCGCGCACTGTTTCTTGTCTTTGCCCAAGTCATTGCTCAAGATGCACAAGGTCAAGGCTAAACTAGACGCTAAGTGGCTCTATTGTGCATAATTATCTTATTTACTTTGCTAAAAAATAAAAAGTAAACTTACAAACAAAATACAATTGAACAAATTCCAAACTAATCACCTTTAAAGCTCTTGCGAAGTTCTACCTAATTAAAAAGAAAGAAAGAAACGCAAAAAACTTGTTCTTTATGTTAGCGTAGTTTCCAGGCTCTAAGAGAATAAGTTCTGGTGTTGAACATTTTCTTGCAGCAATCCACTTAGCTGGTAGAGTTTAGCCGGTGTGTGATGGCACTAGGTACTTACAGCTAGCTACTTACCTCAGTGCAATCTTAATTTCCGTAGCCCTTAGAGGTCACTCTATATGACGAAAAACATAGAATCGAAACTCTGCTGCGTGAGCCACGACTCTATCACATTGTATTAAACATGCCGATGGCACGACAGCTCTCGTTCGTTCGTTTTTCGTAAGTATAGATAGAGTAACCCCCCTGATCTGCGGCCCGGGGGCAGACTTGCAAACTATTTGCTGGCGAAGGTAAACTTTACCGGTTCCCTTAGGTAAGTGTGGGTTTTGACAGTTCATGAAAACAAACAAGTTTTAGTTTTCATCTGTCAACTATATCTTAGCATAGTGTTCGCTAGGACTGAATTTTATGAAAGAAGTGAAGAAAACATAAAGAAAATGATTTTTCTCTGTTATGCTTTATATAATAGCTAATTATCGAAACCCAGAGTCAATGAACACGATTCTTGTAAAATTTAATATTTTAACTACCTAACAAAAAACTATTACCGTAAAATAATTAATAAAGTCCTGAAGCCAGTGACGTTTTATTCTACCAAAAATCGTTTGTTAAAGTAAACAAGAGAGCTTCGGAAAGTAAAATGCTGCTGGCTTTTGTACTGAAAGAATTTTTGATGCATTTTCTGTTGTGCAAGAGAGGCTCTGAGTGTCATAGACGGAGAATGGGCTACTTAAAATTGTATTACCTTTTCTATTTGGTCACCATAGTACTCATACTATTTCGTATACACCGCATTATGGAAAATAACTATTATGAGGTGTTATACTTTAGGAAAAAATATCTCAAAAATATGCTTGGATTTAGATGCTGATGTCTGAATGTGATACCTACCACCGTATAATAGATCTACGCGGACTCTGGCGACCAGTCATACTCAATTGAATGTTATTTATTAGAAATTGACAGAAAGTAGGTAATTAATTTATTTTATGGGACTGGGTTTTCGAAATAAGCGCAAAAAATAACAGTGTAGTTATTACGAAAACCAAATATAACACTAAACCACTAAAATAGCATGCAAAATGATAATACTTACGTTAGAAACAAGATCCATTTGTGCTAGAAATACATAACCAACTTGAGTTGTTTTAAAATACAGACTTTTGACGATCTGAATCAGGGATCTGAATACAAAAGATACAATAGTGTGTATTCAATAGATGCTGCATTTTTATATCAGCCGACTGAATCGGAAAATTGATTTGATTTCCTGAGATGTTAAAATCAAAATATGTGCATTGTGCACCATGTGCAATAAAAACACTTTAGCTCAAATTAAAATCTTTAACTAATAGTCCATAAATTAATAATCATAAAAGTACAACAGGATTTCGATTAAAACACCCAAAAATCAAAATACCTAGCTGGAAACCCATCGTCACAACGCAACCAATAATTAGTCAGTTAACGGATCCTCCACAATAGAATATGACGCGTTTGATACATTACACTTCGAGTCACGTATCATGCGATACCGTTCGCGTTCCTTTGTTTCGTGAGCCACTTTCCGCGACTAGCCTACACCCGTGACGCGCGCACTATCACGCAGGTCATAAGGCTCATAATTCAATAGCAAAACATCCTAGTCTACCCTACTAAAGTCAGGAAAAAGATATGTGCTCAGAATATCATTAATTATTGGGGCGCCCGTTCCATAATTGTATTTTGGGTTTGGAAACTGGGATAGTTTGATTATTTTAGGTAAGCCAAACCATTGTTTGCTTTCGTTTTGATTATTTTGGGTAATATTCAATAAAAGTGAATTTATTTATTTATCGGGTGCACTGAAAAGTTATATAGTATTTACCTATTGATTTGTATATAAATATCTGCCCAGTTTGGAAGTAGAGTCAGTGTTTTAACTTTTCTAATTATAAGGATAGGTAAGTGTTAAAATGTTTTTGACCGAATTAAGTTGCTTTTGTCAATATTAATCCTATATTTATACTGGTGTCAAGTTACAATTAAACAAATTATTTAATGATTCCCAGCTTTTACAGTACATCAAAGCCAGCAATGAAAAAGAAATATTTAAAAATAAATATCATATTTCGCGTCAGCTATGGCTGGCATCAGAAAATTTATTGGCAATTTCAATAAAATATACAGGGACCCGTCTCTACGGTGAATTTATATAACTAAGTTTGACTAACATTATTTCAATTTATTATTGTTATACTCAAATATTTTACTGATATCTTGTAATTTCGTTTCTTTCTTTTCTGTTTCGACGCCACCTCACTAAATAATAAAACTTTTATTAGATTGGTCATGTAGTTAAGTAGAAGGATAAATGTGTCTTCCCTCGAACATTCATTTACCTACCCACATTTATTTAAAAGCCGGCTGAAAATGTTAACGGTACATTAATATTTATTGCTTCCAAATTATTATCGCGGTCCTTACTTAGCGCCGGTGGAAACGAATTAATTTATAAAAGCCCCTCCAAGTTGATGGCACGCAATGAAACCGTAATATTATTATAAGGAATCGCAGATCTTTATCCATACTTATGGTAATCGGGACGCTCGATCCGAGAACCTAGTGAGAGTTTTTATCACCGTTCGAGTAATGACAAGTAAACGTTTTTTTTAGTAAGTACTTATTATTTCATGCATTGAGTAGTGTGGTACATCCAATATATGTCAATGGGTACATAATCCAAGTCCGCGCTATTCTAAGGGCACTAAGGGAGTGCAGCGTACAGCTAGGTGGTGACTCTTCTGCGACTTACTAATTCTGGTTTACTTTTCACTGCTTGAACGGTGAAAAACTTCTAATTTCGTTTACCGTATTCAGTTCGACGCAATATTACTCGACCTAACTTGCGTCTCCGATCAAATGTTACGTATTTCAAGATGTTTATTTCTGGGTCATTCTGCATGGCTTACCCTGAAAACGTTTTGGAGCATGTTGTATTCATTTTCTACCCTTCCTTAAAACATTCCGAGCGATGAACTCGGAAAACAGTTTGAACTGTCGGAAAATTAATCTCCGCATAAATTCTTTTCTGTCAGGGAAGAGGAAAATAACATAATTTTATTCGCACAGAAGACGTAGACGTTATAAAGGCGACGAAGGGAGTTTAGAGTTTATGCAAAATAATTAACCAATGATTCGCTAGTTAGCTAAGGCACCACTTAATGATAAATGTTGCTGACTGTCTGTGAATAACAAATAAGTTTAGCTAAGTACCTACCATCGAAAAGTTTGTAAAATTAAAGATACTTTTACTATAAATTACCTGCAATATAAAACCAGAATCGAAGTTCGGTTGATCTATTATTTATCAGGTTACTGACTAAGTTCGTTTTGCTTTTTCAAGTCGGTCTTCGCACGCAATGATTTTGGCGACTTTCCAAGCTATCTTGCCAAGGTTCAAAGGCACAAGACAAGTTTTCGTTCGGGAAATAATGCTATCATTCCCCTTGAGATAAGGCAATAAACGCCGCCTTAAAAAAAACAAATCTCATTTTGTCCGCGGGTACTCCACGTTCTTTTTTTTAATAAAGAGTATGCTATATCTTTTGAAGTACTAAAATTTTCGCTCAGCCAGATAAGTGTACGCATAAGCGCAGGCTGTGCGTAGATCGTACGGGGTGAATGACACTTATTTTAGTAGCAGTGACGTTCCATGAGGCTTTTGTTTTTTGCGTGCGTGCGATTCTCATTTTACCAATTTCCTTACGCATTTTTTTATTTTATAATGTACTTCAGCTGTTCGGCTTATTCCTTCAGCATAAAACATAATACTTAAGGAAACATTGTACTTGTACATTGTACTTACGGAAATAAAAAATAAAGAAGATAAAATAAAAATTGCGTACAGTGAGCGCAAATCTAGCAAACTGAGAACAGTCGGCATACTAAACCGATACGCCGCTAACTCAATCGGCGGGGGGCTCACGAACTGACAAAATATTGTATCGCAATTTTTGCTCTACTTTCGTGAAACGCAGAAATAAAGTTTATGCAAGTACTTAATTCGCCGCTCGATAACTATTCTGGCACCTGACAAGCAGCTAAGCCTGATAGCTCAGTTACAAACTTCATAATTTCAGTCTTACAGCTCTGGCTCTAGAAGCTACCGTTAATCCTTAACAGACTTAGCCGCGTTTCATCAACACTTGTTTGGAAGCAGTCCTGCTAAAATGTTAATACCATCAAGCTTGAATGCCTATTCAGCTATGTCACACAATTTAAGTTTATGTTTACTTAGTGTTTTGTTTACCAAAAATTAATAACAAATGTGATAGAGAGTCTATGCTAGTTCTCTGAAAGGGAATTCCTAGCTCTTGTCTAATGGAATCTTAGTGCATATCCTCAAGCTCTAAACAATTAGTCTGATTAGAGTTCGGATAACTATAAAAATTCAGATAGGGAGAAAAATACAAAATAAATATAGGAAATTTTGATGAACATTTTTCATGTTGAAAATACGGACCTAAGAGAACCAAATATCATGACAACATGCCTACTTACTATTGAAGTTGTCATCGGTAAGCGTAAAACCTTCGATTGAATCAGTCTTGGTTCGTTCTTCGCGTGAGAAAGTATTATGTGCAGTTCACAGTTTTCTAATGTAAATACCAATAGTAGCGAGTAAATACTTTCTAACCTGTTAGATGACTTTCACTATCAAAGGCAAGGTTATCGCCCAAAAAGAGCACATTTTGCAACCATCGTTTTATAATCGAACCGTAATAGCGAGCCGTTGAAACCGGATATCTCATTTCTTAAAGTAAAAGTGATATAATTCAATAGATAGAGAAGTGGCGGGTCGATACGGTTAACGTTAAAAGATAAAATCATTTTTGTCTTACATTCGACTCAGTAAGCGTACGAGTATAATCGGAGGCCAAACACATGTGCTATTAAAGTTTACATACGAATTGAATTAAAACATTAACATTTCATACGCGCCGTCATGGGCTAGTACTGGAATAATTAATTAAAATATGTAGAGGAGGTAAAGTTGGATCCCGCCGCGCTGGACGCTGCCGCGGGGGACACTCGCACAGTACGGTCACTCCAGTTAATATACAAGTAATTATCATCTATATTCATACTGACCAAAACTTAGAATACGAAATACAACAACAGAAAAAAGTAATCCTAATGAATCCTATATTTGTATTAACAGTAGAATGTAGAAAAAAAAATATATATTTAAAAGAAAGTTTATTCCTCGTGTCGTCTCGCCTAGGTCTTCACCGCGTGGGATTTATTTAGAGAAAGAAAAAACTTAAATTTTTACATTCCTTACAGGCCGTTCACAGATAGTTATTTAAAAATAAAGAAACACTTACCACAATCCCAACGAGTCCAAACACAATCTGCATTCAATAAATTCTATTCATAAAAGCCGGTTTAAAAAATCTAAATAGAAAATATCAGATCAACTAATGTATCAGATATGTTTTTGATATCATGATTTTACGGAATTCATAATAATATACTACCTATATTAATTCCGATTCACAAGAAGATGGCAAAGATATCTTACTGTCGGTGGTCTCAACGGCTCGGGTCGAGGAATGCGACCGGCAGATAATGTCACGCGCCCCCTGAAATGGTTTATTCCACTTCGCGCACCACTGATTTTCACTTACATCGCATATTTTGGGAAACTCATAATAGAATGTTTGTGTACAGTTTTATACCTTGAAGCGGCATGCGAAAACTTTTTATTTCTCTACTTCGTCGCACTTTACGGGGTGTGTTGTCCGTAATGTTATTTATGAGTTGCTGTTGTTATGTTGTTGGTTTTTCGATTCAGAATTAAATGTTAGCGAAAAAAATAATTGATACGATTTCATAAAAATAATATGTTGCACACCATCCCTGATTGCAATAGGCAACGTTTAATTAGGTATTCCCACGGGCAACACTTCACAAGTTACGTGAATATTGCCTGGGAACACAGTTACTATAAATAACTGTCTAGGCGTGTCACTGGAGTCAGCGCGGCAATGTAACCGACCGGCCGTTCGGCAAACAACGCTATTTGCTCTTCACCGCAAACTTCCCATCCATGTGTTCTCTTGTCTACTTGATGTATTGACTGACAGTTGCAGTGTTTTATTGATCGGGTCAACAGAGGAATCGAACGGCAAATATGTGCGACTCAATCTAAGTTCATTGATTAGGTGGACTCATGTGTTGACTCATATCATAGTGCACACGCCAAGGCATAAGAATACTTGGGGGTATTCAAAATGCGGCGACAGACACAGAGGTTCATATTATTATCAGTCGTAGGTACCAATAGTTATAAAGGTCGTAGGTACCAATATGGAACTATGGTATATGGTATTACGTAATATTGTAATGTCAAATGATAAAGTCATACAAAATATTGATTGGCTATAAGATGTCGTAATAGGTGACTGGTAAGTTAGTAGCCTCTAGCCATCACGCACGGCCCTCTCACAAATGTTTGTATAAAAAAAGAATGAGTCATTCACTAAATTCCGTAAGCAAGAAACGTGCCGAAATGTTGTGGAAAACCCTATAAAAGTTCGGCAGAATTACGGAAACTCTAAAAGAATACCAAATTTACGGTGCATGTTAAATGTTTAATGGTACTGTTTAAATTGAATGGGTTAGCTGACTCAACAGTTCACTTAAAAGGATCATTGTCTTAAATGAGGAATCCGGATTTGAGTCTGATGAATATCCAATCTTGGTCATTTCCATGCGTCATGCTATCCAGCAGTAAAAGCCTTGCAATGTTTTAACATCACTTAGCTAATGTTTGGACGTACTAACTCGGGCCATAAAACCAACGATAATAACCGAAGTGCATAAAAGCGACAGGGTTGTTTTAACGCTTATCCATATTGCATGTAGAACATAAGTTACTAATAAAGTCTAGACTTTTGGATTAATTTTTAAACATATACCTATTTAAAAAAAGAAATACTTATCTATTCTTCTATATAAGTATTGGCATTATTATAATTATTATTTTGGTGTAACATGATGTGTACATCTACAAGTTTGATATCTCAAATTAATATTGCTTAATAAATTGCGATTGTTTAGCTTTGTATTCTGGTATAAAATAAAGCGCTGTGCTAATATTAATACCTGATCCACGGAGCAAACCATTATAAAATAAAGTATTAATGGTAAAATGGAAAGGTGCACTTGGATTAAAAAAGGTTACAAACGTTCGAGGAAAAGTCACGTCCTCTTTATATCGGCTCCTCGGGATTGGGGATGGCTGGGAAACTGAAAAATGGTGTAACTACCCGCGCTTCCTGATGACACTACGGCGTTGTGAAAGTTGTAGGTACAGTGGCAATCAAAAGTTTAAATTGTAGCTGCTCCTGTGTGTTGCACAAACAATTGCAATCAAAACTTTTGATGCTCTACTATCAATTACTTCAAAAGACAAAGCTTACACAGCAAAATGTATTTATTACGTCCATACAGTTCGCGCTAGGCTACTCATAGCAACTTAACTGAAACCCCTGAAGTCACTACTCTCTGTTTCAGTGAAGTGGCATATAAAAAGATCCCATCAACGCCTCGGAGGCATCTTTTCATATTTCTGTTTGCACTTAATTTAGGAGAGCATTCAAAAATATTACTGATGATGATGAGGTACTTGAGGTACTTTCAACAGTCAGATAAAACTTACCATTACCGAGAGCAGCGTTTAGGTTTTGTATTTTAGATTGGAATGAAAATGTAGAAAATCTAAGCCACCAGCTTTATAGCTCTCGTTATTACACAATGGTTCGTTTGAGCATTAAAAAACTTAGTAGAAATTAAACTGCCATAAAATTTAATGTTCATTTTTGCTCATATCTCCTAAAACGGATTTCCGCTTTGCATGGCCCTGAATGGTATCATAATAACCGCTGTGAATTAAATAGATTGCCGGCGGCGGCGGTGGCGGCGGCGGCGCGGTGGTGAGATATACGAAATTAAAAGACCCCCGTCTACAGGCAGCGGCAGCAGTATAAAGTAGGACGCGCCTTTTTGGCGTCCCTACTACCCGTAGAATGAGGTATAAAGTGAGCGGAGCAATTTGCGTGTCCCCCGGTCTCAAGCCGCCGAAAAAGGGTACGTATTATGTTGGCAGGAAAACATTATTGCATTGCTGGGAAACTCGCATGGTAATTTCTCTAGGTTTAAACATGGCGTATCATGATTCATTCCTTGTGGATATTCCCAGCAATAAATACAAGTATTCTTTTGAATATACATTTTAGTACTTAACAAGTTTTTCTGAAAGTGTAGCAACAACCTAGAGTGTTTCACTTAGCTGAAATTTACATCTGAAAGAGACTTGTTTAACGCTAACTCATGAATTAATATTGTTCAATGTTCATGCTTACTCCAGAGACCTGACCATTCTGTTGACTAATAATAGGGATTATTCCATCTCGACATATTAATGTTTAATTACCCGTTGTTACAATGTAGTTAAGTTTAAAAAAAAGTCTTGCATCCTCAGCTAAATCTCAGGTCATGGGTAGTAATAAAAATACGATCGATTTGAACGGGATAAAAATCTGAGGGATTTTATGACATTGAGTAGCCCATACATTCGACCCTTACGCCATTCCCAATCTCTATATCGCCGTGGAAGCCCTCAGCTTTCCTCCTAATTTACGATACCACCGAAAGCGAAGGCTATTAACGCAAAATCTTCCAAGTTGGAATAAATTCGGAACCCATGTCGCATAAATCATGGAATTAATGATCTGATGCCAGAAGGAATGGCCGAAGCGGACCCGTACATTATGACGCTGCGAGTGCGATTCCAAACCGGAAACCCGGTCAAGTGATGGCGGTAGCAACCTAAGTATAAACCCTTTAATTAAATATAAATTTTAGCATATAGGTATGTACATATACACTATGCATTATAGTAGGATAGAATACCTTTATATTTATAATGTTTATTCTATATGTGCACCATAATATTTATTCTTACCGCCAAAGCACCGTCCATCTTTACGTGCCCCGTAAGACAAGATATAGGTACTTACACTCGCGAGAGTCGCAAGCTATGAAAAAGTGCCACCTGCCATGGCCGTTACGTATGTCACTGTAACTTTTTCATTGTTCGCGGGTATTCTAAATTCGCTTTATTCAGCTTGCCTGTAAAATTTATCGATTTATTTTTATAAATCAATTGTTTTCAATGTTTATTGAATATTTATGCCAATGCTATTTTATAAGACGAAGGTAAGGTTAAAAAAAACGTAACATGTAATTATTATGAGAAATACATACAGACACAGGTACTAATTATTGATAAAGTTTTAAGTTGGTGCACTTTACCAGTAGAAATATAATTATACCAACAACAAATTATAGCCCAGTTAAGAAATAAAAATAGGTAGGGTGTCTTTGGTTTAATGTTTTCCGTATCTTAATGGAATCAACTTAAGTGGGCTAGCTTATGTAGATCAAGTGCGTTAGAGACTGCGGCGATGTAATTATTCATTATTATGTACATTAAAATTGCATTATATAGGGAACAATTTATACAAAATTCAATAGTTGAATCACTATTATGTATTGATTGTTTTTTTACAGTTTCCTGTCTTGATATTTTTCCACCCGCGCTGACTATATGATTAGTTCAGTTTCTTTATTGCTATATGATTAGTCAAACCTAACCTACCCATGCATGGTTATTAAAAGCTTTTTGAGTGTTCATTGAATATCTTTCATCGTGATTATTGAACATAATTACATATTTTCATTTCAAAATATTGTGACTTTTATCAAAATCAGATGTAGGTATTTTTTATTTACTGCTGTAACTATGTAATTATCATTATAACTTCTTATGAGTTATTTATAATCAAGAGAAGTATTATGCCAGCAGATAAGATTTTAACTAAACATAGTTTAAAAGTTTCTACAAACCAAAAACTACAAACAACTTACACAAAAAAAATACTACGCACTGTCTGAATGAACCCTCCTTATCCCATAAGGGATTAAACTCGCTCTCTGGCCAATAGTTTGTAGACTCAGTCTGCGTTATTCATAGTTGAGTCCGAAAATCGTATAGTTTTGCAAGCGAAGTCGTCAAACAAGTTTAGATAGCAGCTCTACAGATATGGTATGTGAGTGGCGGCGGGCGCGCCGAGGCCGCCAACTCGCGGCCCGAATGTACAGGGTGTTAGAAAAAGGACAAGTTGTTAGCCAAAACGTGGTGGTGCTTAACAAATTTGGAAATATTGAGTTTTTTTGTTTACTTTTTCATTCATACTTTGTTGTTCACATAAATTTGAAGTATAAGTACCTAACTAGTTCTCGCATATATTTCTTGAAGTTGTAAAATAACGTTTTGATCACGGTGATGACCTGAGTCACGTCTGTTTTGGCTTACTACACCAATTTCGCTACACCCTGTATGCTGGAACTAGTCTATAGGTATCAAACTGAAAGTGTAGCGATACTGCCCACAGGAAGGCAAACGGGGACCAGTTCCGCTAATCTAACGATAAGTGACGCCTGTACTGAGGGTAAGCTATAGGTATATGCGTGATATCCTTATGCAAATTTTGAAGAAACTTCATATTTAGGGTGTAAACATTCAAACCGTAGGTATGGAAAGGTTTTAAGTAAGAAATTTTGAAAATACCTACATCTTTTTTTGTATGTCTAGTCATGGCTGTAACTTATTAAAAACTTTTAATTG
Organism: Plutella xylostella; assembly: GCF_932276165.1. Lineage (NCBI taxonomy): Eukaryota > Metazoa > Arthropoda > Insecta > Lepidoptera > Plutellidae > Plutella > Plutella xylostella. Next base: position 5,399,631 of record NC_063995.1, on the reverse strand, counting down.
GATTGCAATTTATATTGAAAAAGTATATCTGAAAGATATCGGTATGATTACCATGCTAATATAATAAATGGAACGAATTGTATGAACCTGATCTGTAATATTGACAAGATATTGTTACAATTGTAGGTATACCTTATTTAGTAGAAACTATCTAGCAGCCCTTTGCATGGTAATGAGGAACTGGCGGCCGACAACCAGGTAACAAGCTGGTCCAGTACCTACAGCCGGCTGTATTAGGTATAGTACATGAATTATGTTTCTTAAGCCGTTTGTGTGGCTAGTTGAATGTAAAGTGTTTGTTTACATTACTAAATAAATTATAGTTAAATTTAACTTGTATAAATTTTAATGTTAACTGTGAAAACAAATTGAGATGGCCAATTTCATATTACGAGTAAGTATAAGGAGCCTATTAAAAAGTCCACTTCTGGACATAGTCCTATCCCAAGATGCTTTTTGAATGTCTAAGTAAGGAACACCTAAAATTACGGCTGCGCCCGGTTAATCTTAAGTTTATTTTCACTTTTAATTATGAATTCTAGAAGTATAATACCAAAATTGGTTTAGTAAACTAAACCAATTTAGGTCATGAGAAATACTAAAGTATTACAAAAGTACAAATAAAATACTCCTAAAAATCCAAATAAGATACTTTAAATAGATTATAAAACGGGAGCGCACATAATGTTATCTTCCAAGCCTTAAACTCGGGTCACATTAATCTATAAATCGGAAACTCGTAAATACGATGGTATCATTATTATACTGAGTTCCCGGAGTGCTAGTAATAGCTGTGTGGGACCCAGTTCCAGGACTCATTCACTCACATAACTAGTCGCAGTATTATGTTCCGGGATTTTTCAGTACAAAACATGTTTTTTTTTATTTCTTAATTGTTATAGTGAGTAGGATAACGTTAGTAAATATGTATTAGAATGGTATTCCATTAAGGATAACATATTTATCGAAATTTTGATGACGATTCCCTTTTTCTAAAAATCATCTCAAAATATTATGAAACTTCCATAACTTCCATTTTTATATCTAATCATTTTATATATAATCAGGTCTGATATCATTAATTAAAGTCCCATAGACTAAGATTTTTTTTGGGTTGTCATTAAATGATGCCAACACAAGGCAGAGCGTTTATTAATATTCTTCTACTATCCTACTGGTACATCCTACCCACAATGGTAGGATATACTTGGCACTGACAACTATCGCAGACTACATTAATCCGCTTACAGCTTCGATGTAAACTGCAGAACAGTCATTAGTTTCAGCTGCCAGACGGAGTAGCTACAAATAAGTTTTTCTTGCACCATACATCTTACCAGTCGTAAGCAAAATGGCTCTGGAATTTCAAATAGATGAGTGTTTGAGTTTCTTCGGCAATTAGACTACACTTAAGTAAGTATAGCAAAGTCATTAAGTTGCATTCCTTGTTGTTGTTTGTATTTAATTGTACACAGGACGGATGGAATTTATGATTGATCTTCACATTTAACATGTGTCATACTTTAACGTTTTTTTATACTATAATAAATCAGTATGTAGTGTTAATAATTTAGCCAGTACCATTACGGCAACCTTTTATGTTGCCAAAGAACAGTTTTTGAATAAAAAAATACACAACACCAATTTGTAACCTCCACAGTAGCTAGTAAAGAATTCACGTATACGATACCTACGAATATGAGAACCGTCGACGGTAGCGTACCAAGCGCAAAGAATTCGTTAAAGCTGGGTTGTGGCGAAAACTTCCCCATAGCGAAGGGCAAAGTTGCCGCCCGTTTTCAAACTTGCACGACACTCGCGCAACCAATTCGAGGTCCACAAGAAAATATGAACGCAGGCTTGATATCTACTCGTATCAAACGGAGGGTCTCTAATGCAATACAATAAAGTTGTAATTAGCATTGAAAATTGCTACGTATTCTTAGGAGCTAGAGTTACTATTTCAAGGCAACATTCCTCTATCGTTATAAATACATTTTCTGTTTAGTGCTAGAGAATATTCTTAATTTAAAATTTTCAGAAGATCTATTTTTGCAACCATTTAATCTTCACGACAAAAACAGTTTTTTTCTAAATCGAAAAAGACATTACACGCGAGAGTTTTTAACGAATCTCCGCTAACAGTGGAGGGGGTGAGACGGATCGGTAATACAAAAGTTAGGATGCGGGCCCACTCCGCAGATGTTCTTGACAAAGGTACGATGAAGGGCGGTTGTGATAAACTTTTGCGTACACTCATGTTTGCAAGATACGCTCGCCTTTTCACTGTGATGAATGGAATTTTCATGCAAGGTTTCCCACGCTTTGCTTTTAACAGCCATGGGATTTTAGGCTTGTATATTAAAAGGAGTTGTGTTAGATGTATAAAATTTGTGTGTCTGCATATATATATTATGTAAATATATCTGTGTGGGTACCCTAGTGTAGTTGGTAGAAATTGGGCAGATGAAATGTATTGTGAAGGATGTCACAATGGATTCTATTTGGCCGTTTTTCAATCAAGAATGAAAAAAGTTTCCATTGCATTGAATATCCACAGATATACCTATAAAAAAACATATGATATATATTTGTTTGAATGTGTATATAAATAAGAGGTTAACCTTTCACAAGTTTTAGTAATGAGATATATATTTGAACTTTGCATTTCTGACCTCGAATACTTTTTATAGGTAGGTACACCTTTTTGCTATCATACGAGTTCTTTAAACATTTAAGATATAAACAACACTGTAGCACACGTGAATTCGAAGGATACATATACATACGCATATATATGAAGGTGTATTTAGCGAGTGGAATTCCGCTAATTGTGCCAGATTGGGTCGGGTTAATTGGTTTGCTCCCCGAGTGTTGGAATTTACATATAATTTGCGGTCACAGTCATGTCAAAATTCGAGCGTTAGCCAATTCAGACGAACAAATGATAGTTAAAATAGCTGAAAGTTTTCCAGTGAAAATAAACTCTCCATTCATTTAATTCAGGAATGAGCTAATAATTCTTTTATAGTCGTATTGTATAGCAATCAACGTGTCTGGAGTTCTTGAATGTATTAATATTTCTGAGCAGTGATCTGGAAATAGATTTTTATTATATTTTAGTTTGTTGTATAAAAATATTTGATCGAATGTCATCATTTGATTATTATTAGTCATCTACAGAACAGACAAAAGATATAAATTACGGTGATATGTGTTCAAAGCGCTGATCATTATTTGATGAATAAAAACTAGTTTCAGAGTATAATAGTGGAGGAAGGTGAACGAGTGACATTTGGCGCAGAGCCTTCCGCAGGTGATATTTCGATCTTGCGTGAAACTTGCTTCTTCAACAAAATTACTCCAATCAAAGATAGGCCTTATTTTTCACAGCTCAAAACTTGTTTTCCCACACTTGATATTCGTAGGACTGGTAAGTCTTTCAAACCGGTCACATTTTTATGCACAGACTCTGTATCCGGGATCGCCGAGTGTACTTATGTAAAAGAATGCAAGTTATTTTTGTAAGCGGTTCAGAGTGAGCCCCTGAGTCACCCTCTTTTAGCTTACTTTACCAGTTTTGCAACGTCCTGTATAATGTATACTAAAAAAGGTGTGATACCTAATTATGTTAAAAGTTACGTTTATTATGGGGTTTACCTAAAAATATAATATTTGACGACCGAATGGCGTAGTGGTTAGTGACCCTGACTACTGAACCGAAGGTCCCGGGTTCGATTCCCGGCTGGGGCAGATATTTGTTTAAACACAGATATTTGTTCTCGGGTCTTGGGTGTTGATATTTATATTTAATATCTATCTATCTATGTATTTGTGTAGATATATCAGCTGGCGACACCCATAACACAGGTTCTACCTAGCTTGGGGTCGGATGGCCGTGTGTGAGATGTCCCCACATATTATTATTTATTATTATTATTTATACTGTAAGTGTGATTTTGAATTCAGTTTAATCAGTAGCTAGGTATGCACGTATGTAGGTAGCGTTCGAAATGTATTTTACACTTACCTATATTGTATACTAGCTGTCCCCGCGCGCTTCGCTTCGCCTTAAAAAGTTTTCACGTGGGAATTCCGGGATAAAAAGTAGCCTATGTTCTTTCCCAGGGTCTAGACCATATGTATACCAAATTTCATTCAAATCTGTTCAGTAGTTTTGGCGTGAAAGAGTAACAGACAGACAGACACAGTTACTTTCGCATTTATAATATTAGTTAGGATAATACTGCCGTATCGTATGGTAACTATTAAAATATACTTAAAATATTCCATTAATAGTACGTCATGTTACTGCGTCAGCGCAGAAAATTGTTGTCATACAAAAGACATCAACGCGGTAACTAAGTTCTTTTTTATTTCACCAATAATTAATATCGATCATACATTTTTAAAAAGGTAATGGGTGTTAAACTATCAAAATATATACTTTAAAAGTGCCTATTTATATATTGAGAAATATACAAATTGAAGTGGAAACATGACCATGCGCCGGCGCAGGTGCTGGGCGCTGCTCGCCCATACAAAAGACATCAACGCGGTGACGCGCTTACATTTTATGGTTTTTTTTTTTATATTTATTTCACTTCATAGTATCATAATTTTCTTGGTAATTTTGGAAAGCATCTAGAATGTGTGTGTGAAAGGTTGGAACCTTTCCATTAACATCCAAATTGAGGTACTTCTCTCAACAATTAATACAGAATAATATTAGTTTAATTTGCTAAAACTATGTGGATTGCAAACCAAAAGCAATTAAACAAAACGTTTAGAAAAAATAAACTACAAAACGGCCTTCATCGACCTTGCACGTACACTATTTGATTTTATTACTTCTTAACCAATGCACATGTAGAAAAACTTTTAAATACCGTGCTGAAGGCAAACGCACGGAGCCGAGGCGGCCCGAAGGCTGCCGAAGATCTCCGAAGGTGGTGAAAGTGATTCGAGGGCGTTCGCGGGGGAGGAGAGGAGCGGGGGGCGAGGCAAGGTTGCGAACCGGCTCCGCCGCTGCCAACGCCGGCGCGGCGTGCCAAAACTGTTGAGTAATAGAACAACGTTGCGTCGCCAGCCCAACACTTGTGCTCTATGAAATTTGTTACACACCGGTAATCAATGCTAAAGTTAGACAAGTGAAGCTAATTTGGAATTCTTTTAATGAGGTCGCATAGCTTCGGAGATTGTTATGATAGCGATGGCGGTTTGGTTCTAGTCAAGAAGTTGGTTAGATTAGACACACCTAGATCTGGATATGTCATTTGTTTATTTAAATATTTAATGTTTGTACCTAAATGTTCTTATGTTGTTTTGCGAACTTGACCGTAAATGTTAATTTCAATAATTAATCATTACACTCACTTCTTCAAAATTTAAAGATTAACATATTATTTCATACAGACAGTTTGAATTCCCTCAAAGGCTAGCTTCCTTCCTTGCTGTAACCTCCGCAGGAATAAGTCTTCCGCATACTAAAATACAGCCTATTGTATATACTCCTACTTCCGAAATACTATTGAATACAGAAACTGTAAGCTATTAATGTTATATTCAGGGCCTTTTCAATGAAACACCTCAAGTGAGACTGAATACTTACTCGTCTCATGGTTATTGCTATGTTTCCTAATTATAGTACAAACTAATTATTTAATTACCATTTACCCAGTTTCTCCTGTACTTCCTATGAGTTGACTGGTAGATAATGCTTTTAGCATTAAGTCCACCAAGTAAGTTTGTACACTTATTTTACATTTATTTGAGATAGAAATTCATGTACTTAAACATAGAGCTTAAGTAAAATGTCTACCATTCTATGTCCTATACACCAATCTTTTAATCAAAATCAATCATGTTTATCCAATAGTAGTCACGATATTCTATACAATGGGATCGATTGATCAAGCGATCAATAAAACTTCACTATATTGACCAATGAACATTCAAATACTCGTGACTACAATTCTACCTTAGTTATTGGCCTTTAGAATAATGCTTAATTTTATTTTATACCTCTAAAAAAGTTTAAATATTGCAGCGATGTGTTAAAAAAAACGAATTTATGATGAAATTTTAGGTTGATACTAGCTTTCAGATGTTTAAAATGTATAACATAATTATTCTCCAGATAACAATAGATAGTAGTATATTTATATAATAGATAGTATATTTTATTTCCATAAGAATACAAATACTTACAATAACTTTTACCTTTTGTTTCTCAATAACTATATACTTTGGTCATGTTTAAAAAGTTCAATTGTATTTTGAATTAAATTGCACTACCGCCGAAAGCCTAAGCCCCAATTTCTCCATAGTCGGTTATCTAACCGATAGGGATTGATTTATAAATTAAACGTCATCTCCATATAAAATTCATGACAGATGTCTCAAAAGTCAACCACTAATATCTGGTTATGCTCTAATCGACTATGGAGAAATTGGCACTAAGTAACTGTATAGGTACTGTACAATATTTGCTCGACTCTTTGCTATTATGTAATAAATTATTATGTATAGTGCTGCGGGCGATATGGTCACGCGCGTGAAATCAATACATAATCTTAAATTATTATGCATTAGATAAAGATAAAAATTGCATTGCAAAATTAAACATTTGACTTTCATAAAAAATGCTTTGTGTGATAATTATAACGTACGTATTGATGTCGATTATGAAAACCCAAAATTTAATTTTAGTAGGTAATGTCCATTGTCCAACTAAAATTTGGACAGTAGTAAACGCCCATAGAGTTTTTTTTATTCGATCAGCTGTCAGTGGATGTGGCTGACTGGTGTGTAGTAGGTCTATGCCATGCTGACTGGCCAGCCCCAGGGTGCGCCGGACAGGATAGGCTTAAACTAAATACAGTTTTTAAACAATGAGAGAGCTATTTTCTTAGTTTTAAATGCAACTGTATTTATTATGACATTATTACAAATGCGAGCTATTATTACAGCCAAATTAATAGTGATCAAAAAGTAGTTTTATTCCCACAAGGTAATTACTTCTAGTCATTTGATAACTAGTTCAAGTTCGCAATTTAGTAATTAGAATGTTTTGAAATTTAAACACAAAAAAACTACATGTAGCCAAGTCAATAGTCACTGGTCAGCGTGGAACATTTAAAAGTTATAGCTTTAGTACATATTTACCTAACGAAATCATTATGTTACAGGTTTTATTGTTATTCTTCTTATGGGAACTTGCTAGAAACTAGTAGAAACTTAAAAGTAATAAATTTCAAATAAGTGTATCACATTTTATAATATACTTACCTAATATAAATAAAGGTATGGCTGGCTATTAGCTCTACCTTCTTTTATTCACTGGCCTCTAAAACGTTACTATTTTACTTCCTTGTACAACAAGAAACACATTGTTGCAATTTCATTCTTACAAAAAACAAACCCTTTGTGCAGCATTAGTATCCGTCCCAAGTTATAACAACATTTTAACATCTATGTCTTCGATACAAGGTCCAAAACGCGTGGTAGTACCTATGTACCACGGTTATGAGCGGTCTATTGCGAGGCCAATCATTGTTGTTCAATACAAGACACGTTCTGATTGATACGTGTATGTGTGTGTGAAGTAGAGAGTGGGTGTGCATGTGTGTGTGTGTCCTTAGGAATAAACAAATCGGACCTTCAGCGCCGTCGTTAACAAGTTGAACAGTGTACATATGAGGGCTTATAACCATACATTGCGAGTAAAATAACTCTTACGGTTCACGAATTAAGAATACCAGTCACTCATAGTGAGTTCGCCACTATACACCTAACACCTTGATCGACGGATATGCGGCATTGTACCTCAAATAGCTGACGAATTATGGTACTCAGCTAAACGTGTTATAAAGTTGTCACTCGCATGTTTATAGCTCATTCAAATTCAACGGTTGTAAATGTTGATAAATATATTAATGTGGTTGTAAAGTTCACGTAACATAGCTTAACTTCACATCGTAAAAGCAATTTTAAAGCATATATAGGTAAAATTTTAAGTAAACAAAATGAAAGCTTCTATATTAAGTGTAGGGTACAAAGTGTTCTAAAAGTGGAATTATGAAAAACTTTTGTTCTTAGACTTTTTATGAATTTCCTAAAGTCGTAGAACCAAAAATTATTTATATTACTATGTATATGACTTTTAGAGCACTATTTAAACTGAAGAAGCTTCGGTTTTGACTTACTATAGGTACTCTTGTTTAATGCACTGCATTTTAACCACGTTTCCCATCAAAACTATTCCTAAATTCTAAGCTGTTTTTTCGGTCAGTATAAAAATAAGTCAACCGGTAACCAGTGACATGTGACCCAAATAGACAGGGCAGGCGACAATAGTCGTGAGACCGTGAGAAAGTTTCATAATAACGACAATGGAGCTAGCGGTTCGGACCTCTTACGTTATTTGCATGTAAAGTGAACTGGGCTCTTCATTGTATAACGCGATTAACGTGCACCAATTAAGAGCAAAAGTTGTATGTTGATCGCGAACCGGCATCACCACATGCCGCGGCATAAGCATGGCATAACGGTCGCACGCCGCGGATTTCGGGTCAAAGTTAGATGCACCGTTATGAAGGAAAAGAAACTGCATTTCTGGTCCTGTTACCGTTAGTGTTACGACTCGGCTTTGAGTTTAAACACTAAAATACTAAAGTGATGAAAGAATGGAGTTGCCAAATCTAAATACCCAACGCAGCGCAAGGTTATTACCATTGAGAAAAAAGTGAACTTAAACTGTAGCAAATAGAAAATATTTCGAGTAGCCGTTGCCTTAGTCAGTCAGCCTGTTGCGCGCCTGGCATTCCATGCCGTGCTATGCGAATTATAATTGTTCGGTGTCGCAACGCAACCTTGATGCTATAATGCGTCAGACTTGCGCCACCTGCGAGGCGGCTCCACCAGCTGACATACACCATACCTCTGAATGAATAGCATTCACAAAAACGTGCAGTTTCACAGTCTGAATCGGACTTTTTATATCGAAACCATTCAAACGAGTACGAAACAATTGAGCTCCGGAGTTTTCGCGTTGCAGGGAATTTTATTCGCGCGCTAGACCCGGTATTTACACGTTGGAATCGTCACGTCTCTACACTACACATCATCGGTTGCAGTGACGCTTCCGCTTTTGAACTTTGAAGTACGAGTATTTCATGCATACGTATTTTACCCGGATAAATGTTCTGCGTGGTAGATTGTGCGGAATCACAGCGCCGCTGCAGGCACCCTGCCCGGGATTGTGAATAAGGTTGAAAGTGGCGTCAGCAAGCGACGTTTAGAAGGTCGGGGGTAGTTTGAATAATCTCCAGTGTGTCGGGTGAAGTGAAGAATTTAAATTTGGAAACGGCGACGGCGTGGTCGGCAAGAAAATCTTGGAACGAATTTAATTCGTTTTTGTCGAAAACTTTGAGGCGGACGTGTAGGTACGTAGGGAAATGAAATTCTTCATGAATACAAGATTGATATTTATTAAATTTCCTATTTTACTTAATCACACACACAGATCACATAATATGAAGGGAATTTTAAGAAATGATCAATTGATCAAGTCAGATGTTTTTGCAATACAGGCGGGTTGGAGATATCACACAAAACAGACTGATCGCTTAGCACCAGAGATCAATCAAAACTTAAATAAATATTTTCCTCAACCGGGAATTGTACTCAAGACCAACGGCGCAAGCACTAGTATTACTAACCGCTACGCTATCCAGCTATGTTTACTACGTACTCACTGAATTAGAAATGCAAATATCGTTACCAAAATTACCCGAGTAATAGAATAGTTCCACGATTACATCTTTCGTACTATACGTATGTGTTTGCGGTTGTTAACTTAGAGTGAGTATAATTATTTAATAAGAGAGTAAGTAGTGCATATAGTATGCGTGTTCAATTTAATGATCGGTCTATGATAACGTATTGTGTCGTTTTTTTAATAAAAAAATATTATGTTTGATACCTATTAGGTTTATTTATTAATCAGAGCACATAGATTTTCATAATTATTATTAGCTTGGAGTTGATCCATGTACCATATCGATATTATGTAAACTTCTGCTTCTGAGATTCCTATTCATTTTGTCAAATAATTTTCTCTACCAGCTTTCACAGAACCCTTTTCACAAAATCAACGTTTTGCTTTTAAGAATTACATACACATACGAATATACTCTTACATTAAGCAATTAGCAGTCACATATTTACACATACTCAGGTATACTAGTTTTAAGTATCAGGTTTAAGGAACCGGACGTCAAGGAAAAGTTAAATCTCACCAACTAGCCGGTAGCCCTCGGTGAACGACCTAGAGCGCCGCCATAATGGCTCCCTACTGCGTTCATTCTAGTAAACTAGGGGCTACTAATGCTGCACTCTCATATTAAGTTTAAATGTATGCTCGTATCGGGAAATCGGTGTTGTTGGATCGGAACGATTCGCTTTCTCCCCCCGGGCCGCCGCCGCGCCGCCGCCGCAGCTAGAGCCGTGAGGCGCTCCGGCATCTTAAAAATGACGCAGCCGTGACGTCATCCCACGTTTCACCGACCAACCAAAACGCTAATGCAATACGAAATACGAACATTCCTTCTCGTCATCTGCGAACGGCATGCGGAGTGCGAGTTTTTACACCGTTCGATTAGCGGCGAGTAAACTCAAATTTGTAGGGCGCGGGATAGACACCACCAAACACACGTTTTGTACACGCGCTGCGTTAGGTTTCATACTGCTCGATCGGTTAAGAAAAACCTGCACTAGGCCTTTTGTAAGCCGATTCAATTCCAAACACCACGGCTTGCCCTTTACATGTAAGACTTTAATCCACGTGCGTGCCCGACATTAAATTGGTTTAGGCGTACAAATTGCTCAATCTCGTGTAGCAGATGCTCCGTTTGGTGGACAATTTCATTTGACATATGTCACATATTGCACCAGTTACCTTTTTTTATTGTATTTGAATTATCGTACTACGGCGTTGTCGTGTGTTGTACACATTAGGCTCCGTACCCACCTTTAGTAGACATAATTTAGTTCTAAAGTTTTGTGACATCACTGACACGGCTTTACATTACTAAAGTCAGCGTGATACGGGTCAGAATAACAAACTTTTGGCCGTAATGAATGCCGACATCTACCTTAATCAACTTACTTGATGAACTATGTTTGCTCTGTCACCTCTTCTACGAATCTTAGCTCCAATTTCACAATAGTCGGTTAGATCGTAACCAGGGAATGGTTCATCAATTATATATGTCATCTCCATATTAAATTCTTGACAGATGTGTCAGAAGTCAACCAATGGTGGTTATGCTTTAAACCACTATGGAGAAATTGGCACTTAAGGTGCCGACTGGCATTGAATATCGATTTTGGAAAGGCAAAAATGTCTAAACAACTTTTGGTTCCGAGATTGAGTGGTACATTGCTGGAATCAAATGAACTTTCCGCGATCAGCAACGGAAAAAAATCGCCTTCTTCCGTCTTTTGATGTGAATAATCGAATAGATAATTGTTTGTACTGTATTGTACTGATTAACTTTATCACTGATCAGCTCGCTGTTCTGTCATGCCGAATATTCGCCTCATAACGTGCTCTCATCGAGCGAATATGAAATGTCAAACGCAAACGTCACCTCTATATCTAATGTTCTAAACGCCGTCACCGCCGCTTATTGTCATCGATATAACAAAATTCCACATACTAATACGATTTTATGTTTGTTTCAGATGTAACCGCGCAATCAAAATGGTGTGAACGTAATTAAAAAGTGTTTCGCCGGCCTAATATGGCAGGTCCTTGTGTAAATGTGACTTTCTAATAACAATACGTGTCCGTGCCCCACGCATGACGTAGAGAGTGGCGCCACCATGGGCCGACGACGGTGGAGGTTCATCTCCATTGCTGCTATACTGCTGTTCCTGACAAAAGACATACGGTGTCAAGGTGAGAATATTGTTCACAATCCCGTTATGTATAATTCATTCTCAGTGGTAGAGTAAGTAATAGGTATACCGATGGGTTTGATAGCTGAATTAAATCTGACGGCTCTATAAGATCTCTATATAGAGGAATAGTCATAAAATTATTGACAGAAAATGTTGAAACTTTATTGTTTGTAATGGATTTTGTTCGTAAATATATCGATAGGTAACAAGTCGATAGGATTTTACTTTGTGAAAACTCTAGCACTTTCAAACTCAAAACGTCCCCCAACAGCGTATAGGTGAAAAATACATGAAAAAAAATAGATTTTTTGGAGGAGCTTACTCGAAAGTTTCATTTTATCACGTTCAAGGAATAAAATAATATGTTCTCTGTTTAAAAGTTCTAGTTTTTTTTTTATATTCAGGGTCAGTCGACTGGGATTCAAGTCATTCGGAAGGCTGGGATTTATTTTGCGTGACAATTAAGAGAGATCGATGATAGGAGTAATATCGGCCGATTGCTAAAAATAAATTGATTGATCTACCGTTTTTTGTAGAAACAAAAAGCTGATTAGAAGTCTCAAGCTGCCATTCCTTATTAAGTATCTCATCTTATCCAATTCTGTTAAAGTTACTTATATAATTTGGTACCTTAAGTGAAAACAGGTGTTCTTATCAAACTCGTGTAAAAGATTAGGTCTTAATTTGGTCACGAGAAAAATATATTAAGTATTTTAGAAAGTTCACGAATATAAAACTTAAAACGAAAATAAACCGTTCTTTATTTAAATACTACTACTACACTACTCGAAGCTTCTGTAGCTTTCTTTGAAGAACCCTACTCATTATATGTGCTTTTAAAATTCGTAGGTAACCTTTAAACATAATTAATTTTCATGAAAGCACCAGAATCATTATTTAAAAACGCGACGCGTTTTTTTTTAATTTATTTATACTAAACATTGTGTAAAATAGTTAGGTTTTTAAATTAATGTGCCATTAAACCTGAAGGGTTTCTCTTGACACTAGATACAATCGTGGTCTACAAAGCAGTAACATGAATAAGTGTTAAGTGTTAATACTATTTTAACGGACTCTCCAAAACGTCTGGTATGTGAACTGCGTAATTGTATTATTGACTACAATACACTTGTCAAATAATACACTGTTGGTAATTTTGTCTTGACCATTTTACGCCCAAATCCTCTTCAACAATGCATATAAACTTTTCATCAAATAATATTGAAAATGTTTTGACATTCAGCTAATTGTTCTGACCCACTTCGTCACTTTATGTAACCATGTAGCACGACTATTGTGCAATGCTGTAATCGATCAACTGTTTACCTAATTACGTACGTTGTTTAGCTTGTTAAATTGTTTATTGTATAATGGCAATAAAACATTTACCGGACTATTATCAGAATTAAATTTATCAACACTGTTTTCATATAACGTTTTCATTATCTCGTCTGTATTCTGTTAATACATCCTTTGAGATAATAATTATACATACTTAACAGTCGATTAGAATGTTCTAATCAACTGGAATATGTATTCCTGCTAACATCGACGTCATAACTACTCATAACACTGGGATTATTTTAAGATTTTGTATAGAGCATCCTAACCACTGCTGTTATTTATTATGCAGTATTTGCCAAGACCCCAACTCTGTCTAAATGTACTTCCACCCTCTTTGTATCCCACAAAGTGTCAGCGTTGGGCCCGCAATATGGCTTAGCCAAGCAACTTAATAGCAAAAGGCAAACACACGCTCCCTAATCTTAGTATTATAGGTACCTACAGTTTTTTTTTTCGATGGTACTGTTGCAAATTTATTAAAATACAATATCTAATGAGCCCTTCTAAATCTTTAATGGTATATACATAGAAAAACATAATTAAATATTCAGGTATTTTATCCAAAAAAGAGATTGAATAAACGCTTGTGGTACTAAATAAAATGTCTATATTTTTATAAATACTACGAGAAAACATTAATTGTTATGTACAAAAATTTAATATAATATTTATACGAAAAACTGTTATACCTATTCATTTTAATAATTGGCAGGTTTTATGTGACTAAATCTGAGCTCAATGGGGATTCTAGCGATTACAAAACAAAACAAAACAAACAAATATCTATGGCAGAAAATATAGTCATAAATATACTTTAATAGGTATAGGTAACTATAATTTAGTAGATTAGTTCTAAAAATTAAATCACAGGACAGCAATATCCGATTCATTTCAATTTGTCTTTTACTTGTAGTTCCATTGTAAGTGCACTGTTCGTGCAAGAATGCAGCTGAATATGTTATTTCTCATTGCAGAAGCGAGAAACGACATAGCCAACAAGCCATGCGCTCGTAAAAAATATGTGTGTAAAATATGTAGTTATGTATTTAAAAATTACGTTCTGACTTGCATGTTCTTTTTATATATTTATCATTACAATTGAGGTTAATTCCATTCACCATTACGTAATTTTATTACCTACCGTTGTTACGGTAATAAAACTGTTTAAAATTTCGTTTAAATGTTGTCATTTTAAACCATTTAGGATCAATTTTAATAAGGCGTTGGTTATTCGTTATATAACATTGTTATGTACCTACACATACTTTATTGAAGGGTAACTAAGGTATTCATTATTAAGTATTCATAACAGAAATGGTTAATTTCTGTGGGGATTGCTGGTCCAGCTCCGTATAATGAAAAGTCCGGAATGAAATTATTACGTCCCATGTTTTTTAACAAAACACGATCCGAGCAAAAAAGCTACATTGTAATTTGCAGCAGTTGCAAATCTCTAACAATTTATGGCGCAAGGATTAAGTTTTTCCCCCGCATATTTTTATATTTATAATTGGTCCTTAATTATCTTTATTCAGCTGTTCTTTTAAGCTCGGCCAGAAATTTTGGAATTATTGTTGTATATCATGTTGGATATGTGTACTGTATGTTCACAAGAGTATATTATTTGTGTATGTGACTTTAATTATACTTATATTTTTGTTGTAAATAGTTAAGCTTATTATGTATAAGCATAAATGAGTCATTTTAGATCATAATCGCCCGCGTGTTCAAAAGTGTCGCACTCACATGTGGTTGCATTATTTCTGTGGGGTTAAAATGTAAAGTGTTGGCAACGAAGAATTGTAATTGTAAAACGTAAATTTCTACTTGTTGTAAATGTAAAACACATTTTGTTTCTCATTTTGTACTAAACCGCGATCAATAGGAATCAATCAAAAGAAAATGATTTTTGGTGAAGCTTCAAAGCTTTGTGAGCTTATTTTACTTACTGCAATATAATAATATATTTGCAGAGACCCTTTGATCTGGATTGACTGAAAAAACGCTTATCTGCTCATGAAACAACCAATTTGCTTCTAAAAATAATAATTAAAAAAATTAAAAAACCGACTTCAAAAAACAACTTAAATGTAAGAAATAATTTAAGGTTTACACAAATTCTACTCGTATGAGACAGTACAAATATACCTAAGCAGGAACTGTTCTTTTTTGATGTTGGTGCGGTGACAAAGTAATCTGAAGAAATATGGCACCAACTTCAAAAAAGAACAGTTCCTGCTTAGGTATATTTGTACTGTCTCATACGAGTAGAATTTGTGTAAACCTTAAATTATTTCTTACATTTTAGTGGTTTTTTGAAGTCGGTTTTTTAATTTTTTTAATTATTCTTTTATTTAATAGTTTTTAGTTTATTTGTAATAATTTTCAATCAAAAGTAAGGTGCAAATGATACCAAAAAGTCCTACTAATCAATACGAATCATTCAAGCCTAAACACGAAGTAGTTGCTATATACCGTTGAGGAGTTCCCCTGACTGCCTTCCGTTTCCATCATCAGATCAGCTCAAGGTCACCATCATATTTTTTTGTTATAATAACTATATTTACGTTCTTAATTTCATTAGAATCGGTTAATATGTGCCCAAAATGGAAATTCATACCCTGTTTTTGCCCCTTTACCCACCCTTGGGGGTGAGATAAAATTCTGAAAAAAAAATGGGACCACCTGGGAGCTCAACCCAATACAACAAAAAAAAAAATTTCAAAATCGGTTCATAAACGGCGGAGTAATCGGTGAACATACATAAAAAAAAATATAAAAAAACCGGCCAAGTGCGAGTCGGGCTCGCGCACAAAGGGTTCCGTAGCAGCAATTAAATCAACCTATCTCAAAAACTATAAGAGATACTTTGATCAAACCAAAAATCGTTGAAAGAGTTAATTAGCATGCATCACCTCAATTTTTTTTAGAATTTTATACCCCGTAGTTATAAAAATAGAGGGGGGGGGACATACTTTTTACGACTTTGAGAGCTGATATCTCAAAAACCGTTCACTTTAAGAAAAATGTTTTTTAGAATACTTTATATCATTTTAAAAGACCTTTCCATTGATACCCCACACGGGTATGTACATCGAAAAAAAAAAATTCATCCCTCAGTTACATGTATGGGGGGCCCCACCCCCAATTTTTTTTTTTACTATTTAGTGTCATATTTTTGTAGCGGTTCATACAACACATATTCCCATCAAATGTCATCACTGTAGTACTTATAGTTTCCGAGTAAATCGGCTGTGACAGACGGACAGACGGACAGACGGACAGACGGACAGACGGACATGACGAAACTATAAGGGTTCCGTTTTTGCCATTTTGGCTACGGAACCCTAAAAAAAGATCCCGACGAATTGAGAACCTCCTGGGTGGATTTCAACAAGTCCCAAAAAATCTTCATTTCCGTGGACTTTTTTATCTTAAGGTTTTTTATACTAGAAAAACGCTTTTATTAAAGTTTTTGTTAATGTTAGTGTTCTTACTAAATGTGTAGCAGATAAGTTAAAAACTGAATGAGATACGGATGATTAAAAATTTCGTGCCACGGCGATGAAACATGCGTTCACGGCAATGAAACAAGCGTCCACGGCAATGAAACAAAGGCCCACGGCAATGAAACAAACTTCCACGGCAATGAAAGAACTGTATACAATGGAAATGAAAGAATCAATCCACTGCATTTTTTTAAAAATACTGTGAGGGAAACGCAAACTTAAATAGGTATGTATAGCAGAAATATTTGGATAGATATTGGAACGAAAGAAAGAACGACAGTACGTATAAAAAATAAGATTATAGTATGGAATTCTCTAAGTAGCATTGTGGGGTCCGTATTGCGACGTATAAAATAAAATGTTTCATTTCACACTAATAACGTCCACAACATATAATAAACCTTACATATAACATCTATATTTTCATAAGTTATAATATCCAATTCGTAAAATATTGTTGTTCATTTGTCCAAGTTCATTCCACAATGAATGAACTTGGACAAGACGAAAGTCATGTACAATGCTCACATCAAACCGGAGCCGGTCGCCGTTGGTGAGGCGACACTCGAAGTTGTGCAAGAATATGTCTACCTTGGGCAGACTATTCGGCTAGGCAGAAGCAACTTCGACAAGGAGGCTGCAAGGCGCATCCAACTGGGTTGGGCTGCATTCGGGAAACTTCGTCACATATTCTCCTCGGCCATTCCTCAGAGCCTGAAGACAAAAGTCTTCGACCAGTGCGTCCTGCCAGTGATGACGTATGGTGCAGAGACGTGGACACTGACGGTTGACGGCAAGTTTTTCCTCAAGAGGTAGAAAAGGATCCTGGGGCTGCTTTCCCTCCCAGAGCCTTAGCCTTGCGTTTTGTGGGTTTTCATCCGTTAAGGACACCTCACTATTTAGAAACGCTTTGCGGCTCTTAAGGCGGGAAGGTGCGGCAGTATGTGAGTAAAGTGGATGTCTGGAGTCGCATTCTTGTTTGGCTTTCTCAACAGAACATGCCACTTTACGCCGTATGCTAGGGGGTGCTATCCCAGCCAGAGAGTAGAGTTTGTGGAGTGGTGTCGGTTTGAGGCATCCCGTAACTATACGAACTGTGTCGTTAAGAGCAACATCTACTTCTCTAGCATGCGCGGACCTTGCCCATATGGGGCAGGCATATTCGGCAGCTGAGAAGCAGAGTGCTAAGCTACTTGTTCGTAGAACTTGCGGAGAGGCGCCCCAGCTGGTAGACGTAAGCCGTCGCAGAAGGTTGTTTCGGGAGCTGACTTTCTTCTTGGTGATTTGGCTGGTGATATAATCATCCAATGCTGGACATAGGCTTCTCCCAAGGAGCGCCACAACACTCGGTCCTCGGTCATCTGAATCCAGCCACTACCGGCTACCAGCCTAAGCTTGCATATTTTGACAGCTATGTTGGTAACCTTAGTCCTCTGACGTATAACCTCTTTTCTGATACCATCCATTAGAGAAACCCCAAGCATAGCTCTCTCCATAGCAGGCTGAGTGACTTTAAATCAGTGGACCAGTCCCACCATCAGTGTCCACGTCTCTGCACCATATGTCATAACTGGCAGGGCGCAATGGTTGAAGACTGTTGGATGCGCCTTTCAGCCTCCTTGTCGAAGTTGCTTCTGCCTAGACGAATAGTCTGCCTCAGGTAGTCATATTATTGCACAACTTCGATAGTTGTCTCACGAACGATCACCGGCTCCGGTGTTATGTGAACATTCTACATGACTTTTGTCTTGCCCAAGTTCATTCGGAGGCCTACACGTTGCAAGCAGCATTAAGGCCACTTAGCATCCAGCTGAGTTCCTGCATAGATGTATGTTCTATTATATTATATTCTACTATCTGTGGGAGGTGTAAGTTACCTGCACCTGGCTCTCTCGAATGGCACCTTTGTACAATGTGCATATCCCTAAGGTCTAAGCTGCCTTTCTAAGCTTGGACCATTTTCCACCACCGCTGGTCTACAGCGGGTTGGTGGGTTCACATATTGTCTAGATGTGCTAAATCTATAGGTAGATATGCAGGATTCTTCACGATGTTTTCCTTCACCGTAAGAGAGATAGTATACATTGTAATTAAATTCAAAGTAACACATTGGTACATGTCAGCGCCGGAATTCGCACCCGCATCATTGGCGTGGGAAGCGGACGCTTAGCCGACTGAGCTACCACCGATCTTATTTATACATAACGTTCATTATAATTATGTTGTGATTGTTATTATTAATGTAATATTATATATTTCGTTTTTATACATCGCGATACGCACCCGTTGTAACGCACTGCAAAAAGATGTAATTTGACTAGTCCTGTAGGTAATGTCAGTGATCGGTATTATCTGTATTACAGGTAAAAGATGGTAAAGATATGTTACTTTGCCTAATCATACATCCCACGGCGATGAAAACATAAGTCACGGAAATGAATAACCTGGCCACGGAAATGAATAACCTAACCACGGCAATGAATACAAATTATTTTACAAGACATGGCAATGAAATTTTTTTCATTGCCGTGGCTTTTTTTTCATTGCCATAGCAAATATTGGCCACGGAAGCCACGGAAATGAAAGCATGGCGATGAAAACCAAGGCATTAAATATAAATAACTAAAAAAGTATTAACTATTCGACGAAAAAATAAACACTTTATAAGGTAAATACTTTCAAAAAGCTTTCTTTTGAATGCTTACTCTAGAAGACAAACTTAATTTTATAGAAGTTATATCTATCCACGGCAATGAAAGAAAAAATGTCCAGTCCCCATAAATTTTACTGATTTTCACTATAGCGCTAAAACGCGGGCACTAATGTACCTCCTTCCACGTCGAGCAGTTAGGCGACACTTGTAAGAAATGATTAACGCACTGAGGGGGGCACCTAAGTTCATAGGTAAAACAATATCCTTGATCATGTTTAGGACACGGCGATGAACAGAAGTTCTGGGACACATGAATTTTCACTTACCGTTCGTTATATTCTTTATATATTTCAATAAATGTATTCCGTGACAATACTTTAACTATTAATGTATCAAATGAAATTAAGTTTAACAATCAATACTCAATATTTTTTTCATCTATGAAGAATAATACAAAACGTGGTTACGTGGGGACAGACACGGCAATGAAAGATTTGGAGGTATAAATATATTTTTTTTAAATATCCATTAATCCTATTAATAAAATATTTAGTGCTACACATAAATAACTATTTCACTTGACCGGAAAAAAATATTAGAAAATTATAACTTGGTTTTTTAGTACCGATTTCATTGATGCCACGCAATTTTTGGCCGCGGGAAATTCACCCTCCTCCTTTTTTTGAAGTCGGTTAAAAATAAGACGACTAATATATGTTTTACCAAAATAATCCTTCTTGGAGTTTAAAGCAGGATTATTTTTGTTATCGATTCATAATATTCATATTTATACCTGCCAGCAAAATGCGTTTTGTGTTGCTCGTTTTCTTACAATGCAAAAATGAAACGGTACAAAAAGTTTACTACATAAAATTTATAAAAGTTTATAGTGCCACAAACTTATCTGTTCCGGTGACAGCGAACTAAATTGATCCATATCTCATTACTTACTAATGAATTGTATATTTTAAAACATTAGATGAGTTTATTAACACCGCAAGAGCGAAATAACAATACGAGCAAACTTAAAATCTTATAGAATTAAGAAATATTAGAGATTTATTTGCGCTGTCACCGGAACAGATAAGTTTGTGGCACTGTACTGTATATTCTTCGTGTCTTTCTGACAAATATAGAATAGAACACAGCATAGAGTATGTCGGTGAGTTCGGTGACAAACACGTACCGGTCCGAGATATAGCGTTGTTGTGAAATGCAGTTTTTAATTGACAGACAATATAATTATATGTAAGTATACTTAGGTATATGTATGGACATGTAAAAGGAAAGAAAACGAAAAACCGACAACACATTACGTATCGCCCTTCGATTGCTTAATGTTATTCAAAATCGAGATCATGTCTTTCGATGGAAATAAGATACCGAATTCTCGATTTATATTTACTCCAATCTTCGCTTTGTAAGTAAAAAACCGGCGCGCTGAAAGGGTTCTGTACCATTAGGTACTATAATTGTGCTTAGATATTTTTGCCACCACAAAAAAGTGTGTTTTGAGGTACGGAACCCTAAAAGTAGCCGCAGAATTTTCCGTGTCATTTTATTATGTACCTAACGTGTCATACACAGGAATAAACTGCTTCTGTTAATAAGTAGCTTAATACACTCACGAGCAATGAAACAGTTCCACCTGCCATTAGTATTTGTGGCTTGATAATACCTACTCATGAAATAATTTGGACATTCTAATAATTTAATGTACCTAATACAAATGAAACGTACCTATGTTAGCTGTAGGTCCATTTTGACACACATGTTTTTCGTATCCTTTATCTTGCCTTTATCAGATAGTAGACGCCTCACCCTTCAGATCTGTTTTATCTGACACTAATTGTCGCCAGTCGAGCAGCTAATCTATCGATTTCCTATCACACTCCTGCTCACGGCCCGCCATCACAGCGGCGGCGGCGCCAGGCCTAATTACGCCTATGGACGGACCAAGAAAGTAATTTCCACGGGATTATCTCTGTACGAAGGTTATATCGAGGAAATAACGTTGAGCGATGTTTTTTTGGTTGAATTAGAAAATGTTTGGTAGGATTATGTTTCGTGGGGATAGACGTTTTATGTTCAATTTACGTTCAACCTATGTTAAAACTTGCAAGAGAAAATTGTTATACCCTCGGAGAAATTTTCACTATTTTTATTTTATCTATTATTATTACCTGCATAAATACGACAGCCTTGCATTCCACTGTATATAACTTTCATGTAAATAAAGGAATGCCAGTTCAAACATTAATAAAAATATAGCCTCCGTCATAGCTGGGAGGTCCTTCACCGAAAGCGCATTCAGCGGAAAATGTAAATTGATAAAATTCCAAGCAGTCTTCCATTACCTATTATATTGCAAAGTACCTGACGTCAAGGCAAAACTAAAGTTATTCCTTCCTTTACGCATAAAAGAAACCGTCAACATTATTTTATTGATACCTCAGTGGAATACTAACAGAAAAATATTCAGTGAATAAAACTTTATATTGAAATATTCTTATTCCTTCTTTTCAGATGAAAACGACTTCTTTTATTCTGCGGCGGAAAGGAGTTTCGCTCAAGTTCAGCCGTCTATTTATCCAAACAATCGTCCAGCGATGTACTTCGAGCAGGACGACCCGTACCGGGGCGCGCCGCCCACCGCCGCCAGCCCCCCGCAGCCGCTGTACAACGAGGGCCGCGTGAGGTTCCCCTCCCCCGGCTACAACCAGAACCCGGCTCCGTTCCAGGTGCCCACCGGCAGGAGCCAGGCCGGCGGCCAGTTCTACGTGAACCAACCTGACTTCCCACCAACGCAGCGCCAGAGATATAGGCTCGCACTACCTCACAACTATCAAATACTACATCCAGCCTCCACCAAGAGGCCAGACATATCACAAATTCACTCTGTAGCATACCAAAACGATCCCTCGAAACCGGAAGCGTTTCTGGGACAAGTTACGATCAACAATCCTGATATTGACTTCCTTCAAAATAGTAGATTTAAAAATATACCGTTTGATGGAAACAGTTTGAAGAGCAACATTCAAGCGCATCATATTTCAAATGATGAGGACATTGATAATGATAGTCAAGACTTGTTCGAACGACATAGAGTAACGACTTATAATCCAAATTCAAACAGACAGCGAGTGATTAGACCTAACCCAGGTCGCTTCCCCCACTACGAAGGAGATCCACCAATGAATGATCAAACCATTTTCCAAAAAACTCCTAATAAAGTTTATATTTCTAAGCCTTCTAAGCCAAACGCTCCTTATCACGATTCTTCAACTGAATACAAAGCAATGCTTGACCTGGAACCCTTACTTGAAGATGACATAAGTGATATTTCATCATTCAGAGAGCTTATGAAGAATAAAAAAGGTTCTTATGATGTTCAAGTAATTAAATCGAATCATAGTGATGATTCTGATAAATACGACAACAACCCATCAGCAAGTTCAATGACTTCTGATAATATGCCAAAGGTAGTGCCATTAGAAGTAAAACAAGTTGAATCGGCAACTACAACCAAATTACCAGAACCTAAAACCACTGAAAGTGTTGTGACCAACGAAGATACTTCCGAGGAGTCTCATGAATCTCAAACAGTTCATGATCCGGAACATGAAGACACTAATCAAAACGAAGGAGCCGATGAAGAATATGTCGAGTATTATGATGACGCTGAAACATCATCTGAAGCACCTCACCCTACAACGCAAAAAGCTCAGCCAACAGAGCATCCAGATGAATATGAAGAATATGATTCTAGTGATGAACATCAACAAGATAATGAACCAGCTCATCATAATGATAATGTGAAAACAGAGTTAAATAGCACCAATGACTTTGATATCCTTGATATGAAACCAAACAAAACATTAGTAAAAGATGATAACTTCAAAGAGTTCGTAGATACGACCATCATTGACCAAATGGAACATATGTCAAGTGAAAGCACTACTGAATTTAGCAAAGAATCTGGCAGCGAAGAAGAAATTGTAACTGTCGATATTCCATCTATTCTAGGCGAAGAAGTTGTATCTGTTGTAACAACCAAAAGTGTCGTAAATGGAACTATATCCGTTCCAAACTACACTAACCAGCCTTCATCTACAAAACCTAGTGTAGTACCAGAGACTGCATCACATGATCCAACCAATGATTCATCAATTCCAGTTACGACAGAAAATTGGGTTGTGGTGGCTTCCGTTCAAACAAGTCGAAGCGTTTCAGGAGCAAGATTCTTACCATTCCCAACAGTTGAACAAGAAGAGAAAAAACAAGTGCTTACTGATGAAGAAAGTGAAGAAGGCGAAGAAGCAGTTACGAAGAACCCTAAAGACGAAACATCAACTTCCGATAGTGAACAGTCTCTTTCTGCATCGACAGAAAACATCAATGACAAATTAGATAGTATCCAATCTGAATTATCAAGTGGAGTATTAGGTGGGTCTTTGGATACAGAAAACAAAAATATAGAAATTATAAAAGAACCTACAACAACTAAACAGCCTACAACAACAACAACAACAACAACAACGACGACGACGACAACTACTACGACCACTCCCGCTACATTAAACGTATTCACAATCAAGAGTACTGAAATACCTACGCCAACATCAGAACGGTCAGCCCCTGATCCTCTACCTGTAAATATCAAAAAGTTTGCACCAAGAGTGTCCACGTCTACCACTCCTAAGCCAAAGAAAAAACTAGTAACTGTAATGGATGACTTGTCTCCAGGTTTGTTACCTCCAGGATACAGACCGAGGATGTCATACAAGGACAAGCGCACCAGCACAACTAGCACTACGACTCCAACTACGACCACGTCCACTTCTACTACAACTGAAGCTCCCGAGTCTTCTTCTTCTGTAGAAGATAGTAGTATTAATGGAACACAGGCCCGTTCATCAGGTATCAGTTCAAAGAATAAAGTCATCATACAAGACAAACCGGGTACTTCCAAGGAGTTCAAGCCAAAGTTGCCAGCAAAATTACAACCAGATGATCTGAGTAAATTTTTGCCACCTGGATATAAACCACCAGCAAACACAGAGTCGTCTGAATCTGGTGAGATAAAAAAATCAAGTATATTTGACAAAGTGCAAGAAATAGACATCTCATCGTTTTTACCTAAAGGATTTAAACTAAATGCAACAACAACGGAAAAACCGAAGTTGCCAGTAAAATCTGTACCCGTGGGTGTTCCTATTGATATATCTGCATTATTACCTCCTGGGTTTAAGCCGAAAGCTGATGATGACGAGAATCCGCTTATCAAGATTAAAATAGCAGACATATCGGATCTACTTCCACCTGGTTTCAAGCTTAACAATACTGAAGAGGACAGTACACCCTCAACAACAACGACGACAACAACAAAAGCTCCATCTGGTGGCTTCAAAGTCGTGTTCCCATCGAGAGCTGGGGCCAAGCCCATACGGAAAACTACAACTTCCAAGTCTACCGATGTAGAAGGAGGAGGACCAGGGCATGTTACCCCAAAAATAATGAAAGGATGGCCTACGAGGTAAATATTTTACTTCTTATTCATGCAACGATTTAAAAAGATACAGAATAAAATATCTACTTCAAGTATTGTAAATACTTAATCTTAAAATATTTTCATGATTTCTCGTGTATTATTACTAATTCGAATATATCTGTTTTTAGAGCTTCAACGGAATTCACGGGCTGGCCGTCTCCGTCAACGACGCCGTTCTCGATAGAGAAGCTTCTGGAAGCGCAGCGGAACGCCACGGCCACGAGCCCCATGCCCGAGGTGACGGAGGCGGCGACCCGCCGGACCACTACCACCACCACCACCACGCCGCGACCCACGATCCCGACCACGCCTGGAGTGTGCAGGCGGGACTGCGATATTGCCGCTACTATTAAAATTGTTGCAGGTAAATCATCAACGTTTTTTTTTATTATTCAGTACAATAGCCAACAGGCGTACACTAGGCTAATAGTACAAAAACGTTAACCAAAAATATTAGTGCAATTAATAAAACTTAACTTATTTTACTGTTAGGTACTATGGTCAGTAATTTTAATCTTGTAAAATTAAGATTATGAACGATTATTACAATAATATTTTGTTTGGTAAAGGTGTTCAATGGGTGCCTGAACTATTGGATCATCATACTGAAGAGTGGCAAAGGTTGGCAGAAGAGGTGAAAGAAGAGGTATATCATTATTTGTTTTTGCATTATGTTTGAATACAATTAAGGTTAAATTCAACTACTTATGTAGGTAATATGTACACACGGCAACATCAAATGGTTGGCAGGGCACACTAACGTAGTCTATGTGTGCACACTAACGTGGTCTATGTGTGCATAAAAGCGGTTTACACACCAGTAACAAACCGCACACACACACAACAGCACAAACGAGTTTGCGCGTAGGCAAACGCCCGAACACCAGCTGTGACATAAACATATCAACCGGTCCTGTAATTTAAATAGTTAGTTATAAAATTGACGTGAAGCAAAATTTCACTACTGTGTCTATACACTTCGTAGCTCATTTGTAGAATGATAGACTTATGAAACATAGGTCGTGAGTTCGAGTCCACTGTTGGGTAATTTTATTTTGCTTAATTCTTTTATTTTACTTACTGTCTGATGTTTATTATGATTTAAAACTGAAAATTGAAAATTTTCCTTAATAATATAAACTAGAACTATGTTTTATAACGAAAAACAACAAAAACGTAACATACTTAAAGTTTAAAAATGTTAAAAAAAAAATTGTAATTTTAACGCTTAGTAGGTAACTTGTTTTATTTACTTTCTGTGTTGCTTTTATTCGTATATACCTACTAAAATACTTTGATAAACCATCTTGAAAGATAAATTAAATCTATTAAAAAAACAAAAAAGCAATAATTAAGGTTCAACAGGATTTGAACCACCGTCTCGGTATTAGTCAGACTTGTATCATACCAACTGAGCCATTCAATCTGTTACAATGTCCGGCAAAATTTTGCTTCATATCACAAAAACAATGAATCATTGTCGCTGGCACAACTACATGTTTACAATATCCGTGTGTTGGTGACGACAACTAAATAATTACGTTGACGTCGACGTAGCCGACACACACAAATACACTACATTAGTGTGCCCTGCCAACCATTTGACGTTGCCGTGTGTACGTATTAATACTGAACTTACATAAAGAACTAGGTACCTATCTAGGAAAGTTAACATAATTAAAACTTACATTATATGTTTACTTTTTAGCTCAACTCCGTATACTCGAAATCAGATCTCTTAAAAAAATGGTACAAGGGCATTCGCATTGACGGCTTCAGCGAGGGCTCGGTGCTTGTGGACTTTTTCATCGAACTGAATGACGTCGCAGACAAAGTCGACACTCAGGATCTGAAGAAACTATTCCATACGTCACTTCACAAAGCCAGGCCAGGATCAGTGGTCGAGAAAATTGAGGAAGAAGCATCTGAAACTGATTTTGATCCTGATGCCATGCTTGGAGACCAACCAGAGGAGGAGAGAATGAAGAAGAGCAACGAAAAGATGACGAAAACAATCGATAAATCGGCTGGAAAGCTGGAAATAGGAAAGTTTGTTATGGATCCAGCATACACTGAATTTATTGGTAAGTTGAAATGTTTTTTTATTTTATTTTAGGTACTTACTGATTTCTATACTGAAAACCTTAAAAGCCATGCCAAAATTCACATTATCTTACAAAAGTAAGATAATGTGAATTTTGGGGCAGGTTATGGTGGTGATGTGGCTAGGATAAGTTAATTTAATGATAAATGCATTCCGAAACATAAACGGTGTCATGATGTATTATTTTGTTTGTAGTGTTGCCGAAGCGTGAGGAGATAACAACGATGGCACCGGAAGAGGAGTCGTTCCTGCCGCAGTGGGGAATCGCTGTCATAGTCATTGCCATGGCTTCCTTGTTATTCGTTGTCATATTTGGTGTTACTGTGGTATGTTATATCATTAAAGTTGCTTCATGTTTCTCCAGGGGTTCCTTCACTGTATCTGCCTGATTTTATAAGTCAGATTTCGGAATGGGAATTATTCGATCAGTGTATTTGTTTTCTTAAACATTCCCTATACCTAATTATACCAGCAGCAGCGGTGCAAATTGGGGTGTATGAAAGGAACCACCCCGAATTATTTATCGCCTGTACCTACCTTATACAGGGTGTCCCAAAAGTCAACGTCATCCCTTAAAGGGCTGATAGGTCAGCTCATGAGAGGCCAGAATATCACAATATGACCTTAGTAAAATCTCGATAATTTTCGAGATATTGACACTTTTATAAATTTGCCGAAAATCGACACCTTGGATCAGTTTTTTGCGTGCCGCCGGTACAAAAATCCATATTGTTAGAATTTGTTTGGTGTTGCATCACCCTGTATAGCCCTGCTATTGATTGCAGTCAAAAAAAATATCGAGTAATGCTGTATGTTTAAAAAAAAACACGGTTTTCACTCCACTCCCGGCCACACCACCTATTTTACTTTTACTCATTCCAACATGACTTACCCTTAATAAATTCAGTCAGATAAATTTCCTTTAAACAATTTTACATCGAGGTCGTTTTGTACTAAAATAGCAATAACTTTTTTGTTAATTGAAACAATAGCAACGTTTCATACCATTTTGGAAACTGCATTAAATGAGCAATCTTTTCAAATAAGGTGCCAGGTTTGCGTGGTATATTTTTTTACAGTATGTAGAGTCAAAGTTGTTTATAAAAAAAAACGATTACCTTTTATAACTTTGAAAACCGTGTTTTTTTTAAGCATTACTCGATATTTTTTTTTGACTGCGATCAATAGCAGGGCTATACAGGGTGATGCAACACCAAACAAATTCCAACAATATGGATTTTTGTACCGGCGGCACGCAAAAAACTGATCCAAGGTGTCGATTTTCAGCAAATTTATAAAAGTGTCAATATCTCGAAAATTATCGAGTTTTTACTAAGGTCATATTGTGATATTCTGGCCTCTCATGAGCTGACCTATCAGCCCTTTAAGGGATGACGTTGACTTTTGGGACACCCTGTATACGTCTGGTGCACCCTTGGCAAATGCTAATCTGACTAGCTGATCCATTGACCATGGTGACGAGCCCCGGTCCAGTAGTTTATGTCACCACACACTAATAATTGTAAATTCACATTCTCACGTTACCTTGCATCCTTGCAGCTAGTGAACCGTCAGAAGAGTGCCAAAGCTAAGCAGCCGATCCCATTAAGTGAAGATATGCTTCGAGAGCTGGACAAGAGTCACATGGGAGGGTTCGATGACCTGCACCAACTGAAGGAGCGGGAACTACCGTACCACTCCACTGGGAAGGTAAACTTATTGTAATCTATTCTGAGATGGGACGAAGTTCCTATACGTAGCTTTCTCGAGTGGAACCTTTGTAAACTGTGACCCCTTATTTATTTGTGATCCCTTGGTAAACTTATTAATGACGTGTTTTTACAAGTCACGCCGTGGTCGCCTATTGTGATGAAAGATTGTGAGTACTGCCTGAAAGCCATCAGGAAAGCCACTTTGAATTTAATATGAAAATAATCATAAACGTAGTAGATGATATTATATCACCCCTGAATAATATAAGATTGGGGGTTTTCCCATATCCTTATTATCATTTATTAGGTACATAAAGCAAGGTTTTAATTTTTATACTACAAAAAACCTTATCCATAAAAGCTACCAGTCCAGTAAGAGTGACTCGGCATCTCGACTCGAGATAGACCGAAATCGCTTAGGTCTTTCTCGTTAGAGAAGTACTTATGTTCCTTGCTAAATTCTGAATCAAAAGGGCGAGGCCGTTATTATTCTGACGTCATCTGAACAAGGGAGTCACTCTATATATGCCGAAAGAATAAATTTCGGAGGGCAGCTGCCCGAGCCACGCGACTCTATCTTAAACAAACGTGTCAATTGCACGACAGCTCTCTTTCTTTTTCGTCAGTATAGAGATAGATTAGCCCTCCAGAGCTTACCTTGTGACCATTTCCACAGCGCAACTCGACGGCGTTCATCGAGCAGCTGGCGTACCAGAACCCGGGCGACTCCTGGCGCTCCGAGTGGACGCCGCAGCTGCAGAAGTACATGCAGCACTACACGCCCGACTCCGGACGCGGCTCGCAGATCTACGGCGCTGGGGGGAACCAATACGGGTATGTTAAGTTAAAAAAAAACACCCGACACGCAACACAACTTTAACTGATTGAAATTATTTGTCTTCAATGATGTGGCAAAAGGAGAGTTATAAATTATGATATTTTTTCGTTTAATAAAAAATATAAAGAGAAAAGCTTTAACGGACATTTTTTTCTCGTAAAATTAAGCTTTTTCCTCTCTAAATTATAGTATCATAGTACCTATAGTTCCTTAGTATAGGTATCTTTATGTTAAATACTTAGCAAGTTACTTAGTCGAACTTTTTTGTAAAAATGTTTTGCTACTTTCATATTACTTAGCTTTGGTTTTTTAGGAGCTTGTTTACGTAAAAGTTTCTCATATCTCACCAAACAATGAGTAAACA
Organism: Plutella xylostella; assembly: GCF_932276165.1. Lineage (NCBI taxonomy): Eukaryota > Metazoa > Arthropoda > Insecta > Lepidoptera > Plutellidae > Plutella > Plutella xylostella. The sequence goes on along the minus strand of NC_063995.1, from coordinate 5,369,589 downwards.
GTTGTTCAGAATGAAACAATTTCTTTCACTTCAGAGAAAAACATTTTATCGAAACTTCAATAACAAAGAAAAGTCGAAGGTCACACACAAAAATAGAAAACACATTATCTCGCCACGTTCTTTATACGTCAATAAATAAATTTTCGGCGTAACATTTTGTCTCAAACAATATCAAATATAGGGCATATTTCAATTTCTCTTTTGTTCGCTGGATTGTGTTCCATATTTATCACATAATATGAAGCCGTTGTCAGCTTTTAGGCACTGAAACGCAGCCGGTAAAAACCCCTGTCTCTATTACTACCGCGATTTTCGCCCTCCAACTGAGCCATCAAGAGTATCAAGATACATTTTTTATGATCGCTCGTGTATAAAGGACGTAATTTAGTACATAAAAACACTATTAATGCCGTTTCGTATCCATTTCTGTACAAAAGGTTGATCGGAGATGTTTATGGGCTGTAAAATGCGTCGAGGTAATATTGCTCGCTCCAACGACTTTTCCGATCGAATTGTCGCCAGTCGTGTAAAATGCGTGTTTTATTATTTTCCCTCTTAGACCTATTTTCGCAACAATACAACTGAGACCATGTGCGTACTAATAACACGTTCTTTATTTTGTGTTTAGATATGGCGGCGGATCCCAGATCTACGGGCAGACTGGAGGGGGCTCCCAGATGTACGGGTACTCGGGCGAGTATCCCCCCCCGCGCCACTACACGCGCCGCCGCTCCGAGTATGACAGCAACTTCTAAGCCCAACCCGGGACGCACGGCACCTAGATGAACTCTCGACTTTTTCTGTCACCTTAAGCATTAAAAGCTGCGCTGTGATTGGCGGAACCGTCGATATATATGAATTCATGGATTAAAAGCTGCGCTGTGATTGGTGGAACCGTCGTCGGCGTCGACACATGAATTCATAGACGTTTCTCTAAGTGCCGTGCCTGGCAGCATTATTATCATTATAGATACAACTGCCATAGTCGCGTTTAACACGCTTTGGTGATGATGTAAAACTCCAAATACCCTGACAATATCTCCTTTTGAATCTAAAATGTCTAAATACTCGTTATTAGTGAAGTTTCGCTCATTAACACAGTACGCTTCAAGATGATGAAGCGGCGGGCTGAAATGCCTGTTCTTATCCAATTGCTAGAATGAACTTATTTGTTCGAGCAATTACCGCGTATAGAGGCAGGCAGTTTAAGCACTTGATGTTGGAATATAACTCTTAGATGGAATGGGATTAGGTCCCTACACATTAAACATCAAAGTCCTTCTAAGTGTGTTCGCCTCTGTACTTGATAATGGGTATAATAGCCCGTTTTGTATCTTTAAGCGTACTGCAACATGTTCATATGTCTTCATTATAGAAAATCTTAAATATTTTAGCTAACAGGTTGTGAAATCGACATCACGGTAAACGAATAGCATGTCTCAGAACGGGCGACAGAGACTTAGCAGCTATTGGAATTCCCTGAAACAAGTAAATTTAGATTTCCTTACTGAGAAAGATTAAATTTTAGGTCAAATTGTGTTTCTCAAGAACATGTCAAAGTTTCAATGGCTGCTGAGAAACTCTACGAACCCATTACATAATAAATTATACATTATTAAAGAAAATGTCTAAGTATATACCTAAATACTTAAGTGTAGATAAAAACTTTTGTTATAACCTTTTTTCGTATAAAAAGGAATATTACTGCCCTTTAATGTAATATATTTTTACTACCAGCTTATTTCAGTCCGGCCTATTTAGGACTTTAAAAAGTGCCAACTACATAAATATTATATCCTATTAAATTTATTATTTCATAATGAAATCCGATTATCTTGAATGAAATAAATGTATCTGCCAAATTACTATTATACGACTGATTACGTCATGTAAAATAAGTGTATCAAAATAGCATTAATTTAAGGCTAAGATGGTGCGACAGCGGGCGCTTTCATTTGTATATTTCAGCGGTCCTGAAATGGGTCTAATTGGAAACCGACGTAATGTGTAATAGTAGTGAATGTTACAACATGAATTCGATGTTTAGCTCCCCGCGCCCTGTCGGCCCTTAACAATAGAGGAAGGGCTACAAGTAATTTCTGTAGATATTCCTGCATACCTATATTTGCTCAGTAATGGATAGTGTATAAAGTACGTGCGTAGAGGCGGCGGTCGCGAGTGTGAGCGGAGCCTCTTTGTGCCAAATGTATGTGAGTGTGTGTATGTGTAAATGTAAATACTAAACGAGATGCGAGCTTCTGTTTAAAAATATTAACGTAGACTACGTAATGTACCGCGTCCCGCCCTCTGTGACGTCACGCACATAATTAAGATCATTTTGTTTTATAAATCAGTCAATTTCATATTCATGAACTAGATCCATAATGTATTTACATTTTTGTCGTTCGAATTTAATGTTTAACTTTTCGAAGTTTGCGATAGGCTCCTTCGAGTCCTTTAAAAGTTCATTGTACATTCCTGGATGATGATGAGTATTAAAAACCAATTAGTTGTATGTAACCCTAGCAAATTATTGCATGGTCGTTCATGTATATATAAGAACAATTTTTGTACATTAGAATTTAAATTTTAATTATTGTCATAATAGTTAGTGACGAATTTAAATTGTTAAGATCGTGAATAAAATAAAAATCTATGATGTAATAAATTAGTCTTTACATTTTATTTCCCAAACGTATACAACAGCACCTCCTTAATAAAAAAAAGTCTTAAATTTTCCATTTAGACTTAATAGAATCGACCAGGAAAGCTTTTAATAGAAAGAAAACAAAGCGCATTATAAACCATAAAATTAGAGGAGCAAACGATCCCAAGTAAACAATTTACCTGAAGGATTCTATCGACGGTCTCCACCGAGCGAGCGGCCGCGGGCGAGCCACCATGTACCTGCTACAGTAAATTTACTTTCAACACGCTTTGAAACCTTTTGTACCTTCATCACATTAATATAAATTCGCCTTTTTCGATTCATGTAGCATTATGCCGACTCATATCCGAAGGGTCGGGGATCTCCTCAGCTGGGCCTTTCAGCACTCGATGTCATTACGATAGAGCAGAATAAAGATAGGTATTGTTACCCGCACCGAGCGACGCAAAAGGATTTATATGCGAATGCTAATATAAAATATTGGCCCGCGTAATACTCCGCCGAGCGTGAAGGGAAAAAAGATTTTTGTGCGAAATCAACGTTCCGGAAAAGCTTACAGCGACTGATATGTAACCTATACGCCGACGAGGAAAATTGCTTAGCAATGTCTAGAAAATAAATTCGAAAGTGTGCCATAAAATATAATGCTTGACTCGTTTTATACAATCTACGTGACCCTTGGGCACGGGCGGAAATAATCTGTAAAGAAAAGTAGGTACCGCGGGAAGTGGCAGACATTAATACGGAATCGGGAGAAAGAGTTTTGAAGCTAAAACGCCGCTGGGATCGAAGTGATTGGGGTCACAATATCCGCTGAGACTCGGAAACTAACAGGAATAACATCTATCAGGGGGCGCACTCCGAAAATACAGCAATTTCGTGGCAGCCGTCGTTGTTATTTGCAGTCGATATTGGTGATTGCCGATGTACTTTATTTAATTAAATCTGAATGTTTTTTCCTGCTTACCAGTAACCTGTGGTAACCGCCCGGGGCTGTAGCGTATGTATGTATGACGCAATACTTGGATGATTATGTTTCACATTCCTGGATGATTCATGTTTCAGTTAAGTGTAGGCATGAGTAGAATAGAGTTAATTACTGAGAATAATTTAATATAGTACTTTTCCCTTTAATTGTAGCTTTATTTACTTACCCAAGAACATTAAACATCAAGAGTATTTACTCATTATGTATTTATGTAAGTACGATTATAGACAAAGCTTTTGGAGCTACTTTTGAAAGACTTTAAGAACAATGTGCCGTCCAACTTGGGTGGTTTTAAGCGAACAATCTTGTTTTGACAAAACTTTAAATATTCTGGAAACTGGAATTTCCATGATTAGGTTAGCATGGTCTGGGTCTAGGCTTTGTTTATTCTGTATAAAAGCACGATTTATGCAATAAAAGTGAATAATATACGAGTACCTACGACTTGACCTGGTGGCAATAGCAAGTGGCTGAAGAGTCACAAACAATGAAGATTTGCTATAACTCATCTAACCTGACAAATCCCCGAGATTAGTTTTTAACAAAACAGTAGCCGCTGCTGTCGGAAAAGCTTTAAAACTTTTCCTTTTCCGCGAAAACGTAAACAAATGTCAGTCGGTCCGGGATCCGAATTTAAATTAAAAACTCCTTAAGTCGACACCCCAAAAGTTTCAGTCCTGATCGAGGCGACCCCACAGAAATAAAATGGGGTAAGTCGAACGCCAATATACAAAGGCAGGATAAAAGGGTCGATAAAAGGCTTGTTTAGCGGAAACGAACCTACGAGATCCTTTTCACCGCAAGTTGGTTCCCGGCCCGGGGGATCCACAGACCACCGCACTGCAAAAACTATCCGATGTCAACAGCTGTTGTTAGTTCTTGTTACAAATAAATTCTTATTTGATTTACTGAAAGTTGCAGAGGATGTTGTTTTGTCTGTTAATTAGTAGGGACGTGTAGCTTAAAAAAATACGTTGGAAATGAATGAAATGAACTATTAAGTTTGAAGTAAGTATCTACATAATTATAAGCTAACCACATAATGTAGGTAGTGCCTAGGTATATAAGCCTAATTTACTGACTGTTATATATTCCACTTCAAGAGATGAATTAAGTTTAGTTATTCAATAGGTACACATACAACACATTTTTGATTACCAAAAGAGCGAGCTTTTGGCCGCGTATCGTGAAAAACGAAGTCATAAATATTATTGATGTGAATGACCGAATTTTCAGGCAGATATATTTTGACCGAAACGAAATTATGCACCAGCCGTCATATTTTTATTTGGTTTATCTTTTAGTAGAAACAGACGCAGTGTTGCGCGGTGGCGGTGTCCCAATAAGACCATAATTGGTAAAGTTTTCGTTAGTAGGTATTGTTACATGGAATAATTGAAGTAGTAGGTTGTGTGTGGGCACCCCCCCCCCCCCCCCGCGGGGGCGCGACTCCACACGTACGCCTTAGTAATTACAACAGAGCCATCCACACCATCTCGGAAGGGCCTCATAATGAAATAATAATACTCGTGCCGCAAGCGTGATCTGGATTCTAATTCGCATAGTTAAACCGTCGCCTCCGAGTTTGTGCTACTAATTTCCAACGAGTACGATTTAATTTCCCGACGTTTCGTGCTGCGACAATGCCGCGACGCCCGCCATATTTTACCAAATTGCCGGTTTTAGAATAATCCCCCGCGCGCTGCCGAATTTGTTTAAATGCTTTTCATTTTGGTTTACTACAGTATTGTCCCAATTTAGTACGTAATTACCGCTAAGCACCTTCTGCTTTTTCTACTCTCGGTTTGGGGAAACCATGCCCTAAAGCCTATTTTAGAATAGATGTTTCACCAGGAATAACTATCTAAGCTGTATGTAAGGTAGAAAATTATGCTATACTGCCGTGATGACACGGTTTTTGGTGAAGCGAACATGTTATGTACAAATTCTTAACATCAATAATTTAAAGTTTACACAAATTCTACTCGTATGTGACAGTACAAAATATACCTAAGCAGGAACTGTTCTTTTTTGATGTTGGTGCGGTGACAAAGTAATCTGAAGAAATATGGCACCAACTTCAAAAAATAACAGTTCCTGCTTAGGTATATTTTGTACTGTCACATACGAGTAGAATTTGTGTAAACCTTAAATTATTTCTTACATTTTAGTGGTTTTTAGAAGTCGGTTTTTTTTTTTTATTATTTTATTTTATAGTTTTTAGTTTATTTGCAATAACTTTCAATCAAAAGTAAGGTGCAAATGATACCAAAAAGTCCTACTAATCAATACGAATCATTCAAGCCTAAACACGAAGTAGTTGCTATATACCGTTGAGGAGTTCCCCTGACTGCCTTCCGTTTCCATCATCAGATCAGCTCAAGGTCACCATCATATTTTTTTGTTATAAGAACTATATTTACGATCTTAATTTCATCAGAATCGGTTAACATGTGCCCAAAATGGAAATTCATAACCTGTTTTTACCCCTTTACCCACCCTTGGGGATGAGATAAAATTCTGAAAAAAAATGACGACGAATTGAGAACCACCTCTTTTTTTTGAAGTCGGTTAAAAACTGCACGTACGTCACATGTGAGGTGATAACTAGAGGTGCGTGCACGCAAAAAATGTACTTACCCAAGTATCAGCCATGCACCTGTCAGCACATCATCAAAGTATTTTTAATTGTATTTTTGTATATTTTTTTAGATGAAAAACAACAATGTTTTAGTTACTAAACCATATTTGGTTACGCTTCGATAAAAATAAGGAAAATAAAGGCTAAAATCGACGACGTAACGTTTTTAATTGGAACCAATATTGGGTAAATTAATTTGAATTCTAAACAAAACCCTTTGATCACTAATCAATAGCTTTGAAGTACGTTTAGGTACGTCAACTGCTGTGAAATTTCAAGGCAGTTAGAATTTATATGAATTCCTTTAGATTTACGGATACTTACAGAAATACAGAAAGGCTAGTCGTTGGAGTAAATCACTATAATAAAGAACAACTAAACATTTATAGTTTCTAGACATACCTACTATAATAAAAATAATCAATTGTGTTTTTTATATTATTGAAAAAGGAGAAACAAATATCTCTATAACTTGGGGGTTTTTGACATTGGTCTCAAGAAAGAAAACAAACGTGTTCCCTCTATCACCGAAAAAAAATTGACGGCCCATGTACCGAATACAGTCATCAAATCACACAGAAAGTAAAAAAAAAGTTAACATACCCTTTTTTTGTATCAGAGTAATATTTAACCGGCAGCCGCTCTCTGGGGATTCAGTTAATATTATTAGAAAGTAATTTATTTCTTGGCGTAACTTTTCTTGGACTATCCTATTTTTCGTGAGCGACAGCCGGACATGAATTATTCAACACAACAGGGATTTAGCTGAAATTAATTGTAAGGGGCGTCCCACCACAACACACATTTTCCATCAAAGGTCCCCGTGGGGGCCCCTTGGGCTTCGCTCTATTCCGAGACGCGACCCAGCGACAATTAATATTCTACGCACAACTTTCATCAATATTGATCCATTTTTCATCGTTGCTTTTGGGGAAAAACAAAATTACAGGTCCCTTTATATACTTACTTACTGACTGACTTAGTTGTTATAAGTTGGAAGGGATATTTATTTTATCATAATTTATTTATGTATATGCTTTTGTTAGCTTTACCCAAGTTCTGGGAATAAAATACTATATATACTTATTTTATAAGTTTTATGTTCGTCTAAGAAAATATGACAAAAATCAACTGTCCAAGTAATTCAGTTTTAGTAAATTTTGCAGAGCGTGTGCCAGCGACGAGATGTCGGCAGAGCAAATTGTAAGGCGCTTAAATCCTGAAAATTGTTTCGCTACAATGGCGGGCAGGAAACAAAACGTTTTCAGACCCGTTTACGTCAGTCCAGTGCAGTTGATCGAGTGTGAAATTAGGAGAGACACTTCACTTCAAATACAAATATAAGACCATAATTACATTCTGGTATCGTTTAGTTTCACTTATTGTTGATGCCTACGTACTAAAAAACAGTTTGTTTCTAAAAAGTTTACACGGTGGCAATTACAGTTAAGTGTATAGAAGGTACCATGTCTCACAGGTTCCCTAAATAAATACTCATGGAAGGTATGATACATTTTATGTACAGTAAAATTGTATAAATGTAAAATAGAAAATTTATATAGAAAAAAATCACATTTACTTTCTGGAACTGACTGGAACTAGAGTGCCTTGATAGTCAAAACGAGCCTTCAAGTCTAGGAATACTGTAATACATGTATACAATTGTAAACGTATAGTGTTTATATTCACAGAGTTGGCGACACTCGGTAAGAAAACGGGTCAATGGTGTTATTATCTTAGACGTAGTTATATAGACCAACTAGGTACCTACAACAAAATAATATTACCTGCCTGGTCTAAGAGGCCCAAATATCATTGAAAATTAAATAAGGAAAAAATATGTACTGAAACAAGTGTTTAGCAGTTGTAGTCTTAGTTATGTAGACTACATGAAGGTATTAAGTGATCTTTGATATTTCTGTTAACAATGGAAAAGATAAATCTAAAAAACGTGTCTGAACCATTCTGTAAGTACACAGTCATGTAACAACTTCTTGATACGTGTGCTTTGGAACGGATAGAGAAAACGTTATTAATTTTCAGCATAACACAAGATACGTTCAAGTTGACAGTAGATTAATTTCCTTTTTCAGTAACATTTTTAATATTGGTGGGGAAGCCACAAGGAGGGCAAGAACCACAATATCATCATTAATCAACCACACATGCTCTGTACAAGTATCCTGGAAGGACTTGGCTGGAGTGAAAATTTTATACTTTAATCCAACCAACTTGATGGAATTTTGTACAGGATTTCATAGAAGATATTTTGGGAGACAAAGAGAAGAAAAGAAAATGAAACCTTAAAAATATGATGTATAAAACTATTATTTTTTCCTTAGTACAGTGAAACCTGCATTAGTGGTGTTTAGTTGGATTGATTCAATAAGACAACAAATATAATTAATTATATTTTATACATCATTATTCTCTTTGTTATTCAGTTACTAGGTAATTATAATCATTCTAACGTTTAAATATAAGTAACTTAAGATTTTTAAATAACACGACGATTCTAAATTAATTCTCTTTGTAGTGTAGATTCTGACTTGACCGTTTCACATGACTCAAATGTATAGAAAACCCTTGATAGATTATAGAAAACCTTGCGGGGGTATATTGGGGTGCCAAATTATCTATAGTTTTACGTTATTAATTAAAAAACTTAACTCGATATGAATTTTAATCTTGTTCATCTGAAACCTTTCACTTAGAAAATAATTAAAATGTCAAAATCACACCAGACTCGGATTAAGTTCCTAAAATAAAGTATATTTTGGATTTGTATTTTATTATTATTCATAGGACCACCAAGTAATTTATATTTTTCAGGTACAATAGGTACTTGTATTGTATTTAAAGGGTTCTGTATAAATAATAGTAATAATAGTAGTATGAAGCCGAAAGGGGGTGTGACTAAGAATCTCATTTCAATTCCGCATTCAATGAGAAACCATATTAAAAAATACACTTGGAACCCGCCAACTGTATTAAAATTTAGTTACTAGAAGATTCCTTACTCGGTTGGCCAGGAATTATAAATAAGCTCGACCGCTATTTTTAACCCTTGACGGAAAAAGAGGGGTGTTATGTGTATCTGTCTGTGGTAGCGAAACTCGCAAACGGCTTAACCGATAATTGTTTGGTTATTTAGGGAGTGTCATTAGCCGTGTTTCGTCAAAAAAAATTCAGCCGTTTGAAGATTATAAGCTTTACTAGTGGATTGCAGTGAACGCACGATCGTTCATAATAATATTAATATTGAAGAAGCATGAGTCCTCGCTGCAGCTCCCAATCTCGATCGGTCTTCATTGTCCTATTGCATTTTCTATAAACTTAGTAATCATATAAAGCTAAAACCTATTATTTAATTTTTTATAACATTTATTTTTCACTCACAGTAAACTAAAGTGAATTGAAATTATTTACATAGAAAGAAGATTATGGTTTCTTCTTAGCTTTTGTATTCGGGTGGCAGAAGAATTAGTTCATTTTTTTACGGGTTAATGGGACTAACTACATTAAACGCTAACACTCGAATCCATGTAGAGCTTTTCGACACTTTAAAATAGGTTTAATATTACTATGTAAAGAGTCGAAACTCGTGTGTTTCAAAGTAAATTTGTTGTAAATTTAAAATAAGAACAATCTATGAATTTGAGAGTTACTTAGTATATAGTATATACTATGTTATTAGAACCCTTTCATATTAATGATCTAAAAGCATTGCCGCATCGAGCTCTGTGGTACCAACTGTATGGACGTTACTGAGTCTGTGATGAAAGAGCTCGCCACCACTGCTAGAGATAAAGCTATGAGTAGAATGCTGAATTTCACTCGTCGATTCATCCCATACGTGGCAAGCATAATAAACAAAGGCTCTGAGTTAAAAAAAAACTGCTTTTGCCAGAAAATACTTCGGTTTGACTTTTTGAGACAAGCCCAAGTTGTATCCAGCATTTTACATAAAATGACATACGTGACAAATAACCGTACTAAGACAAACAAACTTATTTTTTATAAGAGCCCTTGACACGTTTTCTGTCGTAAAAATTGGAAGACATCAAATTATACGAAGGCCTGCGATGTTTACAAATTGATACGGAAAAAGGCAACAGAAGAGAAGTGTAGGAGAAAGCTCAAACTGTGCCAATTTAAATAAGCTCTCGGCATCCAATTATGATTGATTACTTAAACTTAAAACTTACAGGCGGAAAAATATGTACTTAACAAAATTCCTAAAAGCTAAATTTAATTAAATGGCATCTTCGAAATATCATCTGTGTTTTAAAACTTTGCCAAGTTGTATTTGTGATGAGGATGAGTAACATAATAAACTTGAAATTAATTAAACCGAATGGAAAGTTGAGTACAAACTTTGAGTACAAATTACGCATCAACTCCGAACTTTGCCCAAGTGTAATCTTCACGGGGAATTCCTTTCTTATTTCATTTAATCTGAAGAGTGGAGACCAGATGCGGGTTTATTTAACTTTTCTGAGTTCCATCAATTGTAGCTAGTTGAATGTTTCTGCAAAAGTGTGGATTATGTAGGTATAATTAAATTATCTTGAAGACGTTTCTGCATTATATTTTCGTTCGTGCATTAGGTATTTACAGGGAATATTGATTGAATATTGAATTTCACTGTATCTACCGCAAATTACCACTCCATATTATGCAAAAACGTCAATCGTTCAGAACATATGAAAAAACGTCTCCAAAGTAATTTACTTGTACGTGTGATTAATTATAAAGTTAAATATAGTAATTATTCTATTTACTCGAGAGTAAGCAACGTCAGACGTCAACTTACTGTTAGCCTCATTCTTCAATGGTGAAACCGGGCCTTAGTTTGACAAAATTAATTCAAGTATTGTTTCCCATGCAATTCTCTTCGCCGATCCCGAAAATCACTCGCGTTTGAGTGCTGGGTAAATCTACTGGAGAAAATATAAACACAGCCTTACGTAGTAATATCAAATAACCTTAATGTGTTCTTGACAAAGGATCACGTACTTACTCCGACGAATGACAGTGTGATCCAAAGTGTTTTATGTAATACTAGCTTTTCCACGCGAACCTCGTCTCACCTAACTACGAGTAGGTACAATCAACTATCAACACACTTTTGTACCTTGTCAAAATAATGAACCACCTATTCATATATTCGCCGAGACGTGGTGCTTCACCAAAGGGCTTATCCACAAGCTCAGAGTTGCTCAGCGTGCTATGGAAAGGGCTATGTTAGGCGTGTCCCTGCGAGATAGGATTCGTAATGAAGAAATCCGCAGGAGAACTAAAGTTACCGACATAGCCAAAAGGATTAGCACGCTGAAGTGGCAATGGGCTGGCCACGTAGCCCGCAGAGCCGACGACCGCTGGAGTACAAAGGTTCTGGAGTGGAGACCCCGTGTCGGCAAACGGCGTGTCGGTCGCCCCCCAACCCGTTGGTCTGATGATCTGCGGAAGGTAGCGGGAAGGCGCTGGATGCAGATGGCGGGTGACCGTTTGGGGTGGCGATCGTTAGGAGTGGCCTATGTCCAACAGTGGACTACAGAAGGCTGAGAGAGAGATTCATATATTCAAAAACATCGGCGGTTTGTAAGTTTTACAAGGTGCAAAAGTACCTATATATCTACTAATGAAGCTGACTGTAGAACTGGGCATCCACAGAGTTCATACTGCAACCTCAGTAATACTGTACTTTTTATATTTTTATACTTACGTACATACTTATAGTTTTTTTTACATGCAAGTTCTTATTGATACAATACATCGATGTATCAAATGTCCCAGAATGTTGTGATGAATATGAAATATTATTTTATTTTGATTTATTATATGTAAAAATACGTGCACTGAATAGCCCTTTGTGTTCATGCCAATTCTACGATGAATGAACATTTATTATAAACTAGCTGTTCCCGCGAGCTTCGCTTCACCTTAAAGAGTATTCCCGTGGGAATGGCGGGATAAAAAGTAGCCTATGTTCTATCTCAGGGTCTAGACCTATATATTATATGGTATACCAGGGGAACACCCAAATATTCCGAAAAACTTTTTTCCGAATTTGATAACCCCGAATATGCAATTTACGAAATATTGCAATACCGATTTTTTTAAATACCGAATTATAATATTCACGAAAATTATAATTTCGAATATTATAATCACGAATATTGTTATTACGATTGTTAAATATACGAATGTTAAAAAATACGATTACTTAAATATACGAAAAATAAAATACCGATTTATTATAATCACGAAAAAGTCAAATCCCGATCGGAAATATGATAATTCGTGATTTTGACAAAAAAACATAAACGTCTTTAAAACTTTAGAACCAAAACCAAAAGATAGGTGCGACGACGAGCAAAGCGAGGAGGAGCGTGTTAGGTGCACATAGATATCGAAAAACAAAGCGGAGCGCAGCGAAGCGGAGCGGAGCGTTTCAAATATAGAGCAAAACAATTGCTAGGATTTTTATGGTGTTTAAACTTAAAAACCTTAGGACCTAAACCTAAAGATAGGTGCGACGACGAGCAAAGCGAGGAGGAGCGTGTTAGGTGCACATAGATATCGAAAAACAAAGCGGAGCGCAGCGAAGCGGAGCGGAGCGTTTCAAATATAGAGCAAAACAATTGCTAGGATTTTTATGGTGTTTAAACTTAAAAACCTTAGGACCTAAACCTAAAGATAGGTGCGACGACGAGCAAAGCGAGGAGGAGCGTGTTAGGTGCACATAGATATCGAAAAACAAAGCGGAGCGCAGCGAAGCGGAGCGGAGCGTTTCATATAATATAGCTTAAAAAATATTGTTTGTATACGGATTATGCTGTTAATAAACCTACTATTCCTAATATATATCTATTTCTTGTTCACTAAAAACATTCGGGAATTTGTATTTTCGGAATATTTAAAATTCGGAATTCGTAATTTTAACAATTCGATATAATAAATAATCGTACTTTTGAAACATCGAAATTATAATATTCGGAAAATAAACTTTCGTCATTTTAATTAATCTGTTGTTTGAAATTTCGTTTATTATACTATTCGTGATTTTCGCTATTCGGAAACTTAAAATTCGGGATTGTGAATTATTCGGAACTATAAAATTCGTAATTATGAAAATCGTTATTTTCATATTCGTAAAAAAGTAATTCGAAATTCTGTAGTGTACCCGGTATACCAGATTTCATTCAAATCGGTCTAGTAGTTTTGGCGTGAAAGAGTAAGACAGACACACAGACAGACACAGTTACTTTCGCATTTATAATATTAGTTAGGATGAGTGTATTCATGCGGGTTTACTGGTTTCGTTTAAGGCTCGGGATACGGACTCCTGCCAGTGTAGGGTTAACGAAGCGTGTGTAATACCTCGTTAGGTGCGCTTGTTCGACGCAGATCAACCGAGTCTAGAAATGACCTAGGCCCCTTGAATATGGTACGTTTACTATAACGTACAAATAATAGAGGTATAGCTCAGTTTTCAAGGTTTTGACGTACAAACTTATAATTTAAGTTTTCACGGTAAGTAATGTTAATGCCTAATGTTGTAGGTTTGTAAATGTCGTTTCAATTTCCAAAATGTAACTAAGTATATAAGTAGGTACGGTGGCCTGCGCCTAAAAGTATACAGGCGGAGTTTTTAAAGTAGCGATCCCTGATGATGAAGGGAGCAGCAGCTACATCCGTGGCGTGGTGAGCGTGATGTGTGTAGCTGTGGTGTTTATGTGGATGTGCTTGAGCAGCATGTGAGCTTGAGATCGCTATTTTAAAAACTCCGCCTGTATACTTTTAGGCGCAGGCCACCGTACATTATTCGAATACTACCCGATTCCATTTTTATACCATTAAATATTGTATTTATTTTTAGTACGCTCCTTTCGATGGCCACACAGTTAACACTAATAGTAGCGCCGCTGGTGAGGTTAACGAAGTTGTCTGCTGGCTCACCCCACCTATGCCAGAGGTATTAACATTGTTTGAATGATAACTTGTTTCGTTCACTGTTAAATTCCACCCTGTGTATGCGGAATCAGACCGCGGCAAGTAGCACGGATGCCACGGACACCGGACACATAGCGGACAATATGAACAATATCTGGACGCACCTTTAGGCAGTGTTCCCACCGACAATGCTAAGCGAGAAGCGAGTCGAGCTAGAATTAGAAATGCGAGTTGAGTAGCGGATTAATTACACTCACTAGTAATGAAAAAGTTGCAGCGACTATAGCACCAATTACTCCTAAACGGAAAAGGCTAGTCTGCAATATTTTAGTACATTAACAGCCCATCAAAAGGTCAGGGATGAACTATTTAAACATAAATTATACTATTTATATCCATCTCTTTTGTCGAAAATACCAAAAACCTATATAACTAGACGAAATCATATCTATTTTTCACTTCTTGAGCGTTAAAACTGCTTGTAATTGGTCTTTTTCCATCCGTTGGTGGGACAACTGCCTTATTTCCTATTACACAGGTAACGAAGCATGTCTAAAGCCGTCAGTTCCGCTTGTTCCCCACAGATGGCGTGCGGCGCCCTCGACCACTTCGGGACCAATCACAATCAACCTGGATCAGACACATTCGGATTCTGTAATCCGATCTCTGTAGATATAACTTATATGGATAACGCAGAGGCTCATTATAACGTTATGGGATTTCAGTTTCTAGTTAGTTCTAATTTCCTAACGACAATCTGACGAATTCTGAATGGAGGTACGAGATAACTAGTAGGTACCTATGTAACCCACACACAACACATGTCTAACTAAAATGTACGGACTGTAGTAGATAATAAAGTGAATTTAATACACCAAATGTCACACATATAGCAAGTATATTTGGGTTAGACTTGTAATCTTATTTGAAATATATATCAAGATCATCCTGCTGCCATATTCGGCCGAAGATAACGAAATAATCAATGCTATATACAAAGAAACGAATGTTCTAGTCAGGAAACTCTTTCGGGCAAATAAAATGAGGCGCGATAACAATGAACAGTTTTCCGGTCCATTACCGGCGGCCGCCAGGTGAAAAGAAATGTGGCTTTGACAAAGTTTGCCCATAAGCCCGCCGCGTGAGCCAGGAACAAAGCCAGAACTAGCCTATTGAGATTAACTAACTTAGTAGAAAACAATATAATTAAGTTTCGTCTTTCGGACTTCATTACCTTTCGTGATTTTTATTAGATTGCCAACTTCGCTATTGTTTCGGCGTTGGGCGTTTCCCAGAGATTACTTAATAGATTTATGTCGCTGGAGGATAAGAGTTGTTAGAACGAGTTATAGCTGATGAATTAGTTGGAATATTGTATGTGTTATGTCGGCCCATTTTATGACGATGGCTTGCAGTGGTAAGCTGTGACTGTTGTCCCATGACTCTTTGTTCTCCGCTGTACCCGAAGGATGGCAATATAGGCTCGTTCCTATGGATAAAGACCAAGGTCCATAGAGTCTAGCGATAGAGCACACTTTCCCCAACCTTCCAGTCTTCAAGCCAGAGCCAGATGAGATAGAATAGATTCTTCATCATTGTATACATATACCTCCTTACATTATGTATAAATTCTACTTAGCTAGATGGAACGCAATCCTTCGAAGTTACACCAATAAACTACCAAAGCGCAGCAATTTAAAGGCTTTAAAACATCTTCCAACTTTGAGAATATTCAAAGTGCTGTTCCGGCAGCAAACTTTACTACTAAAGACCATTAACCCGCTATGAAAATTGCCAACCACCTAGAGTAAGTTATCACTTCGCTCGCTAGTTTTGACTCTAATTAGACTAGAATCTGCTCTAGCTAGACGCTCGTTTGGAAATAGAGTGAATAGAATTTTACATTATAGATGTAAGAATGCAAAATTACTGACGTTGTTATAATTTTATTGTTTTTTTGTCATGGTTGTGAATTTAGTGAGATGTTCAAGTATAAATTTAATTTGACTTTACTCTTTACAAACTCCCAACTTCCATGTCATTCTCGAAAAAGTACAATAAACTCTCTTCTTTTATCATCATGAACTCAACTGTACAACAAGTAAATGTATTACTATATTGTTACATCATCGAGATCCGCGAACTCACAATAGAGTGGCACTCAAATCTCCTGATTATGATAGCGTAGTCGTTTATTCCTCGCATTCCCGACTCGATGTATTCGCATCCGTCTCTTTTCCAATAACAATTCGTGATTGAGCTATTATTTTGTGTCATACGCAGAGGGGAACAAAGGTATGATGGAAGACATGTCGGTTTCCGAGATGTATGTACCTAGTAGGAACCGGCTCAGTGCAAAGAAACCGCCATCGCTGCGGCGACCCCAGTGGGGTCATTCTATCTATAGTTTTTTTTTTACGCTAACAGCGACTCTTTATCATTGATGAATAAATATATATAAATATATATATATAAAAGATAAAATATATATATTATAAGCTTCCACATTGAGTAGTGAGTAGTTAAAAGATGAAGACAAAAAACAACCAAACTCTCACAATATATTGATCTCTCAAAAAGGCACGGACATAAAGTCTGTGGAGTGATAATAAAATCTTTAAAAAAAAAAAAAAAAAAAAAAAAATCATTGATGAAAATACACATACCATCTGAAACTTCGAATTTTGTCAAAGTGGTCATGCAGTTCGTACATGGGATTTAAACTCAATCTCAGCGTTAGTTCTACTAATTATTGAGGCAGATAGACTTAGGAATGAATACATGAAAAAAATAACGCTCACGATAGTAAAAAGTTACATGACCAACAAAGTATTTAAATAGCCAATTTTCATACATGTCGTAGAATAAAAAGGTTGTAATAGAAGCCTATTGACTGAATGAAACCTTCGCATTTCCGCTTACTTTACTCTTTTTCAACACCCTGTATAATACTTGCACTGATGGAACTAAACGCAATGTCAATTAATTAAACATAATTAGATAATTGGTTCACCAAATTACACTTTGCTGTACCACACAATTACAACGTGACCGTATGCCTCAATTCACGTGATCTCATCTCTATATCGTCGCAGTCGTAGAACAATGACGGATCTGCAAAACAGCAACTTTACAGGAGAGCCAGTTAAAGTTTTTAAACAACGTTTTGTTCGATAAAATGAAAACGGCTGAAGCAATTCATTTGAAATTTGGTCACATTATTATACGAATGGATTTTTGCAATATAGCCTGTATAATTAGTCTGTAATAAGTCTAGGTTTCCTGAAAAATCAGATAGGTCATTGTTCTATGTATCCTACTATGTCGCATTATATGATACGTCGTTTTTTTACGGACTTTTATTGCGTATCTAATGGCGTATTATACTTTTCGTCGTTGTTTTAGGGAATATATGGAAAAATTCAATGACGGATCTTTAAATAACCTATTTAGGAGGGTGCTGATTGCGCTATATTATTTTTTGTTTAGGTCCTAATTTTTTTACAAAATACAATTATATTATGAAATGTATTTTGAAGACCCCATTGTGTCCAAGCATCAGTCAATAATCATCCAATGCTAAACATAGGCCTCTCCCAAGGAGCTCCACAACACTCGGTCCTCGGGCTTCCTCATCCAGTCACTACTGGCTACCAGCCTCCGGTTGTCCTTATTTGTGACTCGAGAATTCGTCGACCCCAACGGTTATCGGTTCTTCGGCAGATATAGCCAGCCCACTGCCACTTCAGCTTGCACATTTTGACAGCTATGTCGGTAACCTTAGTCCTTTGACGGATACCCTCATTTCTGATACGATCCATCAGAGAAACCCCAAGCATAGCACGCTTAGCGACTTTAAATCGGTGGACCAGTACTACCGTCAGTGCCCACCTTTCTGCCCCATACGTCATCACTAGCAAGATGCACTGGTTGAAGAAGACTTTTGTCTTCAGGCTCTAATGATAAAAGTCTTCAGTCCGCCATTTTTGTACATAGTTTATAGTATTTAAGTTATGTAAGTTTCTTTTATGTGTGTGTGTACAAATAAAGAATATTCTATCTATCTATCTATCTTCTTCTCTGATCAGGGATGGCCGAGGACCTACCTCAACCCTATGTTTCGTGCTGTTGATCATGTCTGTTGTCTTCGAACGGTTCACCTTTAGTCCAACTTCAAGGCTTGCCGTGGATAGCTCTCGCAACATTTGTTGGAGCTCGGGCGTTGAGTGGGAGAATAGGGCAATATCGTCCGCAAAACCGAGGTTTGACTATTTTTTAGTTCCGAAATTGATGTCCTTGTCCTCCCAGGACTGTGTCAACTTCTTGAAGACCTCTTTGAGGAAAATTGTAAAGCGTGTACAGCGAGGGTCGCCTTGTATGACACCCTTTTCAATCGGAAACGTTGGACCAGTACCAGGTTATTCCAATTTCACGTTGGCTGAGCTGTTTATGTAGATAGTACCAACGAGTTCGATGTAGGTTGGATGAATTTTGTGGTGTTAAGGGCGGAAAGTATTGCTTGATGGTAGATACTATCGAAACCTTTTGTATAGTCAATAAATACATGGTAAAGTGGTGTGTTAAGCTCTATGAACTTTTCAATAATCCGATTGAGCGTGTATAGAGGGTTCGCGGTAGAATAACTAGGTCGGAAACCGGCTTGTTCTGGTGGTTGATTTACGGGGAATTTTTACTGAAATTAATACGTGAATAAAGTGGGCTCACCCATTTTTAAGAGGAAAAGCCCCAGTATCAATCGAATGCTGGTGATTGTGAAACAGCTGAGGAAAATTATCATCCCCAAGCAGTTCAAGATGATCCTTACATAGCTACGGATAAGATGATACCAATTTCCTTAATTATTTACTGCCCGCAAACAGTAAATTCACTGCTGTCCGATCACGTAACCTCCCCCGCGATGCCATTCACCCCTAGAACTAGAGAATTTACTGTTTGTGGTCAGTCAATGAAGGAAATTGCTGTCATCTTATCCGTAGCCATGTAAGGATCCTCTCAAACTGCTTCGCGATGGTCATTATCCTCAGCTGTTTGACAATCACCAGCATTCAGTTGATGCTAGGACTTTCCCTTTGCAGTTGATGTAACGGTAGCTGTTAATACATAAATTTAATGTTTGATGTGGATTCTACGGCTGACTTGGTTTGTATGTTTGGTAACTCATGCAAATGGCTGGAAAAACATAATTCCAAACCTACCCGCATGGTACCGTGCTCCCATCGTCACCTGTCTCTGGCAGTAGAGTTGATGAACAAAAAAAGTACTTAAGTACATAATTTTACATTGTTTTTTAGCAAATAGTTTTAAAAACATAATAAATGAGCAAAAATATACTGAAAAATCGTAAATTTATTTATTTTCCATTGAAAATACGTAATATTATGAAAGAACAACGACGTATCCTAAAATAATTGCAAAGAATAACGACGGTTATCTACACACGTCTACCACTTATCCATAGAACAATGACGGTATATACAAAACACCAATAGTTAGGACAAAGAACATAGTCGCATTTGAAATACCGTCACTAAATTTAACAAACAAACAATATTGCTTTTTTAAAACTCCGTAACTAATAATAACTAACTTCTCAATGATTTTAGCGAAAACTAGAGTTTTTATTTTATTAAAACAAAGTCACAAGAATAACGACGGATTTAAGAGACCGTCTTTGTTCTATGGGAGAAGTATAAAAAAAATATTTACTTGGAAAACAGAACTTTTTAAATAATAATTATAGCAAAAAAACATTTTAAGTACTCATTACGTGTTCCATGTGCTCCTACAGAGAACACTGACAGAACAAACAAACCGTCGCGCGGGAGCGGGTCGCGGGGGGCGAGGGTCACCGCGGAACATGAACGGGACGGCACAAGCGCCCATGTTCTACGCGAAAAAATCAAAACCGTCAGTGTTCGACTCTGTATTTCGCTTATTATAAAAGATTTTTAAAAAAACTTTTGTTGTATAGGTAAATAATGAAATTTTAAAAAAGAATCTGCAATAATCCGAAAATCGAAAAAAATCAGATCCGTCACTGTTCTAGGACTGCGACGATATGTATGTATTCTATGTATATGCATTGCTCGTCGATCATAATCAATCACACATTCATGCATACAACATGACAACAGAGATACTAGAATAAGGGCACTACGATACGAACAATATCGATGCTGTATTCTGATGATGATGATTTCGCTTCTCTTTGCAATAGTGACCATGAATAGAGGTTAATAGATGAGTCATATTTTAAAGTCTCGCTGTGAATTAATATTATTATGGCTAAAATTATGAACAAAATTATAATTAACTTTTAGTGTAGGTGCACAGCACACTATATAGGCGACACGCGACAGCTTCAGCTGGGCGACTAGACGCAACGAAGCGACTTAGAAACGAGCCCTTACGTCGTCGTCGCATCGCCTGAATTAAAAAAATTCACTGAAGAGATATAATAATAATATTTGGGGACATCTCACACACGGCCATCCGACCCCAAGCTAGGCAGAGCCTGTATTATGGGTATCGGACAGCTGATATATCTACACAAATACATAGATATATACATATTAATTATAAATATCAACACCCAAGACCCGATAGCACTCACTGTACAGGCTGGCAGTTATAAAAGTTTTTATCCTAATTATTCGGGTGCACTAATTTACAAGTCTAGGTCTAAAGTTTGCAATGAATGCGACGGGGAAGCTTACGCACAACCGTAAGTCAATTTAAAGTTGGACTCTTAAGCATTACTAAGTTGAAAACTTGCTCATTTTATACCGTAATAAGGTTTCCGTGAAAATATAATATGTACAGTGTAACTTTGTGACTTTGCCCCGTTCTTAGACGGTATATATTACGTGAGTTTCATACTACAGGATGTTCTATGACTTTTGGAAATTGCTATTTATTTTTAAGCCAACTTAATCCTAGGAGGCTTATAAAATAAATGAGTAATTTAAAAAAAATTGCTTCTCAGCAGTATAAAGTCACGTTATCATAAAAATTTCTATAGAGAAGCTTTTTTAATAATAACGTAATAAATGACCTCGACGTCGACATTAATTCGACAAGGTTCCTGCTCAACGGCGATTCACGTGACTATTGTTTCAAGGTTCCGCCAGTATACACAAGTGTAGATTCCGTGAACGATTCTTTTCAGTTTTAAAGTCGTTTGCAGTTGTTTGCACATCCCCGGAGCGTTTTACACGAACTGAAGCGTGCCATTACTTGTAAAAATGACATTATGCAACAGATATACAACTTAATACGCCCATATTCATAAAAAAGTTACTAGACACTTTAGCTATTGAACTGTTCTGTCACTCTCTGACAAAGAACAATTTGTTCTATAGCTAAAGCGTCCAGTAACTTTTTTATGAATAAGGGGGACAGTGTTTAGAAAAGCCTATTTTGTAAAATTTTAAATAATTTTATTTTACAATAGGTACATAGAAATAAACTTATTGTTTCATTCTAAATTAATACCTAGTCGTACCTTCTAATACAAAACAGTCACTGTTATGATTAACAATTACTAGGCTTAGCCCCAATTTCTCCATAGTCGGTTATCTAACCGACAGGGATTGGTTCATCAATTATACGTCATCTCCATATAAAATTCATGACAGATGTGTCAAAAGTTAACCACTACTCCCTGGTTATGCTCTAACCGAGAATGGTGAAATTGGCACTTAGGGCCTATTTCAACCGCAGAGTTATCCAGACCACCGCTAACTTATGACACTGTGTGGGACCGTATATATAAATGCAATTCTTCAAGTCACAGCCTATGTACCTACCTATATAGAGATTCGTCATTCCTCACTGTATCCTTTTATCACGGCTCTTTGCTATTCCCACTCTTTCGGCATAAAAACTTCAGTAGCTGTAAAAAAAACTCATTAAACTCGAGCAGAACGAAAAACAAGCTGAGCGGATAAAATAAAGAGTTACGAATCCAGCCTTATTTACGAAGACTTCATTCAATGTGGTAGAGAGGAGGAAAGCCGACGACCATTAAGCAGTGCTAACGTTTTTTTTTACTTTTTTACGATGCGCATGCCACGTCCGTCCCTTTGTGAGCCACCGCACAGTTTCCGCTGAAGGGCGACAGCCACCGTCTATAATAACGCCTTTTTGCAAACACACCCTGTATAGCTTGACTTTATACTCAAAAGAAATAAAAGTTTTATTTACTAAGTATTTTACTTTACAAATTTAATAGTTATGCAAACTTATAAATCTATGTCGAATAAAACGCTAAACTGGCTATTCTCAAGTCTCTACTTTACGAGTAACCTGAATGTGTTAATGATGCGCATATGAAATCAATTTGTGAACTGCCCACGGTGCACACATAGACAATCCTGCCCGTTCCTTCTGTGCAATCTGTTTAATTTCTCGTATAAAAGTTTACTGAAGTGAATATTTATGAGTTTGCTCGTACAAGAGCGCGGATGCAGTTTCAATATTCGGCCAATTTACGGACGGATGACGACTACCGTGTCATGCTTTATTCATCGATGAAATTTCGAATACGGAAATTACAGTTTTACATTGAAATATAATTGGAAATATTTTAATGTTTCTGAAGGAATAAAACACACGTAAAAAGATATTCATCCTGAAAATACAATTTACTATAATCAAATTTCTTGGCCGGCCTGATTTCAATCGGGAGCGTTGCCAAATTACAAATCTGATTTAACCGCTCCTCGCCGAGCATCTTCAAGTCGAATGTAAAGGAAATCAGTCACGTTGAAAATCTGTAGGATTTGCGTAGACATCAGGGCGAAGGCTGGAACTGACACCCGGGCCAAAGGTCGAGAGATGAGACAAGCTCGGCCGGTCGGCACGACAATGACAAATAGCCGAGTCGAATGAATTGTTGAAGCAACACCGCTCGCCTTGGCTATCTCAACTGATACTACATGCATGCTCTTGATTCCCACGCCACCGCCAAACTGTTCGACCTTTCATAGAATGGCCTTTGCATACACAACTCCGTCCATAGAAGCGGATAGAGCCGTAAACAGGATGAATATCACAAACTACGATACGTCCAACGATCAATTATTTGATGATGGCATGGAGTTTTATCGTCAAAATTGGGATCTGTATGACTTCATAAGTGCGACGCCAGTGTGTGACGGCGTCAGCTGAAAACCTTTTACATACGTAATGGGCCCAGTCGCGAACAGCGGGCCGTGGAATCGCTCCAACCAAAATTGGATAACGAACCATTGAAAATTCGCGCCCTCACTGCGACGCAAGTTTATTTGATTGTTTCAACCGAGCATGAAAAGGCTTTTCGTGTTAACGCTACCAAACTCATTATTCCACCTTTCACGAACATATTTTTACGTGGAAATCATTAAATGAGACATCGAGTGTAATGAGAAGGCCGTATTCCTTCCGAGTCAGCGTTTACAAAACGTTTTCGAAAACCAGTTTCAGTATGCCGGGTGTTTTCACTAGTTATCGGTTAGGTACATTTCTCTTTTGTCAAATAGGTATATATGTATAAATATTAAGATAGTGATAATAATGTCCTCCTAGCCGAATTTCGACTACGGCGGCCAATCTCATTTGAGATCAGCCATCTACGCAGGAGTAGATTATAGTGCCCAAGTGTGTGCGCAGTACACAGGAGCACTCTCTGTTCCATCACTCTCATAGCCCAATGGGACGGATTGACCGACACGACTGGAGAGAGCTAGGCGCAGGACCGACTGCTTTACATGCCCATCCGACAGCATGGATCGTTTCACTGTTTCGGACATCAGGTGATCAGCCTTCTATGTCCTAACCAAACTTAGAACCACAATTTAGAAACACAAATTGATGGTCCCACCCGGGAATCGAACCCGAGACCTCTGGGCCATGAAGCTAAGCTTCTACCACTAGACCACAGAGGCAGTTAGTAACATACAGATAACGAATAGTGATAGTAACATGGACATAACATGAAGTTATTAGACAGGCCATGACATTGTGTGTGTGATACTGATAATGTACTTTAATGTATTATAGACAAACTGCACCATGTAGATATCTCATACAAATATACATAATATGTACCTAGCTGTTCCATCCAATATTGCATAATATCACTAGTAACACATAA
The DNA here is from genome assembly GCF_932276165.1 of Plutella xylostella. Taxonomy (NCBI): domain Eukaryota; kingdom Metazoa; phylum Arthropoda; class Insecta; order Lepidoptera; family Plutellidae; genus Plutella; species Plutella xylostella. The sequence continues at coordinate 5,345,177 of NC_063995.1, read as the reverse complement.
TCTAGATATTAAATATGTATCTTAGAAGACTCAAAAAGTTTCGTAACTAAACCTTATAGGGCTCATTAGCAAACTTGTAACCCGTTATTTAGGAATATACTTTTTCAAACCCCGCCTTCCGCTGGAAGTATAAAAGGAATTGTAATAACCCTAATAAAGACATTATAGACGCAATAAAGAATAAAACCACTATGAGTTCGGGCGAAGACGTTAGACTGGAAGCTCAGAACGAGATTAGGCAGACATTGAATTTGTGCAGTTTCTACGCGCGGCAAGTCGGGCTCTTCTTCACCGATGACCCGCCGTCGAACTTGCTGCAGAAGTTGAAGAACAAAGCGGCGTTTGTTCTGTCAGCGGCTGCCCTGCTTCTGCTGGTGGCGGGAGAGCTGGCCTATGTGCTGTCTCTGCTCGCGGCCAACACCTCCGTGGCGGAGTTCGTGGCCAGTCTGCACATAGCTGGATATGGGTTTATAAGTATGTAGGATTTATTTATAATGACTACTGCTATCTCCGTTCACGGCGCACGGAATGTCTATTTAGACTTCAATGACTTCAAAAAAAGGAGGAGGTTCCCAATTCGTCGGAATCTTTTTTTTTATGTATGTTCACCGATTACTCCGCCGTTTATGAACCGATTTCAAAATTCTTTTTTTGTTGTATTGGGTTTAGCTCCCAGGTGGTCCCATTTTTTTTAGAATTTTATCTCACCCCGTGGGGTTGGTTGAGTTTTCTGTTTCTTTGCAATATACTCTTCCACATGCTGTGTTTATTCCGATCACGCAGCATGGCGAAGCTGGGTTATGGACTGGCGATAGTCTCTGATTGTGAGGTCAGAACTGTCTAAAAAATACCAGAATTCCTTCTGCTGTGTCAGTGGCGGGACACAATTACCAACTAATAGAACCCAGCCAGTCCGCTCTATCCACGTCCGCGCCGTGCACCCTGGATACTGCTACAGCCGCACTTCGGTGCGACCGCCACCTAGTGCTGTAGTTGCCGAGGATAGAAGGGCAAAGGGCGAGTATCCTGCGCCTTAAAACAGGATCTACTCACAGGGAAGGTTACCCGTACTAAACCGAGCCGGTCTTAAGGCTTTGAGATGGCAGCCCCACTAATAGACTAGGGTACGACGGGCTGATAACTCATCTACCTGAAACACCATTATCACAGAAACCGAAGACGAAGAAAAAAACCGGACCGCTAAAAAAACGACGACCTTTGGCATGAAAACGGACACCCGAATGGGATGCTGGAATGTTAGGACAATGCACAAAGATGGATGGAATCTCACCCCAAAGCGTGGGTAAAGGGGTAAAAACAGGGTATGAATTTCCATTTTGGGCACATATTGACCGATTCTAATGAAATTAAGAACGTAAATATAGTTCTTATAACAAAAAAATATGATGGTGACCTTGAGCTGATCTGATGATGGAAAGGGAAGGCAGTTAGGGGAACTCCTCAACGGTATAGCAAATACTTCGTGTTTAGGCTTGAATGATTCGTATTGATTAGTAGGACTTTTTGGTATCATTTGCACGGTTTGCACCTTACTTTTGATTGAAAATTATTGCAAATAAACTAAAAACTATAAAATAAAATAATAATAAAAAAACCGACTTCAAAAAACCACTAAAATGTAAGAAATAAATAAGTCGGTTTTTAATTTTTTTTAATTATTATGTTCACTTATGTTATATTTGTGCAATAAAGTTTTAAATTAATAAATAAATAAATAAACTTCGATATATCGAAATTTACTTTAAACATGGTGATGTGATTGGTGAGACGGTACAGACTTAATAGAAAATAAAATGCTAGGATCTGCTCTGCTCCCACAAAAAGTTCGTCGTGAATATTTACCCTGATCTTACTATGCAATATACTCAATATCAGTCTGTCAGTCCATCTGACTATTCAATATACACAATATGTATTAGTCTGTCAGTCGAGTGCTGATTCCAATTTGCTCTTCCCATTCCCCAACATCTCACCTCTTCCCCCCCATTGTTCCACCCGCAGGTGTGGGCAAGATGGCAATAATCTGGTACAAGCAGGACATCTTCAAGCAGCTGGTTCGCGAGCTGGCGGACCTGTGGCCCGTGCGCAAGGACGACGGGGAGGCCGCGGAGATCAAACAGAGGAGCCTTAACGCGCTGCGCTTCTTTCACATTTGTTAGTATTTCTTTAGATATGATCATATGTAATTTTGTGGTGTAGGGGATAGTGATGGTTGGGTATGAAGCGATTGGCTTCTAGAACTGGACTGGATCTGCAGCTAACTTGCAGGCTTGAGATGGTGTTGTCAGAAGCTATAGGGTCTCATTCTGTCCGCAGTCTACACAGCATTCACGGTGCTGGGCGTGGCGCTGTACAACCTGACCCCGATAGCTCTGCACGCGTGGCGCTCGGCGCGCGGGGCCCGGTCCGAGCTCGGCTTCGTGTGGCACGTCGCCTACCCCTTCGACAAGCGACACCCCGTGTACCACAAGATCGCTTATGCGTTTGAAGTTTGTAGCGGTAAGTAGAGATGTTCTGTAAAAGGTTCACATAACTAAGTCAACGTTGCCTCATTAATAAAAGTCTTGTGGAGTAGGAGAAACACTGGGGGAAAAGAACTAGTCTAGTCTTTCTGATTGTTTCTTATATACCGTATTGAGTCACTACAATACGTATTAACCGTTTCGAACCTTCATTTCAGTATGTAACAATCTGTGTTAAACACGGTTATATAAGATTGGTAGAACGGATATAACGCGAGTTTAGATTCATAGAAAAATATTCCATGTTAAAATTTCTGATCGACGACAAGTTCAAGTCTTTTTGAAGCTTCAGTAATGATCAGTAGTGTATAATTGGGCGTTCTAACTCACTCTCGATCGAGCTCCGCTGCGCTGCCGCTCCGCTCCGATCGATCGATAGCGAGCTAGAACGCCGCAATCATACAATGTTCATTTTAAAATGATACATGGTCGCACGATAATAATATGATGCATGAACTTACCGATTTAGAACTGCCACTGCGTTTTTTGAGCACTGATATTGTATTTCACAATTACGTAAGTTCAAGTACTTAATGTGATGTTATGTACCTAATTCACTACCTAGTCATGTGTATGTTGGTAAAATGATAAAATATAAACGAGCATTTGGCGCCAATGTCGGCTAGGTTAGGGATAGTTTTTGAAACCCACCGCGAATGGTAGCCTCGCTATATCTTATCCGAAATCAAATATTTCTGCAAAGGAGTGGTGCCGAAATTCTAGTGATCGGTCCATTGCTAGAAATATCTGAATTTAAAACACTATTTTTTACTTACGTGTACCTTATCCCACTGACTATTGTGTGAAGTTAGAGTTGAGAAAGAACCCCCGAGAGACTTGTGATCGTGTGCCTACATGTTATCTTATCCGAAATCACATATTTCTGCAAAGGAGTGGTGCCGAAATTCTAGTGATCGGTCCAGTGCTAGAAATATCTGACATGTTTGGTAAAAGGATAAAATTACAGCGAGCTTGTGGCGCCAATGTCGGCTAGGTTAGGGGTAGTTTTTGAAACCCGCCGCGAAAGGTAGCCTCGCTATAATATCTTATCCGAAATCACATATTTCTGCAAAGGAGTGGTGCCGAAATTCTAGTGATCGGTCCAGTGCTAGAAATATCTGACATGTTTGGTAAAAGGATAAAATTACAGCGAGCTTGTGGCGCCAATGTCGGCTAGGTTAGGGGTAGTTTTTGAAACCCGCCGCGAAAGGTAGCCTCGCTATAATATCTTATCCGAAATCACATATTTCTGCAAAGGAGTGGTGCCGAAATTCTAGTGATCGGTCCAGTGCTAGAAATATCTGACATGTTTGGTAAAAGGATAAAATTACAGCGAGCTTGTGGCGCCAATGTCGGCTAGGTTAGGGGTAGTTTTTGAAACCCGCCGCGAAAGGTGGCCTCGCTATAATATCTTATCCGAAATCACATATTTCTGCAAAGGAGTGGCGCCGAAATTCTAGTGATCGGTCCAGTGCAGGAAATATATGAAATTTACCACTTAACATACGTGTACCCTACCAATCACAATGAGAAGTTACACTGCTATGAAATAAGTACATTGATATTGTGCGCGCTAGAGTTGGAACGTATATCGTAACCGTTTCTTAAGCCGAAACTAGTTTCGTTCATTTAGAAATCCATTATTACTTTTACTACCTTAGAAAGTAGTAATGGATTTCTAGATACGTGAAACTAGTTTCATAATGTAAATTCAGCTATGTAGATATAAAAATAAAACAGAATTGGTAACAGTGAAAGTATCAGTAAAGTTTTTCTTTTGACTCTCTTTAATATTATAGAAACATGAATTAGAAATAACTGTACATTAGTTTTATGTCACTAGTATTTTTTCGCTGTAACAGTCAAGTCATAGTAACTGTTTGTTTTTTTTTTACCTGGGGCATCTCTAGTGCACGTGTAATAATTGCGAAACATTTACACATTTCGTGTAATTGTATCGACTGGTAACGTCGACCAAAAGCAAACCTAACTTTCTATGAGATCTCCTTGAGAGACGACTATGTTTAGCAGTGGACAATATTACGTTAATGTTGGTGATAAGATAATAACTAAGGGAAATTACTATTAAGTTTTATCTACATGTGGATATTTGTAAATATTAATTGGTCTGCTCTTTAACATTAGTAAAGTATTAGATTTCAATAATAAAATGGTTATAAGCATTCTTTTAAATTAAGGTATAAAATATTGATATAAGAAGAAGTTACTTAATTCAACTCAGATGCCATTATTTTTATTAATTTTTTACTTGTCTTCAACATTACTTGTTATTCTTTCACCTTTGTCCCGTGTAAATTGATCCGAAGTTGAAGTAAGTTAGTTTACCGGAAATTATGGGCGATTCTCTCTTAGGACCAACGATTCGGACCTTTTACATTTTAAACATAATTTTTACGAACGCATTTTTATTCGGACCTTAAACATTATTTTTTTATTGAAAGTAATATTTATTTTTAAAATTAATATTTAATGTTAAACACAGATATTTAAATTAAGCACAGATATTTGTTAAACACAGATATTTGTTCTCGGGTCTTGGATGTGCCCGTAAAATGGCAATAGGCCCGCCCCCTATTACATTGGGACTAACATAACACTCTGGCGAAAAGTGGGTGCAGCAATGCACCTCTGCCTACCCCGCAAGGGAGTACATTAGTACAAGGCGTGAGTGCGTGTTCTTCTGTGTTCTTCTTCTAATATTTAAATGTGATTAACATTATTAATATGTAATTTTCGTATCAGAAAATAGTTAACATCCTATTTTTTTTAAAGTGTAATTCGATCAATCAAAATTCTAATTAAAATTAATATCTACCTATCAAATACAAAATTACTAGGTACTTCACTTATGATTTTATCGTTTTATGAAATAAACTGAGCCCAAAATGTCGGTACCTATAAGGAATCAACCTGGAAATTGCAACACTTTATTTTTTTTGATGATAAGTAGATTAAAATGGTGTTATCGGAGGTACAAAACATTTGGCATTGATTTTACAATTTCATGTATTATACAAAAATATATATTATTTGACAAATCAAATGGTTTCATACCGCTGAACTTTTTAGCACCGTAAGGGAAAAAAGACCAATAAATTACCTGCATGTCGCAAATACTTCATTCAAATAACAATCAATTTGTGATCGAACTTCACCGGAGCTCTACACCACCCCTACATATACAAAATGTACGTAAGTTCATATTTTTTTTTTATTTTTTTTTTGTGCTCTCTGATATTTGCATCCCGCTTGCAAAGCGTGGAGACTATGCTATGGCAATAACCCTCCAGTCCGGGAGGAGGCCTATATCCTACAGTGAATTGTCATAAACTGTGTGTTTTATTTTATTGTTTTATGTGTAATGTCTAGCATTGAACGATTACGGTTGATGATCCTATTTTATTCAGTCATAAAAAATAACACATTGTGTTATATATTATAGCACTGCAGTTTTAACTATCTTCCATCATTCAAGTTTAAAATATAGGTATATGTTTGTTGTTAGCAGGTCTGACTCTGAAGTATACGACTTCAACAACGGCGGCAGCGTGGTCGACCTCTCGGAGAGCCAGTGGCGACAGCGGCGCGCAGCCCCGACCCTGAGCCCCGCGCTCACGCTCGACAGCGAGGACGAGGACACAGTACAACTCTCGTAAGTATTGTTTATTTTAATATTTTATAATTTTTTTATGTTAGATAATAAGGTTTAAACTGCTTCATAATGTTGCATCCGATAGTAATTTGATTGTTTCTTTCAGAAAACCGAAGGAATCGCGTAAGCGAAAATCTGCTCCGCCGGCGTCGACCCAAACGAAGAAAAAGTCTGCGTCGACGTCCCGTGGAAGCAGCCAGCCTGCGGCCACCCTGACTCCGAGCGCTCGCAAGCTCCAGTTTGCGGACCTGTTCAACGCGTCCGACGACGTCGCTACTGTGACGGAACGGAGGACAGCTGCGCTCCAGTCGGTGCTGTGGCGGCGCGTCGCGGGAGGCCTAATAAAGAGGGCTGAAGAACTGGCCGGCAACCTGTTTGTGGAGGTACGGGTGTACAACCGGGACGAAATCGCACACCTCGACGCCCGCGACCGCTACTGGAAAGCGCTCGTCAACTTGCGCTATCAGGTTGACGAGTCCGAGCCAGAGCTGCAGGCTCTTTTTAAATTTTTAAAATCAGCCAAGGCCAAATTTACCCACGAGGGTACATTTTGCCTTGAGACAACTAAAAAATAGTTTTTTTTTTGTCGTAGGTAGGTAGGTAATTTTCTTTGGTTTTGTTTATTACCACAATCATGTCTAGTAAAAACATTTACTGTGAGGTTTGTGACAAGACAATCAATAGTAAGGGCTTCTCCGCACATCTTAAGTCAATTTTACATAAAAATAATTGCGTTGTTCAAGTCAGTGATAATATTTTAAAAATTAACAGTGCATTTAGGAATCGTGTAGCTTTATATCGAGTAGTTTCCAACAACCAGCTGGCGGAGGGGTCGGGTGACGAGGCTGCGCTGACGCACGCTTTGCCACGGGACTATATCTTAAGTCTGCGTAAGTAATTACGTAAAACAAGTAATCGATGCTAAATTGGCTACTTTTAATTCATTAAAAGTAAATTTTGAGTTTTTTGCTCAATTTTATTTGCCTAAAGACGATACGACCGAAATTAAATCATTTTCGACGGAAAATTATGTGTTTTTTCAAAATACAGATTTTAATGAAATATTCTCTAAAGTTGTCGACAAATTACTAAATAAAATAAGCGAGTTTCAAGAGCGGGATAGCGGTTGGTCATTTTTGAGTAATAAATATTTGGAAGTCAACATTAATAAATATAACCCTCTTCGTGCTTCTAATTATATAGAATTGCCAACATTTATTAAAAATAAACGTGCTTGTATTAATATTAGAAATAATGATAATTTTTGCTTTCTTTGGAGTATTATGGCGGCATTATTCCCCAAAAAGAAGAATGCTGATAGAGTATCTTCCTATCCCCATTTTAATGACATTCTCAACACAGCAAATATGACGTTTCCTGTGTCTTTAAGGGACATTAGAACTTTCGAAAATAACGATGAAAATTTTAGTGTAAATGTTTATGGCATTAAAAGTGGAAGTATATTGTTGGGCCTTTGTACAAGACTAAACAGAAAAAAAGTAATCACATCAATTTGTTATATTTCGAGAACGGCACTAAAACCCATTATTGTTTAATAAAAGACTTAGCTCGGTTGCTATCCGTACAAATTACAAAACACCATGGAAAACTATTTTTTTGCGATGAATGCTTATTATTTTTTAATAACAAAGAAACATTAGAATCTCATCTTTGCGGTGGCGTAGCCACTCGACTACCTAAACCTGGTACGTTAATGCAATTTAATCATTTTGAAAGAATGCAATATTTACCGTTTACTATTTACGCCGATTTCGAATCGTTTTTAGAACCTTGTGAACAAAGCGAGGAGCACAATTTAACTGTCACAACTCAGAAACATGTTCCTGCAGCTTTTGGGTACTACATTGTCTGTTCTTATGACTCTAATCTTAACAGATACAGAACTTATCGCGGACCTCATAGTGATCAAGTGTTTGTTGATTATTTGCAGAAGGATGTATTAAGAATTAAATCAATATTGAAAAAAGAAGTTCCTATGGTTTTTACTGACAAAGATTTAGATTCATTTAATAAAGCGAAGCATTGTCATATTTGTTCTGGAATACTGTTAGATGACCGTGTACGTGATCATTGCCACTTGACGGGAATATTTCGCGGCGCAGCACATTCATACTGTAATCTTCGATTCGCTTTACCTAAATTTGTTCCAGTTTTTTTTCATAATTTATCAGGATATGATTCTCATTTATTTATTAAACAGTTAGGTGAAACAAACGGGTCTATAAAAGTGGTCGCGAAAAATAAAGAAAAGTATATTTCTTTTACAAAATGTTTTAAAAACAATGATGATTTTATAGCGGTTCGTTTTGTTGACTCATTTAATTTTTTATCTACTAGTTTGGACAAATTAGTAAACAACCTTAACAAAGACGACTTTATTCACCTAAAGACAAAGTTTAGAGGTACAGCACATTTCGAATTAATGCGACGCAAGGGTGTTTATCCTTACGAACACGTTAAGGGTTGGGAGTCATATACTGAGACTAGTTTACCGGAGCGAAAATGTTTTTATAGCAGCTTGACCCGAGAACATATTACTGATAGTGATTATCAGCATGCTATAAACGTTTGGCAAACCTTTAACTTGACCAACCTCGGTGAATACACGGATATTTATCTCAAGTCTGATGTTCTTCTGCTTGCGGATATTTTCGAAAGTTTTCGTAAAGCGTGTATGGAGAACTATAGGTTAGACCCAGCATTTTACCTTACTGCACCTAGTTTAAGTTTCGATGCTATGCTACTCAAGACAAAAATCAAGCTCGAGCTTATTCATGACTTAGAGATATATCGAATGATACAAACTGGTATCCGTGGTGGAGTTTGCTTGTGTTCTAACAGATACGCTAAAGCTAATAATAAATATTTAGCTGACTACAACCCAAACATTCCAAGCAATTTTCTTTTATACATTGATTGTAATAATCTATACGGATACGCTATGTGTAATTATTTACCTTGTTCTGATTTTAAGTTTATGCAAGAACTCGAAATACTTCAGTTAGACATTCTTAAAATCCCCCATAATTCTGATGTTGGCTACATATTGGAAGTTGATTTAGAATATTCTGTATACTTACATAATATACATAACGATTTACCCTTTTGCCCACAAAACTTTATTCCACCCGGGTCAAAAACAAAAAAATTAATACCCAACTTGTATGACAAATTTCGATACGTTATACATTATATTCATTTGCAAACATGTATTTCACACGGACTAATTTTGAAAAAAATCCATAGAATAATTCAATTTAAACAAAGCCCATTCCTTAAACAATATATCGACTTAAATACCAATTTACGACAAACAGCAAAATCACAGTTCGAACAAGATTTTTTTAAGTTGTTAAACAATAGTATTTTTGGTAAAACGCTAGAAAATGTAGAGAAACGTATTAATGTAAGATTAGTAAATAAATGGAGCGATACTACTAATAAAACGAATAAATTACTTACAGCTGATAAATTAATTTCCAAACCTAATTTTCACAGTATAACGATATTTTCTGAAAATTTAGCTGCAATTCAATTAAAAAAAGACTGTGTTGTTTTAGATAAACCTATTTACATAGGTTTTACGGTATTAGAATTATCAAAAAGCCACATGTATGATTTTCACTACAAAGTTATGAAACCGTTTTACAAAGATAAAATAAAATTATGTTACACGGATACAGATAGTTTCTTGTACTCAATACAAACGAATGATGTTTACCGAGATGTAAGATTGAATTTTCTTCAATATTTTGACACCAGTAATTACCCTAAAAACAATGCTTATAAAATAGAACCAAAGAACAATAAAATTCCTGGTTTATTTAAAGACGAACTTGGTGGGCAAAACATTGAAGAATTTGTGGGTTTACGGTCCAAACTATACTGTATAAAATCAAAGAATGGAGTCTTAAAGAAAGCGAAAGGTGTTCAAAAAGCTGCAGTGCGCTCTTTAAGTTTCTCTGATTACAAAAGAGTTCTAAAAACAGGAGAAATTGTAAGGCGGAAAAATGTGTTTTTTAAATCACTGCTTCATCAAATATTTACTAAAGAGCTCAACAAAGTTGCCCTTGCATCGTCCGATGACAAGCGTATTGTATTAAGAAACAAAATTAATACTTTGTCATATGGTCACTGTAACACAATATTTTGATGAATTTGTATACTTATTAATGATAATTATTTGTAATATAATTAGGTTAATTAGTTATAAGAATAGATTATGTTATACCTACCTACCTATCTAAATAAAAATATAGAAACTATAAACATCTTTTATTTAATTTTGTAAGGGGTTCGGGTAGAAATGAAAATCAAGGTCTACTAAAACAAAGATATGTATATTATCGTTCACCAATTAAACATATAACATACAGCTGTCAACAAGGAAACTATAGACTAATACTAGTAATACTAACTCTAAATAGCTTGATTTATTATAATATCTAATCCCTACACTATAACTCAAATAGTAAGCCTTGCAAAATTATTAAGCCATTGAAATAGCGAGTTAACAAAATATAGCACGTTGACAAAATATAGCAGTTTAACAAAATATAGCAACTTAGCAAAAAATAGCAACTTAGCAGTAAGCTATGAAAATGAAATTAAATGCAAGCTTGTAAAGCAATGAATATGATTTGACAGAACAATAAAATGAAATCAAATGGTTACTTGTTTACACACAATAAAAGTTATTACTGTAACGCGAATATTCGATGTAAGTAATCTCAGAGAATTAACTAGGTATGATTTCTTTCAGTTAACTTTAAATGCAATACCTAACTGAATATAATAATTGGAAAACCAACTTGCAACATTATGTACTTACTGAATATAAAACAAAATATTGTTTACGGAAAGCGTTAATTACATAAGTACCTACTGTTAAGAGAGAAGATAAAGAAATACCTACAATGCGCGTAATAATCTGTATATAAGCCAAAGCGGAATGTAAACAAGTTAACTAAACGAAAGCGAAGCTTGTAATTATATAAAACACTGTACTGCTATTGCTAAAATAAACTATCATACAGCGATAAGCGCTAATTAAAAGAAATAAGCCTAACTAGGAGTATAGTGACAATACGGTAAGATCCGCTGCAGATGCAAACTGACTGTCACAATACCCGTGAACCGTGTTAGCACGAGAAGTTGTACCGAAGTGTGCTCGGTAGCGACCGCTCATGTAAGACGACTGGCCGCTGGAGCCGGCGGCGGCCCTTATATACCGGAGCGGCGAGAGTGGGAACGAGGCGCGTAGGTACGGTGGATGCGTAGCGGTGACTCATGATGCGACTCGATGGTACCCGAAGACAGGCGCGCGCGGACGGTATGAATTAGGTGTGTTACAGTCTCCCCCTCTGTCTCCGAAGACGTCCCGACGAGGAAGACAGATTGAAGGTTGTTGGTTCCTCTTCATCTTGACTGATTGCCAGCACCATCTGAAGACGAGGTGACTGGAGTCTGCGTTCGTGGCTGACCCCTTTGGTGGATGGGTCGGCTGGCTGCAGTAGTGGCGCAGCTGATGGTCCACGAGGTGAACGCAGCACGGTACAGGCCCACGACTTTGTTATGAGCATGGGATCTGTAATTGGAGAATAACTTGTTGAATCTGATAAATCAGAAAAGGCCTCTCATGAAATGGGGCTAAACTTTGCAAGCAACTTGAGCAGAAGTGATGAAAAGCGACCATGAAAGATCAGCAATGAGGCGTATGCTTTATGGTGATTGAAGGTATGTGTACTCGATCTCCCCCTGCACTGATGCTTCTCTATCGACACAAAATCTGCACTTGGCTTTGTTTGCAGTGAGACTGTATTCTTTCAGTCTGTCAAAGACCTCTTGCAAGTCTTTCAGGTGTTGGTGGAATGTGGGTGAAAGGCACACTAAGCAATCCAAGCTAACCACCAGATGGATGTGACTTAAAGAGATACGGACTTTATCCATTAGTCTCTGGATTGTAGATGGCGCATTTCGCAATCCTAAGGGCATCCTCAGGAACTTGAACATCCCGAAAGGGGTGATGAAGGTTGTCTTGATTTGATCCTCTTCTCGAAGTGCCAGTGGCCAGTACCAGTCGCTCGAACGTAAATCTATGGTAGTCATAAAAGGCATTTGTCTGGCATCATGTAGTAGTTGTTGGTCGAGTTTAGGCAGTGGATAGATATCTGGAATAGTTACTGCGTTCAAATGACGATAATCGATGCATACTCTGATGTCTCCTCCTTTCTTCGATACCATAACGACTGGGGCTGACCATGGTGAAACACACGGTTCAATAATCTTCTCGGACAACATCTTATCAATTTCAACCTTCAGTGACTGAACTTCAGCAGGCGAAAACTTATGAGGAACTGCAGATATGGGCAAGTGGGTCCCTGTATCGATTACAAGTTCAGCCTGAGATGATGACTTCTGATTCGGAATGAAAACGTCTTCGTTTTGCTGCAGAAAGCGTTTCATTATCGGAAGTTGATCTTCTGTCATTGCGCTGTTCTCTGTAGAAATATCCATTGATGATATATCGGTAGACGGAAACAGCGATTCGGAATGAGGGGATAGGACGACGTTCTGCTCTTCAATGTTCCTACATGCATCGGCATACAAACTATCCATGACAGGAGAGTGGCCATCGAACAGTACTATGCGCTGTTTCTTAGGTGGTGAAGACAGGTCGATCGGAATGAGTGGCCCATAAGGTTTTTCTTTCCTCTCTGATAGGAAGCCTGAGGGCGCTGCTCCAAGAAGATCCATTGGTGGTATGGATGCTTGCTCTGAGTGCAAAGTATCGTAACTTCTGTGGACGCTGGTTACTTCAGGTAATGGTCCAAACGATGACATAGTACGGCTATCCGTAGCACTTGACTCAGGTAATTGTGGGATTTGTGGGGACTTCAAGTAGTCCGGTGTATACTGTAATGGAGATAACAGGTCCGGTATGGCAGTATCAGTCCTTATAATACCCATGACCATGTCCATATCATCATCTTCTTCATTCAGTTCATACACTTTATTGGGTTCTTCATCGAAAGTGAATGTCATCTGTGGTAGATTCAGCACCATCCTGGCCTCTTGAATGAATCCAACTCCAAGCAGTGTCCTATTGTCTCTTGAGTTAGGAAAAATGATAAAGGATGTTGGGATAACTTTACAATAAATCGTGACAGGAGCTTTAACGGTAAATATTCTTTGGCGTTTAGCAATACCATCTGCAAGTGTTATGTACATGACTTCTTCTTTGAACGCATATCCATTCTTCTCTAGACATCTGTAAAGGCTGTAGGATGCAACGCTGGATTTTGCACAGGTGTCCACATGCGCTTTACCTTTGACTCCACCAATCTTGACAGTAACCACTGGGCGCAGGTGTACTTCAGTTTGAGAATGGAGTGAACAGAAACTTATATCATTCATGACGGTTTCTTTCTTCTTTTGGCAACACTTCGTGCAACGGCTTCGAACGACACCGGGTTCTCCACACCCGTAACACGAAAATGTCGGCTTATTCAGGGGAGCAGTTTCAGCAACAGCAGCATTCTGTGTCTCAGAATGAGGTACTCGTTGTCCCATTTCATCAGCTCTGAGTCGTTTGCGACATATCTCATACGTATGCCCAAATGATCTGCAAAAATTACAACGAGAACGCGCTTTCTTCTGCTTGTAATCTTGCTTCGATCCGACTGTACTGGCATTATCTCTCTCTGACAGATTCCTTTCGATATCTCTTGCCTTCATAAGGAGCTCATCGAATGAGGAAATGCTGTTGCGTGATATCTTTTCACGAATCTCGAACCGTATCTGTCCAAATACCAAATCAATTTGTTGTTGATCGGAATGGGTCGGTTTCGGCAACTGTGCTAACAATGCACGTTTTTCTGCTACAAAGATTTCTGTAGGCGTTTGCGAGTCCTGCTTGATTTCGATGATCTCTTGGTAGATCTTATAGGCCATCTTCTTTGGCGCAAATGTGCTACGTAAACGATCCGTGAAATCATTCCATGTTAGGACGTTATCTTTACTACCTTGCCACCAAATTGCTGCATCGTCAGTCAATATTAGTGGGAGGCCTGCCAGCGCAAGTGCATCATCCAACTTTTCTACTTCTTTGAAAGTGTTGACGGCGGCCAAAAATGACTCAACCTGGGATGATTCTCTTATTCCTGAAAACCTGGCAGTGCAACTCGTGAAGGTCTTCGATGTTCTGGTAGGACTGGCGCTTGAGATGCCGGTCATCACAGTAGTTAGGAGTTCTTTAAACTGAGTATCTGACATGCTAATGCTCGATTTTGGCTTTTCATCGGCTTTCTGAGCCATCCTAGCTACTCGTACTGGTAAAGGCCTAAGTTTCTCGAGTGACAGCTCCACGTTGGATCGCCAATTTGTAAGGGGTTCGGGTAGAAATGAAAATCAAGGTCTACTAAAACAAAGATATGTATATTATCGTTCACCAATTAAACATATAACATACAGCTGTCAACAAGGAAACTATAGACTAATACTAGTAATACTAACTCTAAATAGCTTGATTTATTATAATATCTAATCCCTACACTATAACTCAAATAGTAAGCCTTGCAAAATTATTAAGCCATTGAAATAGCGAGTTAACAAAATATAGCACGTTGACAAAATATAGCAGTTTAACAAAATATAGCAACTTAGCAAAAAATAGCAACTTAGCAGTAAGCTATGAAAATGAAATTAAATGCAAGCTTGTAAAGCAATGAATATGATTTGACAGAACAATAAAATGAAATCAAATGGTTACTTGTTTACACACAATAAAAGTTATTACTGTAACGCGAATATTCGATGTAAGTAATCTCAGAGAATTAACTAGGTATGATTTCTTTCAGTTAACTTTAAATGCAATACCTAACTGAATATAATAATTGGAAAACCAACTTGCAACATTATGTACTTACTGAATATAAAACAAAATATTGTTTACGGAAAGCGTTAATTACATAAGTACCTACTGTTAAGAGAGAAGATAAAGAAATACCTACAATGCGCGTAATAATCTGTATATAAGCCAAAGCGGAATGTAAACAAGTTAACTAAACGAAAGCGAAGCTTGTAATTATATAAAACACTGTACTGCTATTGCTAAAATAAACTATCATACAGCGATAAGCGCTAATTAAAAGAAATAAGCCTAACTAGGAGTATAGTGACAATACGGTAAGATCCGCTGCAGATGCAAACTGACTGTCACAATACCCGTGAACCGTGTTAGCACGAGAAGTTGTACCGAAGTGTGCTCGGTAGCGACCGCTCATGTAAGACGACTGGCCGCTGGAGCCGGCGGCGGCCCTTATATACCGGAGCGGCGAGAGTGGGAACGAGGCGCGTAGGTACGGTGGATGCGTAGCGGTGACTCATGATGCGACTCGATGGTACCCGAAGACAGGCGCGCGCGGACGGTATGAATTAGGTGTGTTACAATTTATTATTTGCTACTTACCATCCATAGTTCTATATTCATAAAACGTGACAAATGAAGTTGGTAACACATTTGTGTGCATAGCAATTACAACCTAATCAGGTATTAATTAAGTTATGAAATGCAATAGACACACTTCATTAATTAACGCGCACGCGCGAGGAACCGGATGCATGTGACGCATGCGCGCCGGCATCAAATTATATTTGACCTACATCTACATGTAAGAAATGCATTGATAACGAAAATTTAATTATACAAGTTCAAACCTGCCCAATAAAGAGTTATGCTGACTTGACAATTCAAGTTACCCAAGTTACGTAGGTATTAGTTTAGTTTAAAACTGAAGCTCGAACAATACACAACATGTCGCGAAAAGTGGGTGAAATTCTTTCAAGCCCGGAGACGAGCTACGTAGCTCTTATGGGCACAAAAATACCGAAATATATAATAAAAATTGAAATCTTCGAGGCGAAGGATACACCAACAGATGTGGTCATCAAAGGCTGCTCTAAAGCTCAGTATGTGGTGTATGACCTGCCAGACGGAGTGCTGTATAAAGCAAAACAACTCATTTTTGAAATGAGTGCTGAGTTGGGAACACGCAACGAACGAATTTTTTAGCTCGTGATTATTGAAATTTCAGGTAACTGTTTCATATATTTTTATAATTTTTCCTTTTAAATAATATATATTATGGTATTAAGACATATTTACAGCATTTTAATATTTTAGCATTTTATTATTATATATAATTGTGTATTTTAAACTATTCTATACCTATTTGTAATTACTTTGACTATATATGGGTTTTCTTGTGATATTGCCTGAAATAAATGATAATAATAATAATATTTAATACTAATAATTTTATTTTATTGTTACAGACAGAAATAATGCAAATCGCTATGGGTCAGCCTAATTATTATTTGGAAACAGAGTAAGGTAAATGTCCCTGTAGTTGATAGGGTCCCAGTAATTGATAGTTTCAACTTTATGGTTGAACAATAAGAAAACTAAGTCAGTTTTTAAACGCACTCCTATCAATATTTGAACTTTGAAGTCTGTTAAATTGACAACCAAAGTATGAGTATTCTGCATCGATTCAATTTCAAGTTACAATTTTTTTCCCGTGCAGCCGTTTGCATCAACGCGTTTACTTGTGTTTCGTTAATTGAATAACTAAGCTAGGAGTGTTCGCCGGTACGATATTGCAGTTGATTTATGGCGTTTTACGGGTAAGTATTGTTTTTATTACCTTTGCATGTAAAGTAACTTCGCTGGTTCATGCTTATTTTACCAATTTTTATTATATTTACTTGTTTGTGACGAGTATCATCTACTAGAACAAGAAAAACCCAAATACCTAGTAATTGATACCCCCTATCAAGTAATAGGTCAAAACTATTTTTTTTATTTGCTCGTAATATCAAAGGTGTAAGGGTCACAATACAATAAAATTTGTCTTTGTTTATTTCTGGGTTGAAAATATTGCACGGGTCGAGTACTTGATAGGGTATCAAGTACTGGTCATCTAGCTATCAACTATTGGTTATACACATTATTAATTACAATAAAATTTTCGTTGCTGGTACTATAATTTGATAAGATGCCACCAATTAAAGTTAAAATGCTTGCTTATAGTGAGGATTCAATGCTACGAGCTTATGAAGAGGTAAAATCTGGTTTAGCAATAGCTGCTGCAGCCCTTAAATACAATGTACTTTATATTATGCTTATAAAGTGAACGGTAAGACTCCACTTGACTGGCGTATGGGTCCAAAAACTTTTTTATCGCCAGCGCAAGAAAACACCATAGTTAAGTTGATATTAAGCATGGCAAAGGAAAAAGAAAAAAAATAGAACCGAAAGAAAAACAAGCTGAAGAAAGACAAAAAAAAGAGAAGAAGATGAAGCCATGAAGATTAAACAAGAAAAGAATTTAGCAAATAAAACTGCAGCACAACAGAATCTAGACGCCTTGAAAATTACCAAAAAAGTATTGTTTGATTCTTCAAGCGAAGATGATGTGGAAATACAGGAAGAAAATAATAAGAATGATAATGGAGAAAGACGGACGAATAAGAATAAACGATTAAGACGAAAGAAGGAACAAGAAATGGATAAATCTAAAGCCAAGGAAACTACAGTGAAAAAGAAAACAAATATTTTCGGAAATAAGAAAAAAGTTTAATTATATTCTACAAGTGATAGTGAAGCCGAAAAGTGGGTGCCTCCTCATGATAGTACGGATGATCTCGAGAGTGATGACTATATAATATATTTTCTAGAATTTGTTGATTTGTATAAGAAGTTTAAATGATTGTTTTTTCCTATTAAACATTTATACTGTTGTATAATGCTTATTTTGAATGGTGAATTTCATAAGGTCTCATTATAATAACAACGTTAATGCGTAAAATATGTTGCGAAGACGTGTAAAATGTTCAGTGTTTTTATGTATGAAAATTACTTTACTTTTGCTATGACAGATTTTTAATACTTTGTATTTTTTTTTATATTTTGTTGATGACTGCTTTGTCAATTACTGGGCGAAGTGAAAAATTTCCTATCAATTATAGGTACATTTTGAGACTGTTTGAATTTTCTCGGAAAATAGTAAAAAACGTTTAATTAGATACTTGATTGTAAGGAGATAATTTAGACAGAAGACTGATTTACCAAATTGTGTTACTTAGTTACCGCCTGATTTCGTAATAAAAGTTTTTCCCTAACAACGTTTTTGTTATTGCCACTATTGTGTCAACTACTGGGACATTTACCTTACCCATATCAACTTAGAGGTGACATTGAAGGTGAAGAAATGATGCAGCTTGAAAGCAACCAGCAATCTCAAATCATGAAAAGAAAAAGATCTCGGCGGGAAAGTAGACAGCTTTCTAGTAAATCATCATCCTACGTTATAACTGATACACCTCAATTGACTCGATTAATAAAAATTGAAATTTTTGATTTAAAAAGTGATAGTAAAAAAGCTCAAGTCAGTTGCCAGTGGATATGCGAGGAACCAATAGATGAAATATTAGATTTAACGGAAAATGTTATTAAAAAAATTTCAAAAAAGATTTCTGAAAATCAATTTTAAAATATTGTATCTTATTATGTTCTTAAATAATGTTGTAATACTATCTGATTAGTTTATATTCAAGAGTCAAGGGATATTAATTGCAGTTGGTTAAAAATAAAAAAATAAAAATAGTTTTAAGTTTATTTTTAATAATCAAATAAAGTTGCATATAATTTTCAATCACTTTGTATTATTTTCTTATACTTAACTAAAAAAATAATAAAAAAAAAAAACAATTATGCAAACAATTATCTCGACACCATTCTCTAAGACACAGTGCATGCTTTAGAGCACACATTTGGTTATTGTATACACAAGTAAAATTAATTATTTTACAATATTCAGTACAATTTTTTTTTAAATTTGGGCAGCCTTTCTCACTTAAATCAATTACTATACAATTAGAACATAAAGCTTGAACCCAATTTCTCTTTTCTAACCCCTTTACAAAAACTTTTTTATTTTCTAAGTAATGTATTATTACCTTTCGAAATTGAATATAATCCATATAACCATCTGTCCATTTGTATCCAAAATTCCTTTCTATCCAACGAACACGATTTCTTTCCAATTCAGATAGTTTTGAATATGGATATGGAGGTTTAATATAAAATGTTTGAGTATATTCGTTACAGGCTAAAGCAAATTCTTTAATAATAAATTGATTATAACCGTCTTTAAATCCTTGCACATCTACAATTATAGTATTAGAGTTCATGATATTTTCTTTACTATATTGCTTAATGGACTATATTCAATCACACAATCGTTGAGGATTAAACAATATGCTGAAGTATGATCAGGGAGTTCCTGATCACTTTCAATTTCCACACGTACATCCACAGGACCGGTTTTTAGAGTTTCGTTTTGACGACTACAGTCGATCACAAACAAGGGTGCGTATTCATTATACTCCTTTAAACTCAACAACGGCTCACACCGACGACCGTAATAAGACTGATGGAATTTAGCGTATTGTTCGTATAATAATATATATTTATCCTCAGAAAACTTGATATTCAGGCTTTCATAAGGATAGTACGTTGAATTTAAAAATAATTTAATATCACGGAGTTCAATTCGATCACTGTAATAGTGATCGAATTGAGACATATCTTTTGCACCAACATTTTTACGAGCTGTTTGAAGTCCAATAATAACAAAGCGCGGTTTTTCTAGCTGCGAGGTAGTTTTTATTGACCAAGTATGTTTTGTAGTTCGCGGTAGTAGTGGATATTCATATAGATCCCAATTTCTGAACGCTAATTTAATAAATCGATCCTTTTCCAAATACCTCAAAAATTGAATTCGCTCACGATCGGACAACTTAATGTGAGGCATTCTCCAAACTATTTTGCTTATACTTATATCCTCCAATATCTCATTCGTATTTAATTTTACCGCGTTTATATTTGTATTACTTCTTAAAAGAATTAATTCATGTTTGCAATTAAGAATAATTTTGTTATAGTCTTCAGCAAAACCAAGAATTTTGTTGAGTGGTATACTGACTGAAAAATATCCTCCAATTGTATTTTTTATGCCTTTGATATCCCAACCCCATAATCGAGACATTTTTGACTCACCTTCATTTATGGAAAGCAAAGATTTAATAGTGGTTGTGATACCCGCATTTTTTATTCGATCTATTTCTACACCATTTAATTCATAACGAATATCTTGGAAAAGGAAAAGTATAGCATTGTTCACTAATTCCACACTAGAGACTTTTTCTCCTTTGTCAGCATTTGTTTTAACTGTAATGGATCCTTCAATATACAAAGTACTTTCCGAAGGAAGAACATATAAATCTTGTTGATTAATAGGGATACGAATTTCATCATTTTTATTAAAACTGTTCACATAAGGCTTATAAGAATGCGTTTGGTAGCTCTCAATCCTGTTATCTTCAAAATAGGACTCCGTCACATTAAGTATATTCATTTCGAAAGTTTAATTAATTTTAAAAATTGTTTATTTTCTTTAGTAAGCTTTCTTTTTCTGGCAGGTGGTTTCTGCAACGTGATAAGTGGAGAACTGATACCTAGACTAGTTGGTTTCGAACTTTTATTGATAAAGTCAATCATTTTCTTCTAATATGCAAATACAGTTGTAACTCTTCGTGTCGAAGATTGACTAATTTATTATTATTATCCAAAATCCGTATATTTATTTCACTAACGCTGGTTTGATTAACAGGAAAATAAATGAGATTTTTAGGTACTTCGATTATTCTATAACCTGGAGGCACATTAGGTGCGAACTCGTAAATTATATGGCTAGGTTTTTCGTTTATATAAGATCCGCTTACAATATCACATTCAACACGGACGATGGTTGTTGGTAAAATGCTGACTGGATACTGTGACTCATGTAATATATTAGCTTTTAGCATCTCATTTCCGAAACCTAAAATGCTACTGACCGAACTATTTTTCTCGAAATGAATGTCCTTGGAACAAAATATTTTAGTTTTTAATGTATTGTTATTACATATTATTTTGAAGGTACAGTCATTTATATTGTTTTTTAAAAAGTCATTTATATCTTCAAGTTCATATGAGCCTTCAGGAATCTCAATGACTTCATTCTCGCCGTAATGAAACTTATTGTTGTTTTTATCAATATTAGGTATTGAATTAAATGTTGAAAAATATACGAGCCCACATTCATACTCCCCATCAAGTTGCAATGCGGGCGAATAATGTGTTGACAAAGCGGATTCGCAGCCAGTTATTGATAGTGTGAACGACATTGTATAAATGATAAAACTTCATTTAATTATGTTAATTTATTCCAAAAATTATTTAGAAATTTTAAACACAGATGACCACAGTTGTATGTGTTGGTTTTTTGATAATTTATATAATTATAAAAAATATTAACATCTTTAGTTAAATACATAGTAAGTTCTAGAGGTGGTTTTAAGTTTCCATAACTGTCAAAGTATTCACAATAGTCATATATTTTTACATAGGCTACCCAATGAGTTCCCAGATTTTCCGAATTATCTAAATTTATTATTGCACATTCAATAATATTCGGCATATTAGGTAACTCATCTTTCATGTAAACCCCTCGAAAGTAAGGAATATCCTTTGAGTATTCGAGTAAGTCGATATTAGTGAGTGCTCTCCTGGGTAACCTAGGTATTAGTTTTTTGAAGAACGCAAACAAAGTCCCTTTCCGTTCTTGTATGGTTTGATATGTAAACCTTTACCTAAGGCTATTGACTCCATGGTTCTGTTATGACGTTCTGATTCTGCAAGTTTGCTTTGTGCTGATTTATAATCGTTTACGGCTTTAGCTATTCCAGCAGCCCCTCCAGCCAAAGAACCTAAGGCTGACAGTCCTGCGAATATAGGGATAAGTGGTAATATGCCTCCTGTTTTAGGAATAGGAATAATTCTTGGTAAACCAGTGCAGTTTTTTAAAAATATTTTTTTTGCCGCTAAGTAAGCAAATTTTATTGCATCGTTATTGTTTTTGGGTTTGTATTTTTTTAATTTTGACTTGAGTTTGCGCACTCCGGCCTTAAATTTTTTTACTCCAGAACCTGATTTTAGCTTAGCTTTCATAATTTTGTCAACCATCCATGAAGCCATCTTTTCTTGTTCATAAAAACAACCTTTAATAATCATGTCATGTTTATCTTTAATAAGGTACGTAGGAGGTATCGTTTTATTTACTTTGACTATTGAAAATACCTCAGTGGACCAATTTGGTGTATAACCTTTATGAAAATCCCCCTTATGTTTGCTTATACGAACGTAATCACCTGCATTAAACTTATTCTTTTTTGATGGAATATATTGATAAGATTTCAGTATATTGTCTTTTACTATAGATTGGTTAGAAATGTTAATTTCAGATGGCTTAAACTTTGTTGTGCGATGAACAGTATTATTATACGTTTCTATGATATATGCTAATGGCTTTCCGATCCAAATATAGTTACCTGCTAAGCTAAAGTATTTATACAATTTATTTTTAATTGTCCGTATTACTCTTTCTACTATTGATGCTTTTTTAGTTGAATATGTGGAATAATGATTAATTTTATATTTATTCATAAGTAATTGAAAGTCTGCATTATAAAACTCCGTACCCATATCGGTTTGTAAATTTAAAGGTGTTCGCCCTTGTTTCAAAATTTTTTCAAAAGCATTAGAAACTTCTGATTTTGTCTTTGTTTTTAATGGCTCTAACCAAACGTATTTTGTGAAAGCATCTATCACAATCAAAATGAATTTGTATTTCTTGTTCATTTTTTCATAGTTTTTAATGTCTATCAAATCAGCCTGCCATAAATCATCAATTCCCTTTAGTATTACACGCCGTCTCGGAAAATTCTTTCTTGCTGTTTTATGGATTTCATTAACAATACTTTCTTTACTCATTTTGATCTGCTGATGATGTCTCTCACTTCAATTATATGATTCTTAACGATTGAGCTCACTTCAACCCTCGAACATTTGTCTTGTAACTGCTTTTGAATTATCTGTAAATTGATTTATACATATATTGAACTTTTTATACTGTTTAGTTCATTTAATATATCTTTTTTTTTGCAGAGTAGTTTATTATTTTGATCCACGTATTCTTTGCAAACAGCCTCATCAGATGTGAGTGGTAGCACTAAACCCTTTAATCTATTTCTTTTTAAATCATATTCACCTAAACTACTTTGAATAAGAACTTTTGATAAAATATTTGGATCTATTGGTTCTGACAAACGCAGTCTTTTATGTACGTGATGACCAAATTTATCAACGTTCATTTTGATTATGTGTATGCTATTGCTGATGGTTCCAAGAATAATAAGAAAATACTGTATTGGTTTTAGTATTTATTAAATAATGGCACCACATTCTTTCAATTCTTCAATAATTGAAATAATTTCATTATCAAGTCCTGTGTTGCCCGCATCTCGGGAGGCGATAAGTAACTTCAATCGTTCTACTAACTCATTCGGATCATCCCAATAAACATAATCCACATTATTTTTTACCGATTTCAGCTTAGGTACTCGTAAAATCGTACCTCCTTTATGTATGTTTGTAGAGCTCATAGTTTTGGATTGTTGAAAAAGAGGTTTAATAATTGAATTGTATTTGTTGCCTCTGTTACTATTTATAGGTTGTGCAGGATCATATCCTCGACGATGAGCATTAGTGTTAAGTAAAATTGATTTATATATTTTTTTGTCTTCTTCAGTTATAACATTTAAATCTAAATTTTTTTTGAATAATAACTCTGCTAATCCTTTTGTGTTTGGATAAGAGTGACCTGCAATCGATAATTTATCTCCCGTCACTGAAAGCGGTTTTGATCCAACCATCAGTTTACCATTTACTGTTCGAGCTCCATAAGGTACATCTTCGAATACTTCTGATGATAGTGACCATGATGATATAGATTTTTTAATTGGAGTTGAACTTAAACTTGAATTAGTTTCAAAAAACAACTCACTTTGCTCGTTGTCTGAATTAGTGTTCCTATCCGAATCATACAAATCTGAAACACTGTGACTTTTTCTAAGTTTAGCCATTTGTTCGTTGGATGTGATGCTACCAGCTGATAGTTTTCTTTTTTTAACCGTTGTTGGTTCTCTCGATAAATTATAATTTTCTCTATTTTCGTATTCTGCATTCAGTTTTGTATCGATATTGTTATTTTGTAGTGCTATTAAATTGAGTGGGTCCGTTATTGGTTTTAAAACAGATTCCATTACTTTATCATTTTCCCGCTTAATATTTTGAATTTTTTTTACTTTCTTTTTTATTACTTCAGCAGCTTTGACTATTTGTTGTTTAATTGACTTTTCTTTTTCCATTTTAAATAAATATCATAAACTACGTTTTCTGTATGAGAGTGCAATTAACAATGGTATTTTTTTTAAAGATGCAATTATATATATTTTATCCATCGATGTTTATAAATGTATCAAATTTCCTTCTATAGCATCCATTATTTTTCTCACAATCTTTATTAATGACTAAGTAGCTATATGAATCTTGCCAGATCTGCGAACACATTTCGCGAAATTGTTGCCATGTCATATCCGTATTTACATGCTCATTGTAGACATGACGTAAATTTATATCATCTTGCTTGAAAAGAATGATTATATTAGCATTATCACGAATTAATTGTTTTGGTATTTTACTATAAGTTTGGTTGAGGTAAAAGGCATCTATTTGTTTGTGTCTACCCATCGCAAAATAGTCACGAATATTACTTTGACTTTCCCCAGCCACATCATCAAAAATTATAATGGAGTTAGGAGAGGCAACATTCGGGCTTAAAACCTCCTCATTATCGTGAAACTTAAAGTAGCACACCCCAGGTACGCGCATCATTACTTTTTCTAAAAATACATAAATAGGCTGGTAAAGGGTTTTTGAGTAGACGTAAATATTACGAAATTTTAATCCATTTGCATGTAACAACAATCCGATTACTAAATTGGTTTTTCCACAATTTGATGGACCACAAACTAAACAACGAATCGTGTTAGGTAAAAGCTTTCCATGTCGAAACTCTTTCTTGAAATGCTCGACACAAATTTTATCAAGCTGTAAAGATGTTGGTTGTTTTATAAACTTCATGATTGGATACACCTATAATTAGTGAAGTTGCTTATTTCATACTGACCGTTAAAGTGATATGACAGTCGCTTTTATCTCTGTATAAAATCAGTAAGTAAGGCATCGAAAAAAATTGCTTCCGAATCTAGCTTTCGACCGTGCATCGTTCTAATGAACATTGTATGATTGCGGCGTTCTAGCTCGCTATCGATCGATCGGAGCGTAGCGGCAGCGCAGCGGAGCTCGATCGATAGTGAGTTAGAACGCCCAATTATACACTACTATGATCTTCCACTAACGCCACTCTGCCACATGTCCTATCCATCTACCCAGGAGTATCCTCAGTGTTCTTCATGCTGAGCTCGGACCTGCTGTTCACGGCCACCACCAGCCACATCACGATGCTGCTGCGGCTGCTGCAGCTCAAGATCCGCAGACTGGCGCCGGAGCGCGGGGCCGCGGGGGGTGAGGCCGGGGGACGCGGGGCAGGGGGGCACTGGGTGGCGACAGAGGACTGCTTGACGGAGATAGTGTCTTGTGTTAAAGTTCATCAGAGGCTTATTAAGTAAGTGAAATCATCACAACCCATCACGTCCCCACTGCTGGGGCACTGGTCTTCTTCCAATGAAGGTAAGATTTGAGGTCTAGTCCACCATGCCGGCCTAGTGCAGGTTGGTGGACCTTAGCACAAGCTTTGAGTTTAATCTCTTCTTGTAGGGCCTCTCCATCATTTGAGGTTGGCAGTCACCTCTTTACAGCGCTTGATTCTTGGCTAGTTTAAATAACTATTCCATGGTTTTTTTGTTGTTGAGTTTAATGCATATAATTAATAATACCAATTCTATGAATTACCTCTAAGGACTACGCAGGAGTAGATAATATTTTGGGATAACAGAGATATCTTAGTGTATTATACTTATTGTAATCTACATAGGTATTTAGCTATCTTTATAGCTTGTTTACGAAATAGAAAAGTTTCACCCAGTTAGTTTTCGATCCAAAATACACACAATTCATACCACACATTCATTCTTTGTAACAACAACACAAATACATCATAAAATGATTGCACGTGGAACGGACGAGGCAAGGCACTGAAAGTCCAACATTGCCTGGTTTTAATACAATTTCCTGATAAAGCTAAGCGCCTCAGCTCTATCCCATTTCTTGTTTGTAGCAGCCACTTCCATCTCGAAAACAAATAAAATGGTGAACTGGACTTGTTTACCATGTTTCCTATCTAATCTACTTACAACGTTATTATGTGGCTCGCTCCGAGCAATCTCTGAGAATTTAATTATATGCCTATATTGGGTATCCTTTCGAATTTGCTTAATCTTGCATGATTTTTTATTAATGTTAGCGACGCGTAAACAAAATCGTAAATTCTGAGAATACCTATGTATGTATAAAGTTTTCTTATTTTATGCTTACGAGCGTATTCTCCGAGGATCGAAATAGTTACAAGAGGCTAGGGGAGGGAATTGCTTCACTACTTTTTTTTAAATAATTAACTTTGTTGTTCACTTGATTTACTTACTTTAAGTCTTTAAACTAAAATTTCCTTAAGATTGTACAGAAACATTTTTTTGGGATGACGAGCTATCAGCCTGCTGTACGTTAGGAAGAACATCCTGCGTTTCGCATGTTCATGTTTGAGCTTATTTAAGCGGCTTTTGTTCGACCTGATTTTGATATTCAGACATACCCTAACGTCGAATGCTTGGGGCATACGACGTTAGGGTATGTCTGTTTGACGCCGTACCCATTCATTCTATGCCCACAATTATTCACCTTCTATCTGTGTATGTTTTTGCAGATACTTCAATGATCTAGAGAAAGCGTTCAGCCTGGTGAACCTCATCAACACAGTGCTGAGTTCCGTCGACATCTGTTGCGTGGTGTTCGTTATTGTGGTCAGTATACAAGTAGCGGCGTACCTACAGGGTGTTAAAAAAGGGTGAAAGGAGATGACTCAGTGGGTCATTCTCAACAACATAAGTAGGTACCTATATTTTGTGTCATAAATTATCCTGCTCCATAGAAACTTTATAATTATGGAGACTGAAAGATTTATTTTCACGAATTTCCAGAAGTCGTAGAAAAAAAATATCTGACTTTAGTCACACCCTTTACCCAAATAATTAATTACATCTAAAAGATAAATAAACATTAATACCTACTTACATAGCAAGCAGGAAGAGATAAAATTATGGAAATATGCACAAAATTTTACAAGACATTATATAGAGATACAACAAAAACTAATTTCAATAATCACGATACATATTGTCGTCCGGACTCCATACCACTAATCACAGGTCTTGAGGTCCACCGCGCCATCGCGAGTTTAAAAAGTGATAAAAGTCCGGGCGATGACGGCATCACCTCAGATATATTAAAAATTGGAAAACCCGTTCTCGCCCCTCACATAGCAAACCTTTGTAACACTATACTAATTTCAGGAAAAATCCCTAGCAAACTGTGTCATTCAAATATTGTTTTACTCCATAAAAAAGGTGATAAATCAGATATAGGCAATTACAGACCCATTAGTTTAATTTCTCATGTGTACAAAATTTTCATCAAAGTCATAGAGAACCGGATTTCTGGCATACTTGATTCCAACCAACCACCCGAACAAGCTGGATTCCGCCCAAGTTTCTCCACCTCAGATCACCTCCACACCCTCAACCAGATCATCGAAAAGTCTACCGAATATAATAAGCCACTCTACTTGGCTTTTGTGGACTACGCCAAAGCATTTGACAGTCTTTCACATCCTGCAATATTCCAATCACTTATAGACCAAAATGTCCCCGAAACATACATAGAACTAATAAAAACCATCTACCAAAATAGCACCGCCAATATCAAATTACAATCAGCAGGACCCTTGTTTAATATAGAGAAAGGTGTCAAACAGGGCGACCCGCTATCTCCAAAACTATTTACTTGTACTCTCGAAGAAGTTTTCAGAAAGCTCGCGGTCCCATGGGAAGACAAAGGTATCGAGGTCGGCGGCAGAAGATTAACGAATCTTCGCTTCGCCGACGACATCGTACTCTTTGCCCCGTCGGCATCAACACTCGAACACATGCTGCAAGATCTCAGCACGGCAAGCCTTCAAGTCGGATTGTCGATGAATCGGTCCAAAACCAAGATCATGTCCAATAGCGCGACACGTAAGGTCACGGTTGACGGTCAGGATATACAATATGTCAACGAGTACATTTACTTAGGCCAGCTAGTCTCATTCGAAAACAGGCAAGATAAAGAAATCGATAGACGTATCGAAAACGCCTGGAAGAGCTACTGGTCTATGAAGCAGCTGATGAAGGGAAACCTTCCACTGTCACTCAAGCGCAAACTCGTTGACATGTGTATCTTGCCCGTCCTAACCTACGGCGCACAGACATGGTCACTGACCGAACATCAAAAGACCAGACTGAAGGTTTGCCAAAGAGCGATGGAGCGTAGTCTTCTAGGTGTCAAATTGACGGACCGTGTCAGAAACACCACACTACGCTCCCAAACTCGCATAGTCGATGTTGGTGTCGAGACCGCGAAGCTCAAGTGGAACTGGGCCGGCCACGTCTGCCGCATGCACCCGGACCGGTGGGCCAAGATAGCGACCGAGTGGGTGCCGGGCGACGGGCGCCGGCGGAGAGGCAGGCCGAGACGGAGATGGCGGGACGACCTGGATAAATTTGATAATAACTGGGCTGAGAGTGCACAGGATCGAAGGGTGTGGAAGGAAAAAGGGGAGGCCTTTGCCCAGCAGTGGGAAACAAAATAGGCTTTTAAAAAAAAAAAAAAAAAAAAAAAACCTACTTACATAAATACATGGTACCAAATACATGGTATTATTTCTGCCAATGAGCTCCTCATACCTATCTCGACTAGTATGTCAACTATATCGTAAACTAGCTGTTCCCGCGCGCTTCGCTTCGCCTTAAAAAGTTTTCCCGTGGGAATTCCAGGATAAAAAGTAGCCTATGTTCTTTCCCAGGGTCGTATGTATACCAAATTTTATTCAAATCCGTTTAGTAGTTTTGGCGTGAAAGAGTAACAGACAGACAGACACAGTTACTTTCATTTATAATATTAAGTTAGGATTAGGATTAGGATAATGAAAGATAATAATGACAGAACCATGCACCTAGTAATGTCTGATGTCAGTTGCTGGAGCCGTGGATGGAGGTGAGCAACAAGTTCTTCCTGGTGGCCGCGGTCACGCAGATCGGCATCCTGTGCTGGTACGCCGATGACCTGCAGAGTGCTGTAAGTCTTCTCATACCTAATACCTTACCTTACCTTGTAATAATTTCGTTTACTAGTTATGACTCGAATTCCATAACCTCCCTGAATGACGTATCACCTTTACTAACACATCCGGCGCAACATCGGCAATCAGCGACTATTCTGACTGACTTATCCTTTTGACCAGCCTAATGTTTTCATACCCTAGGCCTAGTCCAGCTAGTGTCGGTCACCGACACGCTAAGAAGAAGAAGACTCGACTT
Source organism: Plutella xylostella (assembly GCF_932276165.1). NCBI lineage: Eukaryota > Metazoa > Arthropoda > Insecta > Lepidoptera > Plutellidae > Plutella > Plutella xylostella. The sequence goes on along the minus strand of NC_063995.1, from coordinate 5,315,288 downwards.
CCCCTTCAGGGATTAGTCTTGACCATATTCAATAACAATTTTAACAAAAGATTACGTGCCTACGGTTTATTATTGTTAGGCATAAGTGCAACCCACCCTATTACAAACGTCAAATCCCTTGACGAGAGAGATCAATCTTCAAGAGATTGAAGAGAAGTTAAATGGTGCAACCCACCCTTAAATTAGTTACTTACCATGTTCTAATGTATGTTTTGAATGTCAGAGTGTGGGCGTGTCGGACGCGGTGTACGAGAGCGGCTGGTTCCGCTGCAACACGGAGTGCCGCCGGCTGCTCGTCAACGTCATACAGCGGTGAGTTGAGTACGGACACAATATCTGCTGCTGCTACACGGGTTCGTTATCATAAAATTATAACGTCACTATAATGGGAGATTTTCAACCATAGACAACAACCATAGAGAAAAACCGATTATAGATGGCGCTAGTAAAATTTCAAACTCAACAGCACTGCATTTTTTTTTAGCCGGCAATGATTGCAGTCCTTTCAGCCAATACAAAAACCCAATGGATGTGAATTCAACCATATGCAATAACTAGCTGTTATACCTATTATGCATTATATTAAGTGTTAACTAGTTTAAGACAGCTTTGTACCATATATGACATCTTCCGTCCTCTCAGAAGAATGCAGCTCATAAAAAACGACATGCCTGATGCCATCTATTGGTCGATTTTGGAACTTTTAAACTCAAAAGAAAATCTCCCATTATCGAGATCCACCATAAGGTGTTGTGATTCGTGTAGCGGTCTGGTATTTGTTCTCGCAGATCTTGCATTTGTAAAAGTAGGGAATGTGTAAGGCTGCGTTCCCTGTAAGCAAAATGTTCATGTTAACTGAGTTAGCGGTGAATAGGTTTAGTATGCCGAGTGATCACAGTTGGGTAGTTTTTATTGTACTTAGTCATTTTACGCAAAATTTACGAGTGAGATGCTTTCCTATTGCACAGCCTTGGCCTATCGTCTATGCTATGCCATTGTGACCAACCTCTGCCTACCCCGAGGCAGAGCTTGGTCAAAGAGGTACATCATTTTACAGCATGACTTGGTATTTCTATTTACAGGTCACAGAAGCCGCTCTACTTTACTGCAATGAAGTTTAACAATATTACAATGAGGACTTACGCATCAGTAAGGAAAATCTTTCAATTATTTTTTCACACACCTTTTCTTATGCGGAGGGTTCCATGTTACATCTCCCAGATATAGAAGAAATATCATAACTTTTTTCATATCAAGTATAGTATAGTTATATTAATATTTTGGTTAGGTACTCAATTTAGACCATCTTCTATCGTAAGCACTACCAATCACTTTTTCAACATCACCAAAGGTTAACTGGTAGAAAATCCTGCTAGCATTAAGTTCGCCTTTGTAACAATTTATTTTGTTAAATAAAGAGTTTAATAATAATAATAATATCTGGTACATCTATACCTATGTATATTTGTGTTTGGGAAGATATGTAGCTAAAGCTCAACTCTCAAGTTAATCTCTGCATCCGTCTCAAGGAAATATAATTATGCGTGATAGTTAAAGAATAAGAGTTTTCGGTATAGTAAGTCTTAAGTTGTTCTTATTTTTTTGTTACAGATCCTGACCACTGCCTATTCCTACTTCGCACTACTGTACTCTATGTATAGTAAAAATTAAAAGTAGTATGAAAGCGTCTATGAAGCACGCTTCCCCACATTACCTATGTAGTTATCTAGGTAGAGTAGTGCGCTGTATGTACATGCGTATATAGTATACCTACCTACATATAGATACACATAGCTAAGCATAAGTTGTAGCTACCCCAGCCAGTAATAAATCAGCATCCAACATATTCGGTAGTTTCATTCCACTGGCGACGAGAATGGGATGGCACAAAGACCGTAAATTATTGACATAATTAAATAAAAATATACTAGCAAATAAGTTCAGTTTTTACCTACTTACATGATTAAGGTTTTATGATGATATAAGTACATAGATGTTATGCTGATGATGATCATCAGCCGACTGATTCCGGTCTCGGTGACAGCTGTTCATTCTCTCCGAACTGTAACGAACCCTTCGTACATAATTTACAAGGGTTTTAATTAAAAATGTAAAGTAAACCTGAGCTACCTACGCCTACCAACTTCACAGAAGGATAGGTGTGGATACGGAGCTGAGGCGGAGATGATGAATAAACATTACGAAAACTGAATAACGTATAAGTAATTTCATAATTAGGTAAGTTTTACTTTTTGCTTATCATTAAAATTATATATGAAATATAATTTGATATTATATTGATCGAATAAGTGCTAAATAAATGCAGATATTATTTGAAAAAAAAGCGATAGGAAATAGCGCATTAATTAATAGCTTTGTTAACGATTTAAAGCTATTCCGTTGTGTAATGCGGTTCACACATAGATACACTCGTGAAACTTAAAAAAATCCCTCTTTTCTACTCTTAGGCAATATCCCAAAAATACAGTTATAATAATACATGTGTAATGGAATTCTGATGCTCATGTAAAAATGGCTAATTCAGCGGCAATATCAGGCGTGAGGCGCGGGGGGTGCGCGGGGGGTGCGCGGGGGCACGGGGCGGTGGCGGCAATCAGTCGCCGCTAATGTCCCGCTCGAATGCGAATGTCCCACTATAAATCAGCAAAAGCCTTGTCCTGCCCCCTCCCACCCCACCACACCCCGCCCATACAATGGAATAATTCCCTACTGCCCTCCCTTAATAAATAAACTGCCCTCGTGATCGTAAATTCGACTAACTTTTTCTATAATTCTCTCCCCATTTAACCTGAATCTTTCGTGTTCATCTTGATAACTTAAATTAAATTTTTGATATCATTTCTCCCGGCGGACGTAATAAAAATTGGTCCTATTTATTTTATTATAACTGGCTGAGCCGTAAAGTAAGTTATGATTATTATATTTTGCAATAAAAATATTTTATTTAATACTTATCGTTTCCTACGTTACGAAATGGGAAAACTATCCAAAAACTAAAATAAGAAATGTAACTCAATATGTGGTTTACAATTTTCATAGTATTTTTCATAGATACAGGGGGTGTATATTCCGACAACTGTGACGTCAAGTGCTCGTTAGTACACGACCCTGTGTGTGGCGTAGTCACAGCGACTGATGGAACTATAATATCAATAAACACGTATCACAATATATGCCACTTGAAGAAAACTCAGTGTGTTCTTAGTACTACAACTAGTATGTATTTATGAAGTGTTTTTTCTACAATTTTTATGATATTATCTGATCAAGGTTAGCTAAAGAATTAGGTATGGTATAGAAACGAATGGTATGCTCTACCAAACCAAACAAAAATAATATCAATTTACACCAAGGTGTACGTATTGCATTGAAGGATTTTCGAACCAAGCGGGTTTATAGCGTGCAGATAATAGCAAGAACCCTTCAGCCTTGAGGAAGGGTTCTGTAGTGGACTTTGCAGACTGTGAATATGCTTTATAGAGACCAAAGGCCAAGAGCACCAAATAATCGTAACCAATGATGAACTATTAAGTATTAAGGGCCTTCCCATGTTTATTCTACACGTCTAAAGTAAAAAAACTACTTATTTCAAAGAAATCAAAGAAACAAAAAAAGAAGCATGCAACATAACCGCCGAACCTCACCGTCGAGTGGCAGACTTCTCCATCCTGGGCAGCGAGCAGGCCTGCAACCACACCTGCCCCACCTACTGCGTGGACACCTACGAGCCAGTCTGCGCCAAGATCTGGTCCCCGAGCATGAAGATGAAAGAGGCCAAGCACAAGGTCATGATCAACCACTGCCACGTTGATTTGTACTCGTGTGTCACTGGACGGAGTGAGTGTTTTGTTATTGGATGAGGTTGGTTTACACCAGTTTTCCTGAACTGTGTACTTAAAGTATATTATAGACGTGATTTACCGGAGAGCCGTATTACCATTACCAATAGATGAGTTTGTGTTACTTAGGGTGAGTTTTGTAAATATTTATAGTTATCGCTAGCGCAGCGTAGCATATATTTTGGTTGACGTACGACAAGATGTAAAGCATTCCTATTTAGCACACCAAAGACTGCAAACAGTTCAGTGATTATGTATGTACTATCGGGGAATCGGCCGGTGCTTACCTTAAAGGTTAGAACCGCTTGCAGCCTGCTACTCACACCTACTGTACCCAATTGTATATATTGCCTTTCCAGATGTAACATTAGGCTCCGTATCGAACTGCTACGATAACTCCTCTCGCCTCAGCTTCATGCAGCAGATGGCCGCCTTGAAGAGTCTCGGCCTCGGCTCCATGAAGAAAACGCCCCAACAAGGCTAACCAATCAATGATGGGCAAACCAATCAGGCCACTGATCGTCAACTTATTTTGACAAACATAATAATTTTAACTATGAAAACTTTTAATTTAGAATGACTTTGGCACTTATAAAATTAATCTAATTGTATCCTATATTTTGTTTTGTTTTCGGTTGTTCATTATCATTCGGTCCTCAAATACCTATACTATAGAAACAATACGACCAGTGCTGCTCAAGTCCGTTTTTAAATCTTAAACACCGAAATAAGTTACTGCAACATTGTGTGACAGTCTGCATTGTACACTGAGCTGTACAGTCTGCCTGTAAAATTCATCTTATCTACAAAAAAAACCATATTTAATAAAAGCTTGTAATAAATGAAGTCCATTGACACAGCCAGGTGCGCAGTTTCGGCCATTATCTGAATGGGCAATCAGGAGTTTTAATTTAATTTCTCATCTCATGCAGCCATCAGGAAGTGTACATGAGTACCTTTATTAGCCCGCGGGAGGCATTCGTGGGATGAAAGAGCGGGCTGGATTTTTAATTATATCTCATTTTTCGTGTAGAATTCGTGTTTTGTTCTTTTTGCTGAAACATTCATTATAATTTATGAAAAGAAACGTTACATAGGTACTAGGTTTTTCAGGAACCAATTAGTTTTTAAATATGATAACAATGTATCGAGGTGTCAGTTATGTTATGATTATGTACAGTCAGCTGCATAAGTAGCTATACACTTTTGTGCCTTCTCAAACTACCTAATTACATATCAAACTGACATATTTAAATAGGCAGTTTGTGAGTTTGACAAGGTACAAAGGTGTACAGCTACTTATATGCAGCTGACTGTACATTATTAACATAATAAATATATTACTATCCAAACTCTTCAGATAATTTTGGATACTTACTTAAATGGTGACTTACTAAAGTGTAAAATGATATTAAATATACCAACATAAAACTCCTGTATACAATGGCAGTATTTTCTTTCTGTTTTCAAGCTGCCCGAGCCGAGCAGGCCTCTGACTTAACGACTGCTGCCTATATGTATTTGTCTTACCCACAAACAAGTCCCGACCTAATCTTATCCTGATAACTAGCAGATGTCACATAAATGACACAGCTTGACACCTGACTTACACCTGCAACCAGACACGGGAGTAGGGTGACGTCACCGCCACTGGCACTTTAATCAAGATTCCTAGCAGATGAGGTGCTGCGTACGAAATGAATCCAAAGAGGACAGTCGGCGATGATTCGATGTCGAGGTTGCGTCTGATCTTCTCATCTGTGATCACGATCAACTCATGTAATTTGTAGCGAGCTTCGATAAGAATGCGCAGGTTTTGTACCCGTAGTTCAAAACGTGGAAAAACGGTGGCGTTGTCTTTTTTCCATAATGTTGTATTATATTGTTTTCGAAGTAAGATTTTAACCGAATGTGCCGCGTTTCTACGAGTACGATATACAGATTTCAGATTACTACGAGTTCTGTACAACGGTAGTACGGTAACTGGGCCATGAGTGCGAGTTTCATCACAGTTCGCGAAGTAGCGAGTAGCTGTACTACGCCCACGACATACAATTTTGCACTAGGTTTACTGATCGATTAGGTAATATTTAAAAACTCGTACTAAGTCCCCCGATCAGTCTGGACATCTACCCAGAGGTCTATCGACCCGTGATCAGTTACTAAACTCTTGAATTGGAGATCGCTGGGCGCGGGAAGCGTGGGGCGAAGTGATCGCGACCCTCATCCATTACTTGAGCTACAATCTATCGCTTTCTGACCCCGGGGACTCAGGTGTCCCACAGATATAGGTGTAAAGTGAGGAACGAAATGGTAAGCTTAATATTCTCTTATAGCTGAGTAGCTGAGATTAGTAATCATTTTGGATATACAGTTGCGGAGGAGGTTGTGTTCAAGGAGGCCATGTATATTGGTAGATTAGCAATATAAAATAAAGGGGTTTTATCCCCAGCTTTTAATGTTGAATAAACAATGCGGTAAGTACTTACTTACGAGAACAAAAATAAAATTGTTATTTAATTTACACGGGCGTGTTCTTTCATCAATTCGGAGGCTTACGGCAGTGCGTCGAGTCGAGAGAGTGTGTGTTTTCTGTTTTAATAGGTACCTACTTAGTAAGTATTTCTTATCTACTTATTTTAAAAATATTATACGTTAGAATACTAAAGCAGCAGTATACAATTGAAAATTCGCAAAAAAAAATTGCATGTTCATGGAAACTGTGTTGAATACATGATTTTTTGTCGAGGAGAAGATTTTTATCTAGTACAGATGACCCCTTCAGTCAATACCATTTGGCTTACTATACAACTTTTGAAACACCCTGTATAAGCCGAAAAATTATCTAATTCCATATTAAAATTAAAATACAAAAGTTCAAAAGACATTCACTTTTACAATAATTCCTTGTTCAGCCCCTTTGGTTTTTTAAACGTAGGCTTATAGGCCCTAAATTTCGGTTCTACCTTTTTTGGCATAAGATTTATTTGCCTAATCTCGTATTGCATAGTAACGTTTGGTCAAAGTCTCGTTACGCCGAAAATCGTATGGCATAAATCTCGTTTAGTAAAAAGTTATTTCGCATAACATTGTTTAGCCTAATAATGGTATGGCCAAATCTTGAATAGCCTAATAATGCTATGGCATAGGTTTATTAGGTTTATACAAAGTAATAATATTCGTTTGGCTTTAACTTTGACGGAGCGTCTCCCTACATAGCGCAAACTGGTGCCTTGTATTGTTTCCGCTGTTTAGAAAACGCTCCGCTCCGCTTCGCTGCGCTCCGCTTTGGTTTTGATGAACATGTGCACCTAACACGCTCCTCGCTTTGCTCGTCGTCGCACCTATTTTTTGGTTTCGATCTCATGGGGTTTGTAATAATTATATTGGTCGTTAACTTTCGATTTTTTTATCATATAATATCGTGATTTTCGGGATGTAGGAGAAAAATACCACAATTTGTACATTTACTACGTACTTAATATATTATTTATTAAGATAACTGTTTAATCTTGAGGTTGTTCTTGGATTAAATGATGTAACTCAGCTTTACTTAACAGAATATTGGTTTATTGGCAGGTTTCTACATGTATATCTTGATAATTAATATCTTGCAAAAGTTGTATGAAAGAAACGTGTTAAAAGTTTTAAGGTTAAAAAAAGAAGTGAAAAAGAAAAGTCACTGTCGCCGGTTGGCGGCAAACGTCACAGAGTATCTTCTATGTGTCTATGGTTTCTTTAGGCTGGCCGGCTGCTTGCAGATGTATTTGTTTAGGCTGCCGGCTGGTTGCAGACACTTTCTGTGCTAGTCTGGTCGTAGACAATCTCCCCCCCCTCGAAATCTGTGGGGTTTCGAGTACTCGAGTCTTCAGCTCTCGTCATCGGCAGTGGGCACATGTTTCTTATGGCTCGTCGAACCGTTCCTCTTGTGGTTAGTACATCTGCGACTCGAGCGACGCCGTCTTGTCCTGGATGTAGTTGCTGAATGCGACCCAAGCGCCATTGAAGCGGAGGTAAGTTGGCTTCTTTCAAGATGACCATGTCACCGATTTGTATCTGGCCTTGATTGATACGCCATTTTGATCTTTGCTGTAGCTCGCATAGGAATTCGTGACGCCAGCGATCCCAAAAGTGTTGTCTGGTTTGTTCGATCAGCTGATAGTGGCTTAATCTGTTTGGCTGGACGTCTATTAGTGCTGGTGATGGTAGCGAGGTTAATGGCCGACCGATCAGGAAGTGCGCCGGAGTTAATGGATAAAGGTCGGTCGGATCCGACGATAAAGGAGTAAGCGGTCGCGAATTTAAAATTGCTTCTATTTGAACGAATAACGTTGTAAGCTCCTCAAACGTCATATGATTGTTACCTATCATGCGTATTAAATGAAATTTAGCGGATTTAACGCCTGCCTCCCAAAGCCCTCCAAAGTGGGGAGAGTAAGCCGGTGAGAATTTGAATGTGATACCTTCGTTGGCAGCAAAGCTTGAGATGGATTCATTGCATGTTTTCAAAAATCTTGCTAATTCATTGTTTGCGCCTACAAAGTTGGTACCATTATCGCAGAATATTGTCGTAGGCTTACCTCTACGAGATGCAAAACGTCTGAGACAAAGAATGAAAACCTCTGTGCTCAGGTCTGAGGCAACTTCTAGATGGAGTGCCTTTGTTGAAAAACACACGAAGAGACATAAGTATGCCTTTGAAAATTTACAACCGCGGCCTCTGCGATCTCGTATGGGAAAGGGACCTGCGAAATCAACACCTGATACTTGAAATGGATAGTTAGGTGTGACTCTGGAAGTTGGCAAATTTCCCATCACTGGATTAATTGATTGAGCTTTTAAAATGCGACAGATAAAACAATTATTAACGGTTGTTCTAGCTAAAATTCTTCCAGAGATGGGCCAGTAAGTTTGTCTTAAACTGGTAAGTAAATGATTGGGTCCGCCATGTAATAGTTTAATATGTTCATGAGCGAAAAGAAGTTTCGTGAAGTTATGATTTGAGTCTAATATTATAGGATGTTTTTTATTGTAAGGTTCGGCTGAACTTTGTATACGTCCGCCTACGCGGAGAATGCCTTCCTCATCAAGGAATGGGTTTAAGGAAACCAATCGTGACTTGCCAGGTAATTGTTTATTGTTTAACAACAATTGTATTTCGTCCTTGAAACATTCTGTTTGATGTTGTTTTACTAAAGTATGTAACGACCTATCTAATTCAGTAGTAGTTAAGTGGCCTGTTACTGGATCTTTTGAAAAGTGTACAAATCTAAGCAGGTAAGCTGTACTTCTCAATAGCAATGTAAAGTCACTATGTTTATCAAAGTTTACTAATTTGATTGTCTTGTAGTTAGTTTTTGTAGTCGTAGTATTTGTAGTTGTAGTGCATGTAGTAGTAGTAGTGTATGTTTCTTTAGCTTTAGATTTAAGTTTAGTATTGTAAGCTCTTTTTTCAGGCACCCCCACAGGAAGAATGATGCCTTCGGGCCAATATGAATCACTTTCGGACAAGAATTGTGGACCTCCCCACCATACCGTGGCCCCCTGCATTTGCCTTGGATCCATACCCCGAGATGCTAAGTCTGCCGGATTATGTATACCCGGGACATGCCTCCATGATCCAGACGCCGTGAGCCGCTGAACATCTGCAACTCGATTTGAGACGAAAGACTTCAAGTCACCCGGTTGCGAACCTATCCAGCTAAGTACTACCGTAGAATCAGTCCAATAATATTGTTTGCTTATGGTTAGTCTGAGTGATTGCAATATTTTTGAGACTAACCGGGCCGATAGCACAGCACCACATAACTCTAACCGTGGTATAGTCTGCGTCTTTACAGGAGCGACCTTAGATTTTGCACACAATAATTTTACTTGAACCTGACCGGAGATGTCGATAGATCGTAAGTAGACGCATACCGCATAAGCATCTTGAGATGCGTCACAAAATGAATGTAGCTCAACACTAGTAGGCTCCTTGATAAGTACATACCGCGGTATGGAAATTGTTGTCAGATTTTGTAAACTTAATAGAAATTTACGCCAAACTGCTTCTATTTCTGAAGGAATGGGATCATCCCAATCTAACTTTGTCATCCACAACCTCTGCAAGATGATCTTTGGCGTGATTGTACACAGACTTAGCAAACCTAGCGGATCAAACAGCTTGGATGAGTCTGATAAGATGGAACGCTTTGTAATTTTAGATGAATAATCTAGGTTCATTGGGAATTTAAACACATCATCTGCAGGGTCCCATTGAAGTCCTAATGTACCTGCTTGCGAATTTAAATCGAGATCCTTGGGGTCAATGAAGTTTTCGAAGTTTTTAAATATTGATGGTGTATTTGTTCTAAATTTTCGCAACGGAAAACATGCGGATTGAAGAATTTCTGTTACAGAAGTTAGGGTGTGCCTTAGCTCCTCTTCGGAGTGGCTTCCTGTTATATAGTCATCAATGTAAAAATCGTGCTTTATGGATTCAGAAACCTTGTCGTCAGTACATTCTTTTGCTAGCTGAAGTAAGCATCTAGTGCTTAGGAAAGGGGCTGAAGCCGTACCATATGTTACGGTATTGAGCTGAAATATCTTGATTGGTTTGTCTTCACTATCGCGCCATAAAATCTGTTGCAAGTGTCGTTGACCCGGATTTAATGCCACCTGTCGATACATTTTCTCTATGTCACCGGTGACTACATATTGATGCTGCCTAAAACGCAGTAAAATCGAAAATAAGTCATCTTGTACGACTGGGCCAACGTGTTGTATATCGTTTAGCGATTTGCCCGATGACGTCACTGCACTGGCGTCAAAAACTGCACGAACTTTTGTGGACGTACTACTCTCCTTAATAACAGCATGGTGTGGTAAGTAGTACCCAGATGTAGAATCAGATATTTCAGTCATATGCCCTAGACTTTCATATTCATGCATGAACTTGTTGTATTCCTGACGTAGAGAAGAATTGTTCCGCATTTTTCGTTCCATTTGAAATAACCGTTTTTCGGCTATATTATAGGATTCACCTAATACATCGGATGATTCACGTAACGGCATAGTCACGCAAAATCTACCATCGTTATCGCGATAGGTAGTATCGTTGAAATGTTTCTCGCAAAAATTGTCATCCGCAGACTCAATTTTCTCTGATGGTGGAATATCTTCGAGTTCCCAAAACTTTGTAAGTTGCTGTTGAATGTCTTTACTGAAGTTACAGTATGTTTGTGGTGAATTTATGTATTTCCCTCCCATGGGGCCAGCAACTACCCAACCTAACTGGGTTTCATGAAGAAGAGGCTTATTAAAACCTAATTTGATTTTTGCGGAACTAATAATATCCCAGAAGATGTCTGCTCCCAATAGCAAATCAATTTCACCAGACATATAAAATGTGGGATCAGCTAAGATGATGCTTGTGGGGATATTCAACTCATTCACTTTGATATCTATTTGGGGCAACCGGTCTGTAATCATAGGAAGCACATAGCACTTGACCGGAGCGGTGAATGAGTTATGTAATGACTTTATTTTTAATTTGCAATGTTCCGTTATGTTTAGTGTGGCATTGTTAAGACCAGAGATGCATTTGAGTTGCTCCTTAATTGAAGTTGCACCAATCTTGGCGCGAGCAGCCACCGTTATAAAAGATGATTGACTTCCGCTGTCAAGCAGAGCCCTCAGAGTGTATTTTTTGTCATTGTTTGTAACCTCCACCAAAGCCGTAGACAGAAGAGCTGGGTTGGAGGAGACAGCAGACATAGAAATCACCCTTGAATTGTCTATTTGTTCATCAGAAGAAGTCTGATCGTTCTGGATTGAATTGTTGTTTGTAGTTATTAGAGATGTAGATCCAGAACTCTCAGCTTGTTGTAGTGATTGTCTTTGTTGTACTTGTTGTACTGGTTGTGCGTGTGGAAGAGATGATTGTTTGTGTAACATTGTGTTGTGTTTTCGCCTACAGATGCGGCAGCCATCGAGCCTACATTGATAAGAAGAGTGGCCACGACGGAAACAATTGTTGCATATTTTCCATTCAAAAACCTTTGCAGCTCGTTCTTCCACCGGTAATGCTTTGAATTTCAGGCATTCATATAGTTTGTGATTTTGCTTGCAATATAAGCAACATATTTGTCCTTGACCTTGACTTTGAAAATAACCTTGACCTTGAGATTGGTCTTGACCTTGAACTTGAGTTGACCCGCCAGAAGAAGAGGCCACAAAGGATTTTGACTTTGTGAATGGATGAACCTGTTGTTTTTCTACTTTGACAGCTTTGCTGGCCTGTACTGTTTCTAAAACTGTTGCACGTTGACGTATAAAATCAAAGAAGTCGGCTAACGTTGGTGAGTCCAAGTTGCTACGGAAATCTTCCCATGCTCGATTTGTGATTGAATCTAACTTTGATGAGGCCATGTGTATAATTAAAGTATCCCAACTAGATGTTGGCTCGCCCAGAATGTTTAAAGCACTCAGATTTTTTGTTATTGTGTCAACTAGGTTGCGCAAGCCACGATCGGATTCCTTAGAAAGAGGTTCTAATGTAAATAAGCACTTAATATGCTCATTTATCAGTATCCTTTTGTTGTTGTACCTATCGCACAACAGAGACCATGCTATTAAATAGTTGTCTGAACTCACGGTCACTGAACTTATTAAAGCCAAGGCGGGGCCCTCTACATAACTCTTCAAGTATTGAAATTTACTGATGTTATCAATAGATTCATTGTTGTGTATCAAAGACAAGTACATGCCATGAAATTCTAGCCATTTGTTTGTATCACCATTGAAAGAAGATATTTTGAGCGGCGGTAACTTAATGTTACTCTGACCTGAGTTACATTGAGATGAGGATGAAGATTTGTTATTAGATTCGTTGAAATTATCTATTAATTCTTGTGCTTTTGCCATGAGACTGAACAGACGGTTCTCGGTCTCCTCTCGTTCGAGCATCTGTTTCTCTACTTCACCCTCCTCCAATGTCTCCAACATTAATTGTGTCTCATCGAATTGATTGGACAAATCTTGCAGTTTTGTTAAACGTAATGTTAATTCAGCTATTTGTAATTTTGTCACACTCTCTAAGTCACAAAGAAGTGATGATAAATGCTTTTCAAATAAAGTTATTCGCGATTTAATCTGTCCCCGCTTTTTAATTAGCTCTTTATACTCAGAAGTCATCTTTGTAGGCGCAAACAATGTTTAATTATCAAGATGAAGAAGCTAGGTAGGTACCTTATACCTCCTATTTTATGTATATAAAAGAAGCAATGAGTACAACCTCGTGAGCACAGATATAATCATGTGCTAGCAGCTGAAGGCAGGCTGTAGCTGTAGGCACCCACTAATGAAGGATGACTGCGATGACTCAGGTACCAGATTCCCACTCTCACAGGATTACTCCCAGAGGTCGATGGCGCTGAAATTAGTCGGCATATCTATGTGAGTATCTTTAGAAAATTAAAGTTATTAGATGGGAACAGTTAAATTGGAAAAATACTTAGGTAATTGACACAAGTTTGTTTTAGTATTTAAGTGAAGAAATATTGTATTTTGGGAACTCAAGCATATTAAAAGATGTATCCAATGATAGAAATAGATGATGCTTTGAGTATTACTCACGAATTAGCCCAGAATACTGATGTAGAAGTGTTAGAAAGAAGTTGAAACCTAGATTGAAAAGTCAAGCGACGCTGAGTTGAAAAGACGAAATTAGAACAAAAAGAAGCAATTTTAGTATTGTTGTGATACGAAATAGAAGTTGGAAACGAGCGTACTTCCCTCGGATATGCCCTCCTGCTGTCGCTTCCCAAATTCCAGGATCAAGGGTCCAGTATCGAGATCACGTTGATCACGTCGGGGTCACCAAATGTTTAATCTTGAGGTTGTTCTTGGATTAAATGATGTAACTCAGCTTTACTTAACAGAATATTGGTTTATTGGCAGGTTTCTACATGTATATCTTGATAATTAATATCTTGCAAAAGTTGTATGAAAGAAACGTGTTAAAAGTTTTAAGGTTAAAAAAAGAAGTGAAAAAGAAAAGTCACTGTCGCCGGTTGGCGGCAAACGTCACAGAGTATCTTCTATGTGTCTATGGTTTCTTTAGGCTGGCCGGCTGCTTGCAGATGTATTTGTTTAGGCTGCCGGCTGGTTGCAGACACTTTCTGTGCTAGTCTGGTCGTAGACAATAACATTACGAGAAACAAGATTATACATAGGTATAGACGAACATAAATTTGAGCAAACGAAACTTGTGTTTAAAGATTAAAGTTTTAGACGAAACGAGCCTTATGCCACATAAGTCTTGGCAAAGTGATGATTCGGCCAAAAAAGTTTAGACCATACGAGTTATGCGAAATGAGTTTTGGTCAATAAAGATTATGCGAGATGAGCGGAACCCCTAAATTTCATATATGTTACACGGCCGATTTTCTTGTTGACCAAACGACCGAGTGACTATCTACTACATAATATGATGTTGAGTGTAGTTTCGGCAGATTTCCCTCAAATACACGGGGGGAACGTGCAGGGGTCGCTAACTACTTGATAAACTATCTGTACCGACACCCAACACTTCCTGGGTCGTTGATCCGAGAGGGTCACTCTAGGTTTATGAAAACGGTTTACCGGAAAGTAAGCTGCTGTGCTCTATTTAAAAATTACAAACTTTAACTGTGCTACCACAAAAACTTTAAACACTGTTTAACTAGTGTTTAAAACGAAATTTGACAGATTTTGTAGGCGTTTGACAGCGGTAAACATCTATTAGATACTGTCTAAGTTTTTGTGGTAAGGCCGTAAAGGTTTTTTATTGCTTACTTTGTGTCCAACTGTCCATGAATAAAAAATACATTTTTTATGAAGCTCACAGTACTTACCCGTTCAAGTGGACAACAATTTATATACTTATATATACTTACGTTTATTTACAATACAATAGAGAAAGTAAACAAACATCATGAAGAATGAGCGGGGGATATTGTTTCAACAACTCTTGTTTTATTCTATTCAGGACAACTAAAACTACGAAGTTTCTTGAACTTGGTTTAGCTGACAATGGATAATTTAGTTCCGCAACAACAAAACAACAAGACTCTCGATAGGTATACACTGGCCTGTGTAGAGTAAACTATGTTGTATAGTGGCATTTACTTGGTAGTGATACAGAAAGCAACCATTTTAATTTTGCACAGGATAATCCAATAAGTAGGTCTTTGATTTTGATTGGCCGCGTAAATTTAGTTTCACAGGTAAATGTTACATGTAAGATAATGTTACATACAAGCAATGTTATTGTCATAGATAATGTTACCCCTGTGTTCTTTCCCATATATATTTTATCAAAATCGGCTTAGCCATTCAAAAGTTTTACGACTTCTAGCTCCAATTTCTCCATAGTCAGTTAGATCGTAACCAGGGAAAGTTTGATGAATTATTCGTCATCTGCATATTAAATTTTTGACAGATGTGTCAAAAGTCAAGCAATAATCCCTGTTTATGCTCTAACCCACTATGGCAAAATATCGGGGTTTTTAAACGTTGATTAGGTTATGGTAACTGGTGCTTCGCGAGCAAGTTTCACCTCCACACTGTTGAACTAAAAAAAAAAACTCCCTTGCGGGGTAGGCAGAGGTGCATTGCTGCACCCACGTGTGTGTTAGTCCCAATGTAATAGGGGGCGGGCCTATTGCCATTTTACGGGCACATCCAAGACCCGAGAACAAATATCTGTGTTTTAACAAATATCTGCCCCAGCCAGGAATCGAACCCGGGACCATCGGCTCAGTAGTCAGGTCACTAACCACTACGCCATTCGGTCGTCTGTTGAACTGTGCAGCGATTATAAG
This sequence comes from Plutella xylostella, assembly GCF_932276165.1. Classification (NCBI taxonomy): domain Eukaryota; kingdom Metazoa; phylum Arthropoda; class Insecta; order Lepidoptera; family Plutellidae; genus Plutella; species Plutella xylostella. Next base: position 5,299,582 of record NC_063995.1, on the reverse strand, counting down.
ATTCGAAACCTCCGTTTACGTTGCGTTGCCATTTTGTTTTTTCCATGTTGGTGTAGTTTCGAAAATAGTATCGAATCCTGTGATCGCACCTCAGATTCATTACCTCCGCGCTTGGAGCTAGTTGTACCCGGATATACTAATTTAAACCCCCCGGGGGAAAGTTCGTCTCCATGAATCACTAACAGCGAATTAGATGCGGATTTAAGAGCACTTCCCGCGCTAAGCGGCCCTAATCGAGAAGTCTAACTATTTTGCATGAAGTAACGATTGGGGTTATCGTGAGGTACTTAACATTAGATTTATAAAAATTAAGGGCCGTTATGAGTTTATCTGTGCATATGTTTAGACATGAGCACGGGCCTACACGGGCGATACATAGAGCACTAACTTGTGTATTAAAATAAATAAAAACATGTAGGCACTAAACGTAAATTACCAAAGTTTGTGAATTTAATCAGCCCATGCATATTAAAACCAGCTTTGACTTAAACGTAAATGACTTGTTTTTTTTTCTTATCTACATATTTTTGCAAGCCTTATTCGCAACAACTACCGTTTTCGTGTGTTTCTTATAAAAAAAACCTTCAGAATACCTATATGAAATATTGATTATACCTAGATTAGGTTCCACTTAATTATTTAATAATAGTATGTCTAAATTTCTGTCGAATATGGCAGTCGCTACGATAACGCTGACGTTTTGTTTCGTGAATTGAGCACTATAAAGGTTTTGTGCGGTGCGGTAGCCCAGCGAGCGACCCTCGTAAAACTGAAACTTCGGGATTTATCGGCGGCGCAACCGGCTCCAGGTGAACTTCATAACTAACATTGTCCTGCTTTTGTTTATGTTCCTTCAGAATTTATTTATACAAAGATATGCCTACATATAGGTGCAGTTTTAACGAACGAACAAAACTAACAATCGTACCAGTTTTTATGGCGTGGGCTTTTCCATTACACAATACCTTATTTGGATATTTCAAAACTGCGCAGCCCGAGGGGCTTTAGCATCTTTATCTACGAAAATAAATTCGAATAATGCACGTTTGTCGCAAATCGCGATATACTGACGTTCGTATAGTAATCTACGAGTAGCCAGGGCAGATCCAGAAATTGTCCGCTTCATAAAACACACATTATTGATCCCGAGCACAGAGTCAGCTTGGCCCGCAGTGCACTACATAATTTAGTTTGCTAGATTTATCCGCTCACTTCCGTCTAGCTGCGAACGCAGTCACTCAACGTAATAGGGTAATAACTACGGTTGAATGTGGCAATTTGTACTAGATTTTTTCCAACTAAAATTTCCATTTTCATGCCTGACATTATCCTGTTTTTCCAGGTTCGTATTTAAATGAGGCTCATTTTATCAGACTAAAGAGCGGTTTAGGTTCGCTTTTTATGCCACTAGTGGCGCTTTGATCGTGAAATTTACGCAACCACGCTTCGAGTCGTATTTTCTTTAGATTGCAAAATATTGGCATTTTGTAGGCAATTTTTTATATAGTCATGTGATTGGAATAAGATTGGATCATTTAAGAAGGCGTCTGATTTTCGATTGGTGGTGCTCTTCCCTCCACATGTTAACGCTTCGCTCGAGGCGAAGGAAATCCAACTGTCTAACAGTTCAGTGAAACGTAATTGTCCCCAACAAATGAGGTATTCGTATTCATGAATTCATAGTTCATCTAAACTATTAGGTAAGTACCTGAGCGTATTTGTGAGATGTTTCCTTTGGTAACGAAATTGTGAATTTGTGTATGTATTAACGAGGAGGGTGCTGAGACAAGTATTCTAATGAGAATGCAAATAGTAGCGCACTGCAGTCCCCGCTACGATGAGCGGATGCCATTTCTTCGAACTTTATATTTTAACCAGCAGCGATTTAGCTCCAATTTCTCCATAGTCGGTTAGATCGTTACCAGGGAATGTTTGATTAATTATGCGGGTTCTACCTTTTTTGGCATAAGATTTATTTGCCTAATCTCGTATTGCATAGTAACGTTTGGTCAAAGTCTCGTTACGCCGAAAATCGTATGGCATAAATCTCGTTTAGTAAAAAGTTATTTCGCATAACATTGTTTAGCCTAATAATGGTATGGCCAAATCTTGAATAGCCTAATAATACTATGGCATAGGTTTATACAAAGTAATAATATTCGTTTGGCTTTAACTTTGACGGAGCGTCTCCCTACATAGCGCAAACTGGTGCCTTGTATTGTTTCCGCTGTTTGGAAAACGCTCCGCTCCGCTTCGCTGCGCTCCGCTTTGGTTTTGATGAACATGTGCACCTAACACGCTCCTCCTCGCTTTGATCGTCGTCGCACCTATTTTTAGGATTAGATCTCATGGGGTTTGTAATAATTATATTGGTCGTTAACTTTCTATTTTTTGATCATACAATATCGTGATTTTTGGGATGTAGGAGAAAAATACCACAATTTGTACATTTACTACATACTTAATATATTATTTATTAAGATAACATTAGGAGAAACAAGATTATACATAGGTATAGACGAACATATATTTGAGCAAACGAAACTTAGGTGTTTAAAGATTGTGCCTAAAGAGTTTTAGACGAAACGAGCCTTATGCCACATAAGTCTTGGCAAAGTGATGGTTCGGCCAAAAAAGTTTAGACCATACGAGTTATGCGAAATGAGTTTTGGTCAATAAAGATTATGCGAGATGAGCGGAACCCCCTATGTTATGCTATGCCTAACCCACTATGGCAAAATTGGCACTAAATATTACAAAATAAAAATTCCTAACATCACTAATACCGTTATTACGATGGTTAATTGTATGTACCGCTAACATTCGCTAAATCCGCTACATTTTTTTAATTTAAAATAACATATGAAACTTCGGAATTGACAACGTTCCGTCCATATATTTTAAAGGTTTATAACTTCAGCTTTTTGAGATTTCTGTAAAAGTGGCAAATACCCAAACGCGAAGCTGTTTTGGCCGTATTGCAACTATTTTGTAATGGCCACTAGAATAACTCAGTTCAAATTAACGTTTGTTTCGTCAAGCTGTCTTTTATATATTTATGTATATAAATTTTTTGGCCACAACAGAAAATCATGAACATTAAATCACCAATCATTTTAACGTAACATAACATTTGTTTTTCAGAACTCGTAGGGCTAGTTTATTAGAATAGAAATTCTAGGTCCTAGGTATAGATGGTAATGTAAAAAACTGCCGTTTTTCGCGGAAACGACATTAACTTGACTATAACATGTTATTTCTGGTCTACACTCATAAAGTATAAAGATAAACACTTACTGCGATACCCTGTCCACATAAGGTACTATATTATTCTCCTAGCACTTAGGTGCTAACATTGTATTGTCCGACACCACCATTAGCGCATAAAGGATAAACCTTGGTACACTTCACACACGATACATTAAACGTGAGTTGAACGCGCGTCGTAACAAAAGAACCTTTGATTTTGCTTCTTGCTCACTCATGAAATATACCTAATTATTTTCCTTGTTTCGCTTAAAACGCTTTAACCATGAAAGTGTTTGTGAGGTTATAAAAAAGAAAATTGTGAACATTCACCGTCCGTGCTACCATCAGGTTCTCTAATAGCCTGACAAATACTTCACTTAACATAATACATATCACTATTATATATATAATACTGTAGATTTGAACTAAATTTTCCACTACCTTTTTTCTCTTCTTTGTACAGCCAGGTGCATATGATGCTGAATGTACCTATTTAACTCGATTCAATAGAAACTTATTTAACCTATAGTAGTCAGTATACATGATGTACCTCTCCCAAAGCATGCCACTAGATGTGAACGAAAGCTTTCAGATCTAATCTTTACCAGCCACCTTTTGCAAGTCACCTCAACTAGCCTACGGGCATCTTACACTATGTACGGATTTTTGCCAATCATACTTATTTTTCTTATTTTAATTGTCTAGGCGTCTTATTTTTTCATAGCTATTTCACTCACCACTCTTATCCAAATGGTTACGAGCGTTGACGGTAGACTGCCGTGAACGCGACGAGTTGCAGTAATAAACAATGTAACTTCCTTTTTTATGACGATAAATGTGAATAAATAGCTCATTTACGACTCCTTCCTGGATTACTCGCTACTAAATAAATTTAGAGATACATGAACCGTGCTCGACGTTCCTGTGACCTTTCAGAGCAAAATATACAGTGTGTTTAAATTTACAGTGAGCGAATTCAGTTTATATAATAATTATTGGCGAGAACCATTACAAACGAAATTTCACCGTGCTCATAATAATATTAATATTAAAAAAAAGACTTATTAAGGAACAACATTAATAAACCACTTCTTAAATTAAAAACCCACTTCTTAAAGTTTGAAAGAAAATCAATGAACAAGAAACTTTACTAGAATAACTTTTTAATTACTGTCGTGAGTACCAATAGAATTATTATTACTTTTTATTTACACCCAATGACCTGAAAAATCTGATTTCACTTTTAAGTGAAAACCGTTTCGTGAAGTTTGAAACTTACAGAACTTTTCCTTGCTTCAGTTTGGAAACTTTTTCTTTACAGACAGCCTGGAGCCTCCGAACATGCAAATTATAAAGTTTTCTTCATAAGTACATATTCGACAATGAAGACTTTGTTTTTAATGTTTATACATATACCGAACTGAAAAATCTATAACAAATTAAATGATACGTAGCTTAAAGCAAAGTTCCTTAGTCCTTACGAGAAGTTATGTTGTAAAGTGTTTAGAAAATGCTGTAGGTTCTCCATGAAATTAAAACTAGGTAAGCAACAGTGTTAGTTATTATACGGCTCTTATAATGATCTCAGGCGAACCTGTATGAAATAAAGGATATTTTCGTGTCCATGTTAACACGGGCCATTTTACTGTAAACATGGCCAACGAGTCTAAACGACCGTCATTTGTTTCGTCAATAGATAGCTGCAGAAGAAAATAGGCCCAAGGGTCTAATTTTTATCCGACTCTGTTTTCGATACAGAAGGATCAGCAACATATACAAAATACATTATTCAATATTTATAGAATCGGAAATATGCAGTGGAATAAAAACTGGTAAATAATCTATAGGTACATAAAAAAAGGTTATAACGACTGCAACGGCAAAATTTCATTAAAAACACGAGCTTGCAGCTGAAAGTTTAATTTCCGCTCAGAAGTCACCCGCGACGAACTAGTATTGTTATTGAAGCGGGGCTAAAGCACATAAAAGCCAACCTATGATAAGTATTCTATAATTTGTTGGTCTTACATAAACCTAACAAGGTACAAGGAACAAAAACTGTTTCTTTTTATGCTATAATGACTTCTTTTCACGATAAGTTAATCCTATATTATGTATAAGTTTTTCAGTTTATCGACAAAAGGATTGTACTGATAAACACATGACTCTATTACTCATAAATAGTTACTGTTACATACTATTTGTTTTCATAATAAATAGTGAAGCGTGTAAACTACTGGTGTTCCATATTTAATAAATAAATAATATTATTAAAACACATGTGACCAAAATGTCCTGCTAATATTTAATTCCTTTTCAGCAAACGTTGTTCGGTATCACCTACCTCCGCCCGATCACCAATACATTTCCACATTCCACCCTGTATTCTCCCGCAAAACCCACAACGAATGGTCGAACACAAAAAGGAATAAGGAATCTTCTATCTCTATTCGAATTTCCATTTAACGTAACGGCGCCCTCCGTATCGCGAGACGCATCCATTCGAGCATTAAGTGGAAGAGGGCATTATTGCTCGCTTCGCCTCGCTTCTCTCGTGACGAGATCAATGGAAGTGCTTGATATAATCGTCAAATATTGAATAGGGCGCCGCCCTTAATGCGGCTTATTTAGACCTTATGGGTGAAATTACCTGTGTACCAGGAATACTTGTGAATATTAAGAGTGACGATTTTCTGTCTTTGCTTATTATTATAACTACATATACATAATATACATATGCACTTACGACTGTAATCCCCGAAAGTGTAGTCAGAGGTAGCTCACAACTCTCACAAGCGAGCCACCCACTTTTCGCAGCAAATTTGTACTCACGTGATGGGTTGCGAACCATATCGCCGTTTTTGGAATAAGTACAATGCACTTAGGATACACATCTAGAATCTAGATGTGCAGGTTTCCTCACGATGTTTTCCATCACCGGAAGAGCACGTGGTATTATTGTACTTACACTCCTAAATTGAAAACACAATTTAAAGAATTAATTAGTACAGGCCAGGATTCGAACCCACGACCTCTTGATTGAGAGGACGAGGCCTTATCAATTACGCCACCACCGCTATACGAGGCCTTATCCATTACGCCACCACGCATCGCTCTATATTAAAACTAATATTTTCTTATTATTATTATAACTTATAATATTACAGTCGTAGTGTGGGCATTATTTAACATATTTCGGGGTAAGTACCTATACCTACTTAAAAATAGATATTTCCCTTTACAAAGTAACTTTGTCCTTAAAATGTATCCGCCTGGAAGGGTTAGGTCACCTTTGTCGCAGGATCGGTCAATCCAGTGGGTTTAGTTGGGAACCGCGAATGGGTGGATATTTTTATTTTTGTATTTATGGTGTAGATAAATTATACTTAATATTACCTACCCGGCATGTCTTATACATTCACTACTGTACTAACTATCTTGACGGTTAGTTTTGTGAGTTTGATCAGGTACAAGAGTGTATAGCAACTGAAGCTAATACATACGTGTACATGTCACATAATTCAAACCCGCATCTCTGTCGGCAAGCGGTCGCGTTATCCGACTGAACAACCACTGCTCCACCACCCTGTATATGGTTACATTATATTTGGAGGGTAGCTACAGGGTGGCCAAGCAAACAAACCCTTACACAACAAACACTTTTACCAACCAGTGATTAAATGAAAATAAAAATATTGCTACCATAATCTCTGGGGAAATTAAAACATTTCGATATCAAGCTCGAGTTAATCCATTTAGGAGTTGAAAAATATCCATTCGAATATCAAACATTTGAATAACAATTACAAATTATAAAACCTCGTTTTTGTTTGTAGGTACTTATTTTAAACGTAGATATGAAATTAGCAAGAGCTGAAAATAGAACTTATATATCAAACGTTTATTAAGCATAATTAAACTTTATAGACGGGCATAATTCTTCGCTGTCTAATGAATCTATTGATCCCTCGAGAAATCTTTGAAAATATGAAGGTGAGTTAGGTGAGGAGCCGGTTTACACCTTTAACAAACAACAAACAACAAACAAACTGAAATTGATACTGTTTAAATAATAACCGTTAAATAGTGAGAGGGTTCATTATAATATTAAGTCACAAATGCCCACCTAATTAGCAGCATTGACAATATTAATAATTAAATAGAAAATCATATGCATTTGGCTTTTCATTTGAATGGTTATTTCAATTGATAGCGAGGGAGTGCACACACTCGGATGAACCTCCCCGCCGCCGCTCATCAGTCGACGGCATTAGTGCCAACCACCACATAATTAATCACCATAGTCGTAACACCGAGCATTTACTTCGATAAGCCTTTAAAATAACATTTTAATGCAAATTTACGTCGACAAAGCCTTCCAAAACAGAGCGGGAGATCAAACGGCAAAGAGCAGAGTAAACAGGTAATATTTGATTCAAATAAATGATGGCCGCCGGCGCTCGCCGAGTGTAAACCCTTTGGACTGTATTATTTATGATCTACTTCTGTATGGAAGACTCGTTGTATTTTAGAAGTCGGCGGGGTATCTCGGGGTATTCTTATTCTAAGCAAGACAATCGAACAACAATAGGCGCTGGCTGCGCCACAAAGCGAGCGACATTGGCTGGAGGCACTCTCGGCGGCTGAAAGAGAAGTGTTCAGGCGTGGCCATAGATTGCACACGCTGCTTTTCACTGTCTCCAGCGGAGCGTGAAAACGCGAGCGATAGCGTGAAATACTGTACGACTCGCTCGCGATACAAACTCCCCCCAACTAGATACACTATTGTATCTCTTTCGTTCTTACTTCTCGTGAGCGAGAAAGCAGCAGAGGGATGTCACATGTGGTTTTGTTTTAAACATAATCGGCCACACGATGTGTGCTTCAGCTATTGTTTTGGCCGTCTATAAGTAATGTCCGTGAAAAATATCAGAAACATGAAAACTGTATTTCATATTTAGATTTTATTTGAAGGCTGGCTATTACTTTCATGAATAATGTCCAAAACTTGGAATCGAGGAAGAACATTCCGCTATCCGCATAGTTTTGTACTGATGCCGCCCGGTTTATGAAGACTTATCATGAGATTTACTTACCTACATCGGTTGGCAGAAAATCTTCCGTTAGAGACCAGTTGGAAATCCTCTAAAATTACCTCTAGACTTCGGTAAGGGCTCTGCCCGTCTATAGGTAAATGATACAACTAACCCAGAAGGGTTTGTCTCAACACCAATACATTTACGGCAAACAGTTAGTTAACTACTTTCATGACTGAAACATAATAATAAATAATTAAGTACATTAATCTCAGACGACATGGCTTTAGCAAGCCGCTGATAGTAAACACATTAAGTTATTGTCCAATTAGATTAGTGCTCCGAAGACTGGTCTGGCAAGGACAGTTTGCTCAGTCTCAGTATTAATCAAACTATTCTGCGTCAGAGACTTCAAAGTAGCTTCAATCTAGTAATTTCGTTGTAAATATTATAAAACCACTCTTCCCTAGTTATGTAGGTCAGGGAAAATCTTTGTTTTTCGTTTTAACGATAACAGTCTTCATAGCTATTAACCTGCTTAACTTTAATCCAGTGTCGAAAAAACCATAAGCCCGCCTTAAAAGCTGCTAAAAAGTGCGATTAAAACTTTTTTTGGGCAAAAGCTCCCTTTTAGAGTTTAGCTTTAAGTTCGTGGTGCGGAAATAATGTTGAGATTAGGTTATTACATGATTCGGTAAAAGTACCTCATTTAGGTGGCCCATTTTCCTTAGCCTTAGGCACTGTAGTACAGATCCAGGCTGAAGTGTACAAAGATTTCTGTTTTCATGCTTGAAAGGGTGGAGTTAAGTGAGGTAACTACGTACTGAAAACCGTAGGTATATAATATTATGAACGTGAAAGTTGTTGCAGGTAGGTAATAAGTATCTAGACACGCGGTAGCGTGTCAAGCCAAGTTCGAGAAACAGAACTGGCGAGCCGCACCGTGTGTAATATTACACGAACCATTTCGAGCTACTTTTGACCCCCTCATAAATCAAAAACTATTTCATATTAACGTATAAAATTTGGCTTATATATTGAGACTACCTATTATCCACTGGCTTATATGTGTCGCAGGCATCTGGTTTAACCTCCTGATGCCCACGGTCCTTCTGTGAGTGTCGCGAATTCATTTAACTATTTATATGAGTAAACGCGAATATCTGAACTGTTAATAATTAATAACCGTGATTAGTACAAACATACTAATCACGGTGACGAACTGAATATGGGATATATCATAAACAAATTAGTTACTTAATATCACGCACACGTGATGACCGATCAGTCTAATAACCTGATCGTCTGAATGTCAAGGATAATCCTGATGTTCTTAGGGGTTTCACCCCAGTGGCCTCCAACCTCCCCTATAGCCACCCCGTGCCTCGCTAGCAGGGTTGTTCCCTGGGACTGATCACATGGGATTGTTTCCCTAGCTTCTTACACTGATCACATGGGATTGTTTCCCTAGCTTCTTACACTGATCACATGGGATTGTTTCCCTAGCTTCTTACACTGATCACATGGGATTGTTTCCCCTGGCGCACTGAATATCTAATCTATCTATTATCACACGGTACGGGTACGGTATGTACTCGTACCTCCTTTAAACCTTACATTATTAGCTCCTTAGTTTCCTTACTTATTATAAACACAATTGGTACATCAAGAAATCAAGGTATAACTTATCAATCATAAACGAGATATAAAAGGTAAGTAGAAAGGTCACTTAGCTGCGCACTTGCAGTAACTGGCTGTTGTCTGAACCGGGCCATCACGCCCGCCTCGGCTCCCCGAGCCTGGGCGCCTCGGCTCCACTCCGCGGGGTCCTCTCGCACCCACGACACTGATAACTCCCTCACTCTCCGTCTGCTCACCGCGGCTGCTCACAAAAGGTGAAAAGCGCTCCCGCGCTGCTCGTTTACGTGGATAAAAAAAAGTCTACCCTCAACTCGCCGATATTAATATTAAGGCTCGTCTACACTCAGAATAATTATCTTGATTATTCTGTGAGTCAAAATCGGTACAACTCCCGATAATTCGGGACAGTGAGTACTTAACGAGTATTAGTTATAACTGCCCAAGCTATAATATATTTTTTCTGGACTAAATGCCCACGGTCCTTCTCCGAGGACGAATACTTTGAGTTTGAACCGCATTTGAATTTACCGCCATTATTTTTTGGGATTGCATTATATATTACATGGATTTAACATTCCATCACTGACAGCTGTCTTAAGTGTCATCTGAGGATAATCAATGGTTCATTGAAAAAACTTCAAAAAACGGAACCATGGCGGGGCCACCGTCGACTAAGTCAGTTGTAATCTCATTTTACTTATGTGATCTAATCATTTAATACAATAACTTTAATAAAATCTTATTGTTAAGTATATCAGCAAGTGACGAATACTAATATTTTATCAATTAAGGTTCTAAATAATATTCTATGATCATCCATTTATATTAGTCCTCACTTGAGGACTCTGGTCCGCTATACTATAATTTTAGATAGATTTATTTATGTATTTTTTTACAGAATATAATGCGAAATCCAAGAAATTGAAGCAGATTTAGCTATGTCGGACAATAGATCTCTCGGAGGACGATGACGACGACATAAATGACTCACCCTGAACCCGTAGAATTTGAATTTTGTGATGATGATATCCAGGAGCAGCTAGCTGAGCCTTTCATTTTATCGAGAGCTATCTTATTTTGTTATTCTATTGATCCCAATAATTATAATAGTTGATAAGTGTAAGAGTTTATCTAGAATAAATATAAGTTCTAAACTTATGTAAGACTGATTTAAAGTGTTAATTGTGTTCCTTAAGTGGTTCTTATTTCATAAGTTTTGTTATTTCTAACAAATTACCTAATAGATATATTCTCTACCAATAAATTAAACTTTTTTTAACTGCCCATGGTCCTCACATGAGGACTAATTATTTTCGAATTAAAACCTATTGAAACTGGTTCCTTTTTTAATGCATTACCCGTACATACTACTAGGAACACTATATACGAGTAATATTTTTTGCGACATTTATTCAAGTTTAAGTTTCTGGGCCGTAAGCTAGGTAAAAGCAATAGTCCTTGTGTGAGTACCGTGGGCAGATAGTCGTAAAAAATAAAAAAACGGCTGGGCGTCAGGAGGTCTCCTGTTTGATTGAACCGCTAGCCCGTTCATTGGATGACGCTACTCAGTTGAATGACTAAAGAACAACTCGGCAAGTGATTGACTGTAACGTCCAACGTCTTGACTGAACGTTATTCAGCGAAGTCGTTAAATGGGATATAGTATAGCAACTTTGTAATGTCTGGTTAGGATGAACATGACCAGACAAGAGTCAACAAAAATACTATGTTACAAAGCTCTCATCTCACAAATTAACTAAACAATAACAATAAACGTACATTGATATTGTTGTTCATAATTATCCAGTTTCAGCACATTGTTTTCTTTGAAACTATCCGCCGCCGGTGTAATAATAGGTAAATTCATGTTGTCACACTATTTTAACATAAATATCGCACTTTAAAACTAATTTATTTGCAAAAAATAACAATACAAGTGCTTTTTGTGTCAGCTGTTCGCTGTTAGACGCCATATTTGTTTTATTCACCACCTGACTGATTTTAAGTCCGCTAACTAGTTGGACGTTTTGTGACGCTTGTACAATCAACGTTCGGCCTAGTCATACAACTGAATAGCGTCATCCAATGAACGGGCTAGCGGTTCAATCAAACAGGAGATTAAACCAGATGCCTGCGACATATGTATATTGAGACTAGCGAGATACATAATTATGTGTTCCAAATTTCATAAGCGTATCTCAAACGGTTATTAAGATATTAATGTCCAAAAATCCTCATTTTTAACATTGAATTACTCATTCACGTATAGATCAAAACTCTTGTAGTTACTGGCTTTGAGATAAAGTCTAGAAAGCTGTAAATGGATGGGATGGGATGGTACTGATACGATACGATACGATACGATACGATACGATACGATACGATACGATACGATACGATACGATACGATACGATAAGGTACGATACGGTACGATACGGTACGATACGGTACGATACGGTACGATACGGTACGATACGGTACGATACGGTACGATACGGTACGATACGGTACGATACGGTACGATACGGTACGATACGGTACGATACGGTACGATACGGTACGATACGGTACGATACGGTACGATACGGTACGATACGGTACGATACGGTACGATACGGTACGATACGGTACGATACGGTACGATACGGTACGATACGGTACGATACGGTACGATACGGTACGATACGGTACGATACGGTACGATACGGTACGATACGGTACGATACGGTACGATACGGTACTCCACGGTACGGCACGGCGGGCGCGACGCGACATGACACGACGCGACGCGACGCCTAGGACCTATGATGCTGATGATGATACTTTCAAGATTTTCTTACTTGTTATTGTTTTTAACTTGGACTGCGATAATGTTTTAAATCAGTGTTTTTCAACCTGTGGGTGAAGCTTCTGTAGGGGGGTCGCCAAAGGGGGAAAAAACTGGGTAGTTAAGTAAAAAAAATTAAATAGGTACGATTAGAATTTATTTATTAAGTAAGACTCTTACTTTAAAAATATTTTTACTTAAAATTTTCTTACTTTAACCAAAGGATAATGATTAACATTTTAATATGTTATAAACAAAAAATTCAATCCTAAGAGCTTGTTTTTTATTAATTAATTTATCCCATCGTGGATCTGTTTTGGACCACATCCACACAGTAAGGCAGATTATACAGAAGACCGAAGTGTGCCTCTGTCTCTAGCCTTTGAGGACTTTGAAAAAGCCTTCAACTTCATTTAGACCTGGGCAGTTTTGAAAGCGTTGCAGATATTTCAAATCGACTGGCGCTATATCGAAGTATTGAAGTGTCTGTGCGATGCCGCTACTATGACCGTCCAAATACCTAGACCTACCCAACTGCAACTAGGAGTGCGACAGGGGGATGTGATATTTCCGAAACTGTTCACCAATGGCGATTACATATGTCACACCTCCGCTTCGCGGATGACATCGTTCACATAGGTTCAGCCATAACAACGATGGAAGTGGCCTAAATGTTGCTTCCCAACGTATAGGCTTCGGGGTATAAACTTGGACAAGACGAAAGTCATTTACTATGCTCACATCGAACCGGAGCCGGTGATCGTTGGTGAGGCAACTATCAAAGTTGTGAAAGAATATGTCTAACTCGGGCAGACTATTCTGCAAGGCCGAAGCAACTTCGACAAGGAGGCTGCAAGGCGCATCCAACAGGGTTGGCCTGCATTCGGGAAACTTCGTCACATTATTCTCCTCGGCCATCCCTCAGAGCCTGCAGACAAAATATTTCAACCAGTGCGCCCTGATAGTGATGACGTATGGTGCAGAGACGTGGGCACTGACGCTAGGACTAGTCCACGGATTCTGAGTCGTTCAGAGTACCATGGAGAGAGCTATGCTTGGGGTTTCTCTGATTAGAAGGCTAGAAATGAGGTTTTCCGTCAGAGAGTTAAGATGACCGACATAGCAGTGAAAATGTGCAAGCTGAAGTGGCAATGAACTGGTCATATCTGCCGAAGAACCGATAAACGTCGGGGTGGTGAAGTTCTCGAGTGGAGACCAGAAACAGGCAAACGCAGCGTGGGAGCCCTTCCTGCCTCTTTCAAAGACGACGACCACAAGTTTTTTTTAAGCCAGGTATTTTGTCTTTGGGGCCGTCCATTAATCACGTGAGGCTCAAAGGGGGGGGGGGGGGGGGGGTACTGAAAACCTCACGAAACATCACGAGGGGGGAGGGGGGGTTCTCGTTAGACATCACGTGTATTAATTTTTTGTCAAAAATTAGGTATATGACCTATATTTTTTCTAGTCAAAAGTTGCCTTTACATAGACTTCCAAAAAAATACACGTGATCCAGGGGGGGGGAGGGGGGGTTGGTCCCAAACCTCACCAAATATCACCAGGGGGGAGGGGGGGGTCAAAAAATGAGAAAAACAACCTCACGTGATTAATGGACGGCCCCTTTTTCATTTTCATTTCACCATTAAAAACTTTTATTCAAGAAATTTAAATGAAAAAGTCGCAATGGCATTAGTTGTATGACGACACGTATCCGATGTATGTTATTCTAAAATTATGTGTGTACTTCGAATCCTAATCATGGAGACCATAAATACTTACGTCGTTGGTTTGAACATTGGGAATACTGTAACATACACATTCATACGTGATAAAAAACCGAAAGGGTCAAGGGGGTCGCGGAATATTTTTTTATACCAGGGGGGTCGCATCATGAAAAAGGTTGAAAAACACTGTTTTAAATCATTTGTTTTACTGTGATTCTCACTAGATGGCGCTGCTGTAAAAATTTCTACATCGCGGTATGGTTGTGTTTCTTGACCACCATATAACATTTTCTATACTGAGTGACTTTCTTTGTTCTATGGTTTTCATATATGTTTTATTATGTTTTCATAATATATGAATTTATAACATATCACAAGTTAAACCTACAAGAATTCTTATTTTATAATTCCGATAATTTGTATTGTTGGTAGAGAAACTAGCGATGAAACAGGTGGGTGTATAAAAACTAGCCAAACCAGACCTTACGCTACAATACATAATTTTATGTTATAAGAAGATAATATATGATATGTTATACCTACTGTTACTTATAAATAATTTACAGGACTGACCATTGAACTTGGCACCCATTTAGATCTCACTTCTTTTGTCGTTGAAGTCAACAACCAAGGCATTTATCATGATATTGAACTTGGCTCTTATTTTACATTTATGTTTTTGATGGGATAAAAAGAAATTTAAATAAAATATTAGTTAGTGCTGTGTGTGCTTTTGCATTATTTAACAGTATGTAGGTGTCGCAGCCGGATCGTATAATCCGCCGTATTACATTACGGCTGGCCGCATTCCAAAACAGGGCCGCTAATACGGCGTATCAACGTTTAGCCGGATTGTCATTTCGATACGTTCTTCATTACCGAGGCCCACGTTTAGCCGCATCGTACTACTACTAAATTGTAGGGTGACCATGTCCTTTCTAAGCATGACATTACTGCTGAAGGAATTTTGCGGTTTCGGTAGTTTGACAAACATTTTGTAATCATAATAGAGTAAATATGCTAGTTATCATATTGACTTTCGTTAAAGTATCAAAATACTATGCATTGGCATTACTCGGATTGTAGGATCTTCGAAATTATTATTCTTCATCATCATCATCGTAGGCCTCTCCCAAAGCACATCACTGGATGCGATCTATAGCTTTCTACATCCAATCATAACCAATCACCTTTCGTAAGTCGTCATTTCATCTAGCCGGAGGGCGTCCCACACTACGTTTGCCTAGTCGCAGTCTCTTCAAGATCAAATAATCTTTGCCGGCCACAATTATATTTCTTGACCCAGTAATGTGTGGAAATCCGCCGACTAGCAGAATCCATGGTCACTTTAGCTGTTTGATGTGCGTTATAACTTTTAAACGTTTTTCACTGTTCCGCATTGATCGGAATAGATATTATTTAATTTCACGTCAAAATTCTTATTGAAGTCACTGTTTACTAACATATTTTACACGATTTCTTTGTTTTAATCATCATCAAATATCTGTAACCAACGCCATTATTGTTGTTATGTCAAGCAGCGTCACGAGTGTTAAAAAACGAAACTAAATTTTTTTGATGCGCCGGCTAATCTCTCGCCGTATTACATAACGGCCAGCCATATTGAATGACGTATGATGTCGAATACAATCCGGCGCATTTTCATTCAGCCGTATTCAATACGGCTAAACGTTGATCCGCCGCATTACAAAGAGGCCCTGTCTTGTAATGCGGCTAGCCATAATGTAATACGGCGGATTATACGATCCGGCTGCGACATAGGTACAACATTGTATTCGTGTCTCGAGTGAAGGTGGTGCCTAACTTGACTCAGGAGGGTAATTCTATCCCATTCGGTGGGTAGCTACTAAGATTCCACTCCGACTTCACTTGATTTAGTTACTGGAGACTGTAATCAAATTTTCAGCCTAAGTTAATAGTAAAGGAACATAGTGCCATTGAACGGAAAAATATAAATTTGATTTTTTAAGGCCGAAATCGTATTAGCAGTCTTATTTTTTTGAAGACCTCTCTATCTATTCCCTCCCGCTTTAAAAGGTTTTATTATAGAACTTCCATTCAAAAAGTATAATTTTTTTACTAAATTTTTACATTGCTCATTGAATTTGGTAAACAAAGCCTAACAATATGCGTTTACCGTTCGCGTAAGCTATCAAACTCAGATACAGATGTAGATACCGGCACTCTAAATCTAAATATATACCCTCTGGGAGATGAGCATGAAATCATTTGTGTGTTTCTGTAAATTGCACACATCTATTTGGTTCGGTGTTTGTATATCTGAAGCCTGACGTATCTGGCGTACACGTACAACTATACACCTACCTACCACGTAGCAAATATCCCCAATCAATCCTCCCTACCCTTGTTATAGGTAATAAGTTGAGTTAGTTATCTGTCTATTATCGGAAATCCAACCCAATGCTTCAATTGTAAGGCAACGTGACACGTTAGGGTTGTAATGATTAATTTATGTTTACAGGTTACGATAATAATTAAACACTCTATTGCCATAAAACATTATTATTGTTACAAACATGATATTATTGCGTTTTGGTTCCAACGCATGATGGCTAGATCGGAGTGGACCATCCATCTAAAATATTCTAGAGAACGCTCGGGTGAGGTATATTTAGGCCATCAACATTAGTTACTCATAATATCTATATAATATGACCCAGATGCCGGTAAATAGAGCACGGCGCTAGAGGTATTAGATATGATTACACTTACACTGAATTAGATATCCTCCTATGGCTTGGTTTAGGCAGCCTAGCTTAGACTTCGTGCTTAGTGAATTTATAGTATCTTAGAGATTACATTATGTCACATAATGGGAGTTACAGAATAGTGGGTGGAATACCAATTGTATATCATAATATGTGAATCCCTTTCAGTAAATAATAACTTATCAATCATAAACGAGAGATAAAAAGTAAGTAGAAAGGTCACTTAGCTGTACTCGCTGTAACTATTGTCTGAACCGGGCCATCACTCCCGCCTCCGCTCCACGCGCCTGGTCGCCTCGGCTCCGCTGCGCCGGGTCCTCACGATCCCACGGTAATCACTCCCTCACTCTGACCGTCTAGTGACTCTGACATCCAAAAGTTTATTGAAGTTTTTAGTAATAACTTCGTCTGTTGTATCCAGCTATCCGGTAAGTTGTGTTAACTTACTTATAAAATAAAAGTTTGACGCATAAAAAGTTACAATCTGTCAAAATTATATGGAAGTATATTTCGTTATACGTAATATAATGTTAAAATGTTTAGATATTTATTGATATTGGAAATTAAATTGATGGATTTCCAATTCCAGCTTTGTTTCTGAAATTCGGATAAAATTCACACTTACTTTCAATCCATTAATTTTTGGGAGAAAGCTCAAAGAATGAAGTTGGTGCCATAAGTATATATTAAAATATTTTACATTAAATTTATTATGAAATTTAATGAAAATAACTATAACCTAACAGCTCACCATAGGTAACTCGAAACTTGTAAACTGAGCAGACATATCCAGCCAATATTTCTCATATCTGCCATTGACAGGTACTGTCTAACCGTGTCACTAATGGACAACATTTCATTTTCTTTACCCTATATTTTTATTAGCTATTCGGAAAGATTATAGAAAATTAGTGGACCCGTATTTTTTTTATTTTGTATATACATTAATTTTTGCATGTTATTTTTAACTTTAAAGTTAATTATTTTAAAACCGGAAGTGAAGTCACATATTAGGCTCAATTTTTATTTTTGTCTATTGCCTGAGTCTCGAAAAAAAAACATAAATGACACTGACAAGTGACATTTAAACTTTGTTTACATGCCAACCAACAAATGGGTCATTTTCAAATGACATTGATATTTCTGATGATGGAAAGTAGGTACTTATCATGTAAAAAAATAAGCAGAAGCATTTTTTCAGCTGTGTAGGCGGTGGCATGCTCTGGGACATATTATACATAGAGGTCATCTGTTAATAATAAATAAAAAAATAATCAGAAAGTGTCAGAACAGAATTAATGAAAATGACCCAAATAAACAACAACGTCACGATAAAACGTCAAATTCAATCAAAAATGAAAGTGACAGTTACTTTGTTTTTAAATCTATAGGCTTTGATCATCAAAATGCATCGCACCTGATGCATGACGTCATCAGCACTTTTTTACTATTTTATGATTTTCTCGAAAATGATACATCCAAAAAATACAAAAACATTTTTTTTGTGTCCTTTAGAGCTAAATCTCGAAATGGTTTTCGATCTATAGCAGCTTTAGTTTTTTGAAATGTTGTCCATTGCGTTACCAAATTGATTTTATAACTTTGTTACCATCTTTTTTAATAAGTACAACACAAACTGAAGTTGCTCGTTAGAGGTGCACTAATGCAGCCTTCTTCTTAAGTGTTGTGTTTAGGTAGGCCCAAAGACTCTCGAAACAAAGGTCAGAGATCGTAACTACATAGGTACTGCGCCATCCGTTCGCGTTTGCATAATGTCTTATGTCCACATAATACTTTATTATTCTAATGTTATTAAAAGATAATATTACCCGGGAGACTTCCTATAACCCGGTACGTCCGCCAGCATTGCACCACCGGCAACCTTGTTTGTCAAACACAATGTCTGACTTTTTTAATAAACTTTTGACGCTGTATTGTTACGTAGCGCGGCTGAACAGCGGTATAAAAGCATCTTTACAAGCCAGTTTCCCGCAGCAAAGACCTCTCCTTTTATTATACCCATTTCCTGCTTCATTCCTTTACTTCAGATTATTAGAGAATTCTAGAAATACAACGGAAAGAAAAATAACAACCTACTTGTTGTTTGCTTTGTAATAGCTGTGGTTTTCTAGTAGCAGGCGGGGGGGAAATGTTTCTGAAGCTGGGGTCTCATTATGTAACAAATTTCTTACCAATATTGGTTTAAATTCATTAAGACATGCAGACATGCATAGTGATACAGGCAACGTAAAAAAAACTAATTACGAAAGGATCCTTCGTGGATTTGCCCTTTCTGGAGCATTTTGTGATCTGACCAAACAAACGAAGTTGACTCGCAATAAGATTCTATATCCAGAATATTCCTTCGCTTCTAGGTACGTAAGTACATAGCTCCGAAATTCGGGAATCCGGTGTTGTTGGTTCTGGTAATCAGTTGTCGACTGTCGGGCAGTGATTAATATCTCGATCGGTCGGTTTCGAGCAACTGTCAATTGAGGCACGATATCGTGACGAGGATTTATCGCGTGAGCGCGCGGCCGGGGCGCGGTGGCGCGGGCCAATTATTTACTGCGAGACGTCTCTCTAAATCTTTGATAAACAATAAACGAACATGATAGAGTATCAGTGCAAAAAAAACGTTTCCGACGACGTGACGTCTCTCTGAATGAACCATATCGATAGCGTACTATATAGTCCGTGACGTCATCGTGAATCTGGATCAATTTTTCCGCATGCACTGAGCATGAGCACGTTACAGGTATTTATAATTTATTTTCATATGTATTCAGAGATATTAGATCCACAAGTTAGGCGCCATGTAGGCCTACGGAGTCCGTGCACGGCTACATTTTTTACCGACTTCAAAAAAAGGAGGAGGTTCTCAATTCGTCTGTATCTTTTTTATTATTCTAAATATGTACCTACAAAATAATTATAAAACATCGAAAAATAATTGAAAAAAATAATTGACATTGACTGCATGTACTTACAACTTTTATGGATTGATTTTATAATATTGTTAAATGCATGTGCATGTTTGTGTTTGCACTTTTAGTTTTAAAATAGTTTTGTACGCCAGTTTATGGTAAAACATAGTGGACCAAATTTATATATTATACCTAATATCCTTCATGTAACTATACCTATGTTTAACAAACAAATAAATGATTTGATTTGATTTGAATAATAGGTAATACCCCTTTTATAAACCAACTCAATATGAAACGCCTAGCTTTATTAAGCATCAGTTAGTTTGTAGAACGCTTCGTTTCTGAATGCACTGGTAAAAAAGTTTTTCCAACGAACAAAACTCAATTGTTACTTGAACGGTGAACGTTACAATTGAAACTTTTGAAATGAAATTTCCTATTTTATTTCAGTTTTTATCCTCGATCGTTTTAGCGGGCGGACTTCCCGGGTTCAGTTAGGCCTTGGTCTCCTATTTACGCCGTAGGTCGCGTCCAGCGTCACGCCGTAGGCCGCGTCACGATGCTCACTATAGAAATGTACTGATGCGGTCTCCCTCACACGCCGACGTTGGCGCGTAGACCTAGTGAGAATCGTGACGCGGCCTACGGCGGTGACACTTGACGCGACCTACGGAGTAAATAGGAGACCCGGGCCTTAGAGCTGTCGGCGTCTGTGAGCTGTTCAAAGTTGGTAATAGTGTGATGAAAGGAAATTTCAAATATCAAAAAAAGCATCCAGCATCTTCGCCTCGCAGTCCGCTCTGACAACTTTTCAGATTCAATGGAATTGACCCGTTACTGGTTTCATTATTTTATTGAAAGAGAGCTTTTTGACTTTTAGAGCTTCAGTCCACTTGACAGACTTTAGGTAGCCCGTAGGTAGTTGGATTTGAAATAGAGTAGAGTATTGTGGCGGTTTTTGGACGAGACATTTATATTCAGATGCAGAATTGGATGATTATTGAGACAATTAGCAAGATATGTTTTAATAAAATTAAGTCTTTAGTCATTTCATTAAGAAAATTAATTTCTCTTGAATGGCATATTACTAAACAAAGTTTTGATCAAAAACTCTTCAATCACATACTCCACTGTTAACATTTTTTCCATAAAATAAGTTTTCAAAGCAACGTTATGAAAAGCTCTCCATGCCCACAACAACCTCCTGTAAAGCACTCGTTTTTCACCGTCATGATACAATTTCTATGTAGCGGACGCGTCATAAAATAGAGTTCATGAGGCCGTCTAAATGCATGCCGTGTTGAGTGTTGAGTGGTGACACGCGTGGGGCACGTAGCACGGTACAACTCGGGGGGGCACGGTGGACCGTGGGCCGGGGGGCACGGCGCACTTACCGCCCGCCCGTTAAAATGCAAATTTATATTAGCGCCGATGCCCCAGAGCTGTCCTAGCCATACAAAGGGGCTACAGACAGCTATAACCCATTAACATGGTGAATACTTTAAACATGTAAAAATAAAAATCTGTAATTTGTCGCCAGCTTCGTATAAATTGAAGGCTATGAATTTAAGGAAATATAAAACTCAGGATTTATTTGAAAATAAGAAAAGAAGAATAATCTCCGCTTTACAGACGAATAGATGAGTCAGAGGAAGGCCAGAGGACAGCGACAGTTTACGGAAAACTAAAACCCGACCACTGCAAATAGTCTGAAGCAATAAAGACTCTCACAATAATAGCAGAAAGAGACTAGCCGAGGTTGTGCGTGTCGGTAACAAACGCAAGATCTGAACTACCGTTGGCTATCGTGGTGAGGAAAGAAGAAGATTTCATTATTCTTCTGAAGAAAAATAAATCCCGCCTACTGAACCTCCAGAATGCGAAGTTCCCGGCAAGTTCCCCGAGGAGATAATTAAAACAAGGCATGAAGTAGCAGCTGAGCGCTGACTGCGCCGCAACTCCGCCGATAGTAAACAACAAACTACCCGAGGCCACTCTAGCTTCACAAACAACAAACGAAACAGAGCTATCCAGCAATCGGCAGGTTTAATGCAAACGAAATAGAGTCTTGATTAGCGCAGCAGCACTCCGAAACTTCATTTGCTGGAAGATATAGTGACCCCCTAGGACAGCACCGTGGGACTGTGGGACCATCCCCTGCATGCTACTTACATATTTGCAATTGACATCAGTAGCGGAACGCAATACGCTACCGCAGGTTTTAGCAAGCTATTTCGCGCGATTATTGGTATTTATTACAATCGAGAATTGTTCAATTATTATTTGAAACACTTAAACCATCGCCACAGATATGTAACAAACCATCACAAAATTATAACTTGATACCTAATTATATTTTAAGAATGTATTCACCTACGCTACGTTACAATGTTAATTATTGTGTTTCTCTCTAAAATGGGGATGGGTTGGCTTTAGTACCTAACAAGCAGCTGCAGTGACATTAAACTGTGAGCATTTGGCCTCGACATCAGTCCTTCTGCAACAAAGTACCCACCTTCTACACTTGCACATGAGTTGCAACTGTAGACTTTGTATGGTAGATCGAAAAAAATGCATCAGTGAGGTCTTCTCAGGATAATACTTTTTTGTGGAGAAAAAAAAGAGATTCTCTTCGAGAAAGATAGAGGGCGTACCCAAAAACATTGTATGTACCATGTATGTACAATGTCTTTGGGCCATGGAAATAATCATAAAATAAATAGTACTTAGTGTATACTAATTCTATGAAAATAATAAGTACTGTTGTACTTACTTATTACTTCCATGTTTTGGGCGTAGCAAAGCTAGATCTGTCAATGTCATAAATTGACATTCGGTATATAGTGAATGAACTTTTTACTTAAATTTGACGGATCATGGATACCTTCACGCCATCTGTGGAGCTTTGAAAGCGATATTTGTGACCTCTACGTGTCCTTGAAAAGACATTATTGCCAAGGTATGTTTCTTAGGGAAAGCTGTTCAGTAATCAGTATGACCAGTAGATCATGTGTTAAATTATTATCATTGACTTTTAGGACACCCTGTATAAAAAAGCCACTAAATATTTTTAGATAGATAGAATACTCTAAATTTTTATACTAATAAATACTTAATTAACTATATTATATAATAAGTTTTATGGTTCATTCCAAGCAGGATCTTATTGATTTGTAAGGAAGTCTTTAAAAAGGTCCTGAACTGCAATAGATGAAGCAAGTACCAATGTATGTTTGACTTGAAATGCTGTACATGCCTATGCAACAGTTCAATTATTAGTCAATAATCTTGCCTTAGATCAACAATAGGTCTATTCAAATGCAATACTGATTAGGTAATAGAGATATACGTAGTTACAAATCCTTATTGTCTAAGTATTATATGAATTAATGCCACCTTGAGCATTAGTAGTATTAGTCACTACAAATAGGCATATAAGAACTTGGGAATAATGAAGCTTTTTAAGGAAGTTATTATTCAGCGTCAGTGTTAGTGCATGGCAACCCAATGCAATGGTGACCATAAAGACTGTAACCACCACAGATTATTATAATGACGATATGAAGCAGAACAAAGTTCATGATTTCCAAAATATAAATCAAAATAAATTCGAATAATTTTATGATAAAATTCTGCAAAAATAAAAGTACCTAGTAAATTATAATAATAATACAAACACAGAAGAAAACTCAATGAAAACTTGATCTAAAATGGCTCAAGAAATAACAGGCCCCATGAAAACACTACCAGTGGAGTTGGAATTGCGAATAAAACAACTGGAAGAACTGACACATACAGTTGCTGCTCAAAAGGGAATTAACCAAGACATTCTAGACAAACTGGATAGCCTAGATATAAAGACTAAAGAACTGAGCGACAAAATCCAAGAACAAGAATCACGTATTGTCCAAATTGAGAAAATGATGAAACAGAAAAATCTACTTTTCTTCGGTGTGCCCGAGAAAGAAAAGGGATATAATGATCTTGAAAACGCCATTGTGGAGACAATTAACAAAAACTTCCAAGTTAAGTGTGATCGAAGTGAGCTGGAAGTCGTGAGGAGGTTCGGACGTAAAGTTGGCGAAAAGATCACTCCGGTGTTAGTCACATTCACAACTATGGGAAAAAAGGCAGAATTGCTGAAACATACCAAAAATACAACTAAAAGTGGCCCTTCTCTGAGCGTCATGGAATAGCATGGGTACAACGTTACAACCTTTACTAATAACCGAAAAAAAAAGATTGTAATCCACCAACACATGCCAATTACATGAATATAACGTTTAAAACCTATAATATTCGAATCCAATAAAAAAAATAAACCAATAAATAATACAATATACTTTTGTTCAACTTTTTATTGTATTGTATTTTTTTTCTACAATATCCTATTTTGCCATTAATATGTATACAGGCTGTCCAATGGATGTAAATTACCAACATAGTTATTTTTTACTCACTGTAGAGGTTATTCTGTAGCTGACTTCAATTAATATTTATAAAACTCGACTACCGTGTTAGCGAACGACCGTTTGCATTTATATTTCATAAGTGCCTTTAATAAAAGTCATGAAGAGATTCAATAGGTTCCTTGAATATTGAATGAAGCTGAAGCTGAAAGCCTCATCAGCCACATTAATCAATTCGTCTGATCTGAATCGGACATGACAAAACGTCGATTACACGATCGTAGCCGTCTGTTTCATTTCGGCTTAATTATTCGATATGTTGCAGCGAGCCACGTCAACCGGTCTTAATTGAATTCACCGCACGATAATATAGTTTTGCATGCTACGGTCACGCTCTTAAATGTAACTGGCCAATTTCATTGTTGACCAGGATTCAGAGTTTATTTTTATTTTGATATATTTGAAGCTGTTACTAAAAATATATGACTCTGTATTGTGGTGGAGCTGCCGACTCGATCAGGGAATAATTTCAAATACATTTAATTATATGCATAAAACCCGCCGATTTGAGGTCAGTTTCCATTAGTCAGGTGAAAACATAATTAAATAATTAGTATGCAGATTATCTAAAGCGCCATATGAGTGGAACTAATTAAAACGTACCTACATAACTATACATAGCGTGGGATGGTAGACTGGTGGTAAACTGAATAGTTTTGTGGCTAAAATTTGCTAACAAATAAAGTTAGCTTTGAAACTGCCACTGTGGTGGAGTGACCGCTCAGTTGGTGCAACAGGAGCGATTCCACCACATACTGATACAGGGTGTGGCGAAGATGGTATTATAAACCGTAACATAGTCAGGAGACTAATCATTCTGAATAACTTTTTAGACAGCGAGGTGGAAACTTTAACAACGTATTATTACTTTAAGGTAGCAAACGTTGTAATTATGTATTTTTTTTCCCGTACCAAATTTAAACTCTAGACGATGCAATATAGACCAGTAATCGCAGGATTGGAATTGGAACCCAAGACCTATCAACCTATGAACAGTGCACAGACGGCACATGAACTAGATGAGATAAAATTTCTGCTTATTCTTTATCGTACATATATTATGTACACTTAGCTACAGTGACACAGCAGACACTATTCTTTATGTTATAAGTTACTAATTACAATCACAGCGTAGCTGCTTAAGCTATGTTATCTTTTATTTAATTAAAATTAAAGCCGGATTGCATACACAAGTTTGGCTTAACGGTGTTCCTGAAACTCAAAATGAGCCATGCGAGGGCACTTGACTCGCAACTTAGTTGGGAACTGCGCTGCTGGTGCCACTTCCAGCTGTAATTTCTCAAAGCCTTCACGTATGAGATGGCTTCTACTGGAATATGTAATCTAGGTGCATTAGGTTTGGCTTGTTGATAATATAATAATAAATCGTTTATCTTTATAAAACAAAATTGACTGTGTTATACAGCTTTGAGATAATCTAAATTAGTGACTGATATCAAACGAAGCACGGGTTTTTAAAATCTATAAGTAACTTGATAGAAAAAAAAAATCAAATCATAAAAATCCAAACTGTTTATAGCTAATAACTCACACCAGTGCAAGTAATTCAACAAACCCCCGCACCAAGTAAACAACTGGTTCATAATCACGGCTCAGGACGCAGGGTCGAAATCCGCCCACGGTCTCAAATCCGGGCGTCTCTGAAAGATTTTCCTTTGACAAATTCCATGTAGTTATTGCATAATCCGCCGCCTATCGAGCACTCGTACAGTGGAGACCACGCTACCATTGCAGCTTTTAAAAGAAAGCTGTTAAGAGTCACGAATTACGAGTGTTTTGAGCAAAGTGCTACGCTGGAGGAGTCCCTCAGTGTACGCAGTCGGGGCCGCGCGGCCACCTGTCTCCGGATAATCCTACTGCTGGTACCTACTTCTTGAAGCGACAGCACCCCTACTACTTAATGTGTAAATGGTAAGATTATAAGAAAGAATTATGTGACCTATACACGGGTTACAACTAAACCTCAACAGTAATCTGAATTACTTTTACTCCTCAAACTTTGATAAATCGTAGAAAAAAAAACTTTTAATGTGAATGGTAAAACCATTGTAAAAAGTCACGATAATAGTAAAAGTCATGTTTTTATGTCGAAAAACATACATAAAAAACACATGCATACAGACGGATTGAGAAATCCTTTTTTTCAAAAATGGTCCAAAATTCCTGGATATTTTTTTCACAAATTTTCCATTATTCCACTTTTGAAACACCAAGTCTTTAACCGATGATTATTTACACAATACCAAGTAATCATTATAATTAATAGGGTTTTACAATTATAAATCCGGTACAGTTTAACCGTTTGGTGGTGAAAAAAAATAGGTCATCAAATTACAATTTCGTAGCACTGCGTAGCACTCAAACAAAATTGAACCAGAGTTACGTAGCCGTCGTAGCAAAACAAAATATAATACTATTCAACTTATTGTTGGTTTGAGTGAGCTGCATTTGTATTTAATTTAATTATTATAATGATAACATGCTCAATTATGTGAACTAGAAAAACATGTTAATATGGCATCGTAGTAAAAAAAAGTTGGTGTAAAAAAAACTTCCATTTTACCTTTAATTTACAGTTTATTTATTTTTTATTTATTAAGACTTTATTGTATACTAAAATCAACAGTTATAGAAATGGACTTAAAAGTAGTGTATACAGAGGCGGGCTTATTGCCAAGAAGCAATTTCTTCCAACCAACCTTTGTTTGGTGGAAAACTAAAGTTTAAAGTTAACATGATTATGTTATACTTAATATTTTCTATGTCCAAAGCCTTGAGCCGCAGTTACGTGGTCGGGCTGCGGCGCTGTGAGGATTAGGTCACGATGGAGTAAGCACCTGTCTGTTTATCCACTTGATGGCTCACTGCGAGCGAACTGTAGGCGGGACTCACACTTGGCCGATCGAGGACTTTTGATTGGGAGTTAGCACAAATTGAAAAAGAAGTTAAAGAGTAGCAAATTTCACTACATAAGTGAAATTGATGTAAGCCTGTAAGCTAAATGGAGCTTAAATAATGTATTACAGGTCAAGTACATTATTTACTCGATAAATATTTAGAAACGGCTTCCAGAATGCACTCGCGAGCAATGACAAAGGTTCCACTTACGACATGTCGACACTAAAAGATATTTCAAACATTTTATTTGGAATGTAATTAGAATATTTACATTTCTAGTTGGTAATATTCTGATGCGCTGTTACTTCAATATCGCATGAGGCGATTTCCGTTTTTGAGTAATTTAGTGCTATTGTTACTGGAACTTTTTCATTTCGCGTGAGTGTATATTTATGCCCAGAATAATAGTTATAAAAAAAACATGGGGATGGGGGCTGAGCTGAAATCAAGGGGATATGTACAAAGGTTCCACTCGAGAGAGCCACGTACAGGAACTTCGCCCTCTCTCAGAACAGAACAGACCTGAGAAGTTATACAATTAAAAATACTAGAAGATATAATTGATTTGCACCGAAGCCCTAACCGGCACCCGGCACCTTTATAGACAAAAAAACTTGCAGCGCATTCGAGCTGAGCTCAAAAGATTTGATCAAACAAATTCACAGTGAAACATTGCCTGGTGCAACAATTTATTAAGCAATACATTCATCCTATTTGCAATGCTAATCCGACTCGCTGTCCCGATGTAGCCGCTGCGTTTCATAAACACCGTGTTTTTGCCAACTTGCCGCTTCTGTATTTTGTTTTCCCATCGTATAAGAGCCCACAGCGACGTTTAGTAGCGATGCTGCGCGTTTTGAAGATTCTTGAGAGCATCATGACTGATGCGCGTTATAGTCGCATTTGCAACGCGCTACAGATGTCATATCATATTTATTCTTTTCAAAACAATATACATTGTGTAGAAAAATTCTTATAGCTAAAATAATTGTATGCGATGCCAACGCGCTATAGCATCGCGACTGTATCGATGCAAACACGCGATCACGCGCGACCATGCCACTGTGGTGATCGCAGGCATTGCTTTCATCACGTTTACATCGCGACTGAAGTTTTTTAGTATGATATCCTAATAAAACACTTAATATATTATTAAGTAGGTAGTTGTCCTATATGCTCGTCTTTATAACAGTGAGTTTAAAGATAAAAACATTAATAAAACTTTGCTATGTTAAAACATAAATTAATTATGTATGCACTTGCACAAAAATAGGCTACTGTTTCACATAAGTTAATACGACTAGTACAATACAATACAATACAATACTCTTTATTTGCACCAAAATAGAAAAAAAAAAAAAACTTAAAAATAAAAACAGTACTTACAAAAAGGCGGCCTTATTGCTTATAGCAATCTCTACCTTAACTAGACTAGTACTTGCCACAGGGATGACTTTACGTCACAATAATGTTGCGACCAGTCAAACACCTCCATAATACCAAAACTACCTCCAAATAGAAGATAAATAGTACAAGGTTAAATGAACACCCCTTCCCGACAAGCAGCAGTAGTCATACTATAAAGTGGCATTTCCGCGACTACGCCCCGCATCTGCTCCTGCGCTGGCTGACCATTATCCGGGCTCTGGGCACTGGCGGTCACTCTACCTTACGATAAACGAAGTTCTACACTAACCACTACTCAATATAATAGGAAAGAAAACCAAGATAAACTTTGGTAGAACTATCGAGTGGGCCTTTCAGGTTCTGACCAATTACATTATTAAGGATAAAAAATTGCGACTGAACCAACCAATTAGAACTGAGGAATCGGGCCAACTCGACAGTGGCGACATCTGGAATTAGCTTTGCGTTTTCCTCTCCATGGAAATAAACGCACCGATTGCATGACAGCTCTCGTTTGTTCATGTTGATTGACGCTAGAGTGACCCTCCTGGCTGCAGGCGTCTAACGAGCGCCGCGACCCAACAGCGGATCCATACGGAATTTGTAATTTAGAGCGATCGATTAAAGTGGATATTTTATGATTATGATACAGGATAATATTTATCATCTGCCTGTAATCGCCAATGACAAACATAGGTCACGCCCAAAGGAGTGCCACAACACTCTGCCTGTCCGTCTAGGTTGTGAATCTATCTATCTATCTATCTGTCCTCGGTTTTTCTCATACAGCTCCTACGGGTTATGGTCGAGAGGGCGTTTCGTACAACGCTACAATAGCCAGTTCGCAGTCTTCGCTCGAAAACTCAATTTACGTCGAAACCCACGATTAAAATGTAAACATGTAAGAAACATTAATAACTTCAGACTTGAATAGCCATAAATGATATCTGCTATAGATCAAACGGTTTTTATTTAATAAATTTCATGATGAATGCGAATACGTTTTGCATCTAATCTACACTACAAACGACCAATAAAGCTGCAGATTATCCGACGATCCGATCTCATTTGAAAGTCCTAGATTCCACCGCCAGCGTATTGCCGCCTCCACAGTGCCCCTACCACGAGGTATACCTTAAAAACAGACTTAGGGCAAATAATGCAGCAGACAGCCTTCCTAGCTGCCACTTTAACGCTACACACTGTGTATCACTGAACTGTAGGTACTTGTAGATAGTTCGGTGGGTACATGTTCATTTCATTTCGATGTAAAACATTCTAGGTTGTTCCGACGGTTGTTTTTATTTACTTTAAGTCTCAAGGACTGCCCGGAACTAATTTAGTTTGCATGTAGATGCAAATGCGGTGCGGAATGGACCCTCTTTAATTTGCGGTCAGCGCTGCACTCCAGGCTGAATTCAATTACAACTAACATTAATTATAAATTTCTTCGCATGCTGCCTCCACGAATATTTTATTAAAAATATTTACGGATGTTTTTGTGGTTTTTGTTTGTTACTGCAACTCTGAGAGACGACAAAAAAGTGCCTAATTAGTGCACAATTGCAAATGTTTTGTAATAATAATGAGTAGCCCTAAAATATTCTGATAGCAAGTCATAGAAACTAATAAGTACATAGAACGATTTCGAGTTTACCGAAGATCAGACTCATCAGCTGCTATTCCAAATTTAATAGTTGTAATTACCTACCTATTCAAATTTAATAAGGAGTAGTACAGGCATGGAAGTAATAAGTACTTGGCAGACAGAAAGTATGTAGGATTTTCCTGACACACACATTATTCTATTGCATTACATACATCACGAGTGTAGGTACATTATTTGACAAAGTTATTTACATAAATACGTATATCATTGGAATTGGCCTGTCTTCTAAACAAAACAATGGATAAATAAATATTGGGGTCGCGGGAGGGACAGCATAGGACATTACTTCTATGTATAGGACAGATATATACAAATGTTGACAGAGATGGACTCAGGACATAGTAAGTTCGAACTGCCTCTGTGGTCTAGTGGTAGAAGCTTCGCTTCATGACCCTGAGGTCCCGGGTTCGATTCCCGGGTGGGACCATCAATTTGTGTTTCTAAATTGTGGTTCTAAGTTTGTTTAGGACATAGAAGGCTGATCACCTGTTGTCCGAAACAGTGAAACGATCCATGCTGTCGGATGGGCATGTAAAGCAGTCGGTCCTGCGCCTAGCTCTCTCCAGTCGTGTCGGTCAATCCGTCCCATTGGGTTATGAGAGTGATGGAACAGAGAGTGCTCCTGTGTACTGCGCACACACTTGGGCACTATAATCTACTCCTGCGTAGTTGGCTGATCTCAATTGAGATTGGCCGCCGTAGTCGAAATTCGGCTAGGAGGACATTATTATTATTATTATTATAGTAAGTTCGAAGTAAGTAATCAATATTTCTCCCATGGCCATAAACATCATTATTAGCCCACTGCTGAATATAGCCAACTCTTCAATCCTATCCTACTAATATTATAAAGGCGAAAGTTTGTGAGGTGTGTGCATATGTTTGTTACTTCTTCAAGTCCAAACGGCTGAACCGATTTTAATGAAATTTAGTATGGAGTTAGCTGACACCGTGGATTTAACATAGGATTCTTTTATCCCGGAATTCTCACGGGAAAACTTTTTTTACTGTATAAGTCGACCTGAAGACTGAGGAGCAATATTTCATGCAGTGAATTTTTCAAGACTTCAGCGAAGCCGGATTTTTGCACAGTATGTCTTTTTACACCATCATGATCCCTAGTTTCTGAATTTCTGTTTATTGGGTAAAATTATTAGTTTGATCAGAAGATCATATGGTTTCATTATTTGGGAGCGTTTCGAATAAGCACAAAATATAAAGTTCATAATATATAAATATGCATGTATAGTAAGCTATGTACTCGTCATAACATAGTGCAGCACCGCAAGCATTGAATATTACAATGGACATTCATATTATATCCTACTCTACGGCCTACAGCTCGTGCGTCTCACTATTCTCACGTCACGTCAGTAATCCATGCTGTGACCAAGTCGGTCGGATCACTGAAACACTGCCACAATAGCCTCATTACTCATTCAAACTTATTAAACTTCAAAAAACAAAATATCCATTCGATTGTTTATTAGCTAACAAAGAGCGCCTACTTGTTCAAGAGCCTGTTTAACTTTGGCGTGTCAATATTTATACTACATATATATTATTATTATTAAATTCTTTATTGCACAAAGTAAATTGGTACAAAGGCGAACTTAATGCTAGCAGCATTTTCTACCAGTTAACCTTTGGTGATGTTGAAAAAGTGATTGGTAGTGCTTAAGGCTTTGAGGAAAGAAGATGGTTTATATTGAGTACTTAACCGAAATATTAATATCTTAATATATACCTATCTATACAATATAAATATACACATGATACCTAAATAAATACATTACATACATACATAAATACATACATAAAATTACTATCATCATCATCATCACACAGATAGGGATCAGTTAGGCAGAATGTTCTGCTCTTGGAGGTAGTGGAGACGAACTTTAGATTTAAAAAGATCTATAGACTTAGTTTGTCTTATATCCAGTGGTAACTTGTTCCACAAGCGAGCCGCTGTCACAGTGAAAGAATCAGAATACCCTGCCTAATATAATGGCTATTATAATTAAAATATTTTCTTAGATTCGTTGACAGAAAGAAAATATATTATAATCTAGACAATAGAAATGAATAGGTGACTGATTCAGATTCGTTTCAGTTGCTGGGCAGGGCGCCCACGATCTACAGACATCGCCAAAAACATACAGATTCTCACAATCGGGGATTGAAATGAAAAGTTAAAGTAGAGCATGACTACTATTAGGTATCCGTAGGTTCGTAAATCCTGATTCCTGACACTAGAGTGACCAGTGCATTCAGAACTTTCTGAAAATATATATTTTTTAATCCGTCACTGGTGAACCGTGCCGTATTGGACAGGGAGTTGTCGGTAGGTGAACGAATATCTACATAAAAGCAAATCCTCAGTTGTAGCTCAATAAATCCGCCCCGTGGACAGCTCTGGGGCCGTGGAGGGTTTCAACGCCGATATTTTTACATTTTATTCATAAATTCAAAATCCACTGTGATTTACGCCACGTCCAACCGGACAGCCTTTGAATTTCCACCCGCCCGGTCTTACTTTACTAATAATAATAATTCGTGGACGGATTCACGCCGACCTATCTCTCGTTACTTATTTCATCGATGTTGGTGATTTAATCATTCAATTTAAATGGCTGTGTATTTATTTATTCACCATCTATTAGCACTTCGTTTCATTAAACAATAACAACGTTTGGGATGAAAAACAACGATAACTGCATAGCGTAAACTCTTACTATTGTGCTGAGATCTGAGGTTCCCAGGTTCAATGCCCGGCCTAGTATTATTTCTCATGAAATCTTGGTAATGTCCGAAGGATACTAATTGTCTCGCCTTCTGCCGTACAATACTGGCATAACGTGGGTGCTGTAATCTGTCTCATCTGCCTACCCTGCAAGGGAATGCCGGAGTAGCTATCAACCAGGCGTATGCAATCTCTTGTGTGGCAGGCTTTCACTCATTGCCACTTCACACAAACCTAACTTTTTTCTATGGACAATAAAATAATAAAAACTCGAACGGTCATCATCTGTTCAGAATGACTTTCTGCATCACCTTTCTTGACCATCCTGTAGAGCATAAAATAAATGCACCGTAGAGCTTTTAATTTGTTTCCTACAACCTTGCATGACTAAACTGTAATGAGAATGAGTGAGTAACTTAATGAACGTGCTCGAGTCGAGAACGCTTCAGCAGAAGTGAATTCTCGGCTGAAAAATATTTACACTCAGATATTTACATACAGACTATACAGAGCTGCTGAAACACACGGCGAGGCAAGCCGCCGGCGGTCTAGGTAGGGGACAATTTTTCAGAAGTTTTTGAGATGGTGTGAATGAATATGCTTCAAGTTAGAAAGGAGTTCTAGAGTGAAAACAACAAATACCTACATAATACCTACTTCATAATTATGCTCACTTTATGGGAAAAAAATAATTTATTACACAAATTGGCCGATTCAATATTGAAAACTGACACCACTACTCACTAGAATAATTTTTAGATCTTCCAGACCCTGTAGCACGGGGCGCTATTAAGACGTGACAAGAGTTCTTCGTCGCGCTCGCTCTTGAGACTGCGCGATGCGAGTGAGCGCGATGCTAAACTCTTGTCACGTCTTAAATGCACCCCGTACTAGCCCTTCAGAATCTGATAAGAATGTAGTTTTCCAAATGTAAAACTTGGACTTTTGATACAAATTAAAATGTAGTTTCGGTAGCCGAATGGCACATTTTACGTGATAATCTTTCTTTCTATTCTTCCTCTGAATATTTTCTTGTTTAATACTTTTTAGAACAAAAAAAACCAATACAATATAGACGGCCTAATAGCTAAAATTGATCTCTTCCAGGCAACCTTCAGTTCTAGGAGAGACAATCAAAGGCAATGAGGAAGTTGTACAAAAATATAAACACTAAAGAGTAAACTAATACCTACTTACGTTTAGTCTTATATTAGTTGGGTTCAAGGTATTTTTACGCAATATCCGAGTAACATCCCTAGTATTTACATGTGGCTGGGCTTTTAGCGTCAGCTTTGCTTTTGTGTTTCGGTTCAAAGGTGGCGTGTGTCGGACAGGATGTGGACGCCACTCTGACGCCACTGTTCGACCGGGCCGCGGCGGTGCCAGGGGCTTTTGTCCGTGCAGTTTTGCTGTCATTGGAAAACTTCTACCTAGGTTATCTATAGGTACACCCTTTACCGGATTTGCCTATCCACATTGTTCCTGGATGATGATAAAAAATATTACCTATGTCAAAATTCAAATTTCTACGTTTTACGAAAATAAAATGTAGGTTGTGGCTTTTGATGAAGTGAAACTACTTGGTCTTGCAGTTGCCGGAGCACAGGATTCGAAACCTCCGTTTACGTTGCGTATTGGTTGCGTATCGTCAAATGTCACTGTCAAAATGTAAGGCAAATTTGTTAGTTCCAAAAGTGGCATTTGTTTTCTCCATGTTAGGTGGAATTTCACCAAACGCTAAACGTATTTAGTAGCCTGTCATACGTCTGTCAGTTAGTACAAAATGTATTTAAAATTTGATTTAAATACGTTTAGCGTTTGGTAAAAGTGAACCTTCGTGTAGATTCGAAAATAGTATCGAATCCTATGCTCACGCCTCTGATTCCATGATTGAAACTGGACCCCTGTAAGTTTAATATATTTCCAAATGGTTTTTACGGTTAAAACATAAAAGTATGCCTGTATTTGGGCGATACCATTCATTGAGCGCTGATAAACTCGTATTTAAAAAAAAAAAAAAAAAAACTCGTATTTTTCCCAATCAAGCATGTATATAGCAATAATCATAAACTGTATAATTTGCAAAAAGTATAACATATACATTTTTATTTACACAGTTACAGTAACCAGCTCCGACGGAACCGGTCCCACACCAGGGATTTGCTGAAATGCATTAGGCGAAGTTTCGTTTTATTTCAGAGCACGGCTTAGCCTCCACGGGTCGCATCGGACCATCTGTGATATCATGACAAATCACATCATGTTTAAAAACGAAAGCAACTATTTTGTACGTTGTTTTATTATATAAGTACTTTACTTAATATAAAACAAGTAACTATATAAAATAACTATAATTTATATAGTTACTTGTCTTCCTTTTTGTCTTCTTCCTATCTTAATGACACGACTTAGTAAGTATAATTATGAAAATTATAGGGGAAACCGGGGTAAGATGGGGTCGCGGGGTAAGACCGGGCCCCCCACTTATATGCAAAACTATACATCTTAGGAATCTGAGTAATGAGCCAATAGAAAGACTTAAATGATTGACCTTTAGTGCGCCAGTGACAGTAGGTGTGAGCGCATGCGTTTTTTAGGTAAGCTCAATTGTTTGTTTTTGCGTAGTGTCCATGTTATTTTTGACCGGTAGAAACAACGTCACAACACAGTAAGTAAAACAGTGGCATTTTTGGTAATTGTATGTTTTTATTTAAGGTTTGGTACGCTTTGTTTAAATGTGTGCAAAATCACTTTAACATTGAAAGTATTTTTTTTTATGAATTATGAAAAAAAATATATAACTTGGGGCAAGACGGGGTATTTTTGGAGGGGCAAGATAGGGTACGGATCTAGCTTGGTTAAGTTTTTTTTTTCACCAACCCCATATTTGACATTGTAGAAGGGCTCTAAAAGGGTTACAGGGAAGTTAGCCAAAAAGACAAAGCAGATACTGCCTACGAAAAAGAATAACAACGAAGATGACTGTGTCTACCTCTACTGTGAGGATATCCACAGTCCTACTTTAAATCTAAGGAAAACTGGGTCGGATGTCAAAGGTGCAGGCGTTGGGCTCACACGGCAGGTGCTGGTGTTGACGATAAAGACACAGAAGAAGTGTTGTTTGTCTCTTTTGTGCCCCACATAGTGTACTTACCCCGTACATGGGGCAAGTTGGTTTATTTCCCATTTTTTACATTTCTTAAAATAAGTCAATGGTAATGATTACTTTTTTGTCAAAAGCTGTGCCAAAGTGTTCGTCATTAAGTTCCTAATGAGCCATAAATAATTGATAACGATGTGATTATAAATACCTGTTGTTTTTTTTTTATTTTCCCTTAGCGACCCCGTCTTACCCCGGGTTCCCCTACTTATGATGGTCAGGTTTTAATATAATACCTAATTCAGTTGAAACAGATGGATATACCTACAATGGAGAATGACGATTGAGTAATAAAATCCCATTATTTCTAGCTTTTCGTACATAATTATGTCACCGAACCCTATTCTATTCTATTTTGAAAAACTAGTTTAATTTCCGAACGGAAAATTTGTCAATCCATTGCCCGTTTAGTAGGAAATGAAACGGTGAAGCCAAATGAGCAGTGCATAACCAATACAGGGATTAGTATTGTAAACTATTTATTGGAAAAATTAATTGATCAAATTCGACCTATGTTAACTATTGACTATTTAACCACAAACAGATGAATTTATTAAAATTGTTGAATAATGCAATTTAATGAGCATAAAAGCGTTTCAATCATTATTATTTTGTTTAAAATGTTTGTAGTTGGTACAATTTACGACCCTGGGATGCTCTAGTATCCCATTCTTATGTAGCTACACTAATTATACAGGGTGTTGCAAAAAGGGTAAACTAAGCCAAAACCTACATGTGCAGCATGTTATATTATGAAAATGAAATCAGAATTTCAAAATTCGCGAATTCACCAATAAAACTGTACACCATTCAACTGGTTCACCAATAAAACTGTTCAGAGCGGTAAAGCAGCCATTCATTTCACAGTATTTTATCTAAAAGTAAATAATAAAAATAGTTAATAGTGGTAATTCCCCGGGCGCAAGGGTCGTTATATGGTGGCTAGATGAAGCCGTCCAATGGGAGCCCGGCTCTGACAGAACGAATGCTAAAACCTGCGGCCGCTCCCAGAGGTCCCTGATTGCCTGGTACCCAAATCCGATCTGCTCCTTCTATTAGAGGTCCGTGAAGAAGTTACGGAATCCTTTTTTTAGTTGTGTGAAATATTTACTTATGTATATGTATGTGTACGTATACCTATTAATCATGGAACGTAATTTTTGGATCATACGTATAAGTAGGCTTCTACCTTCTACACAACTAACCGCTAAAGATCAACGTTTTATATCGGTAGTAAAAGTACTTTTATCTGTATGTCACAGAAAATTATACTAGGTAAGTACTATTTTCATACACAATAACGTTTACGTACGTAAAGTACAAAATGCAATCATGATGCATCGAAGCTTTTAAAATGAAAGCCAGCAGAGTGCCAGAGACGGCTGAACAGT
The DNA here is from genome assembly GCF_932276165.1 of Plutella xylostella. Classification (NCBI taxonomy): domain Eukaryota; kingdom Metazoa; phylum Arthropoda; class Insecta; order Lepidoptera; family Plutellidae; genus Plutella; species Plutella xylostella. The sequence goes on along the minus strand of NC_063995.1, from coordinate 5,261,666 downwards.
AAGCCTATACTTCGATAGAAAAGTAGTTTATCATTTTAATTTTGCTCTAGCGCTATCCGTGGTTCTAAAATAATTCGAAAACGAGCTTTAATTTCGTTTATTTTTTTTAAATCTATTCGAGCCTCAAGAGGAGTAGGTATTTATAAATAAAAATTGTTCCTTGAGTTCAATCAGTCTAAATCACAGCGGATGTCAATGCAATCGCTTGAGGCAAATCAGCGCAGGATGGCTAGCAATAAAATAAATGAGTTGCGATCGTATCTCGAGCGATGCCGATGGATGGCGCGGCGGTTCATCGCATGGGGTGTGAAATAGCTGATATTTACACCCCATATAATATGCATGGCATAAGAAGCTGGAATAAGAGGCTGACAGTTTGTAAGTGTTGCAGAGATATCGTTCTTCAATCTAGTGATTCATCATCATCATCATCATCAGCCTATGTCAACCCACTGCAGGGTATAGGCCTCCTCCATGTTATGCCAAGTCCCACGGTCCTGTGCTACACTCATCCAGTTTGGTCCAGTCACTCTCCTAATGTCATCGGACCAACGGGTCGGCGGTCTACCGACTGATCGCCTTCCCTCCCTTGGCCACCACTCCGACACTGCCTTGGTCCATCTGCCGTCTTCCCGCCTTGCCAGATGCCCTGCCCTTGCCCCTGAGATCCACCTCAGCATCGTGATCCGTCTCCCAACGTCTTCAACCTTTGTCCTGCGTCGAATTTCTACGTTCGGGATACGGTCCACTAGCGAGATGCCTGGTATGGTGCGCTCCATGGCTCTTTGTGCTACTTTAATTTTGTGCATGCATGTCTTTGTGAGCGTCCATGTTTCGGCACCATAAGTGAGGGTAGGCAGCACACACTGGTTGAAAACCTTGGTGATTCTCAAGTATTAAAATATACCAGTTACTTACTTCGAATAAGGAGTCTCCTAGAGAGTTTCAAACTATCATTGGAAACACAGTATAATATTCTGAAATCCCATATTACTCTGAATTAAATTCTGTATTGATAATATAATTAATTTTAATAATATTTATGAAATAACGTAGGACAATAGAAAGTCCTTGCGTAGGACTAATGATTGTGTATTTTATACCAAGTCATTTCTTTTGACGATGGCATCACACACCAAAGGTAGGTGGTAGGTACGTTTACTTAAATAAATAAATAAATTTTCGTATGCAAAATTGCAAGTACATCTAACTAACCTCAAATCTAAAAATACGAAAGAATTTGTAACTTTTATGTGACCGAGAGTGGGTGTGCCGAAACTCTACTGCATCACTAACACCAGCTCAGATCTAACGCAAGCTTACACTAAGTACTATACGAATTATAGTTACCTACAGTTACACTGAACTTTAGTACCTACATAGGTATTTGAAGAATAAAGTTCATTAATAATTTGTTTACTAACGAAAAGGCTTTATTTTGTTTGATACGGGTCATGATGCCATTTGGTGAATTTCACACGATCTTTCAATCTGAATAATTTCAGCTGAATGCGAATAAATTACTTGCTTCCACATTTCTTAAGCCCAACTTTATTGCTTGAAAAAGTTAAATAATGAAAAAGGGTAGAAACTCCGAGAAAGGTTTTTACGCTTCCATAGGCGTTTATTAAAATAACTTAAAGAAATCTTGTTAAGGCAGCTGTAAGCTGAATAAAAGGAAAGATTTAATTAGTACTTTCCATCTTCCCCCATTCGGGAGTTACGCCTATCTGCAGTAAGTATTTGCCTAATTCCTAAAGTTTGAGACGAAATTTAGGTATGCTTGAGTAAATTTGTATCAACATTCATTACCGAAATATTGTTGGGTACCAACAATATTTCGGTAATGAATGTTGATACAAATTTACTACTATTTATACTTAAGTAGATTAATACACTAAAATGTTTTGATATAAATAAAAAAGATTTTTTATTCCCTATAAAAATTCATCAGGGATAAATTTCTTTGACACGAAAGAATTCATAATAAAATTCTGTTCGTTCGGTATTTTTATCACACATTTTATGGGCCCTTTAATCAAGTTTAATTTCACGTTTTCGGAGTTTTCCCCTCGTTCCTTTTTCTTTGAGACATCGGACAACCAGCTCTTTGTCCTTTTACAATTTGTTATTAGCGTTTTCAATCGATTGCTGGTGCTGTTTAAAAAAGAAATTCTTGAAAATTCTAAACACCGATTTCGGAAGGAAAATTCAATCAAAGGCCAGGGTGCAGAACAAAGTATCCCAGTTGAATCTCTGAATCGATATTTCTTTAAATAATTTTGAATTAATTTTAAATTTAACGTAATAGGTAAAGTAAGTGGTTAAGTATAGGTACATTACATTTCTCAACTTTGTTTCAAAATCATGTTATGCGACTGATAGATTAATTATGATCGGTTGATAATGTACCTTTGTGTAAGTACCAATACTTACATGTTTTTTTAAATAGCTGAATTCAAAGTAGGTACATAACTCACAACTAGCGACTTGCCAGCTACAACCAGTGTCGTTATAATATTACTATGTTAAGTGCTCTACATGCTACCAGGAAATCGTTCTCGATAGACCTTAAACGGAGTGGTTGAAAGTTAACGCTTCGATGGCTGTCGTAAGCCCTAGCAGCGTCGAGTGGGCGCTAAGACGCTTACGAACCTAGATCCGGGAGACAAGGCACGCCCGGCCGACTGAGGTGTTTACCTGCACTAGTCTAGAACTCTAGATCGGAACGTCACGTCCAACTTGTAACGGGTTTAAATTTAAACCCAGTAAAGTGCAAATTGCTTAGAGACTAGGGATGTTAAGGGTCAATGGACTCTTTCTGTAAAATGGCATCTAAATAGATATTATGTGTATATAGGTACTTAGTTATATTATAATTGGAAACTGTTTAAGTTATTAAGTATGTCTAAATTTATTTTTTATATGAAACTGTTGTTGTTGTTGTCTCAGAGGAAGACAAAATAAAGTCAAGTATTTTTACTTTACAGAGATCGCGATAATGAGCTCTAAATTGTCTAAATATAATTTTTTGTAAGATTTTCCTACGAGCCTTAAGCCTAATCTTTACAAATGTTAATAAATAAAGAAATACCTAGGTACCTACTTAAATTAAAAATGTTAAAGATGCATTCTTCGACAATAGCAATATCTAGCTATGAAAACATCATCAGTAAATTTAATTTAAAAACAAACCTAACCCTTGACCTCATCAGAGAGTCGATACAGAGATAAAGCGAAATTTTAGTTGTGCTCGCGATATGCCGAGACTCAAGCGTCTTGTGTTTCGAGAATAACACTTTTCTTATAAATCTCTCTACATTTTACAACAAATGTACCAACCTTAATTTAATTCAGTAACATTTAATATTTATTTACCAGAACCCAAAATACTGGTAGCCAATAAACAGCATACCAAGCAGAGTAATCACAGTACCTATTAATAATGAATGGTTTAAAAGTGCTGGTGCGCCGGATGAGTCAGAGCAAGAAGTGGGAGCCGCTGGCGAGGGTTGGCATCCTCGGGGTACCCTTCGAGAAGGGACAGAAGAAGTACGGTGTCAGCGTCGCTCCTGCCGCCCTGAGGTGCGCCGGGCTCGTCGAACAACTGAGGCAGATCGGTGAGTGCCCTGAGATATCTTTGCTTATTGGATGTAATTTTCTGATCTAAAAGTTTTATCCCACGTAAGAACACTCTATGATCTGCAAATGATCTCTGAGTATCTTTATGTTTAGGGAATACTATGCATCGAACAATAACGAACGCACTATAGTGTGTGTACATTCGGCATGACATCAGACTGGTCCCTCAAAAATAATACAGTAAACGATCCATGCGTCTGAACTCCAAACCTAAGTACACTCACAACTTGAATAGTTTCACCTGCCATTAACGTTCCATCTTTTACGGGAACTTTTTCATTGCTCGTGAGTATATAAACAAACCCATAACCTCTTCCTTCCCCAGAGGGTCTCGACGTAAAAGACTTCGGCGACGTGGACATCCCCAAGTCCCCGCCGAGCGCGCGTGTGGACAACATGGAGCATCTGGAGCAGGTGTCTGCGTGTGCGCAGGCGCTCTCCGTGCGTGTCGCTGAGGTCCTGCGCGACGACAGGGTCGTCGTCACTATTGGCGGAGACCATTCTATAGGAGTTGGTAAGTGTAGATGGCTCTGGAGTTTCTTTCAGCCATTCTTCTTCTTGTTTCGGGCGAAGGTCACACTTCTTTGTTATCATCTTACACTCGACAAGATACACTTTCTCTAAAGGTCACTTTCCGAATAGGGAGTAACTACATAGCAAGGTATATCGCACTACGGAGTGTGGACAACATGGAGCATCTGGAGCAGGTGTCGGCGTGCGCGCAGGCGCTCTCTACTCGCGTCGCCGAGGTGCTGAGAGATGGCAGGGTCGTCGTCACTATTGGCGGAGACCATTCTATTGGAGTTGGTAAGTGTGCTTGCAATGATAAAATGGCTCTGGAGTTTCTTGCAGCCATTCTTCTTCTTGCTAAAGTCAAGCCTGGCGCAATGGTGTCGGGCTAAGGTACGCTTCATTGTTATTATCTTAAGCTACGTACAAACCGGGCCAACGAACGCCCAACGAACGCCAACGGTTATCCCAAAGATGGATATTTATCATACATAATACTGGGCAGATTGCAGCAACGAAGGTCAACGAAACCCGTTCGTTGGCGTTCTGTAAGCGGCTTTACAACCGACTAGAGATATAGGTACCTACTCTCTCGCTTGCAATGATAATATTATGGTTATGGAGTTTCTTATTGCCCTTCGTGTTCCTAGTCAGGATTGGCGCACTCTTTAGGTTCTAGCTATAAGTAGCTACTAATTCAGTAGGTTTTTTTTTTTTTTTTTTAAAGATTTTATTATCACTCCACAGACTTTATGTCCGTGCCTTTTTGAGAGATCAATATATTGTGAGAGTTTGGTTGTTTTTTATCTTCATCTTTTAACTACTCACTACTCAATGTGGAAGCTTATAATATATATATTTTATCTTTTATATATATATACCTATATATTATTAATATTTTTTTTTTTTTGCACTCCTGGAGGAAAATCTACACAGACACCTGGGAAGGGGACCCAGGTAGTGTCGGCCTTTAACCGACTAAAAACCCCCAGTTGTGCATTTCTTGTTTTTTTTTTTTTTTTTTTTTCTTTTTTTTTTTTCTTTGTTTCACACAGTCACACTTACAATTATAATGGCAACAAACATTTGAAGGGTAGGGCCAGTGTCAGCTGTCTTCAGAGAACTTAACAGACGCCTGTCAGTGGCCACACACTCCTTTTGTCATCGCTGTTGTTTTGCCTGGTGTTAATGTGTGACAGTGTTCTTAAAACTATCTTAATTTTATTGGTTAGTTCTTATACAGATAATATTAATTCATGATATACTATACAATACCTACATATCAAAACTATACAATACATGCTATATACTATACATAACAAAACTATAAAATACATGCAATACGGTTTGGCCGTCATTATAAAATTAAAATCAAAATTCTCCTATTCCGCTCCATTTTGCGTTGCCAAAAGCCTTGATTGCTGGGCAACGACCTCTTTGTCCCGATTTTTTATTGCCATCTTTAGGTTGTACTCGAGGATCCGTTTCTTCGGTGCTGTTATTGCCGTTTTAGCGAGGTTGCCGATAGCGTCCTCGGTGTCATCCGCATAGTAGGTGCAGGCGGAGGTGTGCCTCGACAGCGCCACTACTGCGTGAGGTATGCTATCGTGCAACTTTATTTTATCTTTTGTTTTTATGATAATGACGGATTCGTACGTCAATCCCTGTGCTTCGTGTATGGTTAAGACGCGTGATCCCGTTCCTTCTCCAAACCCTTGGCTGGTCAGGGTCTCTTTTTCTTCCTGTGTATGCGTCAGGAATAGAGTGTTGGTTTGGGATTTTGGAATTGCTGCGTCTGTAAACCTTTTCAGCTGCAGGGATTGGATACGCGTTGTGGCTGCGTATATGCCTGAGTATACTTCTCTTAGGGCGTATGCAACATCCATGGGGTTTCTGTATGAGCACAACAGCTCCTGGGTGATGTTTGCTACCAGTGTTGGGCGACTGTACCTTAGTTCGAATAGGTTCTCTCTGTCTATGTACGGTAGCTGGTTGATGTCTCCGATTAGAGCAATATCACTGGCACGGGACAGGCGGGCGGCAATTACGATTGCCCCGAAATGGTTCATCAGGGCCTCGTCAATTATCAGGCGTTGGCATCCGACATGTTCTCTAAAGCCGTTTACTAGGACTGATGCCATCGTACGTACCCTAGTTCTAACCATGTCCCCGATCCTATGCGCTAGCCTGTTTCGTATATCGACGGCCGCCTCAGTTGTCGTGGTGATAATGGTGTCTTTGCTCACATCGAAGTTATTTACCACCCAGGTTGTCTTCCCACATCCAGGTACCCCGTTCACCCAAGTGATGGTGGGCATCGTCCAGCTATTCCAGGTAGCGTTAATGGTTTCCGCTTTTGCTAGGATTTTGTCCTCTAGCATAATCCTGGTACACTGAGCTACGACCACCATTTGGTTGTTGTGTGGGAGAGTGAGTTTCGGGATGTTGCGTTCCCAGGGCACGAATCCGCATTCCTCGCTATAAGCCGCCATATACGCTCCAGTCATTTTGCCTCTGAGGACTTGGCAACTACTGTTATCGTATATGCAGGCTTCGGCCTCCTCGAGTAAAACTTTTAGCCGGCTTTCGTTCTCTTGCCTGTAGGTCTGCATGATCGTTTTGCAGGACAAGAGATTTACCTGCTTTGTGGCGGTTGTAATTGCCATAAATTCGATGGCGGCATTCTCTAGATGGTCGTTTGAGGTGGTAGCTGTTTTCAGCTTCGGTGGGACCACCTGGCCCATATCCGCTCGAGTAATTTTCCTCTGGGCAAGCCTTTTTCCAGTTTTAGGTTCTCTGGAGATTTGGCGCCTCTCGGGTGTCCTCTGTGGTTTTCCTATAAGGCTTGAGGCAGCTGCTTTAAAAGCCTGGAGGAACCCTTGGACACGCCCTTGCGATGTTAAATTGTGCATCCTCCTTTCCATGTTCCGTTGTTCTGAAGCGGCGACAGCCCCAGCGGTCATCCTCTCCTGTAGGCGTTCAGATCCGGTGACCAAGTATTCGGCTTGTTGGTGGCAGTTGTCAATGCCCCTCGCAAGTATATGACCTTTGAGAAAGCTTAGATCTTCGCCTCTAATTCAGTAGGTTGCTGACCTTGTCATACCAAGGTAGTGAGGTCGAGCTTCATTGTTATTACCTATCATCTTGCAACTGATTAAGCTAAGTAGGTACTTCCAAAAAAGCCATATTTCACATTCCTTAAAAAAACTACCTTCAACAGTCAATTCTGAATCTCTAACTGTAACTTCCAGGCTCGGTAGACGGCCACTACAAAGTGAACGAAGACATGATCCTGATCTGGGTAGACGCGCATGCCGACATCAACACCAACGAGACCTCAGACTCCGGGTCTGTCCACGGCATGCCGGTGGCGCTGCTGTGCCGGGAGCTGTCCGACTACTGGCCCTACCTGCCCACCATGGACTGGCAGGTGCCAAGGTAAGGAGAAAACGGAAAAATGGAAGCGAGCCGTTAATATTCTGAGGGAAGGAAAATATGCACCATGTTTGAAAAAAAGTGTCCGGACAAGACCCTTATATTATTATGTTACCGCATTTACAATCCAAAATCGCTGGCACTAAGAGATTGGACTGTGGCTCTGGCAGCGTAAACCTCATAACATCGTTACACTGGGGACAATAATTTACTCTTAAATGTACTTATACTTTTTTCAGATTTTCAATCAAAAACCTTGGCTACATAGGTTTACGCTCAGTCGACAGTTATGAACGATTAGCGATAGAGAAATATAACATACCAACATTCGCGATGGAAGACGTCGACACGTGAGTAGACTGTAATGATTTATTACTTAACCTATAATCGATAATGTGTTAATTCAGGAGCGATTGGGGCTTTTTTTGGAACTCATAGCTTTAGAGAATCATATTTTCTTCTAGTCAGATCACCTTAATACTTTACGAGTACCTACTTATACCTACAAACATAAAAATACGCCTAAATAATATATTGTAGGTAACTAACTACATACCTAGTTACTAGTTACAAACATCTCCTCAAATTTACGACATCTAAAATTTTTACTTTTACTGTCTTATTCAATAGAGTAAATAAGTTGTTTATTTACAAATCGGTTAAATATAAATCGATTTGATAAACTTCTCTCCCCTCAGCCTATTGCACTACCAATCACTTTCTCGACATCACCAAAGGTTAATTGGTAGAGAATACTACTAGCATTAAGTTCGCCTTTGTACTTATTTGTTTCATATGCAATAAATAATTTATAATAATAATAAATAAGCAATATCCACTGTTTCCAGGCACGGCATCAAGAGCTCGGTGCAGCACGTGCTGCAGCAGCTGGACCCGCGCGGGGAGAAGCCCATCCACGTCAGCTTCGACATCGACTCGCTGGACGCGCTCGAGGCGCCCAGCACCGGCACACCAGGTCTATAACGCTCACTACGATACTGGTATTCTACGCGTGAATGTATGTGAGATACTTCTCGGCGACAAGTCTCTGAGACTAGAGTAGCGGGCGTATCGTTATGGGAGAAGGGCATATCTCACATACATTCACGCGTATACCAGTATCGTAGTGTGAGGCCCTTCTCCCATTACGATACGCACACGCGAATCTAGTCTCGAAGACTAGTCGCTGCGAAGTATACTTAATACATATGAACATATTTATTTTGTAGTAAAGTGTAGATAAAAACCATCGTTGCTCCAAAATGGATGATGGGTACTTAAATGTACTCCATTGTGGGATCTTAATCTAGGATATTCATTACTAACCCACCAAGGCGCAGAGGTCGGTCGAAAACAACTTAGATTAGATCCATCATCGCTGACCACAAATTCGACGTTGTCTCCTGGGCGACGTACCTAGGTAGGGCCTCTTGAATAGTTTATCCACACTGGATGTTGCGTATTGCATAGGATAGTGGCGGGAGAGTAGTGGGCCGTGGAAGCGCTCCACAGACGCACAGAGGTTCAACTGTCATCATGTCAGGCGTGTTTTAAATGAAAATCTGTCCGCTGCGCCCCGGCATAGTGTGCGAAGTTACAAAATACCCGAACCTTTTAGGTGTTACCTATATACATCAAAAATAGTTTCCGGTTTTTTAAAAAAAATATGAATATAACTACTTACATTTTTAAATCACTCATACAGACAAGACATCAGGCCCTGCTTGACTAGACCCGGGGCGGTTTCCGCTTCCATTACCTTTCTAAATCCAAGATTGACAAACTAAACCACTCCAACCCTCTACAGTCCGCGGCGGGCTAACCCTGCGCGAAGGCATCAACATGATGGAGACAATCTACGCCACGGGGCGGCTGCGAGCCGTGGACCTGGTGGAGATAAACCCGGCCATCGGCACCGACACCGACCGCCGGCACACTATCGACGCCGGCCTGAGCATCCTCAAGGCGGCCCTGGGGGCGCCCAGGCGGGGGACCGCGCCTAAGGGCGTGCTCGACTTGCCCAAGCCGACAACGGCGTAATAAGTCTTGTTGGGTTTTGTCGGCGTAGTCGTAAGTTTGAATAAGGCAAATAAAAAGATCAAAAATTGCGTGATCATCTCTTGTTTGCTGAATCACCTGACACTCCTAATACAGTGACTCTTGTGTAAGTATAATTCGGCGAGTTTTTACTTGATGTCTTTCCCAAACTGTATGTTGTACCTATAGGTACAGTTAATAAATGTATAATATAGGTAATAGGTATTTACTGACCTACTGTCTGATGTCGTTAATTTAGTAAGTACCTACTTTACTTCCAAAGCTAATAAAATTGTTTAAACCCAAAGGCTACAGCTATGGTATATTTTCATTCTCTACCTAACACCTAAAAACCTATTACCTAATAGAGGCAGCTACGTGTAACATTATAACCATACACATACAGTCACCTACATATACCCTATACACCTACCACATAAATGACCGCTTACTCCGCTAATTTATTTTCTGCAAAAACACCAACAAATATTAATTAAAATTCAATAATATTTTGCCTCTACTCCATCACACGGGCACGGGTCGCTCGGTGTTTAATTGGCCCCGAGGGTTTAATAATTGGGTAGGCTTTCTCTACCGCCCCGACCGAAAACGTGGGGCGTTATAAGTTATTTATACCTAAGTAGTAGTTTGATGTGAGTGTCTGGATGTTATTTGCGATTCAGGGGACTCGTAAAACGAAGTTTCGGAACATTGCTTACCACGACTCTATCTTGTTGTATTAAAGGTACCGATTACGAGAGTTCTCGTCCGTCCGTTTTTGATGAAGTTGAGTAGGTAAGTAACCCTCCAGTAGGTACTTGCATTGTAGCTCCGAACAGACGGACCGCTTATTAGTTTCATTACTTTTTTATATCCCGGGTAAAGCTTAAAGGGAAAATGTATTCACAGATTTCTACGTACGACTAATGCCAAAAACGGTCGGTTTCCAGGATCGATCATTTCTCCGCGTTAATTATATGAAAATAATTGCTAGCTTAATTAAGTGCGCTGTACATACCGCCTAGGTAGGTATTTACAGTATACAGGGTGGAATTTAATAAGGGAACTTTCCGAAGACAGGTCAATGTACGTTATAAATTAACCCGACATATAATTATCTAGCAGCTTTTACTACCTATAGCCTATAGGTAGGTACTATGGATAGATGATAGCAAGAGAAAAACAGCTATACTACACATGGTACTAACCTAGGTATTTTACTTTAGAGAAAGTAACTTACTTTGCACACACTGTGAGAAGTTCACTAATAATATTTCATCCTGTACAAGTTAGGCGTCGTGCTGAGCCAACGTAGCATGGAAGTGTAATCAACATTCTAATTAACACAGATAATATTAGGTTAGGCAGTTCCGAAGATGGCAGCGATAATTAATGCCGATATTAATGAACTTTGCAGATTTTGATTGCCTCATTATTTAAATTTATGAACATATTTCGGTTTAAGGTTTAGAGTTCATAATTAGTATTTTTTTTTAAAAGCCACTTCCCCCTCTTAAATTATTGTTACCGAATAGCAAAATCCAATTCGACGCAACACAATAGATCATGGACAGATGAATAAAACCAAAAAAATAGGATGTTGATTTTATTGCCGATCACTTCATTTACAGTCCAACTTTAGATGAACAGATGCCATACTGCATATTAGATATTAGACTTTAGGTAAAAATCATTTTTGATACGACTACACACAGTTCATACCTAATGTCCAATATGGTATATGGCCACCATTAGGTCCGCGGTCCACTACCAAATACATACATTCACATCACAACCACACTTTGTGCAAACATCTACCCATTCTTAATTACAATTAAGTATTTAAATATCGTCATATCGATGATTTATTCATGAACGCTGAGGGATGAAAATATTAACATAGCAATATGTTGCTCATTTGGAACAGGTAGGTATGTGAAACTCGGTTTTAGCATAGAATAACATGATTGGCCCTTCATTAGTATATTTAACTAAAACATAAACCCTTCTTGTTTTGTTAAAAACTGCATCAGGTACTATTATTTATTATTGAATATATCTATTTTATACAATTGAATATAGATACGACCTAAATGTAATGAGAACAAATTTAAAATGAAGAAGGCAAAATATATTTTGATGATCAATACGCTTCTTTTATTTCATTTTATTCTCAGTTAATAATCATAATAATATTGTTATTCGTATAGGGATAGATGTTTTTTTACATTGCACTCACTACCACATCACAGCAAGCAGAAGCCATGAAGGCAAAAAATCTAAAGAACCGTCAAAACATAATTAAAATACATCTCGGGAGACAACAATTTTTCTATTTTTTTTACAATTTCACGCCTATTTACTTGTGTAAACAGACGATGATATAACACAATATGTGACGAGGTATAACAAGTCTTAACGTAAGATAATAAATCGGTGCTAGAACATTCTAGAAGTTGACTTGAGCTCGGTAATGCTTCTGGAACTTGTTGGCTCGCACGGACAGCTTCATCTGCCACTTGGCCTGCACCCGCTTCATGAAGTGGATGTCGCGGGCTTTTCTGAAAATAAACACTATCAATAAAATATAACGCTTTTACTACAAAGTCTAGAATGTCCTAAAACTAATGGATTGGGCTATTCAAATGCCTTATGCATCCGTATAAAGTCGATAAAATAAGTTCAACTTTTGTTGTTATAATATTTTTTTTCGCGAATTTTGAAATTGATTTCAATTTCAGGCTTAGATATACCATGCTGCAAATGTAGGTTTCGGCCCAGTATACCCTTTTTGCAACACCCTGTATAAAAATACATTATACTTAATTATATCGTGAGCTATGAAGTAAATCATGGTTACTGAATTATAATTGCATAAATACATTGCATATTTCCATTACTTCCATACTTACGTAAACAGGTTGTTTAGTTCAGTGACTTTAAACCGATTAGCTAATGTTATGGATCGATAATCAATCCAAACAATCTGCATTTATATTAGTCTATGTACTATCCCTATTATTGATCATCAGTAATACGCATGGAAGTCGTTAATAGATAACGACTATAATACTATTTCTGTAAAACTCAACAAAAATATAGGTAAAACGTGACGCCTCTAGCAAGGGCGTTCACGCCACCACATTAAGTCCAGTAGTGGCCGATTTGGGCTGTTGATGATGATCTTTCAGTGGTTATGAATATAAGACACTCTGCCAAAATCCGAATCAGAAACTTTTAAAGTGAAACTCGCGGTTGATACATACTCGATACTCGAGGATCAGGGGGCTCAACTCGCAAACATAAGCAAGCTTATTCCAATATCGTCACTACAAGATTTTCAAGAAAATGAATGAGTAACTAAACGTCACTATACAAAAAGTAACCATATTTTTTTATAGTGACGGTATTGGAATGAGGGTGACATTTACAAAGTGGTCGACATACTTGGCGGCGAGCTCCTGCTCCCGCGGCGCCCAGCCGAGCGCGCGGTACACGCCGAGCACGCGGTGCAGGCGCCGCTCCGACTTCTTCAGCACCACCTGCCCGCCGCCCGACACGTGCTGCTTGTAGTATCTGCAAGTTTACATGGTTGTTGAGTAAGTTTTGAATTGATACTTTTATTGATGAAGCATGGAAAATAAACTGAGCCATACAAAGCACTGTGTCCTAAATTTTGGCCAAGGGAAAATAGTTCCCACCTTATATTTAACACTAGTACCATGAATTACGGGCGGAAACCAATGTAAAAATTAGTATTAAGGCTTAAAAAAAAAAGGCAGAATTTTTAAAATTAATCGGATGAAAGGGGAATCAACATTTCTATGCCTTATGTCCTAGATTAAGCACTAAAACGTAATGATGGTGATAATCATGTACTTACTTCATAAGTGATCGGTGTCCAACAGTAACACCAGATGGAAGCACCAGTTGGAAGTCATCTCCGTCCAGCGCAGCAGGTCCTTCTACTTCCTCGTCTACATCCATGTCATCTTCTCCTTTGTGGTCAGGGTATGATGCGCTGGAATAGTTAGGTTAGGATTACTGTTGGAAATGCAGACCAAATATTTTTTTTATATTGCCACAAAAATTGTTTCGGTTCATTCTATGTCATATACAAGAAAATGCATACTTTACGAGGGCGATACCGAAATGATCGGGAATAGAAAAAAGTACAAAGATATCATAATATTATTTACTTTTATTGTTTTTCAAAGTAGTCTCCGTGACATTCAATGCACTTTTTCATTCGATTAAACCAATCATTGAAACAGTAATTCCAGTCTGAAGTGGATACTGTCAAAACAGCTGATTTGTAAGCTTCGACCGCCTCTTCTGGGCCGCTAAACCGTTGACCACGTAGCATATCTTTAATTCTTGGGAGTGTAAAATAATCATTGGGGCTCAGATCAGGGCTATACGGAGGATGGTCCATCAACTCCACGTTTTCCATATTTAAAAACGTTCTTGTTTTGCGAGCGGTATGAGAGCTTGCATTATCGTGGTGAAGGATTATACGACGATTCGGGTTAGTTTTACGAAGTTCTCTTACGACTTCCGGCAAACAAACTGTTGTGTACCAATCAGCAGTAACCGTCCTTTGTTCTTGTAATGGAATCGTAGCCACATGGCCAGTTTTCGATACAAACGAAGCGACCATTTTTTTCGACACGCTGCGTGAGCGAATAACTTTTGTTGGCTTGACCTCACCTTCGAAGACCCAAACTGCCGATTGATGTTTTCTTTCGGGCTCATATGAATAAATCCACGATTCATCACTAGAGACGATATTGTAGACAGCATTTGAACTGCCTCCATTGAACCGTTGCAGAGCAGATCGACACCAATTAACACGAGCCGACTTTTGTTCCTCGGTCAAACGGTGGGGCACCCAGCGCGAAACTAACTTCTTGACACCCAGTTCTTCATGTAAAATGGTTTGAATGGCTGTCATACCAATGCTGAGAGAAGCCCGAATCTGCTCGTATGTCACATGTCTATCTTCTTTTATTAACTGGCGTACAGCATCGATGTTATCTTGTGTTACCGCTGTTTTTGGCCGACCAGTAGAAGGGACTGTGGTAAGAGAGGAACGTCCACGGCGAAACTCAGAATACCAACGATATATAGTCGTTTTACTTGGTGCTTCAAGTTTATAAATAGAAACAAGCTCGGCGAGACATTGTTCTTGAGATAAACCTCGACGAAAGTTGTGAAAAATTATTGCACGGAAATGTTCCCGCGTAAGCTCCATTTTTTACACCGACTTGTCAAATTCAAATGGTCAATACTCTTTTATTTTTTACTTTTTTTAAAATTCGAAAATGGAATTATGTTTGATAAAACACTACATTTGATACACCAAAAAGGTTTCACTCTAATTTATTCCTAAGTATTCTATTCCCGATCTTTTCGGTGTAGCCCTCGTATTGACATCCTATTCTAATATCAGCTTACCTGTAATCATAATACTCTGCGTATTCAGCTAAGGCCAGGCCTTCGTGTAGCATCTTGCAGTGTCCCTTGCTGACCATGTGAGCGCGCGCCGCCTCCATGGAGTAGAATGTACGTCCTGTCTCATTGCACCATAGACACATGTAGCCTTGCGAGATCTGAAGTAAGAATAGTATGATTTTAGAAGAAGTGTGGTTAGAGTAAGTATATTCAAGATAGGAAAAACAGTTTTTCATGCAAATTGGTAGAGAACAGTAGAATGTTGTGTGGTAAGAATTTCTAACAAAAAATGAGTGGCACTTCCAATGTCACAACTGGTTTCCATATTTTATGAACATGTCAGCTTTGAACCATAATGGAAATACATAGACACCAATAGACATTGTGATATGCTGTCTGCTGCAACCTCATGTCATCTGCCACCAATTTGTACCTTTAACCTGAAATTAAATCACACCACCAAATATACAAGCTTCTATAGCTATTAAGCAACCCAATATTAAATTTACCTTCTCTCCTAAGTACAGGAACAGTCCTCTGACATCAACACAGTACTCAATGTCGGGTATGAAGAAGGAATGCGTCTCGGACATGTGCTTGAGGTTCTTGACGAGGGACTTGCTGTGGTGGCCGCAGAATAGGCAGTCGCTGGGCTTGATCAGCGAGTCACTGCCCTTCATGCGGCACTCATCCCACTCGTCTGAGTCCAGCTGGAATGTAATTAAAAGTTGTAGACTTTGTTGATAAGTTTTAAACTTATTGGAAAAAACTATTGCGGTTTTTATGTGTTTAAGAAATGTAGGAAAATTTTACCTCCTCAATTTCCGAGTCAGTTTCGACATCGTCGCCAGATGCATCAGGGTTTAGAACAACAAATTTTCCAGGTTCAGCAGCAGCAGCTTTTTGTGCTTCCACCTTAACGAAACTATCAGTATCGGAATTGTTGCTGTTTTCTGAATCTAGAAGGTATTGTTCCTCGGCCTGTTTGTGTTTCTTGCTGTTCAAGTGGTTGTTGTAGGCGTTCTTGGTGTTGAACAACTTTGAGCAATACTTGCAATATTCGGAAACGTCGCGGTTCACTTCCTGAGCAGATTCTCTGTGCTCCTGGACGCGTAGCTCAAAATCCTCCAAAGTAATTGGAGGTATACTGGCCACCTTCCTCTTCAGATTATATCTGTGCCAATCTGACTTGTAGTGCTCACGCTGTAGCTCTGGATTTTTAAAAAGCACTTGGCAAGTGATACACGTAAATGATCCCGACATGTTTGAATAGTAAAAAAACTGTGGATGAGTACTAAATAAGTATGAATGAAGCGATGGGTAGTTATATAGAAAAATCTATATCTTAACTGAAAACACAATAAAACAGATGCGCGATGAACGATAACCACACCAAGAAAGAAAATACCTAATGAAGTTAGATTGAACGTGCGTGCATGTGTGTGAATTTGACATTGAGTTGTCATTTAAATATTCACAGATTAAAATTGAACGAAACTTATTTACACTCTTGTAAAAGTTGGGCGAGGCATCAAGGACGTTAAGGTTGGTTTAAGATTATCAAGGGCTGGCTAAGGGTGAGAGAGCTTAGGGCTGGATGAGGTGAAGGATTAGTCAGCTGTGTGAGCGTGACCCTGAGGGAGAGTCGTATTTCTGCCTCGATTTAGGCTTCACGATTCAGACATTTGAAATCATCTCAAAGTTCAATATTTCCACATTATTCAATGACAGGGAGGATGAGGATGAAACCAAGGAACAGTATTTCACTAAGATGAAACGCTTTACCATATTTAAAGTGATTTTGGAACGTGTGTGAGTTTCCTCTTGGTTACTGGGCCCAAAACAAAGTCCTTAACTGGGCCTGAACGTGTGTGTAGAGAACGCATAAACAATATTAATTATGATATTCTGTGGATATTCCTAATGACAATGACACACCATGCAACGTCATACGTCAAACTGTCAAACAAACAGCTGGCTTACAAATGTCAAAATATTTAACAACTTTTTCTTTTTGGAAAACTAATTTGTTTCCTCTATTATTTACAATATTTACGCCCGTCGTTGAGTAAATGTTGTTATGTTCATCAGATTATCTGCCTTGAGTAGATAACATTTATAAATAATAATTTGCACAATTCTAACTTCAGTGAGTTTATTAGTTTCTCAATAGAAAATGTTAGAGACGGACGAAGTAGATGATGATTATTTTACCCCTTTATCGAGGTAAGTATTGACTCCATTGATCCTCTTGTACCTACTTTTTGACGCCCTCTTGCATCAGTGAATAATAATGTGAATAATATTTACAAATAAGTACCTAAGTAACTGTTTTGTTGCTCATCACCTCATCACACTCATGAACCTGTGTTATTGTTTCAGTACATCACTGGCTAACATATTTAGTAAACCAACTGATCCCAGTGAGGAAAACTCTTCCTTAAAGTATGTACCTCCAAAGCCAGCTGTAGGTCCAAAACCAGAAGATGTTAAAAACACTGAATGTGTTCTAGCTTGTGCTCTTTTTGCATATGAGTGGTAATGTATTTTATGATCAATTATTGTTATGTAAAACAATACTTATAATTTTTTGAATTTACATAGTTATTTACCAAAAGTAATATAAATTTTCTTTACAGGTATAATAATGTTTACACTTCTAAAGGGAAACTTGGATTTGCTATCATGAAAATTTTAAAGACAGGTGTTATGAAGATTTTACTTTATGATTCAAATAAAGTTACTTTATCCTGCACAACAATACAGCCATCCCTGAATGTGAAAAGAAAAGGGGACACATATCTCTCTTTCTATGACAATGCACAGAAATATTGGAGTGTTTGTGGCACTTCTCAAGAAATTGATAAAATTGTTCATACATTACAAAACTGTGATGTTACAATCCTACATATGCAAGATGAACCAAAACCCCGGGATATTCCAGATAATTTGCAAAAACAATCATATCCCATGACAATGGAAAGTCAAGATACTAGTAAAGGCAGTGATACAGACTCTTCTGTGAATAGAAAAACTAAAGCATCAATTCTTAGTAGAATGGCAAGCATGGGTCACTCTATTTTACCTCCACAAAGACTGACAGACAGGACAAGTGACTCTTCAGATACAAATGAAACTGAAGAGCATCACAAAGTACTCAGGCATAAACCTACCAAAAGTATTCCTAGAAAACATCAAGAAAAAATATCTACAGACAGTGTAAAGTACTCTGGAGAATCTCAAAATAATATGTCAATTACAAAGATGGAAGCAAAGCCAGAAGACATATCTTATCTTACACTATCCAGCAACAATCTCCTCCCACTACCAAGCACAAATATTATTAGTACTATCAGCACTCCGAATGATATGTCATTGCTAATGTCTGAACAAAGAATAAGCAACAGTGAAATAAGGATGAACATTGGCAGACTAACTGATAAAGTAGACAACATTTTAGATAAATTGAATGATTTAAGAGTAAAAGAGACCTCAGCTAATAACTGCTCCATTGAGATTTATCAGAAATTATTATCTGAATATGAAAACAAAATAAAATTGTATGAAGAAGTTATGAAAGCTAATGGATTATCAGTTTTTGATTTGAAATCATTAGCAACTGGTAATGATACATCCAAAGGTATAAAATCAAATGACCTTCAATTGAATACAGAAATAGAAAATCTCAGAGGACAAGTGAGGGATCTTAAAAAAAGTAATGAGAGTAAAGATGAAGAAATACTAGAACTAAAGAAAGATATTAATCTTATTAATTGTAAACAAAATGAAGTCAATTCTTCCCTGTCTAAAACAAATGAACAACTGATGGCTGAGATCAGAGAACTGAAAATAAAGAGTGAAGATTTGAAAAAATGTGAATCAGATAATAAAATGGACACAAACGAAAATAAAAATACTGGTAATAGAATCAAGGGAATCATGAATGATACATATCAATTGATTGCTGCTAGTTTTGAAAACAATGACACACCATCATATTCTGGTTCACATGTAAGAAGCACAGTAGCAGCAGTGATCAAAAAAGTTACTTTAGAGGTTTTAAAGGAGTAGGTACCTAGGTGATGATGATCACTAGGTATGTACTATGTCAGTAACTAATAGTAACTATGATTACCAGTCTACAGTACAGTGCCATATTGTATTATATGATTACATTCCAGATATATCGTTTTCAGTAGCGTAAATAGGATCTAATAATACTATGTTTATAAAATTATGTATTTCCGAATTAATTTGTCATATCAAAGATTTCTAGACTGGCAGAAGAAACCCGAAAGACAGTCAGTTATTGAAAATTATGAACTAGCAAACCGCAAACAGGTTTTAAGTGTGGAAATAGAAAGCAGGATCCGTAAGTTAATATTTTAACTGGATGAGAGATAAGATAAAGTGATTGATATGGCCTTTTATAAATAAATAGGTACTTATAGTCCTTATTCTTAACTTAAATGTATGGTCATTTTTAAGTTATTAATCCAATTTAAATAAAGCAATATCTACTAATTTAGTTGTGTAACTTATCTTAAATAAAATGTAAATTACCGACCGATTATGTTTTATTTTAACGACAACTTTCCTTTTCTTCTGATTATCCAAAATAAAACTAAATTGAAGGGCGTTTTGTACCTACATACATACCTAGAATTTTTATTTTCATGTCCGCGGTCTTCTAGGTAATAAATAATATATAGGGTAGGTATTGCACAGGTCACTGTAGACCTTAGAGTAGGTATATGCTGTAGTAGACTGATGACTGACCGAGGAAGAGAACGCCCGTGAGGGCAAGGAACACTGGAACATAAGGCCCCCGCGCACTAGGCAGCCAGTCGGGCTCCCATACGCGAGTGCCTAGTGCGAGGGGGCCCTAAGTACTTATGGGACATTGTTAAAGATTTTCAAAATGTTATTAAAAATATTTTACACAACAGGGTTTAAACTTTTTTGTTCTGTTACTCTTTGTCGTTGTCACTTGTCATAGTTGTCATAATGTGAAAAAAAGCTATATTGCTTGCTTTATTTTGTCCAAGTATTAAAATCGTTTAAATAAATTATTATTAAATATATTCATTTATAAACACTTTCGTGGTTCACAGCTTCTTCATGTAATATAGTTATTAAAGTAGTAAATCATTTATATTAACTATGAGTTCGGAGGAGTTACAAACTTCTTTAAAACAGTATACTGAGCAGGTAAACAATACCTAAAAGTAAATTTACATTTTACTACGGAGCTTATCTCGTTATAAATATGTCGGATACATCCATAAGACCTACTGTAAAATTATTATAAATGTAAATGTGTGATTAATTGTTAGTCCTGCTTTTCTATTACTACTACTATTTTCTTTTCCACAGCTTCAAATGATCAAAGAGGCACTTAAAGTAGCTGCTGATACTGAAAAGGAGTCTTTATTCTCTCTGGAATCAGATCTGCAGCAGCTAATAGAACTAACCAAAGAAAGTATAGAAGCAACTCTTTCTAAGGAGCCGCATGTAGAAAAACATACAGACAAGAAGCCTGCTGTACAAGATACTAACAGCGAGTTGGATGATGAATATGCTTTATTTATGGTATCTGAGTTTTTATACTAGCTTGACTAAACTAGAACATGGAATATTAGCCAATGTATCCTTAGATATATTTGTTTTTATAAATTGTAACCTGTTCTATGGCTACAGAATACAACCAGATTTAATAAATATAAGATCTCAAAGCTTACATAAAAAAATAAAGGAAATACCTGATATTAAATGATAGATAGCTGATATTAAAGCATTATGCAGAAGAAGTTATTGCAACTCTAAACTTACATGAATCTGTTGCTGGTTGACCACTGGTAATTTATATGCAATGTTACTAATAGTGCCTAACAGCAGCATTTTTTAAATTTCAGCAAGAGATGGCTAAAACTGGTGCTTATGAAGAAAATACAAAACAAACACCAGAGTGTTCTGATGATAAAAACAATCCAGATGAGAGTGGTGAAGAAAGTGATATAGAGGTAATGGTCATAATTATAATTTTAACTGTTTCTGTACTACCACAAAAACTTAAAACTCGGTTTAACAACCAAAGGGCTCAAAGGGCCTTACCACAAAAACTTAGACAGTATTTAACAGGTGTTTACCGCTGTCAAACGCCTACAAAATCTGTCAAATTTCGTTTTAAATACTTGTTAAACAGTGTCTAACGTTTTTTGTGGTAGCACAGTTTATGTTTTGTGATGGCAGAACACTGGTGATAAGTCACATAGATACAGAAAACATCATTATGATCATAACTTCCCCACCCAGTCTATATGACACATATTCTAAGAAGAGGAACCTATAATATAAATATTGAAATTGTTATGAGTGTTTCATTATTGCACCTATGTTTTTAGGATGAGCTGGCAACATTGCTGGGAATGAAATGTGCTGTGTACCACACACACCGGTGGGGCGGCCAGCCCACTCTGTACAATGCCATGGTCAGCACAGTTGAACCTCGTCAGGATGATGACCAATTCAAAGACCTGCAGGTTTGTTGGTTTTCATTGAATTTATTGGACTCTGAATGCTTTTGTAACAGGGGTAGTTGTACTTACAGTCATAGATTTTATTTTAAACTTATGTCTTGAAAATCAATTGGTATTGTGTCTGATTTTACAGTATTAGAATAGAATAGAATAAAATTTTATTTCAGACTACGTCTACTAAAATTTGTTGTTGTGAACTGGTTAATTATGTTTTAATAATTTCAGGTGCGGGTATTATTTACTCACCCGACACATGCAGAGATGCTGCCGTGCCCATACTTTCTGGATGGAGAGTGTAGATTTAGTGATGAACAATGTAGGTGAGTCCGACTGAATAAGGTCAGTACACTTTTTTTATACCTACTGCATAAAATACATGATTTTATTTAAAACAGTTGTATTTAAATACATAATAATAAACAGAACTAGAGGAATGTGGCCCAGATACCACCACTGAATGTGGCATTGTTTTGCATCACAAATAGATGCTACTAGCTTGATATTGGGAAGAAACTAAAATACTTCTTTCAAACTAAAGATTAATTTACTAATACCAAATAACTTATAAGGTAATTGAGTAAAGTATCATTTACAGATATTCCCATGGAGCAATTTTTCCATTATCAAGTTTGAAAGAAGCCATTGAACCTAACTTTGAATCAGTGAAGATTGGAAGCAGAGTGCTTGTGAAGCTCAAGCCACCTGAAGGAGAGGTATTTATAATTATAAATTATATTTAGAATTTAAAACATTTAAGTACTTATACATATTATTACGCTACGCTTCGCCGACGATATAGTCTTGTTTGCTCCGTCCGCATCAGTTTTGACACAAATGCTACAAGACCTTAGCACGGCCAGCCTTGAGGTGGGGCTGAAGATGAATAGGTCTAAGACTCAAGTCATGACCAATAGCGTCAAAAGTAGGGTCGAGGTAGACGGGCAGAAAATAGGATATGTCGATGAGTATATCTACTTGGGCCAGATAGCATCCTTCGAAAACAGGCAGGACAAGGAAGTCGAAAGACGCATTACCAACGCCTGGAAGAGCTTCTGGTCCATGAAAGATCTAATGAAGGGTACTCTCCCTCTAACTCTCAAACGCCAACTCATCGACATGTGTATTCTGCCTGTCCTAACCTACGGCGCACAGACTTGGTCTCTGACCGAACATCAGAAGTCCAAACTCAAGGTTTGCCAAAGAGCGATGGAGCGTACTATTCTTGGTGTACGAAGGATTGACCGGATCCGGAATACCACGCTACGCTCCTCGACTCGTATCACTGATGTGGGCGCACAGACTGCGAAGCTGAAGTGGGCCTGGGCAGGCCACGTCTGTCGCATGCACCCGGACCGGTGGGCCAGAATTGTCACCGAGTGGGTGCCCAGTGATGGACGTCGGCGTCGCGGAAGACCCAGACGGAGATGGCGGGACGACCTCGACAGGTTTTTGCCTCAATGGCCGAAAGAAGCACTGGATCGGGAACGGTGGTCATTTTATAAGGAGGCCTTTGCCCAGCAGTGGGACACAATACAGGCTACATAAAAAAAAAAAAAAAAAAAAACATATTATTATAATTACAGTCTTTGATCATTCAATCACTATGCTTACCTTACAGGATATAAGTTTAGCACGAAAGTCTACAGAAAAATACCTTTTATGGCACCGAGCAGTGGTGAAAAGTATTGAAGAGGAGAAAAGAACATGCCTGCTGAAGCTGGAGCAAGCGCTTAACACCGGGGAGAAGAAGAAAGCTATCAGCGACGAGTTTACAGTCGCGTTTGAAGAGATATTCCCTTTGAAAGGTGAGTTGATAGGACAATAATTAGTAAATTAATTATTGGAATACTTAACACATTGAATGCCGACTACGCAATATTGCGTAACCAGTGATACGAGGTTCCATTGGTACTCAAAGAGTAAAGTATTATTTATTTGGCGTAAGCCATTATGTGTGTTACTTACCATAATAAAAACTTGCTAATCTTTGATGTTAGTGCAATGAAATTATTGACTGTACTGTTTCATTTACAGACGACGCAGCATCAGACTCGGACTCTGAAGACAGCCTGAGCGATACAGAGTACCCAGAAAGTAAAGTCAATATTTCGACCACGGACAACCAAACCCTTTTGATAGACAGAAGCTTGCAGACCAGTGGCCCGCCCTTGGGCGAATGGGAGCGACATACTAGAGTGAGTATGTATTATTTTAGTTATATGGAGTTAATTAAGCAAGTGGTGGCTACACAGGCTAGCTAGATACATAACAAATTGCTTAAGACATATAAATTTAAGGGAATGAAGGAGTGCATCATCATCACTCACTCCACGTCAACCTTATCACAGCATGAGACCGAAGCTATCTTGAACCCTGTCATTGCTGCGCGCTATGCCGCATTGTCTTATGGGGCCTCCACAACTCCTCAAGCTCTCTTATAATTCGTTGAAGAATGCCACATTCGCCAACAGTCTTCTGTCGCAAACGACTTCGTTCAGCCTGTCCACCAGAAAAAAAAACGCGTCGTTCAACGGCTTTTGGATAGTTCATGCATTATGCTTCTTTCCATGTCCAGGGTATAGGGTCGAAGCTGATGTTGGCGATGGGCTACGTGGCGGGCGCGGGGCTGATCGCAAGCGACGTCATTAGTTACAGCCACCATTTTATATTGATTCTTTATCTGGGGTGCTAGTTAACGCATGTTGCATTCATAAACGAAAACTACCTACCTATCAAACAGCCGTCATTTTGTTTTTCTTTCGTCAACAACGCCTAAATAAAACGCGTCGTTCTCGGTTGTCGAATATATCATACTATAGTATGCTTCATTCCACGTGCAGGGTATAGGTTCCAAGCTGATGCTGGCGATGGGCTACGTGGCGGGCGCGGGGCTGGGCGCGCGCGGCGGCGGGCGCGTGCTGCCCGTGGAGGCGCGCGCGGGGCCGCCGGCGCGCAGCCTCGACCACTGCATGGAGATGGCTGAGAGGGAGAGGGAAAGAGACCCGTTGAAGGTTGGTGAAATTTTGCTATTAGTCCATTATGAATCCAAGTTGTGTTTTTAGCAGCAGTTTTTACTCTTTCGTGTAAAAACTGCTGGACGGAATTTCATTAAATTTGGTATGCAAGAAGCTGGCACTCTGGAACCTAAACACATATATTTTGGTCCATAATTCCCACGAGATAACTTCAGGCGAAGTCCGCACTGTATTTTACAAACGTAGGTGAATCCAATGTAAAATAGCATTCACCTGTTACAGGTGGAACAAAAACTGAAGAGAATGCAGAAGAAAGAAGAAGAGCGAAACAAGAGAGCGTACGAGAGGGAGAAAGAGAGGGAGCGACGCAACGTGTTCAACTTCCTGAACAACACACTTGGAGACAAGTCCGCCTCCGAGCCCACCACAGCCAATCCCATGCCAGACATAAAACAATCGACGAGCAAAGATTTGAATATAGAACAATTCAAAGTAAATGAAGAGACAAAACGTTTAGAAAGGGAAATAGTGAAACTGAATAGTTCTTTACAAAGACAAACCGCTGGCTCTAGTGGTCATCGCGGTATCAATGTGCAGCTCGCTGAGAAAAATAAAGAACTGAGTGTACTCAGAAATAAGGAGCAGCAAATAGCGAAAGAGCAACGACATAGACAAGATAAACAAAAGATGACCGTGTTTTAGATTATTATAACTATAGAGTCATCTAAATACATCTTAAACTGACATAGTTATTTTATCAGACGCAATCGAAATGTAAATTGATTCAAGAGATTGTTTTGTTGTTGAATGTATGTATTTATTTACATATTAATTAAGTTAATAAACTAACACCATATTTTAACTCTCTGTATTTTTCTTTCATAGCTTATCTAAGAAGTTTAGGTAAATGATTAAATAAAACACTTCAGATAATTACAAATTTCTCTATTTACATATGTGATGTTTTAGTTTAAAATAAGCGTACATGGCGTAAAATTACAAACAATATATGAAATATTTTTTTATAAATTAGATATTTGTACTATTAAACACAATATTACAAAGTACTTATACATTGTTAATGGGTTGTAAATGTGTGACTAGCAAATAATATTTGCTGAAATACAATTTCTAAGTTTAGTAGCAGTGGGTCGTGTTGTGAAAACTTAAATTTATTATTAATCTACAATGGTACCTAATTTAGGTAATTAAAATCGAGACTTCAGGAGCCTAAATCAATTAATTAATTAGCAAGCATTCCTTACATAACTCGTAATTTTAGGGAAATAGAACGAACCTTAACTTCATAGTTAACTAGTAGCAGATTAAAAGAAACTAAAACCAGTGTAACAATTTAGCTTTTAAAAAAATATTATTCACTAGTACGTGCTATATGAGCAAGTTATTTGTACTTTTCATTGAAGCAGGGCTCGCAAGTAAAATATAATAAAACATTATCTTAATATCTAAAAGTGAAGCACGATGCCAATACAAGGTAGTGACCCATCCAGTGTGAATGGACATCCGACCACTTCACACATTACGTATTGACACGTGCATTTTGTCATGTTAAGGTTATTAGGATGTTAAGGTTGCTATTACCCGGGCCTTGCTCGCCAACAAACAACATAGTAGTTCCAACCTACACAACTATATGCTTATGCATTGAAAATTCACAATATTAAAATTAACTAAACAAATTCATCACAGAGATTTGCTAAATCCTCATCATTATACCCTAACACCATCACCTTCCATTCTCACTCAATCATTCCATCTTAGATAAAATTGCATTAAAGTTTTAGTGCCTATAGGCAATGGAGTATAATACAATAGAGAGTGCCTAAATAAAAGAGAGACATTCTTTGTACTAAACTAATCGTCTTCACATTAATAAGTACGAATACATGAGACTCTGCCTGAACAAACGCTGTGGGTGATGTTTGTGATGTCTTTATTACGTATTTGTGATAAGCGACCGCCCGCAGTCCACACGTCGCTTCAACACACCATATTGAGATTCAGTGTCAGCGTGAGGGGTGGCTCTGCACTGACCTCAACCTTACAAATACACTGGATAGAACCCGCCAAATTACAGCTCGTTAACTTTAGCTTGGTAAGCTAACACGCTACCCAACATACTAATATCTCCTTGGAAATCAGTGCTGTCTGCCTGGCTACAGTTCACAGCTACACTCATGAGGTGCTGCTATTGGGCACGGCGGTGGCGCGCAGGCGGGACACGACGCAGTTGATGGCGGCCTCGGTACTGTCGAACACGGGCACGCCGGAGCGGTGCGCGAGGTCCGCCAGGTAGTGTCGGCCGCGGTTGAAGTCCTTCACCGCCGTCTCGCTGTACTGTTGGGGGAAATGGTGAAGTTAGATTTTTGTTTTTGAAGGTACTAGAAGGGGTTTAAAAGTATGATTTCTATACTTTTGGTTGTAACTACCTATGTTACTTTAGAGCCGAGTTAGATAATTATACTCTTTAAAATAGTTTAGAACGTCTTTGCAAGAAAAACTCACGATGTACCTAAATAAAAGTAAGACAGTGTTGTTATCAAGAGTTTAAAGTTCAAACTACTTTCTCTTGCGACCTACATAGCTCGTCTCGCCAGATTAACAAACGCAAAACTTTCACTTTATATTTTCTTTTCAAACAAAATATCTTTCATAACTTAGCAAGAGCGCGAATAGACACATTAATTAATGAAAACTTTAGGTATTCATAAGTCACTAAACTGGTAAATAAACTCAATGAGCTGGTCAATGTCGCATCAACATGCGACAAGCAATCATAATCAAATCACAGTATCATCAGATGACACAATCCCATTATGTCCCAGGAAGGTACGGCCTATGATATCAGAGGAGCTAGTATTCAGGCATGTCGTCATGCCGCGAGTCATGGGGTTATCTTTGAGTTTAACTGCCGATATAATTGGTTATTGACTGCGGCCTTGCGAGGGCCATTGTAAAACCATTAGGGTGATGTCATGAAATCGCCGTCAACTTTTTATAAAAATATGCTAGATATCTTGGTAGCTAGTATTTTTGTACTGTAACTGTGAAACTAAGATTTAACGAAATTCATATCTCAATAATATCATATGATTTGCATAAACGTAATCGATCGAGATTCGTCAACATTATGATAGCAACGATAAGTTAATGGAAATGGATGACTTTGATTAACTGTCTATGAAATCAATAGATTGATTAAACAACATAATGCAACAAAGATAAGATACTTAATTAATGCTTATATTCATCCATAGGTAAACCTGATTCTTTATCGTTGATACATAACTATTATTTTATGGCACGCTTTAGTTTTACGGTAGGTCTACAATTTCCTTTCATTCAGCTTTTCCCACACCTTTATAAATGTCCAGTTAGTTTCTCCGTTGCTTACACTACACCTATCTTTTCACACCTATCACACACACACACACACACACACACTGGTCGTATAACTCACCGGGTGCGAGTGGGCGGGGTCCATGGGCTGCACCACCAGCACGGTCGCGTGCGGCCGCAACCCCATGTAGTGCGCCGCCAGCACCATGCTCGCCAGGTGCGGCGCTTCTCCGTTCAGGGAGAACACGAGCATGCGCGAGCCGAGGAGCAGGTCCTCGTCGTATGTGCCTGGGGTAGGAGTTTGAGATTAGTGTTTGGGAAGTTGGGCAATGAAATGGGTTTTGAACAATCTGTATATTTATTTATTTATTCTTTTATATCGGTCGGGTCGGGCCGTAAATGTGGCGCTTTGAAACTAACCTATCTTTTAACTTATCAAATAATCTAGAGACTTCAAAATTACCAAGAAATCACAGTATCATTCACAAGTTTCACAACCCTTACCTACCTATGTACCTATAAAAAACATTACCCTTCTCCTTCGGCAGTCAGGTAAAAATCATTACCTTTAAAAGGTTGCGGAGTGACGTCCTCATTAACCGTATAGAAATCCGACGCGCTGAGCCGATCCGACGGTTCAAACACTTCCTCCCTACTCTTATCTCTCAGCTCCACTTCTTCATCGTCCGACAGCCGCGGCTGGTCGTCCGAGGGGTGTGGCTTGTCGTCGGAGGGGCGTGGCCTGTCGAGCGAGGGGCGGGGCTTCTTGTCCGTGCGGGGGGACTCGGGGTGCGCGGGGGCGGTGCGGCGCGCCGGCGCGGAGAACATGCGAGTGTAGTCGTTCACGCGCGGTATCACGTATGTGAATCCCTCGCGCCGTAATAACTCTTCCGGACGCGTTTGGCTTGGCTGTTGGGAGAAAATGAGAATTTATAATTATGAAAAAAAATAAGTTTTTTTCTTATTATTATAGCATGTAGAGAGCGGTTGCTGCTTCGGCATCAGTCCTTAAGCATACATGACTCAGAGGCCCTCTGGCAGCTAGAAAACATCTGACAGTCTGGTTGCCCACTTACCCGACAACTCCCTCAGCACAAGCTTGCTACCCGCAGTAGGTCAGCGTGGTGGACTAGGCCTAAAACCCTACCTTCATTGGAAGGAGACCCGTGCCCCAGCAGTGAGGACGTGATGGGTCGTGATGTGATGTGTATATATAGCAACAAGGTATGTACTCACGGGGAAGGCGCCGCCCAGGTACACGTCGTGCGTGGGCGCGCCCAGCATGGCCGGCAGCCGCTGCAGCCGCCGCTCCGTGCCCGGCGTGAACACCGAGTCGCCGCTGCCGGGGCCCTCCGTGGACTCGGTGCGGTTGCCGCCATTCTGTACACAACATTTAGATTAAAATAGGAACACTAAAGAAGAGGGTATGTTTTTCTTTCAAGCCACAATGTAACGCAAGGGCTTTGGATATAGAGGCAGAAAGGAGATTCTACCAAAAAATTAGCTGAATAGAAATCGGAATGAGGTTGTGAAGTACGGCTTCTGTTCTCTAATGTTCTGTTGCTTGACGAAATACGAAGTTTCGGAGAGCTGTGAACTAGACCGCTAACTAGAGATAGAGTCTATATCTAGTTAGCGCAGCAACTCTCCAATAATTCGTATCAAGCAACGTTACGATCCTTGGATCATTACGTATTACCTACAGTCCTACATACCTTGGGTATCAAGAGGCCGAGTTTCTTCCCGCAAGCCCGGAGCCGCTCGTTGTGGGCGGCGGGCTCGCGCGTCGTGGTGTCCGCCGCCGCCGCCGCCTCCGCCTCGTGTCCGTTCACTGTTGACAATTATATATGAAAATACAGTCTTGAGATTGAAGTACTTACTTACTTAATAAAGAGTTAAACATGCAAAAAAGGCAGCTGAAATTTAGAATTTGATAACAATGTTGAGCGATTATGAATTAGCTAATAAAAATCCATAGTAAAATCATTTCGAAGCCATTCACGTACAACTGAAACGTAGATAGTGAACGAGATAAGAATTGAAGTGCTAAAAAAACAAAAAAGACGCAAAATAAAACAACACAATGCGATGAATCTGCAAAATGTGACACCTGCTATATGTTCTTTCACGAATTTGCAAAAAAAAATGACGACGACGGCGCAATCAAATAAATAAGCGATGACTGACTTTTAACGATTACATACAGTATTCGACACATAAGTTTACAGCTGTTAGGTTTAGGTATATTTACAGTTGCCAACTCCACTGTGTGTACGCGTCAACAAATAAACTTTTTCTTTTTACGGATTGTTTTCACTTCAGTATACTTGTATGTCGAGGTACCACGAAACGAAAAGGTATGCCAATCAAATAATGGCAAGCTCTTTGTATTTATGTAAAAAATATGAAAGAATGGCAATAAATTTGCAATGGGAATCTATCTGTATTGAAAGATCGAGTCTGCAAGTCATGCGCGCTGAAAGCATGACCATTATGTGTATGCGATAGTGAAACCAACTTATCTGATACCTAATCGACCAATTTTTTCTCAGAATCCTACATACATTGAAGTTTTCTTCTTACGCTTTTAGCAAAAGTTGACAATATGATCGAAGTAGGCCTGATTGCAAGATAAGTTGATTTCACCACCAATACAATAGCACGATACAAGCAGAGCGTGTGAACGCACCGCCGCTGAGCCGCTCCCGCAGGCCGCGCAGCGCCCGCCGCAGCCGCGCCGCCACGCCGCCGCCGCCTTCCAACACACAAGCACTGACCTTACCCAACACCGCTAATACTAATCACCTGTTGTTTACCTACTCAGCGGAATTATCATTGTTTTGCCTACTCAAGCGTCTGCGGTAAACGCTTAGGTAAGTAGTGCAATTTTGATGAGCACGCAAATCATATTTCATTCTATAACTGGAACGTGTGAATTTAAATGCTTAGTTATCTACTTTTTGCATTATTAGTAAGTAAATAGTTTAGTTACAGTTCAGCTTTAAGTTTTGATGGGATAACTTACCGGGATCAGCGGCTAATTCGGCGACGGCCGCGCAGAAGGTCTCAAAGTCGACTTGGTCGTGGCTCGCGAGGCAGCGCTCGGCGCGGTCGTGGGTGGCGCGGGTGACGTCACGCAGCGCCGCCGCGGCCGCCGCGCGAGGCAGGCGGCCCGCGCGCCCGCCGGCCGCGTCGAAGGCCCGCTTGAGGCGCAGGATGGTGTGGCCCAGCGACTGGCGCGGGTGCGTGCGGGCGCCGCGCAGCACCGCGCGGGCGCAGCGCAGGGCCGCCGGGATGTCGGTGAAGGCGGGCAGCCCGCGACGCTCCACTGCCTCTTGGAGGGTGGCGCGCGCTCGCGACAGTTCCACGTACTCTCTGTAAGTAGGAGAAGCCTATCTTTAGCTCTTGTAATGTAACTTAAGGACGCCCTTAGAAAGGTTTAAGTTGATGTGTAAAAGCAGAAGTAATGTCACGCTTGTCGAATGGGACATTATGTCCCACAGAGCCGTTGAGACAGAGTACGTAGAACTCACTGGTCGCTGATGGTCTCCCGGGCGATGGTCTGGTGGCGCGAGTAGGGGCGCAGCACCAGCAGCAGGTCGCGCGGCGCGGCGGCCAGGTGCGCGGCCTCCACCGCCGCCGCCACGGCCCGCGTCTCGCTGTCCAGCACGAACAGCAGCGCGCGCGCCTCCGCCTTGGCGCGGTGCTCCACCTCCATCAGCTCCTTGGACCAGTCGTCCACTTGCTGGAATGGACATTAAATAATTATTTGAAATGAAATGCAAATTGAAACAAACAAAAGCGCATCGCTGATAGAGTCAGCCTATTGCGTATTTTATTACACTATTAAATAACATAAAAAACACACCGATTAATTGCAAAGATAACTAAATAATAAGTTTATACATATTTTAAATTTGGTTACAATTATAGTCATTCAGCATTCTTTAAGTTACTAAGAGCTAAGATACTGGAGTACAGATTAGTCAACACTGTGGAATTTGAAAAATATAACGTATAATATTATTACACATTTTAATAATTAATCGTTCAACTTTAGTTATACAATTATGCATACTTTATAATATAATATGATTAAGTAAAGGTAATAATATACTCGTTCCCCTTAGATCATTATTGATATCGAATGCATAATAATTTATATTACAATCGTACCCACTGTTATATCATAGATTGTCATTTGACATATTGCATAAAAAATATGTACCTAATCGCAGTTAGCTTGATTATTTTCCACAGTACCAGACAACCTAATTATGTTTTTTGCTTACTTAGAATCCTACGATGACTATCAAGTAATTATCTTCTTATATCTATTCAAAGAAATCATATGACCCATCGCTATACTTAATCAATTTTAGTCATCATTAGGACTCAATCAGAATATTCGCGGCGTCAAACATATTCATTATATTTTAAACTCGCCGCCGAGAATCTTATAAAGCCAGTTATTATAATAAAGGCGTTGAATATTAAAGAGACCAATCCCACACAATACGCAATTAATTTGGTACTAGAAATTTGTCACTGTCAAGTTATATGTGTTGTGTATATAGCAAATTATATTGGACCATAATATCTGTTTGACCCGTAACATTAAAATTTAGGTAAGTACCAGTCGTTTATAAATCTAAAATATTTATTACTTATTGTAATTTATATCACCTATTGTATCCTTAAGCCTACATCAAAATAAAAACACCAGCCTATTTACTATAAAATACTTAATTTTACTCCTAATATAGAGTTCGTCGCGTCGTCAAGCAATTTGAATTGAAAATTAACAAATCTTTATTAACTCATTCATATGGCGTCATTCGGAATAAATTAAATGGTTTCGGTAGTTATACAGAGATCGCGTTCCTGTAGTGAGCAAGGCGTGTAGGTGTAGTTTGTAAAAGGCGTACCGAATTCTTCGCAACCATCACAAAATCACTCAATTTAGCTGATAATTCGTTATACCAATGAAGTCAATAATCTTTCGGTCAAACCTGTGATGTTGAATGTGATCTCAAAATTAAACCACGCAGGTTTTTTAGATACAAACATCAAATGTTTACCTATGTAGAGTACAAATAATAATATACAGGGTGATTGGAAAGTCGATGTATTCCTTCAAATGGGTTATAGACTTTACAGTCGATTGAACCCCATAATGCTTTATCCGAAACTCAACCATTTCTGAGTTATTTAAGTTTTTTTTTTTTTATAATTTTGCCAAAATTTATGTTTAAAAGCCAAATATTTAAAAACTAACCATTTTATTAATACTTTTTTCATTGTTTTGCATCAGTGACACCCTAGTTAACTAATTGGTTCTACCTTTTTTGGCATAAGATTTTTTTGCCTAATCTCGTATTGCATAGTAACGTTTGGTCAAAGTCTCGTTACGCCGAAAATCGTATGGCATAAATCTCGTTTAGTAAAAAGTTATTTCGCATAACATTGTTTAGCCTAATAATGGTATGGCCAAATCTTGAATAGCCTAATAATGCTATGGCATAGGTTTATACAAAGTAATAATATTCGTTTGGCTTTAACTTTGACGGAGCGTCTCCCTACATAGCGCAAACTGGTGCCTTGTATTGTTTCCGCTGTTTGGAAAACGCTCCGCTCCGCTTCGCTGCGCTCCGCTTTGGTTTTGATGAACATTTGCACCTAACACGCTCCTCCTCGCTTTGCTCGTCGTCGCACCTATTTTTAGGTTTCGATCTCATGAGGTTTGTAATAATTATATTGGTCGTTAACTTTCGATTTTTTGACCATACAATATCGTGATTTTCGGGATGTAGGAGAAAAATACCACAATTTGTACATTTACTACATACTTAATATATTATTTATTAAGATAAAATTAGGAGAAACCAGATTATACATAGGTATAGACGAACATAAATTTGAGCAAACGAAACTTAGGTGTTTAAAGATTGTGCCTAAAGAGTTTTAGACGAAACGAGCCTTATGCCACATAAGTCTTGGCAAAGTGATGGTTCGGCCAAAAAAGTTTAGACCATACGAGTTATGCGAAATGAGTTTTGGTCAATAAAGATTATGCCAGATGAGCGGAACCCTAACTAATTATAATCATTAAATTTGCAATATTCAACTTAATTTAGACACAGTGCTTCAAAATAGATGAAACATTAAGAAAATTTTACGAAAGATGAAAACAAAAAAGCTAATTTAAAAAAGAATTTTATTTGACAATTTTTCAGGCACTACAGCTTAAAAACATAATCAATTTATTAGCTTTAAAATGACACATTCCAATCTAGATAGATAGATAGATAGAATACACTTTATTTGTACACCAAAACAGAATAATAAAATTAACAAAATGTAACTTAATTAGGGTACAAAAGGCGGTTTTATCACTAAAAGCGATCTCTGCCAGACAACCTTTGGATGGAGGGAAACAGAGATTAAGATTGGGTGCAGTGTACATGTTAAAAAGGAATGTAGATTATTTAATATACTAC
This sequence comes from Plutella xylostella, assembly GCF_932276165.1. Lineage (NCBI taxonomy): Eukaryota > Metazoa > Arthropoda > Insecta > Lepidoptera > Plutellidae > Plutella > Plutella xylostella. The sequence goes on along the minus strand of NC_063995.1, from coordinate 5,227,214 downwards.
ACACTCACTAAAATATTACAAATATACTTAAATAGAGGTAGGTACATACTATATTACATAATAATACATATATATTATATAACATACATACAATATATAAATATAATAAAAATCTAAATCTTTTCTTTTGAGGAACCGCGATATAGCAGAACAATAATTATTTTTAAACGATTCGGACCCATACAAAGTCCAGTTATAAGACTTTTAAACTTAAAATTGGAACAAATCTTGTTAGTTTCCCTACTGAGATTTGTCCGCCTATGGAGTAGTTTTGGCTATATCTTGGTGATACCTTAATCGATTTTAGATTGTAATATGCCATATTAAAGCTTATAAATTGAATATGTTTTTAAGCTGTAGTGCCTGAAAAATTTTCAGATAAAATTCTTTTTTAATTAAGCATTTTTGTTTTCACCTTTTGACACATTTTCTTATTGTTCCAATTATTTTGAAGCACTGTGTCTAAATTAAGTTGAATATTGCGCAATTAATGATTATAATTAGTTGAATAGGATGTCACTGATGCAAAACAATCAAAAAAGTATGAATAAAATGGTTAGTTTTTTAAATTTATGGCTTTTAAACATAAATTTTGGCAAAATAATAAAAAAACTTAAAACTTAAATAACTCAGAAATGGTTGACTTTCGGATAAGGCATTATGGGGTTCAATCGACTGGAAATGCCTTCGACTACAACCCATTTAAAGGAATACATCGACTTACCAATCACCCTGTATAAATTTTTAGGTCCGCTATCTCAAAAGACAATATGCTAGACATTGCTCTTAGCTATAAATAAAATGGGTGCAGCAATGCACCTCTGCCTACCCCGCAAGGGAGTACATTAGTACAAGGCGTGAGTGTGTTTTTTTTTTTTTTTTTTGCTCTTAGCTATAAATACTCCCTTTCGTACTACATCAAAAATAAAAGACACGACAGATCTGGAAATCCTCGATAGGGCCTGTTTCACAACGTCTAGATAATGGCTAGGTACCCGTAAGATAAAATACATGCTGTTACTGTCTAAAACATAATTACAGATACTAACAGCTTTTCTTTTATCCCACAGGAAGCCATCATCCGGACATTGTGAAACAGGCCCATCCCCGAGTCTCCTTCTAGAGGTAAATAAACTTGCGTTCACACTCACCGGGTTGAAGTACGTGATGCCCATCTGCTTGAGCATCGGGATGGCGATGTCGGAGCGCCACGTGGTGGGGTTGCACGAGCCGCCCAGGAACACCTCGCACGGCGCCGGCGACGCCTCGCTGCCTGCGCGGGCGCACACGTCAGTATAGTTATACAGGTAGAATTTAAAGTCGGGGTAAATGTGCTTTCATGGGCCGCAAGTTTTCGTGTGGAGATCGGTGGAAACGAACTGGCAAACGTAGCATGAGATGAGACGCTCCAGTCGGCGGGGACCTTAGTAGACATGGTATATCTACGATATAGTCGAGGGCAGTGATGATACTGATGGTGGTGTACTGTTGTGTTGCTGCTTGGGAAAGCCCTAAGTTTAGCATTGGACGAATTACGCGTTTAGGTCAGTAATTTAAAACCTCAGTTATTATAACTAAGTACAGTCATTACTTTTTGACACTATAGGTGGGAACCTATTAATGGCATTTCCGTGTTTTGTTGAATTTTATAATATTGTTACCATATAAGTTCACGCAAATGCTGTTGGTTCTCCATGAACAATATAAATAAATAATCCTCGAAATATACTATTTAAGGATTCAAGGAAGGCTACGTTGTGTTTAAGGATTTGACCATATCGAAATGTTTTAAAACAAGTAAATAATAACAATCCATATTAGCCAATAACCCTGGCCCGATACCGAATATTGTAGTTGCAACACACAGGTGACATCATCTGTAGCAGTGCAGACGACCTGTATCATTGACTGTATCATTTCAAGATTTACTACGTGTTTAATCTGACTTAATGGGGAGATTAGACAAATTTACAACATAATATATCACTCTTAATGGTGAGAATTAAACGGCTCTACAAGTTGCGTTAACCTTTGCATCAAGTTATACAACATTTGATGCATTTTAGTAACAACAGAGATCTTCCTCCTCTGTAACACGTGTATGCGAAGTATGCCAACGCTTTCGTCTCTAGATAATACCTACATCACCTAGCCACTTCCTATCACGTTTAGCGAAGCGTGCACGTCAATGGGAACTATAACTCCGTTACACCACTGATGATGCAAATGCACATTAGTTGAGGAATGTTTTGAGTAAACAACAACACACATTGCAACTGGGTACAATGTTTTCGTAGTACAGAGTTTGACCCTATTTCGAAAGATGGAGGCACGCGAAAGAAGAGCGGCTAATTGGTAACAATTGCAGTGCGGCTTAGCACGCAATACCTCGTGAGTAGCAGGGCCGCCATAGCGAACACTACCCCGTGAGTGGATCGTGTCGCAATGACTCGTAGCGTGCCCGTATAGTACCTTCGCATGGCGCAATGATGGAATAATAATAACAGATAATAACTTGTCACCGTCTAATGTGAGATAAGTTAGTTGGATATATCATATCTCGAGATCCGACCATGCGACAACCCTTTCGAATTCGAGGTGTTTTGATAATATGCTGCTCTATTATACACCATGCATAAATCAATAAGAAAACGGTTCATTAAGGCACAGACATCTTGAAAAAGGATTGATGTGGATATCATTTCTAAACTATATTATACGAGTACCTAATACACATGTTCTAACAGATAAATATGATCCAGGTGATATTAGAAAGCCGGCAGGTGGGAGTTCGCTACTTTCGTGTCTACATGGCCCACTTACCCGCACAGGCCATTAATGATTGATGAGTATCGAGCGAGTGGGCCGCGCGAGTCGATGGACTCTCCTATCCTACTTGTGACACCCACACATACTTTTTGTGACTGCCAAAAAAGGTTAACCGATACACAATCATGTGATATTGACAAGCTGGCGACAGCATCTAGGACCAATGGACAGCTGGAATTAATTAGGATAGGGTATCTACATTCGAATTTTATGAGAATAATTTTATTATACCTGAACAATGGGCTTTTCAACTGCACATCATACTGATGACACTGTTCTATCAAATGAAATCATCTGCAGCGAATCGTTATGAGTAAATGTGTCAGGAGTCAGGAGGTTGTTTGGAAGGCACTTGTTTACAAGTCACCCCTTGTTAGTGTCATGATGTTTGAGAATAAAAGCGCAGAATCTAAGAATCCAAGTTGTATTCTAATCCTGATAGATGGTCTTATGCATATTTATGAAATGATAGTTAATTCATAAAAATATATCTAAGAATTCAGACCTCCCTTAATAATTAAAATTTAGCCTGCTAGAAGAATGATAGTCCAAGCACCGTAACTTACTAAACTACTAGACAATTTCCGAAAATACAATAAAACTTGCGTTTCATTCATGTTTACACTGCCAAACACAAAACAGATCCAAACAAACACAGCAATCCGTTTCAAGAACTTTGTGCACTGCCAAATTCAAAATGTAAACACAGCACGTTGAATGTCATCCACCACACATCCCGGCTTCCACCAACGAGACCTTCTACTGAACAAACTTTTTATGCAGAACTTTTGCCAAATGCCTATAAAAACATGAACTATTTCAATATATTTTTGTCACTGTTTGATAACTTTCAAGAAGAGAAAAGCTTAGGGAATCGCACGGAATCAATATATTTTTCTTCGCATAACCAGCCTATGCATTTCAATCGAATCCTGAGGGCACTTATCATTGATGATTCTTTATTGTTTAAATATAGTAGACGTACAGTGCACGATCATGGTAGTGGGCGGCATGGCGGAGCAGGGCCGGTGTGCACGGGCGCGCTCCACGACGGACTGCCAGCCGCCGCCGCCGCCGCCGCCGAGCCGCGAGCGGAGGACGATTCCGCATTTTAAAATATTCCGTTATTCCACTACCGAGACACGATTTATTGTACTGTGTAGCATCATCTCGACTGTTAGCTGATTGATCCGTGAGCGATTACTAAGGGGGATCACTCAGGTCCTGACGTCATTTTCAATTGCGTTTAGGAACTAGGAAACCGGTAATCGATGAGATAGATCGATTAGACAATTTACTTGCCGTAATGGTAACAGTATGTCCGATAAGGGAATATCCTGTTTATTTAGCATAGATAATGTAAATTATGTCGATAATGCATTGTAAATCTTAAAAATATTCATCAAGTTGTTGTTTGCCGATGTGATGTTTTTCGCAATTAGTCTTCCGGGAAATAAGGAAGTGAGCATTAATTTGTCTCGTTTTTCCAAGAGGTGTTTTTCTTTGTTTCGGTCTACAACTCAACCTGTTAAAACACGTGGGTAGTAAGTAGTTTTACGTTTACAATCATTTTGACATTTTAAATAGTAAGATTGATGTAGGAGTATTTTTAGGAGGGTTTTTTAGTTGTTTTGGGTTACTTTTAACATGACAAACAAAAACGACTGCGATCCTATACCTAAAAATAATATACTCGATATGTATAAGCTCTGTAATCCGACTTAAATAATCGAAGCACATAAGCTTAGTTTACAACATTTGAAGGTATGTCCACGCGAAGCCCATCTGGAGAAGTCCAGCATAGTCGTGAACTGGGCTCTTCGGATGACTTCCGCCCGCCGCGTATAGCCGGCGCGGAAGACGCGAGGCCGCCGGCGTCATTACAACGCTAAATCTCTGCTCATAAATGTACAACTCCCCTTATACGGCGTGCGGAATCTCACGCAACAGACATTTTCATCGACTAATATGGAAATCGGCCGTATTTTAATATTTCGCCAACAGCGGCGAATGCTTTATTGCTAAGCTTACGCACATGAACTGACAATAAAATATGAATTGCCAACACATTTCCGCCCGTCTTGTTGGATATACATAGGTCAATCCTACTATTAGACGTTACTCATCAGGTGCACGAGCTGATTGACGTAACCGAGACGCATCAGAGTTGGGTGCAAAATACAACAAAGCTGATTAGGATGTAGCTACAGAATGCAACGCCCGTATTTACCGACGATACGCGAGGAATAGTAGGTGTAGCGGGCGATGACGGTACCCCTCACAAATTCATTTCCACATCAATCATGCGAATATATGGTGAGTATGGCGACGATTGGCTGATGCCAACGAGAAGCAGGATGACATTGCCAAGCAATACATAAACTATGGCTAGAATAGCTGAGGAGACAACACTTTCATTGCCGCTTTGGAGAGAAGCCATTGTCCCGCAATAAACTAGACCGTGCATACTTTGGCATACGCCAATACGTAAACACTACGCCAATAATTTGATAATTCCTATAAATAGATTCATAATAATTGGATTGGTTAGATATTCGACAATGAAAAATGTGTTCATTAGTGAATAGCAAAGTGCTTCTATACCCAGTGACTATGCATAACTGGGCTATAATTGCATTCGCAACGCTCAAAAGCCTATTATTATTTGCATTGAAACTGATATGAATGTCTCCGGTAGGCGTCTCTCTGGCTAGACGGGTACTGTGCTAAATATTATACTGGCGTATGTGATAAAACCGCAAATCTCGGTGGCGATGGCGGTTTACGATTGGTAGGTACGCTATTCCAAGTCTATTTTTATGTGGGAGTAAACATGTAGTATCGAAAGCTACGCTAGAGGGACTGTGTTCTGTCGCGATATCTGCGGTGGCGTATGTGACGAAGTGGCGACACTGAACTTATAGCCGAGCGTGATGCGACTACACCGACTATTTCTGGACTGGTAGTACCGTGCGAAATGTTTAGTCAGACAGAGAACTTTATCGAAGTGAGCAGTCTGGTCTGAATGCGGGCGACCTTCCGCAGTGCGTCCTTAAAACCAAAATGGCCGGCGAAAGCTCACCGCGGAAGTTATTCTCGTTCCCGCTCGATCTTGTGGAAAATGTGAAAATAATTTTGATTAAACTGCGCATTCTTACCGTTTACGTGTTTGCACGCCGCTTCCTTGTCCGTACTCCACTGCGGCGATTCAGGTTTGGGCGGCGCCCTGCGAAATAATGGCTCAAGTTTAGAAAACTAGTTTTTTAATCAAATCTATATTTATACTGACACGGATCAAGGCATTAAAAGTTGGGATATTCATTAATGATTCGCGAAAAAGTCATTGCTCGGCAATGACGTAAAGGTTCAAGACCGGTTAAGCGGCTATACCTACACCTACTTATCGTCATCGAGTCAAATTAAACTTGATTCATCATGAACTTGAACCGAATGATGACAAACACATTGTAATTACCTTTATGAACCCAAAGTAAAAGGCTACCTTAGCGTGATGAGGCAAAGCTTTTGTTGCAGTTCTGGTGACGAGGTTTCCCGCCAAGCACCGGTGCCAACTGAGTCACAACATGTCAGCGTGTGTTTAACGAGTCTCATGCTCTCATATCCTGTTTAGGTTCCAGGACCGCCGCCGCCGTGATTTAGACTGACGGCGCAAAGTTACCTATTCTCGGAAACAATGCGATGCGATTGCGATCACACGTTCTCGGAATCGTAGGCTGACTGACCACTACGTGAAACTACTATTGCACAAACATTACAAATTGTGATATGAGAGGCTTGACTGAGCTGGCACATGTTGCCGGTGATTTTTCTTTATCTCAAAATTATAAAACGAGTTGCCTAATTGCTCTGATTGATTTTTACAGCGCAAAGAATAATATAGCAGAATTCGGCTCCTTTTGTATTTTCTAAGATTAAGGTTTATAGAGGTATTAATCATCATCCTAAAGGTGCCTATAGCAGTCCACTGCCAAAGCACGTTACTGGACGCGATCTATAGCTTTCCGAGGTAGACGTATTACCAATAACCATATGAGTACCGTTCATGCTACCATAATAATATGAGTTCTTTTCAACCTTATTCACAACAAGCTGTTCCCGCGAGCTTCGGCTTAAAAAGTTTTCCTGTGGGAATTCCGCGATAAAAAGTAACCTATGTGTTAATCCAGGGTGTCTGTAAACTCCATATCAAATTTCATTAAAATCGGTTCAGCCGTTCACTAACAAACTTTCGTCTTTATAATATTAGTAGCATATACTCACTGCCTCGCTTGCCGCGAGCATCGCCTCAGCTCCGCGGCGAACACGCTGAACTCCCCAAAGGTGAGCGTGAGCGACTTACGCCGCGTGCACTGCCGCGCGCACACCAGCATCTCGAACACTGCCGCAAACAAAACACGCAAGATATAGTAAAGTGTGTAAAAAGACGGTGAAAAGCACACATGTTTAAGATGGTAGGGGAACTCATTCAAAGCCATTGGGCTCATACCAGGCGGAGCTAATATTTATGACGAAAAACGAAGTTTCGGAGCCACGCGCGCGCGAGCCACGATTCTATCTCGTTGCATAAAACGTACCGATTGCACGACAGCTCTCGGTCCTTCGTTTTTCATCAGTATAGAGTACCTAACCCTCCAGGACCACTAACCTCTACTCTACTACGTTTCAGTCGACGTTAGATGCAAACGGATATTTTCCTGCAAGGACTAGAGTGAACTAGAGTGGTCGGCTAGACGTAGCTAACTTATAAACAGTAATATCTGTAGCACTTGCTCGTGCGCCTTACTATTTAAAAACATACATTTTCTATGTGATAAAGCGTCTTGCGTCACGATGACCTCATCAATTACTAAATCACTGTGCAGCTCGGCTGGATAATTGCGTAGGTAAATGAAACGAAAGTCACCAACAATTATTAAGCACTCGTTGAAACTCAGTTGTTGAATGGAATTGACGCTAAGTGGCCACAAGTAGAAGGCGTTTTAAATAAAACGTTACGTGGGCGTTCACTCATATGCGAGTACAACAACAAAGGGTTATAATATGAAGACGGGGTACGTGCGAGACGAAACTGCATAAAACAAATTCCTGATGCATGAACACATCGCGGCCTCTGATCTGCTCCAACGTCCGCATTTCAGTTTGATGCGATGATTTAATAACACGTTGCTGCAATACTAACAATGGAACCCTAATTGATGACCAAACAATGCAACTATGACACGGGTAATAGAGACTAGTTATTCCACCTTATTAAAACATTATAAGGGAACGACACGCATGATAAAGCGCCAATTATAAAAACTCACGACTCGATCATAATTATAGCTAATATCAATAAATAATATCAAGTTTACAGAAAAACAATAAGATAATCGCATTAGTAACGCAGTACGAACAGGAGATGAAGTAAACGAAGCAAGTTCTGAAGTCAAACTTGCTATTGGTCATCGGTGAGCAATAGGGGTGAGATCACTTACACCTGTTGTTGTATTAACTCAGATATCGATCGCTACTCAAGCGATAACAGAAAAATAATAACTCATCCCTATGTCTTACACGAGGCTTTATACATAGGCTGTATGATAAATAAAATAATGAACAAATCAAATTGATATATTATGTACTACTAAATGTTATTAATGTGTTATTGATGGCGTATAATTCTCAGTATACCCCATCAAATTATTTTTTCATCATGCTTCGTAAGATGACTTTTATATGCATAGCTTAGTTATTATATTGCGGATTTGTGGACGTGTTGCTCTACACTACAATGTAACAAATGCACTTATTATCAAAAGCGGCGCGCGCGCAATCGCTGCTGAATGAATAAAAACCATAAACAGTGGAGCATTGATTGTTAGTGGCAATTAATTAGGTGAACCATGTCCGAGTTTATAGCTATTGCTAGATTTATGGGCTGCAAACAAAGTGTGGGGGCGGGCGAGGCAGTAAATATTGTGTGACGCGTGCGCCTCGCCTACGATCCGCACTTTGAGATTGCCGCTGGGCGTCCCATGATCCCCTCAAAACTGCACAATAACAATAACTGCACTACAAATAGAATGTAATGCCCAGAATTAATACAGCGGCACGTTCACAGGTCCTCTAGCTTTATCTTCTCTTTACATCTTAAGTGGACTACCGTTATCTCGGATATCTCCTTGAAATATTGTCCTAGTATTGCAACTATAATTTACCTAATTGATAGTTTGTTTATGGCTCTAGCAAATTCATTATTTTATTATTCCAGGGTAATATCAAGAACTTGAACAATAAACGGGTATTTAATGATCATGCAATGGACTTTAAGCTATTCGCACCACGTCGTGTCACTGGCCATAAACGATAAATTAACCTTTTTTATTTGCATATAAAAATGATCTCATAAACATTTAACGCTATACTTAGCATGAGCCGCATGTAGTGATTACGAGCACTTAGTTGCTGATAGATCGTCTGTAGATAAACAACTAAATGCAATAATTAAATGACGTGTTTATCAAGATTGTGATATTGGAAATTAAGTCAGAACGAGACAAAGAAGGGCGTGTGCAGCCAACAGCAAGTAGGCTATAGAGGTGAATGTCAAAGAGTTCCTTATTAACAATATGAAATAAAATGTTTAAACACAACGTTCGCTTCAAAAGCAATTTTAGGGATTGAACGCCTACTCTACATATAGGGAAGTCTGGCGTTGGAATAATAAAATGTTGTGTCTTGTCTTAGGCAGGTACTTCAACTACTCCAGATCACATTATCTCCTTAATAAAAACAGACACCTTTTGTGAATAACTATTGGTTTACTCTTAGATCAGTGTGGTTATTCAGTATATCATGACGTACTTCTAATATAAACATAGTGAGTGCATCATCAGCCAATAGGTAAGTAATCCGTGCTTTCAAAGCCAATCAATAAGATCACCTTTAGGCGCCTTTAGGTGTTACGACTTTGAAGACGGTCCACACTTAATTCACAAATTTAAATATGCTAAACAATCCAAATGGAGGAGTCACGAGGCTATTGTCGAAGCAAAGTGTACGGTCAGGTGCCGAGAAACCTGACCCCCCGCTCTTAGTAACAATGCTTCTGAGGGGGTCAAGTTTCTGTGCCCCTTACTGAGTCCTTAGTGAGTACGTACCTTGAGTCTTAGTGGGATATAGTTCTATGTCGTTGAAGAGGCTCTGGACGCGGTCGGCCGGCGCGGGCTGGTCGGGGCGGCCCACGCGGCTGCCCCACGCGCTCGCCACCTCCCTGCAACAAACAAACGTTTTGTTAACACGACTTGTTCAGTAGAACTTGATGTAGTACAGGAATTATGTGTTGTGGATAGGGAAGATAGTGTGGAGTGAATGAGGATAGGATGACATGACGCACAAAGTCGATCCTAAATAAGGAAAAGGCTAGGAAGAAGAAGAAGGATAGGGAAGAGAGTACAAGACATTCACATTGGTTTAGGCCAATCATGTAGCATTATAAAAAACATAATAGATAATATACAAGAAGAGTTTTTCAGTTCTTTATAGCTTCAGAAGACCCACTTCAAAAGATATTTCTTTATATCATAATCATCATTCATCGTTATTGCCTGAAGTACCTACTTTCAGGTGAGGAAAATAAGATCAAAGCCAACAATATCAGTCAGCCGATAACTAATCAAGATTGCTCAAGACGAAACGAGGCCATGGCCCTTAATCCTAGTTGTTGACGTCACAGTGTACCTACGTAGTAAAAGAGAATTCAAAAAATCGTGAGAGCTCGGAAATTATAAACAGAGGAACACCTGTAGCGCAAATAGTTGTAAGTGTAAACACAGCGGACGCAGCGCTGCGTCAGTGGCAGCTATGCGCAGACGTGGTTCCGGCCAGCCCAGACTAAATATACGGGGAATGTGGCGACACCAGGGCGTCGGGTTACCTGCACCACACCTGCCCACTCGCCGCCGGGGTTCCCACGAGAAACATCAATGGACACATTCATGATGACGACGAAACTACGGTAGACGCCAACGATACGACAATGTGTAAACGATCGCATAATTTCATTAAAACATTACGACACGTTTGCGAGACTGTTACTACTCAGTATTCCCATTGAAATGCCAATCAATATTTCCCATTACTAACATCCGTAAAGCTTACGGTTATCTCTTGCGTAACTTACTCATTGAATTGGTTTGGCGAGGAAAACTTGTCACACTGGCAAAATAAGTTGTAGAGACATCCTCTGACGATAGTCAAACAAGAAAAGTAAACTAATAATGCGAATAACTTCATCACTTCCACGATTATTAGGTAAGATAACTGTTTACAGATTGTGCAAAATGGTAACTGAATGAACGGAAAACACGATAAAATAACTAGCCAATGGATGTCTTTGTATGTACCTAATTATAGTGTGTAGGTTGTTTTGTTATTGGATAAAGTATGACGTGATCGACAGGAGACAGGTCTCGGTCTTGACCTGTCTGATAACATCGAGGCACCAGTTTTCAACGATAAAACATTAGCTACAAGAGTTTTCACAAAAATGTTCTTGTGAATGTTGAAGTTCGCAACACGCATTGTATATTATTTAAAATCTAGCAGTCTTTATGTTATCCGCCAACATTTGTTATTTGTCTACATTAAAAATGTCAATGTCTATTTCCATTGCAATATACAGTTTGTTTATTTTGGTACTTGTCGTTTGGCGCACGCTGGCAACTCAAGGCCCCTGTAGCGGGCCGCTCGCTTCCCGCGTTTGATCGTCGCACTCGTAACTAGCAAATTAATGAGTCACTGATGAAAATACTGCGTATTATATTCGGGCTATGGCGTAGTAATGGCTCTCCGGGACATAATAGGAACGAGAACCTTGAGTACATGGGATGAATTTGTGGCCGAGTATTAGATGAAGCTAAAGTATAAGTGGCATCTGTGTCGAGGGTCTCGTCATAGATTAGCATTTCAATGGATCTCAATAAGCTGTGTCGAAAGATTTGCTACTGGAGAGTATGTGACATAGTTTAACGTCCTTAACTTTCATAAAGTAATACATTAACAGCTTTACTTTCAAGTGAGTAATACCTAGTTTTTATTAAGCATAACATACCACTAATGAATTCCCACAGTACAGACATAAAGCTTAATTAATCCTTTGTTTAATTATTATGATTCATTAATTTTATAACTTTTCTAGTAAAATACATAGTAAAAAATGTTCTTAGAAAATTCTAAAAATGCAATAAATTTTAATAGCAATAATGTCAAGACCATGGCAACCACAACAGTTTCTGAAACAAACATTAAACCCAATCCAATGAATCACAATAAAAACCAGATTTTGTAAATAAAACTACAGATAACAGTCCGTGATTTTAGGAAACTTGTAGGTATCTACGTCTTTAGTTTCGCATTTGTGCTGCTTATATTATGTGATGTGATGTTTTTTTTTTTTTTTTTTTTTAAATCTTTATTTATTAAAGAGACTTAGGTCACTTACAATAAACTGTGACCATGTCAGATGTGATGTTAATTACAGGCTACGAGCACACAGGGATAGGGACATAGTATCCTGACATCATAATAAATTAAATTCAAAACAGAAAACACTGTTGCGGGGATTAAACATTGTTGAGGTGGAAATACAAATTAGACTAGTTTTAATTTCCGGAAAGCATAATATCCGGTCATTACAAAAACCTACATTTTTGGAAACGAGTCAACATAATCACTCTTTCTGGCAATAATTCAAGACACAGCGATTCACCAGCTCATTGACACCTGTATACGTAGAAGTGGAAGTGTCTTTCAGCACTATTCTCTCACAGAAATCAATATCAACTTTATAGCTAGAGACGAAAGTACGAGCCTCCACGTATCAACTTAATACAAGCGACGCAACCTCGGCAGCCAACAAGAGATACTAATTTGCTGGCTATATAATCCAGTTCCAACGGTGACAAACCCTAGTATATGTCACCGGAAAATACTAGAGTAAAGAAAAGATCTACTACTTAATAAATTGCCTGAAATGTTGTAATCCCGCATCAAATTTAACAGTAGAAAGCCACAATTATTACAGCGCTCATTAAAAATTAAAGGTGAGGTATTATAAGTAACCGTAAAAATTTAGAACATTCATTTCAATCCGGGTAATAAAAACTTAAATGCAAGAGGTCGTCTATCATTGAGCATTGGGACCCCTGAATTCCGAACATAACGGTACTTTTGTCAAGCTATTGAAAGATCGGATATAACATCGATAGTAGGATTAACTTATGTGCGACCCAGCCAGCAGCGGTCGTCTGTAAAAATACACCATGACATCATGGTGTGTGAGCGAGAGGAACACGGCGTAGCGCCGTCCTCCTCGCACCCATGGCGGTTATAAATACACAAAGTGCATTTACTCCTTTCGTGATACGTTCGATTTGGTAGTTTGGCGTAATCTCAACTAGAAGTTTTCTGCTATAATGTGGCAAGTTACTTGGCGACCCTCCTTGCGGGGTGAATGAAGTGGCGGGGGCGAGGTAGCACGACATGCTACACACGTAGAAAAGTGTGCCCGGATTAATCTCGCGATAGCTTGTAACTATTTCTGACGTAAGTAAAATTTTATTCTATGAGTGTTCCCGTAAATGTCATATTTAGCTTAAAATTTATAGTTTGACAGCATTAAAATTTGGATGTTTACCTTCAGAATATCTACCAATTTGAATTTATTTATGTAAAAGTGTTTTATTTTATAAATCAATTTCCATGTCACTTTCATGTTCACTCTCTGTTTGAACTTGTTCATCGTCGTCGTCGTCGTCATCTTCATCATCGTTTTCATTAACTTCAATTATAAATCTAAGACAAAAACCAAAAAACATTATACCTACTTTGAAGTATAATGTACTAGAGTACGCCAGTCATATTAGTTCAGTGTACACCTATAATATTTTATGTTTAATTTACATTAAATTATAAATAAACAATAACATACCTGTCCAATACATCGTCAAATACTCTATCAGATTTATAATATTCGTCTTAATTTTTTATGACATGGTCGTCACAATTTCTCCACTTTTCAGGCGAATAATTAGAGAAAAGCAACTCTAAGTCTTTTATCTCTTTATCTAAGTTAGAGTCAATCGACGTTCTTGCGAGCTCGCCTTTCACGTACCGCCACACAAGTTCAATAGGATTTAATTCCAGGTGGTATGGGGGTAGGCGAAGCACGACATGACCATTTTCTTTCAAAATTTAATCAATTTTGTAATTTTTCTCTGTGTTTTGCTCATTAATTACTTTCATTAAATCACATAAATTTTGGTTGCTTTCCTAGTTACAAGAACTGACAACTGACGCACTGTCATATGGACTCTTCGTCTTTGTTGTTTACTTTTTCGTATCTGACTGCGCATGCGCAGTACCAACCTTTAGCCGCGTAGCATGACTGATCCGGTACGCTGTTCTACAAGAAGCCCCTATATTGAGACATTATACGATTTGTTGTTTTTAACGTTATTTTGTTGACGAATTATAGATACCTAATAATAATATAATGATAATATTAAAAAGGCCTCAACACTCATCCTAAGACTAATGGTCTCAGGATCAATGATCTCATGTGGGTCGCACTCAAATTATGACAGACTATATAAGACATGTGGCCGCCTCGGCTGCGCGGCCGAGACTGCCGTAACAATGACATGCAGTGCACGCGTTGCCCTTTACCGCGACCCCTCCCGCTACCCGCTGTCGTCTTGGGTACCTCGTCCCCTCCGCGTCTTTCACCCCGCAAGGAGGGTCGCCAAGCAACTTGCCAATCTATAGTTTTACTGTATCACGCTAGAAGCTGATTGGAAGGTGTTTTAACTAAAATTATATTGAATATTTTTAGTGCACCTTTGTTGGCTTAAATGATTTAGGTACCTTAGTAATTAATTGTTTGCTAAATATATTTAACGTAGGTATGAAAATATTGAAATACCCATAATGCGAAATCTTATAATGACTGTGATTTACATAGTTACTTGAAACATGCTCATTTGCATGATACGTGGGCAGGTAGCATAATTATGTCGAATTTTTACTTAGTATTTGAATAAAGGGCATGAGTGCGTAATTTAAATTTTAAATCGAAGGTAGGTTGTAGGTACCTCTACTTAATTTCTTAATTTAGTTTCCAAATTTGGGATAAAACATTAGCTTTAAACCGTCGATGGAATTCAACGTTACGGCTGGATAACGGAGTAAATGTACGATAATAATGAGGCTACAACGAACATGAAAGCTTCACAGCAGTGACTAAGCTTTTGTACCTGACGTCATGTGGAGTTGTTGACCCGACGTACTGGCTGTATGGCCTCTGTACTGACACTTTGAATTTGAATGACAGGAGATCTTTTATGGTCAACTAATATCGGATAATTTATTTCGCACATTTACAAAATATGATGGGTAGACCAGGCAGGCAGTAGGCAGCTGGTAGTGGCTGTAGGGAGGTCGAGGATAAAGTGATGTTTTGTTGAGGTGCTCCTTGACAGATGGATACTCAAGTACAGGAAAGATTCTAGCTACGTTCTTTCGAGCATGATGACCAGCTACAAAGGTACTCATTTAAATAAGATAAATGGTAAAAGAGCAAACAATTGGCGTGTCGACATAATTAGCAATATCACCTCAAGCTGTCGACTGTGACCCGCGCGGGTAAACAAGGCTGATGATGTCACCCGCGGACCCAACCTCTACTTCCTAATTCAATGTGAGTTGTGCCGCTCGGCCGACGCACAATGTATGGTTTCTGAAGCGATACATTTTACTGACGACGGATTACGATTGCTTTTATTAATAAAAGCTTAAGGAATAGCTATAAATATCATATAGCGTAGAGCTTTTATAAAGCTTCGGTGGCATAAAGTTGTACCCATCAAAGTAATGGTACCGTGACTAACGGTAACCTTAGATAAGATAGCAATCAGCGACTATCGGTAATTCAATACAGCTTTTTGCTACGAAGACAGCACACAGCTTTGTTGCGGCTTTCAATAACATGAACCGATCGTAAAGTTCAACGCCTGAACTTCAGAGTGGTAAAGGTCAGTTCCATCAATAGATGGAAAGGTTATTTTCAGTCTGCCGTTTATACTTTATACTATCGTAGCTAATTCGTTACACAGAAAAGCTATGTATGTATGATTAATAAAACATAGTTTTTTGCATCACATAATGAACTCACCTGGCCAATGTTCCTTTGAGTTTGACGACGCCATTCGGCTTGGTAGACATATCGACGTCGATGATATCATAGTGAACGGCGGTGAGGGGCTCCGGCGCTGCGGGGGCGGGCGGCGGCGGCTGCTGCGGCGGCTCGCACGCCACGCGCTGCAGGCGGCAGGCCAGCGGCGCGCGCTTGCCCTGCACGCGCGGGTACGTGTGGTGGCGCGCCGGGCCCGCGCTCGCGCCCTCGCTCCTCCTCTGCTTGGGCAGCGTGCGCGTCCACAGCGCGCTCGCCGCGTTCTTCAGGTGCGCCCGGAATCGGCCCCCGCCGCCCGGGCTGCCCAGCACTGCGCTCTCCATGGCTACTAGCCTGCTGGTCACGCACTCACTGTATACTTGGCAACATGTCTCGCTGGACACTGCTAATTAAATATCACCGTTCTGTCCGACTCATATCACCAGTCTATTTATTTATAGTTTTTTTAATCACTGTGAGGTCATCTGTATAATTTAATTTGTTTCACCGTTCACTTGCAGTTTTTTAGTTGGTTTGCTCCTATCATGGTAAGCTGATTGATTTCTGCTCAAGGAATTCGGCTATTAAGATACGAGTAGATAAGGGTAATAAAACATAAGTAATACAACTTTTGTTTTATTACAAGTTGGATAAAGCGCAATATTCACTGTTCTATTACGAAAACCTGACCCATTTAACATTCCTATAGAATTTTGCTAACTACGTGAGATAATAGAGTGATAATCTGTGATAAGTAGATAATGATTTGATAACTACTAGCTACTACTCCGAGGGTGTATGACCTTTCAGAGATTGAGAGCATATGGACGAATAATAAATGGCTGCTGTAAGCTCGGACGTAAAACTAAAGAATTGCTAAGTAAATAAATCAGTTTGACGGATGATATCATTAGTGCCGCTCCGGAGCGGGCGGGAGCGGGCCGCTGCAGCTCGCAGCTCACTTTGTGTGGGCACAACTATTTAAATGGGATATACATGAACACTTAGCGCAATGTTTGCATTTTACACCTCTGCACGGTAAGGCAAACAACCTTGTGGATATTTTCTCTAACCAACTATAGCAACCGCTCGAAATGGTCTTATATTGACCGCTTCAAACCGTTTAACTTTGAACATTGTTGGGTATATCGATGTAGGTTTGTTGATGAGAATTGTTTTGTTTGTTTGCCGCGGGTGGTGTATGGTGCAGGGTAGCGGAAGGCTCGCGGGCGGGCGCGGGGCGGGCGGCGGCGCGCGGGGGCGGTGGGCGCGCTGACATCACCGGCGGAGCCAGCCACTCTTACATCATCAGCGACCGCCTGAGAACCGCCGCTCGCCTCACGAATCAACGGTTCTCATATCGAAAATTAATAACCGACTGTACTACACATCTATGTATCTACCTCGGAATAAACTCCAATAGGAATAAACTCCAATCGTGTACACTTGGTTCTTCCATAAACAAACATAATATAATAATATGCTATCATCACATTTATCGAGTTAAAAGGTGAAAGATCGATTGCTAGGTAACCTTCTAATTAAAATCAGAATAATTTCATTTGAATGAAAGGGAGTCATGTGCCGTATAGTCTTTTCAAATAATGTACACACTTACTCATTGTACCAATAAGTATCTACATAAGGTATCACGTTTATAAAAATAGGTGGCTTGTATTTTCAGATGTTACATTAATTTACTTTCAGTGTAACTATTAACGTTGCCCCTATAATGGACATTTAAACTGTCCGCACACGCGCATTACATCTATAGATATATTATTATTCCGAAATGATGTCACCGTCTATTCACATCAAAGTCACAAAAACTAATGATGAGTGTCGCATGTTATGTCGTGATGTGTGTTTGGGAAACATGGAGCGATCTCTGCTCATTGAAACAATAAGTTTTTTGTAAAAAAACAGAAATCAGTCGCAAAAAGTAAATTAGCAAACACATTTTGTCATCTTCTGATATAGAGCATTATAATTTAGTAACGAAGGATCAAGGTTCTATTCGCCCACACCGCCTTTTTAACAGAATTTTAATTAACTGCCATCTTGTTAATAATTATGTATGGGTTAAATTGATCTTTCTAATCAAACCTTTACCGAAAAGGTAAAATACCATTTAATTTAACTATTAAAATGATGACTCAGTATATTTGAGTTTTTTGGTTAGTAAATTTAAATAAAAATATCTGTACATCCTGTATCACCCATATGATTTGTTAATGAGTAATAACTTCAAATAGTTGAACATATTACTTATCGAACTGACGAAGCGAAGATGACACAGAAAACATCTTGTTACACGCATATCCTGGTATGAGTAGGATGAAGAAAACCGAAAAACGAGCCTCTATTTAGGTGCCTACTACGTCACAAACTGACAATGCTAATAATGTGTGAGTGACATGTGATGATAGTGTCGGTCAGAACTTGGAACGCACAACAGTATTCCATAATTCTCACGGCAATGATGTCAAATTGGTTTATCAATCTCAGCGGACGGATGTTGAGCTGGAGCCCGTGGGCGGTTGCCCCAGCCATTCGGTTCACGAGACGCGATGCTATATACATACACAACCACTGTACATAGGTCTAAAATATCATAATGAACCCATTACACAGAATGCGCCATTCATTAAAACGACTGCTACTTGTCTACAATGGAAAATTGCAAGTTGCGCAATACTAGTTTACTAAAGTCATAGGATAACAGGTTTTGTCCGCGGCGTGATCTGGACGCGGAACTCAGATCTGAGAACAAGATTCAGAGCCGACACTCCTCATCTAGCTCAGTACTGCTTCGAGGTACATTCACAATGGACGACCGCCCGAGGTCGGCTGAGGCAGATCGTTCATGGGCCATTGTGTCCTCGTTGATATGCTGCTCCAAGACATTCTTCGTATAATAGCATCTAACGAGACTACAATGCTGATATCACAAAGGAACCTCTTTGGACAGACGTATTAAAGATTAAAGTACCTGGCTGTAGAGCAAAAGATGAAAATTTATGAGCAAATTCCAATGGCAGGATGATCTTAATGTCCATTTGAAACGTAACACCCCGGGTGGGTCTAGTGATAAACTTGTTTCTAAGAACGAGATGGTGATGATTTCGTTGTACGGAATCCGGAAATCTCGAGTCAGACCTCTTTCGGGCAATAGGTATTAGGTAGATGATTCATTGGGCAACAACAGCTACGCAGCTAATTCTAATCAACGAGTATCTATATTTTGGCAATATTGTATTTCCCAATATCATGTATTTTAAAAAATAAAATCTTACTAGTCACTTATAATGTAGATATCGAAAAAACCCTAATGTAGAGTTTTTGTATCTCTAAGTGTAAGTATACATAGATCGTATCTTTCTTTATCTATCAATATCAATATTTATCAATATTGTATAATATCGCTCCAATATCTTCATTATAATTAGTATGAGTCGAAATCGAAGGATTCATTGTTACCTACTAAATTTACCTATTATTTATTAATTTGTACGTTAAAAAAGGCTAATACATCATCAAAAATGCACGGTAAGAGTTCCTCACTTAATAGCGTCTTCGTTAAATATTGGACCTACATTATACACGCTTCATTGAAGTACTATTGTACCGTAGGCTTATAATTATTGCGCTCTTTTTAGGTATTTCCATAAATTAATGTAAAAGGAGCATTGTCGAGTGTCCATCCATCCAAACGAACATCCGTCTATTTTCCCAGTAACGAGGTTCACACTGTAGCAGTTGTTCTCATGGGGCTATTCTGGGAACAAAATGTAGGGAGACGGAAACATAGATCTACTGGATTGTGGTCATAACACCTCTTATAGAATTCGGGTCAATATAAATTATTATTATACCATATGGTTTGTAGAATGTAGATAACTAACTCTATCTCTTAACTTATACCGGTGGTCCCCTAAAAGCTAATAGGTACTGTATTTGTCCGATCAAAGTCGAATTAGGTAATTTTAAATATCACATTTTGTTTTTAAGACATAAATTGTGCAGTCCACAAATCATGAAAAATCTCCTGTTGTTGGTGATTTGATAAGATGATAAAGACGTAACTAACTACTACATAATTACAACATAACATGTTGCGTGCCTATTATATATGTATATTTATAGTACAAGTTGTTACCTTACCATTATATTTAATTAAATCAATTACATTTTGCTCGATAGATAAGTAAACCGCGACACTGATTGCATTGTATATCTACCAACCACTATCGCTTGTACTAATTTACTTAATGAATTATTTATAAGTACAATTACAAATAGTTTGGAATCATGTATGCCTTATGTTGGTCATGAAAATAATAATAATAATATAATTTGTTCCAGTAACAAAACAAGAGAATCAAACAATAAATACAACAATAAGTTATTTGCTTCTTCAAGGCCCGCCCAGTAAATCTGACATAAGTAGAAGAATTTGCTAATTTAGAAATAGTGTTTCAGGCAATACCTATACTACTTAACCTATAAGAAAATCTACTGATAATTTTCCAAGTAAACAAAGCAGAGCAAATAAGTATTTGACAGGGCTGAACCGAATAGACTATTAAGAATACAGTGTGACTTGCGCTTTATCCACCTCCTTATTCACTACAAACCGGCGGCCGCTTCCGTCGATTACAGCACGATGTTGATTTCACACAGACACTAGAGTTTCGGGAGTTTTTTTATTTATTTTTGTAACTAACGTACGTGTAATGCGTAGACATATGGCGCGCACGAAGCGAGTGGAGGCACTGAGGCGCTGATCGCGCAGCACTACTGCCGACCGCTTGATACCGTACGATAGCAAGCGGTCGACCCTCCCCCTCCTACCACGGCATCTAAAACAACACCTCTACAAGGCACATTCTGACAGCAACTCTCCATTCCTCCATACAAAACAGTTAAACGAAACGACATTCTCAAATCGCTTGAGGTAACGTGGTATGGGGCAGTAGTGTTTGTTCGCAACGCAAACCATTGTTGGTTTGACGCTGATAACAAGCTCAGTACACCTCCATCCGTACATAGAGTAAACATGAACACGATAAGTAAACAAACTAGCGAATAAGGTTACTATAGAAAACTACTGCCCTAACGGCAACACAACTGTCATTTTTAACGATCGTAATTTCAGTAACGACGTTGTTACTCTATTTATTGCATAAGTACATCATTGGTGTTCATAATTAAAAGTGGTTTCCATCCATAAGAAAGCACCAATTGCATATTATTAATAAATCAAATAAAAAAGGGAATGTAAATTTGTAAATCAATGAAGAAAATATAAGACTTCTGAAGGCACAAGATGAAATAAATATAGAACTGTCCACAGGCCCAGCGATATAAAAATATTTTGAGAGTATCATGCAACGCCATTAGAGCTTATGTTATTCTAATACATATAACATTTTGTTTATCTAATTAAGTACCTACATACATTGTTAAATGTTCGCCGGTGCATAATAAAACATTACCGAGATAGTCTAAACTATCCAAGCAATGCTTACCAGCATTAACAACAACATATCAGTTACTTAATCATCTTCCTATTACAACGAATGTAATCACAGTAATTCACAGAAGTTTGTCATAGTACATATTTATCATTGCTCTGGTTGGATTTTCCCTGATGTTAATGGAAACACGTGTAGTAGTCGTAGTAGAAGTAGTGATAATAATTGTTCCGAGTTCTAGTCAGGATTTTAAGTTTTAAGCTATTTCTACTTATTGATCATATTGAAGAGGGATTATCTGTAGTCCTATTTCTTTTTTTGCTACTAGTATCTTATACTCATTTTAAAGCCAACACAATGTGCTCAACACAGGTTTGCAGAAACTCCCTTATCACGGAAATTAATTAAGCATTCTCAAATCAGATTTTTACTTTGCATGAATGTTGGAATTGTACTTATAAACTATAGATTTGTTTTGATATTGTTAAAATTGAGAAACATGCTTGAGTTTTGCCACTTATGTGCATAGAAAACGCCTCAAACTCAACAGCTTAGTTAAGGTACCCAAAGTCAAGGAAAGACGGTATAGGAAACCACTGTTTCGAAAATAATGTTGTTATGGCATCTAAAATATCCGAAATTCAAGAGATAATCCTACCTTGTCGCCAGGCAGATTAGCCGCCATGGGGCAGGAGGGACAGAAGACTAGACATCAGACAACAAAATATTTTAAAATGAATAAGAGACTCATTAGTTTAGTTTTTAGTCCGGCTGCGCCACGATACGAGTCTACAAGCTACGACTGCAGATAAATGTAAAATGACATTCCTAATTGGATCGGAGGGGCAGAGGTGGACAAAAACAATGGAATGGAAAGGAGTTACTAATTCACTGGCTATTTGAATTGGTTTATGCACATTTATGCACACATTATATTCTATCACATTTTGTACTGTTTTGATCTATTCATTATAAGATAAGTAAACATCATGAGTTTTTGGGTTACCAAGGTTTAGTTTAAATTTTCTTTCACATGCTTAAATTACATTTAAGGAATATCAAATATAACAAAGTGTATAAAAACATTTACAAGTAAAAAAACTTTCAGCTTCTATCAACATCTACGATCTAATATAGATTGATCAATTTTCATAAAATAAATTTACATATCGGACCACCTCCGAAGCTTAACCTAACGTACAATATTTTTTTAAACAATATACTTGATTGAGTAACAAATATGATTGTTGAACAATGAACATACAAAACAGAAAAAACCTCGTCCTTTTATGGATGTTGGTTTAAAATAGATCTATTTTAAATAGTCTACATTTTAGAAACAGTGTACATGTCAAAGTATGTACACTTAAATGTGACGTGGGTATCAGATTCTGAATGAAATAGAATTGGATAAACAAGATGATTCAGACACAGTGTACTCTATCTTACCATAACATCATATCAACACAACAGTGAATGGACATTATCTCAGAAAACTGTAAACAAGGTAAAAACTCATTACACATAGAAAACACCCCAGCGTGAAACAGTGGAAGATTAAAATACAAATAAGCAGATAAGAAATCCCACTCGTAAATGGGGGCAAAACTTCGCGTGAGGCATCAAGATGTAGCTGCGAGGGGTATCGGCAAATAATGACCAAAATAAAGTTGATCGCGGAGAGCACGCCACGATATGTTGGCGAGGCGTGTCGCGCTCGATGCCATCATCGCTGCGGAGGATCGTGACGTCATCGGGCCTTTTTCCAAACGCTGCCGCCAGACGAAAATAGCCCCCGCCCCCCGCCACCGGCCCCTTGCACCGGCCGCGCCGTCACCGACCGATTTAGAGCCAGAAGCTCTGCAGCGATCCTCCGCGACGACCAGATGTGCTGGCGTCAGACCAATGCACTGCTTCGCACTACCTGCCAGTGTCACGTCAATGCCAAGTTGCCAATCCAACGTGATATCAAGATCATTGTTAGCATTTTGAACGCTCGCTCATGTTTTCTTTTACTTACTGTATGAATTATTGTTAATAAGTTTAATCAAAATTCTATATAGGTGACCGACATCAACATGCATAGCTCCCGAAATCTGTACCAGGAAATTTTGACTGAAGCTTTCTTCCTCTATTGTCATCATCTTCTTACCTGGCTCGTACCGCAATATAACTGAAGCTGAAAAGCTTTAGTAAAATTTAGACCTTTTCATAGATACTTAACACATCAGAATTTAGTAATGATATATACTTCACTCCGCAGAGAACCTATTATAAAAGAGTGTTACTATCCGACACTCTTTATGTCGGACAACACGCCAATAAATTGTTAAACTTATTTACTCTGGGGATTTGCTAGATCAGCTCATGTAATATTTATTCTAGACTTTCTCTTTAGCTTGGTAAAACCAAAATATGATAGTTACCTAGTTCATAAAAAACGATGTTTAATATAAAATCTTCAGACCTTGAACGACGAAATTGATATGAAAAGTCCTACAAGGTTGCTTCCTGCTTTACGCATTATCTTCCATTTTCTATCAAATATTGATGATGATATTTAGATATTTACAGGTTAGAGCTTAATACTTCTTAAAGTTTATCCGCATTTACTTTATTTTTCAGAAATTTATTGACGGTGAAAAAAAATAGTTATGTTTGTTGTTAGTAATTAGAACGCCCGGCCTTTATATTTTAAACATTGAAAAATCCTTTGAAATACATATTTATAAATTCATTGCGGTATATACATTAATGCTTTTTACCTTCAGCAAAGCGATAAGATAATAAATAATTATGCGCATTTCTTTAGCTCCTCATGAGATTGAAGACGCCATCAATTTATAGTAGGAAAGTAATGCCAATATTTAGACTACTTTATTACATAAACATATCGGTCATTCATGGGTGTAACGAGCGAGACATGCGATTCTCAGAAACTTACTCGCTTTTCCAGGAACCTCTACTACAGTGGCACACATGCGCAGTTTTATTGTAGTGCAAACATCTAGAGGTGTGAGTGTCGTGATAATACAGCGAGCACACATACACCCACGGCCCTGATAACACAAGCGTGACGAGACGTATCGGTGGTCTGCTCTCATTACTATAGTTGTAATGCGTGGCCGTCTCCGCTTACAGCCAATCAAACAATTTGCACTAGGTACTGGAGCCATTGTGATGTTGGCCAACAACAACATGGATAATGGAACGAGCTAGTTTCAGCGTGCCAAAATTCCAAAGAGGAACACCTTGATAGGTACATCTTTATCATCGCATTCGCTTATAAATCACGGGCTTCATCATTGAAACGGCAATTCACATCATCGTACACAAATACGTTCCTAATAAAGTAATAACGTTGTCCAGAGCACCAAGTTGATAAGATGAGAGTGCCAATAATTTATTATTTCCTGGACTGCCAATGACGGCGGACGGTCAATCGCAAATAGAATGATCGGGGTCATAGAGGAGATGGCAGCGGTCAATAGTGATGGCTTGACTTGACATAGACCCGAGGCAATGAATTTCAATTAAATCATCTCTGCACGAGTCACTCGAGCCTCTCGAGTATCGATTACTGATGCAATTGTTTACTTTAGTAATATTATCCAGCTGGGACCAAGGAGGCTAAAATGCCCACGCTTTCGTGTACTACAAGCGCTTATGCCTGATCATCATGAAAAAAATCTGAAGTATTTGCCATTGTAAATTTGCTTGACTAGATTAAATTTATAATGATGTTTGATTAAAGCGTTCTACTTTTATCTTGTTCAAGCCTAGTTTCAGGCCTGTATAGATTTTATTATTCGAACTTGCAGAAAACGTTAAAGGCGATGATCTGGCAATGTCGGTTATCTAATCTGTTCCCTAAAAAAATACCGCGAAACGATCGGTTTGTTCTGAACACCTATTTCAGAATTATTCCTCTCTTACTATTAAATTACACGCGGTCGTAGTTACGATTTCAAATTGCGATTCGATTTTCAAAAAAATATATAAGTAGAAAGAACAAGTACCTACAATACAAGTCAGTTAGTCAAGGAGGCGGGACCGGATAGGATAATAATTATACAATTTAAAATTTTCCTCAAAATTTGATGTTGTTGATGATGAGAAGAAGACGACGATCACGATATAATTATGTCTTCAGTACTGAGTATAAATAAAAAAAACCCTTCCACAGCCTCACCATCGCGGCTATTTATTAAATCATATAAGCTATTCCTTATAAAAAATAAGGTATAAAATCTACGTATTACAGTTAAGTACACTTACGGCAATAATTTTAAAACAAAACAACCCCCACACCCTTAAAACCCACAAAACCACTTACTTGGCCAGATCTGCAGCATCGCAGGTGTCGGCGCCGGCCCGTCGCTGCGCAGGCGCGTCCACCATGCCTCCGCATGACCGCGCGGCGCATCACTAGCCACCACCACCTCACGCCACACTACACATCACTACCACCACGGTACCTGCGCACTCTCGTCACTTGATACCCGGATCAAGTGTCTGTCACTAGACGCAGTGATACTGCACTTGCTATTTGATATTGCAGCGATTGTTTTGTTGTAGGTAACTATAGGTGGATGTCGAGGTTGCATCTGGAACAAAGACAGAAGGACCCACTTATTACGGGAAAAATAAAAAATCCGAAAAATGCCAATGAAATATAAATTTTAACTACATGTCAGTAAACCTATATTTATGTAACATTTTTTGACATGTGTGTGTCTTTTAAGTAACAGTAGGCATAAGTGGATTTAATTAATAAGTAGGCGTTTCAGGTCATCTCAGTATTCTGTGGGATACTTTTTGATTTTGCCTCATAGAAACCCTTTGTAGCAACCATTTTTATTTATTTATTAAAAGTGAAATGAAACATTTATTTAAATATTTTTTCGTTTTAAAATTAGACAAAAATTCTATTATATATTTTTACTGTAAATACCAAGATAAGATCTGTGTCTTAAGTTTAATAAAAGAGTTAATTTTATGTTCTAAGATACCGTGTTATAATATAAACTACAACTTTTTGCTACCGTCATGAGTTAACTTAAGACCTGAGATGATGGCATACTTTGTTCAATAGGCTCTTTCAAATAAATATGTGGGGACATCTCACACACGGCCATCCATCCCCAAGCTAGGCAGAACCGGTGTTATGGTTGTCGGACAGCTGATATATCTACACAAATACTAAATATAAATATCAACACCCAAGACCCAAAAGTACAAATATCTGTCTTTAAACAAATATCTGCCCCAGCCGGGAATCGAACCCGGGACCTTCGGCACAGCAGTCAGGGCCACTAACCACTACGCCATTCGACCATTATAATGCATTCCTGTGAATTCTCAAGTAAACTCTTGTTTATGGTAGGTACTGAACTACCTTATCTACAACCAGGAAAAGTTAACTTAAGACAACTCCACTGGAATTCATTATCATGCTGAACCTACTTGTTTGTATACTTCTACTTCATAGATATTGTCATTTTCAGGGATATAAAATTATGATACTTTATTTTTTACTTTGGATTTACATAAAAAAGATATTTATTTATTACATAAATGATATTAATAAATAGATTTCCCTGCTTGCTTTGAATTCCATTGGGAAATGTTTAAAGGGGTATAATACAAGGTAGGCTAGCATAAGTAGATAAAAGTAGAACTCAGACCCTGCAGCATGGCATCCTTATCAATGTATATATTTATACATAAAGTCACTATATATTATCATGATTTGGAGTAAATGTGGTGATGTGATTAGTGGGATATACATTAAACAATTAATCTAAATTGCTAAATACTCCATTCAAACAGGTCTGGATAATGTAGCACTATAGTCAATTAGGTATCTTTAATAATTTTTAAGTATATTCAACTATGATAAGCAAATATTGTAGGTTGAATCCTAGTTGAAGTTGTAAAAACATACTTTAAGTTTTTAAATGATATAAATAGTAGAAATTATGTACCTACTTAAGTACCTACCTACATATTAAACAAAGGCAGGCCTGTCTTGTTCACTGATAAATTGTTACTTTAACATGAACCTTATGACAAGTTTAATGTACTTATAGGTACATTATTTGTTTATTAAATGGTTTCTTAGGGGATTTTTTATATGAGATGTAAAAATAGATATTACGATACTTTAGTATTCATTTAATTATTTGCATTCGATCACAGCAAGCTATCCTAAGCTTGGTGATGTCCAGATAAGTTGAAATCATATTATCTGGCGTTTCTAGCATTTTATATAATTATTGAGTGAAGAAATGTAAACTACGGCCGCAGCAAAACGATCGATATTAAGTATGAGATCATCGATACATACAGGCCATACAGCAAATGTAATAAATATAAATATGACTCACCCATTTAAATACTCAGAGAAGAACGTGTAGGTTATCATTATATCAATAAAGTGATGACCGTCGCGAACGTCGCACACACTACAACATAAACTTTGAATGATTACACTTCAAGTATTTAACATTTTAGAACAATTAGATTAATTCGATTAACTAGAAAAATAATAGAAAATTAGAAACAATCTCAGACTTTGACAACTGTTTACAGAGAATTTTGCCAATCCAGTCCAATCCCGAAAATCCATTTTCAATCCTAGGGATTCATTCAAAGAGTGAAAGAGAAAAATATATTTTTATTGCGGTTTCGTCAAAGAAACTCAAAGAGCGAGGCCGCGGGCCGTTATTATTCTGAGGGTTCGGTACTACTTTCCCAGGTTCAAAGGCGTAATTTTTGTATCTATTTTGAGACTACTAATGCCAGCTAGAGTATTTTATTATAAACTTTTTACGATACGTTTGTGTGAACTTGTAGTGTGGTAATATGTCACTCATTGAATATGGATTAACTTTATAAATAGTTAACATAAACGCAAGAAAATTCTAAATTAATGTTAAAAGTTATAAAAAGAAATATTGAGGTTCATTAAATTAAGTGAAATCAATCATTTGTTTTAATTACCTAACGTTTGTTCAAAGTCATATCGTTATTCTATTGTCAAATGTGCGTTCATGTAGCTAATATCAAATAATGACAAATATCATCTGTTTCTTTCTAACATCTGTTGTTTTGTATAGTCTATCCTGTTGTCATAGCCATATTACCTAATTCAACAGTTAACTGCTGCATGTACTCACTATATGACAAAACGCTTTGCCTGCCATCTTTCGAGGACAATTTTAAAACATTACAAAGCTTCTAAACAAGGTCAACAGTTTTCATCAACTCGTCGTCGACGAAAATAATTAAAGAATTAATGTATAGTATGTCTTATACCTTCACAAATGTGCAAATTGTAAGATTGTGTTCAAGATATATTCAAAAGTGACAGTGAAAATGTTCCATACATTGTTTTTCGCAATCACAACGTTACATGAACATGGATGACCTAAAATGCGAATACTACGTGAAGAAAAAAAGATGCTTTGAACTGTCACAAAGAGTGAAATCACAAGAAACAACAATGTTCCATGCCAGCAACATCGAAAATATAAGTCACAGACGTAGATTCGCGTAACAATCGGTTCATTGCTCTAGCACAAAAAGTGAAAATGTGATGTGTCAAACTGATTGTTTACCTCGCGACGGACAGGTGAGCGGTTTATAGAAGTGGTCGGTGAGGGCTGCGGGCGGCGCTGGCATGTCGTCGCCTGGGGCGGAGGGCGCGGGCGGGGGCGGGGAGCGCGCGCTGCGGCTGTCCGTGCGCAAGGACCTGTTCCCCCAGGAGAGCCAGGCGAGCTCGGCCGCGGGCGACTCCGCCAGCGAGCCCGACCTGGACGACGTCTCCTGCGTCAAGCTCGAGACCGACTTCGAGCAGAGCATCGACGAGATCGCCAAGCAGAAGGTCCAGGCTTCCAATGGCGCCCTGCCCTCCACCTGGAACCGCCACCGGAAGCACAAGCAGTCCTCACGGCGCAGCAAGCCCTTGCCTGCCGTCAACGGCTCTCCTCCAAAAAAAAGTAAAAAGAGAAAGAGTTCTAGTAGTGAATGGAAACCTCACAGGACTAGTTCACATAGTGTAGTGCCATCAAAAGTGAAAGGTGGGAAAAACTTAAATTTAGTGAGCAGTAGTGAGTGTCAGGAGAGTGAGGAGGAGGCGGTGGAGGAGGAACTGGAGGATGAGGACAGCTCCGAGGATGAAGTGCTAAACAAGTGCATTTTAAAGTTACCTTTAATCAGTGCTCCGCGTCAAAGTGGTAAACCTTACAGTCATGAACTTAGTCAATTAAAAACTAAAAAAAGTAAATCAAAAGACTCTAATAAAGAGCGAAGGACTCGTGCCCATGCTGTGACACCATGTAGTGGTAAACCTCGCTCCATGCTAGACATTTGCAGTTCTAAAAGTAAAAAGAAGTCTAAAAAGTCTGAATCAAAACCAACTTATCATAGCCAGATTGTTGGAGGAACTATGAAAATTAAAATTAAGAGAACAAGTATTCATGAAGTGGTAAGTGATTCTATTCTATAACTTTCATCTCTTTTACAGGTAGACTCTACTTCTTAGCTTTAGAGTAAGCCAAGATATTCCATTCTTTTCAGTATATCACATACTCCCATTCTCCAACCAACCCACATCTTTTCACAATTACTAGAATGTCAATTTAACATCATGCTATTTATGTGATGCTATTATTATAATGAAAGTAATAGTCTCATTGCTGTATTTAGATCAGCCAATTATAGTAAATTATAGTGACCAACTGTCCACATAGTTTTATCAATGTTGCATCAAATTTTTATACATTATTTGATCAACATTCTGTGTCCTACCCAAACTTGTAATATCCTCCTGCCTCCAGAGAATTTAATGTGGTACCTAAGAGATCCTCCAGAGATTAAAACTAGAGTGATATTAAATGAAATTAAATGTTCACTTAACATTATTGAATAATACCTACACACTAATCACTACAACTAATCCCTCTTTCTGCATCTTAAACATCTGTACCCTAAGATAAGAACAATATGTGGGGCAGCAAGACACACTATTACTGAATACTATACACGTACATCACATAATATAATGTAGTAATCTATTTTATACACTCATTCATACATCCTGCACTTATCAACATTTTAATTTAATCTCAAGCATATTTTATGTACTTACACAATAGTTTTAGTTTTATATTATGACATTAGTCTTACTTATACCATTTGCTTAGATATATATTGGTGCCTCCAGGATCCTACCAACATACCTACATAGAACTTGATATCCAGTTAATTGAAAAGTTCTTACTCAACTCAGACGACCGAATGGCGTAGTGGTTAGTGACCCTGACTACTGAGCCGATGGTCCCGGGTTCGATTCCCGGCTGGGGCAGATATTTGTTTAAACACAGGTATTTGTTCTCGGGTCTTGGATGTGCCCGTAAAATGGCAATAGGCCCGCCCCCTATTACATTGGGACTAACATAACACTCTGGCGAAAAGTGGGTGCAGCAATGCACCTCTGCCTACCCCGCAAGGGAGTACATTGGTTCTACCTTTTTTGGCATAAGATTTATTTGCCTAATCTCGTATTGCATAGTAACGTTTGGTCGAAGTCTCGTTACGCCGAAAATCGTATGGCATAAATCTCGTTTAGTAAAAAGTTATTTCGCATAACATTGTTTAGCCTAATAATGGTATGGCCAAATCTTGAATAGCCTAATAATGCTATGGCATACGTTTATTAGGTTTATACAAAGTAATAATATTCGTTTGGCTTTAACTTTGACGGAGCGTCTCCCTACATAGCGGAAACTGGTGCCTTGTATTGTTTCCGCTGTTTGGAAAACGCTCCGCTTTGGTTTTGATGAACATGTGCACCTAACACGCTCCTCCTCGCTTTGCTCGTCGTCGCACCTATTTTTTAGGTTTCGATCTCATGGGGTTTGTAATAATTATATTGGTCGTTAACTTTCGATTTTTTGATCATACAATATCGTGATTTTCGAGATGTAGGAGAAAAATACCACAATTTGTACATTTACTACATACTTAATATATTATTTATTAAGATAACATTGCGAGAAACAAGATTATACATAGGTATAGACGAACATAAATTTGAGCAAACGAAACTTAGGTGTTTAAAGATTGTGCCTAAAGAGTTTTAGACGAAACGAGCCTTATGCCACATAAGTCTTGGCAAAGTGATGGTTCGGCCAAAAAAGTTTAGACCATACGAGTTATGCGAAATGAGTTTTGGTCAATAAAGATTATGCGAGATGAGCGGAACCCGAGTACATTAGTACAAGGCGTGAGTGCGTGTGTGTCTTACTCAACTCCTACATAGCAGCACCTTTTTACTAGTTTTCCTGTACCTCCTGTAGGTTGATTGGCAGAAAATGCTTTTGGCATTTAGTCTAGCTTTTACACCTTAATATTATATTTGTGCAATAAACAATTAGATAAATCAATAAGTAAATATTTGTCTACAAATCTTTACCAATAACCTGATTATAATTGGGATAAGCTATTCTGTCCTGTGAACCCTGTGTGATCCCTCATGTCATAAAAATATACTTAAAATCTATGGAATAGCTAATGCAAGACTACAACTGGTTTCTGCATAAGGCTTTCTCTTTATTATGTAATGAGATTCATGAAAGATGTTAATCATTTATTATTTCTGATATGAGAGATAAGCTAGCAAAGTTGAAACTTATTGTCTTAACTCTTAATCGTAACATTATCATATGTAGGTAACCTAATGATGTAAAATACAACTGTAAAATTAAATAATTACAGTACAAGATTTGCAGCACCTTAAAACACTTCTGTATTTTCTTATTATTTGTAAATATCAGTATTAAAATTTAATAGGTATACCTAGGCTAGACTAGGCCTAAAACCCTTCTTCATTGGAAGGAGACCCGTGGCCCAGCAGTGGGGGGAGATGGGTCATAATGATGATGATGATGATGAGATATGCCTAATATGGTACTTCGTCATTAGTCACTCTCCAACCCTTTAATTTAAACATTTTATAATAACCACATAACTGACATTCCACAGGTAACAAACAACACATCATTGCCGGTACAATTCCCGCCAGCGCCGCTCTCAATAGCTGACATTGGACAGAGGAAGTCTAAGAAGAAGCGAGCGGCGTCGCCAGTGGCCAGCGAGAGCTCCGGAGAAGAATACAACCCTTCCAAGGGGGATACGGCAGCCGCTATTACCGTGGCGGCGCCCAAGCCGAGGCATCCGCCGCCTAAAGCCAAGAGGACTAGGAATAGGGGTAAAGTTCTCATTTTTTTTAAATAAATCGATTTGTATCCTAAACATCTAGGTTAAACTAAGAAGAGTCTATACATAATATGGGTGTCAGCTGTGTCCACTACCATATCTCTATCTATGTATTTGTGGGCTATACTTACATTAATACATAGAGATAGAGTTTTATCACATAAATGCTTGCTAACCGCGACCTCATGATCCGGAAGTAGGTTCATCCATGTTTATCATCATCATCATCACCAATTTATCAGACCACCAAAACTCATCATCTCTTTCTGCTTGCTCAATAGATATCAGGCAATGTGATGATACGTGTGAAACATCCTTTTACTACTAAGCACATCGTAGATCCGGAAGTACTGAATATTTTTTTATTTAATAACGTATAAAACGTTTCAGGTAAAAGTGAAAAGACTGAACGAAGTAAGGTGCAGAGCGCGAGTGCGGCGGCGCCACAGGACTCCGGCCCGCAGAGCCCGTGGGCCACGATGCCCGAGGAAGTGCTCACGTTAATATTCGACCACGTCGTCAACATGCAAGGCACCCTGCCGGCCGTCATCAGGTATTAAAAGACTCATTTTATGCTTAATATTCATATTGATATGCAAAAATTCAATTAGCAGTAAAACATGTAAGATGCTTTCCAATGTGTTTGGCATTTTAGTGATCCTTGACCCGTTTTCGGGGTGCAATCTGGTTGTTGTAAAAAAACATTTATGATGTTTACATCTTTTAAATCCCTGTATTGTGCCAATGCAGATCCGCGAATGTGTAAAGATTTTTCAATAATTATTGTGACTTCTAACTTTAGGGCACATTTCTTTTTGTTGTATAGAACTCAACGGCAGTTATAACACTTATACCCAAGTCCCTGTGCTTTAATATTTATGTTATACTCTGTGGCATACATGCAATTCTGATTCTATCGCCAATCTTTTGTTTTATACACCTTAATGCCGGCCAACAGCCAAGAGAACATTTCGATTCGGGAACTTTTCCAATCCTTCTACTTCTACATATAACTCATGTCGTCTATTGCAGGCTCGGCAGAGTGTGCAAGCTGTGGCACTCGGTGAGCTGCAAGCCGCAGCTGTGGCGCAACGTGGACCTGGCGCAGTACACCAGCGAGAAGTGCAAGACCGACTTCAAGCTCGTGTGGCTGCTCGAGAACAGACTGTCGAGGTGTCACACGCTCAATATATGTGAGTATTTTTCTACATTAAATTTTCATGGTTGGAGAAAATCTGTATTTGATCTGTAAGCTTAGTCTACCTACAGGAGAAATACTACATTTTGTGTACGTACACTCAGTCTTTCACTCTATCTCATAGGACAAAAAAAGAAAATAAATATCAAAGCTACTAATAGGGACAAAGGTCAAGTGAAATTATTCAAGCTAAAGAAAAATTTAGATCACGTCATAATATTCTGTCTTTTATGGCAAAGTTAAGCCTACAAACTTCAACCCTACAGATTCCTATAACCTATAACTCCTATATAGAAATCCTTATAACCTCTAATGATGCCTCTCTCCCACAGCCCACTGGAAGGTGGTGAACGTGAGCTGGGTGCTGGCGTGCCTGGCGGAGTACGCGCCCGGGCTGCGCGAGCTGAGCGTGGCGGGCTGGAGCCGCCTCGCCGCGGAGCAGCTGCACGAGCTGCTGGCCGCCCTGCCGCGCCTGCGCCGCCTCGACCTCTCGCACACTGTACGTACTAGCCAATCAGCGCCCAGTGTCTACTGACTAGTAGTGAGCTGAGCGTGGCGGGCTGGAGCCGCCTCGCCGCGGAGCAGCTGCACGAGCTGCTGGCCGCCCTGCCGCGCCTGCGCCGCCTCGACCTCTCGCACACTGTACGTACTAGCCAATCAGCGCCCAGTGTCTACTGACTAGTAGTGAGCTGAGCGTGGCGGGCTGGAGCCGCCTCGCCGCGGAGCAGCTGCACGAGCTGCTGGCCGCCCTGCCGCGCCTGCGCCGCCTCGACCTCTCGCACACTGTACGTACTAGCCAATCAGCGACCAGTGTCTACTGACTAGTGGGTGGCGCCACCTACTAGTCTTGTTTCGACAAGAGAGGAAACCCAGCTTGCTGCGATACTAACTAACGGTAAAATTTAATGTATAGACATTAGCCCCAGTCATCCATTATCACTATCAACCACTAACGGCAACCGTTCGTGGGCGACTCTTTCTACGCTTGTCTGTTAAAAAATATGTATTTGAGATCTTGTATACCCACTGGTCTTCGATTCTTCACCCTCGAATACCTACATAACGATATGTTATTAATATTTTACCTCTTATTTCAGTCAGAAACCGGCGGGTCCGGCACCTGTCTCTCGGCGCAGTCGATAGCGCGACTGGTCGAGAGCTTCGGCGAACGACTCACGCACCTCACCATGGCGCACAACAAGTTCAGCGCGCTGCAGCAGATACTCACCTCTATTGCGGTAAGATAAGCACTATAGTGGAGTTTAAGGGCTGGTATAAAAGGGAGAGAGATGGCAACTCCATCTTACTTGTAGATGATCCATAGGAGAGAGCGTGAGGTCGAGTTCTGAGCTTGCATCGCGCCGCTTTGCAATTTTGCGTACCTCATATCGGTTGTCTGATGAATATTTATGAGATATTTACTAACAGGGAATTACTTCAATTGCATTCAACAAACACACACGACCGCACCGCGAGTTACACTTAAGACACATATCTATAATACTCTATTGTTTTTTAATCAATCTATATTTAGAAAGTGCCTTCGAATGAAGGCTAGTAATAAAGAAATGTCTAACTAACAAAACATTCCACAGTCACACTGCCCAAACCTAGAAGTGCTGGACATATCAGGCGCGCGGGCGACGTCGCACCCCGGGGCAGTCCCACTGGAAGCGCTACAGAAGGGGTGTCCCAAGCTTAGAGTGTTCCGAGCGGCTTCCGCGCAGCTGATACTGGTGCATGCTACCACTTCGCAACAGGTATGTGGAGAATTTGTGATTACTCTAGTCTTAGTAATCGGGCTTTTCATACGTCCATATCTTCACAAATCGCCTTGTTAAGCGACGTAGCTAGCCGGATTGCCTTTTAGACCCCTGTGTTATTATACCGCAAAACACAACACATGCTAACTGTACGGGCAAGGCACGCACACAGCAACAGCACATCATTTCGCCGCATCATCATTTTACACTTTAACCTAATTTCATTACTTTCAGTACGTTTGTAGACATCAATCACGTCGCGCGTCACTCATTATCATTTAGAAATAGTATCAAGTAATTATTTCTCCCAATAAACTCCGGTAAACTTATACATACAGTTTTATCATTTATCAACAATCTATCATCATCGGCTAGTACCCGAACATTGGTCCTTCGAGCCTCCGAACAGGCGGGACTAAAACACGCGTCGTGTGACCTGGATACGTGTCAGTGTTTCCGGTGAAGTGACGTGGAGTTCTCAGCCACTTAAGGAGGATTCTTACTGTATCACAAGATATACAGTAAGCAGCAGCATTCACTTTCTGAGCTGATCAAGGAGCTCGGAAAGACATCAGGGAGCGTGCATACCAAGGTGCACACAAAACCAGGAGACGTCTGATTCAAGTAAGATCTTTTCTATTTATCTTCTTCTACTCAAATCACCATGTTGAGGTTGGAGGATGTTATTGCTACACAAGAGCAAGTGGTAGGGGGTATTGATCAACTCTACACTAATTTCAAAAAAGCTAGTTCCGACCGCAAGACACCGGACTACATCCAGAAGCGATTGGAAACTCTAGACCAGTATTGGAACGAGTTTCACAACAATCATATCAATTTATTATCATGCGAAGATAAATCTCATAATTACTTTACTTCTCAACAATACGAGCAAGTAAAGAATAAATACATCAAAATCAGGGAGACTATTCAGAGTTACAAGCCTGGGACACCAGTTATAAAGCCACCATCTTTTATGCCTAGCCCGTCAGTGGCGCCGAGGCAAGCCCAAGATCAGATTCAACCAACGACGTTCCGGGGCTCCAGCAGCAAAACAGAGGATATGCTCAAAAAACAAGCTAGCAATTTTAAGGCGTTTATGAGAACCGTTACCAGCGTTGACCTCGACTCAGTATCAGAGAAGTGGGAGTTTGAGGATGTGCTACGCAACTTGCAGATCCGTTGGTCAGCTATCGACAGCCTCCATTGGGAATTAGATAGTGAACTTGGCGGGTCTAACCAAGAATATGAACAGCAGTTCACCGAATACGAGTCTCATTACAATAAAATGAAGAAGGCCGTTAACAAGAAAATGTGGTCAGTTGCTCATGTCGAAAAATCAACCCCAAAAATAGAAATACCATCATTTAACGGGAACTATTCGCAATGGGTATCCTTCAAGGATTTATTTACAGAGACAATCCATAACAACCCATCCCTTTCAAACGCTCAAAAGATGCAGTTTTTAAAAGCGAAAATCAAGGGAGAAGCAGAACGTTTAATTCAGCATCTCAATATTTCTTCGGAAAATTATTCTGTCTGTTGGGAGATCCTTGCGCATCGATATGACAACAAGAAGCTCATATTCACTTCACTTATCGGTACTCTCATGAATGTACCTACTGTGCAACATTTATCCATCAGCAACATCAAGAGGCTACATGATACAGCCAACGAATCATTGAATGCCATCAAGAACCTGGGAATAGACATTACTTCCTGGGATCCATTGCTAGTATACCTGTTGTCTCAAAAATTAGATGTTGAGTTATATAACGATGACATGGAATCACTAAAACAGCCAAGAGAGTTACCAAAATTATCTGATTTCATGGAATTCCTAGAGACTAAATTCACTACCTTGGAGACATCAAAGCAG
Source organism: Plutella xylostella (assembly GCF_932276165.1). Lineage (NCBI taxonomy): Eukaryota > Metazoa > Arthropoda > Insecta > Lepidoptera > Plutellidae > Plutella > Plutella xylostella. Next base: position 5,189,554 of record NC_063995.1, on the reverse strand, counting down.
AAGAACCCTCCACCTAAACCACTTATCAACAATAACATATCAAAATACCACGCGAGTCAAAAACCCGCACACCATTACAATGCCCTAGTATCGAACGCAAAGCCGGTAAAGCAACACATACCTACTACGCGTACTACGATATTCAAGTGCCCTATATGTAGTACCAATGATCATGGGATATATTTCTGCCAAAAATTTTTGAACATGCCCGCTTATCTCAAGAAAAAGACGGTCCTGCAAAACGAAATTTGTCCAAATTGCCTACATAGACACACAGGAAAACCATGCATTTCTGAAAATAGGTGTCGTGAGTGCAATAGAGACCACAATTCATTATTGCACAGCGCATATACGTCACCGAACGCACACCAAGCAAAATCAAGTGTGAATGCACCGAATGAACAAGTACAAAGTTCACATGTGTCGCAAAATAAATGCTCTGAAACTTTACTTGCAACTGCTCTAATCAAGGTAAAAGCAGTTAATGGAGTCTATCATACCATGCGAGCACTCCTGGATCAAGGGTCACAAGCATCCCTTATATCAGAAAATGCAGCTCAGATTTTGAAAATTCCACGACAGCGATGTGTCGGCGTTATTTCAGGAATAGGCGCGAAAGAAAGTTCATGCAAAGGTTTGATAAACATAGAATGCGCATCAACAGTCGGTGACTTCAAGTTTGAAACCGACGCCTACATCATGAATCAATTGATAAGAAATTTACCAAGTACATCATTTTCAAAACCAGACTGGTCGTACCTCGATCAAATCAAGTTAGCAGACCCGGAGTTTTATGATAGTCGCCCTGTAGATATATTACTAGGAGCCGACGTATACTCAGTTATACTTATGGACGGTATTTGTAGAACAAATGCAAATCTGCCGACTGCGCAACAAACTAAACTCGGGTGGATACTCAGTGGGAATGTCAAAACGCTTCACTGCAATGTTTTTCTAAACAACTTACAAGATATTCAGTCGTTTTGGGAGATAGAAGAAATTACCGAGTCATCAAAATTATCCTTAGAAGATCAAGAGTGTATTGAGCTATACAAATCATCCACAACAAGAAAAGATGATGGCCGATACGAGGTGAGGTTACCTATGAAAAAGGACTATCAAGAAAAATTGGGCGAATCCAAGACCAAAGCCGTAGCACAATTTTACCAATTAGAAAGAAAATTACAAAATCAACCGGAGATTGCGAAACAGTACAAGCAATTTATGAACGAGTACATTGCACTTGGACATATGATGCCGTGTAGCAAAACACCGAATCAGCTACCTACATGTTATTTACCGCACCATGCCGTATTACGTAGCGAATCGACAAGCTCGCCCCTACGCGTAGTGTACAATGCCGCGTCAGCCACAACAACAAAATACAGCTTAAATGACCTCATGTGCCGGGGTCCAAATTTACAACAGGATCTGCAATGTCTCATTATCAAGTGGAGACAATACCAGTATGCATTTACTGCGGATGTTGAGAAAATGTATAGAGGAATATTGTTGCACCCCGATGATCAACAACTACAGAGGATAGTGTGGAGAGATGATCCATCACAACCTTTACAAGATTACCAGCTCGTGACCTTGACCTACGGGTTCAAGGTCGCCCCATATTTGGCAATGATGACCCTCAAACAACTCGCCCAAGATGAGAGAAAGAATTATCAAGGCAGCCCTGCACCAGACATCTTAGAGAACTCATTTTATATGGATGACTTAGTTCACGGGGCGGCGTGTTTTGAAACTATACAAGGCCAAAACGCAGAGGTTGGGACTGCTCGCGTATATTTTCAAATTAAAATGGTGCCATGATTTACTTGAAAGTATACAAGGCCATTACGCACTAATCGCGTATATTTTCAAGTAAGTTGGGCCAAAATTATGGCTTGAAAATATACTGCAGCAGTTACCACTGCGTACTAATCGTGTATATTTTCAAGCGCCAAGCGGCAATGCGAGCACTTGAAACTATACGTGATTAGTTACCAGGTAGCCCTTTCGAATTGGCGTGTTTTGAAACTATACAAGGCCAGAACGCAGAGGTTGGGACTGCTCGCGTATATTTTCAAATTAAAATGGTGCCATTATTTACTTGAAAGTATACAAGGCCATTACGCACTAATCGCGTATATTTTCAAGTAAGTTGGGCCAAAATTATGGCTTGAAAATATACTGTAGCAGTTACCACTGCGTACTAATCGTGTATATTTTCAAGTGCCAAGCGGCAATGCGAGCACTTGAAACTATACATGATTAGTTACCAGGTAGCCCTTTTGAATTGTTGCTCTCTCTTTCTTTCATGCGAAAAAGTAATTAGTCTATTGCTTTCTAAACATTGCATCATTATTCCGCACTTGGCATTGTTTTCTTAATGCGTTTTTTGTTTACATCGTACAGTTAAAAAGTAAATTGATTTAAATTAAACTGTAGAACTGTTGTAAATATTAAAAGAGAAGAGGGTGTAGAACAATTCATAAAAGACAATTACGGTGAATTCAAAACTTGATAAAAATAAGTTTGTAATAGATTACCCTATTACCAGGTAACACTAACTACTTAATACGTAATACGTAATAGATTACCCTATTACAAACCTATTTTTATCAAGTTTTGAATTCACCGTAATTGTCTTTTATGAATTGTTCTACACCTACTACAATCACGAGCAATAAATAAGTCCAAGTAGCAAAAAGTCAACACCAAATTACCCCAATTTTTTTAAACATTTAATTTAGAATTTGATCAAAATGTACGTTTTTAGTTGGTTATAATAATATTTTGATGCGCTGTTAAATGTATTTTAATATTGCCGACGAGCTATTGTCACTGGAACTTTTTCATTGCTCGTGAGTGTATTACTATTAATTCATATAAATAATAAGATATAAGTAAGTAACTTGCAAGTATGATTGCTATAAATATCAATTTATCAATCAAATTAGAGCTTGTTCATCTTTATTTATTAACATTCTATAAGTATGACAGGCAGATAAAGTAAATTGTAGTCATGTACATTTACCGAAATATTTAAGCAAATCAGAATCAGCATGTAGGTACAAATTATATGCGACAAGTACGCGAATAAAGCAATGTGCGTAATAGCAATGTATATTTTCAAGAACGATTCAGTAATTCCCAACTTGAAAGTATACGCGATTAGTACGCACAAATCGTGTATATTTTCAAGTCAAATAATATTTTTTTTCACTTGAAACTATACAGTGCAAGTACACTATGGGTGCGTTCTGGCCTTGTATAGTTTCAAAACACGCTTCGAATTGTTGCTCTCTCTTTCTTTCATGCCTAATAGTAATAAGTCTATTGCTTTCTAAACATCGCATCATCATTCCGCACTTGGCATTAATTTCGTAACGTGTTTTTTGTTTACACCGTAAGTTAAAAAGTAAATTGATATTAAACTGTAGAACTGTTGTTAATAGTAAAAATTATCTCATAAGAGGGTGTAGAACAATTCATAAAAGACAATTTACGGTAATTCAAAACTTGATGAAAAATATGTCTATAACAGGTCTATAGGGTAATACCTACTACACTCACGAGCAATGAATAAGTCCAAGTAGCAAAAAGTCAACACCAAATGACCGTAATTTTTTTAAACCTTTAAATTTAAAATTTGATCAAAATTTACTATTTTAGTTGGTTATTATAATATTTTGATGCGCTGTTAAATGCACTTTAATATTGCCGACGGCGTCATTAAGCTAGTCTTATCCGTTCAGGAGTGTAGTAGGTATTACTCTTAATTCATTTAAATAATAAGATATTAGTAGGTATGCTTACTTGCAAGTATGATTGCTATAAATATAAATCAAATTAGAGCTTGTTCATCTTCATTTATTATCATTTTATAGGTATGACAGGCAGAACAAGTCAATTGTAGTCATTTACATTTACCGAAATAGTTAAGTAAATTAGAATCAGCATGTAGTTATAAATTATATGCGACAAGTACGCCAATCAAGCAATATGCGTAATAGCAATGTATATTTTCAAGTACGATTCAGTAAATCCCAACTTGAAAGTATACGCGATTAGTACGCACAAATCGTGTATATTTTCAAGTAAAATATTTATTTTTTTCACTTGAAACTATACAGTGCTAGTACACTATGGCTGCGTTCTGGCCTTGTATAGTTTCAAAACACGCCACGGGGCGCATACTACGGATGAAGCCAAACAATTAAAACAGGACATGATCAAACTTTTAAGAGCGGGAGGATTTAATCTCAGGAAGTGGAAATCCAATGTAACCGAACTCCAAGAAAGGTCAAATGAACAACAAAACTTTGACTTCAAGCAGGCTGAGTCATCGAAAACGTTAGGAGTAGGCTGGAATCCCAAGAATGATAATTTTATATTCAGTCCAGTAAAACTGCCCGAAAGCAAACCAACAAAAAGGAATTTATTATCAGATATGTCCAGAATTTATGATCCTTTAGGATGGCTAACACCAATTACCACCAAACTTAAAATATTATTCCAAGAAACATGGAAATCAGACGCACAATGGGACGAACAAGTGTCCGAGGAGATTGCCGCTGAATGGCAGAAAATCAAGGTTGATCTACACAATTTAGATCTATTTAAAATACCAAGATGGTTAAAAACACAAGAAAATTCCGAAGTAGAGCTCCACGGGTTTTGCGACGCAAGCATAAAAGCGTTTGCTTGTGTGGTATATTGCAAAACAATCTACAACGGTGCAACTTATGTTATACCTATAGCAGGGAAGTCCAAGTTAGTACCTGTGAACAAACATATTACGCTTCCTCGTTTGGAACTTAGTGGCGCGATGCTACTATCAAGATTAATGGCCAAAATCAAAGAATGCTTAAACACCTTCGAAAACATCAAGATTTATGGTTGGGTCGATTCGATGGTTGTTTTAGGGTGGCTCAATGGCGAACCGAACAAGTGGAATGCTTTTGTTGCCAATCGTGTGACACAGATAACAGACACGATGCCGTCGGAATGCTGGAGATATGTCAGGTCTCAAGAGAATCCAGCAGATTGCGCCAGCCGAGGAATAACAGTCAATCAGCTTCAGGAACACAATCTCTGGTGGCGAGGTCCAGAATGGCTCCCTACATACGAGCAAAATCAAGATATTCCCATCCCCACTACAGAGCTGGAGTTGAAAAAACAAAAGCAAGTACACATCGCACAAGTAAGCGAAGGCTATGACGTTGTAGGATACCTACTCAACAAATTTAGCTCATTGGCAAAGGCAATAAGAGTGTTGGCACGGGTGCGAAAATGCCTACCATGGAAAAAGAGCTCAGGTTTCATAACAGTGACTGATATAAACGAAGCGGAAGCAATAATTATCAAGTACGTACAAAACGAGCAATTCGCAGATGAAATTGAAGATTTAAAAAAGAAGAAAGGAGTTTCGTGCAAGAGCAAACTATCCAGCTTGTGCCCAATTTTAGATGAACAGGGAATCTTAAGAGTGGGAGGCCGGCTGGAAAACGCTCAAATTGAATACAATATGAAACATCCGATAATTGTTGACAAAAACACGCGGTTTTCGGATCTCATCATCGACCAGGCGCACCAGGACACTTTTCACGGAGGAGCTCGGATGACAACCAGTTTTCTAAGACGGAAATACTGGCTTCTCGGCGGAATTCAAGCCACCAAGAAACGGCTTCGCAACTGTGTGAAATGTAAAAGGCACAACAATAACAACAACCATCAGATTATGGGAGATCTACCCTCAGCTCGAACAAACCCATCAAGACCATTCTACCACACAGGGGTAGACTACACAGGCCACGTTTTTATCAAGGCAAACAAGGGCCGTGGCATCAAAACCATGAAAGGTTACGTTGCAGTCTTCATTTGCATGGTAACCAAGGCCGTGCATCTGGAACTGGTCTCGGACCTCACGTCCTCAGCCTTCCTAGCAGCCTTGCGCAGGATGGCAGCACGACGATCAGTACCTGCCCATCTGTATTCAGACAACGGCACAAACTTTCAACATGCCAACAAGGTACTACAACAAGAATATACCGAACTAAAAAACAAGATAGAACAAGAATTTGATCAAAACTTCATATCAGAAATCAGTGAAATGGGGATAACTTGGCACTTCAACGCCCCTTCATGGCCGTCTGCAGGAGGCCTTTGGGAAGCTGCTGTGAAGAGCCTAAAACACCATCTGAAACGAGTAGTTGGCGAAACAAGACTTACATTTGAGGAGTACAGCACTTTGTTAGCTCAGTTGGAGGCGTGTATGAACTCAAGGCCTCTATGCCCTCTAACAGAAGATCCAGAAGACTTGGACTTCCTAACACCTGCACATTTCCTAGCATGTGGTCCAACACTCACCATATACGAAACAGAAAGAGACTTGCGTACAAGATGGCAACTAACACAAAAGATATTTACAGATATATGGAACAGGTGGAGATCAGAATATCTTACTCAACTATCAAAGAGAAGTAAATGGAGAAAACCACAAGACAACATTAACATGAACGACGTAGTTATCATCAAGGAAGATAACTTGCCGCCTGGGAAGTGGGCGTTGGGTCGAGTGGTTGACTTACATCCAGGGAGTGACGGACATGTACGAGTAGTGACGCTTAAGACGAAAAACGGCCTCTTAAAACGTCCAATCGTGAAGTTAGCCGTACTTCCAATCGACAAAGAAGACAGATCCCAAACCTCATCATCATCTTCAGCATCAGAGGTACAGAACCCTAAGCCCTCGATCAGTGAAGATAAGCAAGCTGAATATAAATCAAGAGTTAAAGGATGCAAGAAGCTAACATCATTAGCCCTGACTCTGATGGTTTTCTTAATAACTCTTCCCAACATACATTGCTCTCCTACAAACATAACAAGATTTAGAGATAACCAAGGTCTCTATCTCGCGAAGCTACAAGACGTTCAAATTATCAAGGAAGATTGGAAGATCGTTGTCTATTACGACATAAATCCATATTACCAGGGCTTAGATGCATTAAATAAATATATCAATCATTTAACAAACATGTGTTCGATTATAAATAAACACTCATCATGCGACATCATATTACAACAACTACGTCACGGGTACTCGGAACTTAATTACTACAATGACATGCTGCTGAGTCAACATACAAGCGGGTTCCCCCAAGCAGATAAGAACACGCGCTGGCGCCGCGGACTCATTGATGGTGTCGGGTATCTCGCGAACTCGCTCTTCGGCGTATTGGATCAGAGGTTCGCCGAACAGTACCAGAAGGATATTATGCTTATGTCAGATAATCAACACCACTTACTAGCATTGTGGAAGAACCAAACATCTATAATTGAGTCAGAGTACAATGTCTTAAAGAGAACAGAAGACACATTAAATAAACAGCAAAAACTCATCAATCAACAGACTTTAAATTTTGAAAAAACTATAAATAACGTGAAATTGGAACTGCAAAACACAGTCAGCGTAAATGAGTTTGCGCTTGGCGCTATTACGGCAACCAATATGATTCAATGTTTAAAAAACATACAAGAGATGCTTTTAGACACCCTTACAGATATTTATCAAGGAACTTTCAATTTTCACATCATAACTCCAAACCAACTAAGGAAAGAATTAAATATTATTTCGAATCAAATATCAAAGGAATTATGCTTACCCATTGACAATACCATGACTGACCTAAGAAAGATATATCACTTGTTAAAAATCAAGACCAGATTCACAGAAAGTTATGTATTTTTCGAAATCAAGGTGCCTTTAGTTCTGAGAGACTCCTACGAATTGTATAGAATTACTTCAATACCAAGGAAGGTACAAAGTTATAACATGTTAAGTATTGTGCCTACTTCCGAATATGTAGCTATTAACATACACAAGGACACATACATCGAGATGACAGAAACAGACGCAACATCATGCTTGCACAATGGAGACATTTTGTGTTGCCAACTACTATCAAGACCCATTTATCATATTAGAGATGAATTTACCTTTTGTTCAAAGAATAAATCCTCAAATGAGTGCAATTATGTAATTGACCTTTGCAAAGACAAATGGTTACAAACAAACAGACCAAACACTCACCTATTCTTCATATGCAATCATACAAAGGCGAGAATCATATGTTCGGATCAAGTTACCGTCGAACTGATAACAGGCGCTGGCTTACTAACAGTAGACGATAATTGTATTATAAAAACAGATGATTTTATACTACACGGGCATAAACAGCGTCTTAGCAGAGTGGATAATAAAGCTGACATTAGTCTCCCTGTATTATCGCCGATTAACAACTACATCAATATAACCGTTCCGATCATACCCCCGACCATTGACACGCAAGAGTCAGACAAGGCGTTGGAGGACATACGGGACAACATACAGAAGGTGAAGGAGAGCGCGACCCTGGCGGCCGGCGTCTCCTACCACGACGTGCACCACTACGTGGCCATCTACTGCATCGTGGGAGCGGGCGCGGCGCTGGCGGCCGGGCTGGCCTGCCGCCGCGCGCGCGCCCCCGCCGGACCGACGCCCTCACCGAGGCGTCAGTGTCAGTGCATCAGCATGAAAACATTCAGTGAATGTGATAACACGGTTGTCGATATTTCAAGTGAAATGATCAGTGATAAAGGCAATATTAGTGAAAGGCAAATCGTGCCTACAGTGGAAAATCCGGGTTGTAGTCAGTTAGATAAAGGCTCGTCGCCTATCCGTAATAAAGTATTTTTTCCTAGAATTGAAGCAACAATTTAGAGACTTTATCATACTTAGTACTTATTTAGAAATAGATAAACTAATCTGGGAATTACTTTATATTAATTTCAAATAAGAATAGAATATATAATCTTTTGAGTTAAACTAGGTAATCAAGTAAAATATATTTTAACTTTAAAGATGTTTGTCAATCACCATGTTAAAGTAAGGTCATCAAATCATTTTCTCTCTCCTATTCCGCCCCCGGGAGCATGTACGGGCAAGGCACGCACACAGCAACAGCACATCATTTCGCCGCATCATCATTTTACACTTTAACCTAATTTCATTACTTTCAGTACGTTTGTAGACATCAATCACGTCGCGCGTCACTCATTATCATTTAGAAATAGTATCAAGTAATTATTTCTCCCAATAAACTCCGGTAAACTTATACATACAGTTTTATCATTTATCAACAATCTATCATCATCGGCTAGTAGCCAACCAGACCCTGGCGGAGTATATATGTGTGACATAGAATAACAAGTACACCAGCTTTGCTAGTCTCTTTATTCTATGATGTGTGATGTATATATCATTGACAAAAGAATAAAGAGAGGACATGGCATATCCACGAAAAAAATGCGCCTACCTAAACTTTGGTGTCAATTAAAATGGCGGCTTTTTTCTTGAAAAATGTAAACAAACAAATTGTTTGACAGCTGAAGTACCTTGTGTTTGGATGTCAATCAACATGGCGATCGGTCGCAATGTTCTAATTTTAGGCAAAGACAAAACTACTGTTGTCCTTTTTTACGTAGGATAACACCAATAAGTTAAAAAGAGACGACGATATATTTTTAAGTACCGATTTTTATGCCAGGTCCTCTCTTTATTCTTTTGTCATTGGTATATATGTATTGATGGCCCGTCAATAAATGCCAGAAAAAATAATAATATTACTTACCAATGACATCCTCCTCATGGCTCCTAGGATACACGAAGCCACGTCAGTAGTGCGCAGTAGTCGCTTGCCTGTTACTGGCAATTGGCACCACTACCTACTATTTACTATGTGGCAATCATTAAATAGCATAATATAACCCACTCCAACCACCCCCAGATGGAAATAACCGGGTGGGAGCACCTAGAAGAGCTATCCATAGCGGCGGAGGCGGCGACCGAGCGAGTAGCCGTCGGCGAGTACAAGCTCGGCGACGAAGCTCTCTCGCGATTGGTCCGCGGCGCCACGCGGCTGCGCCTATTGGACCTTAGGAACCTGCAGCAGCTAACTGATTCGGGATTAGTCAGGGTGCCGGCGTGGGATCTGCAGCATTTGTTTTTGGGAGGTATGTAACTTAGTATTTTATTTTTGATGTTTTCTTGCTTTATTCGTAATCCATTTATATTTTATTGTATTTGTAGAATTTGGTGCTTCGTAGATTCAGAAAAATATGTTTTTTCTTTATTTTATAGCTCTTTAAAATATGATCTACCTACTAATGCATCTCTCATCTCTCTCTATGTTGTTGTTATTCGAAAAAAAAAACACAGACAACCAGACTGTCCAGCCAGACTAAACACGCATTAACATATTTTCACTACACTTGCAGGCTGCAACATCCTGCGTCAAAAGAGCGCGTGCCTAGAACTCATCTGCGAGAAGTGGTCCCACAGCCTCATAGAGCTGGACCTGTCGTGGGCGAGCTGCGCGCGCGTGCTGGACGACGCCGTGGCCGCGCTGGCCGACACCGCGCAGAGCCGCCTCAGGTGAGCCATCTCCTAGCCGGGTAGGCAGTGCTACAGCCGCATAGAGCTGGACCTGTCGTGGGCGAGCTGCGCGCGCGTGCTGGACGACGCCGTGGCCGCGCTGGCCGACACCGCGCAGAGCCGCCTCAGGTGAGCCATCTCCTAGCCGGGTAGGCAGTGCTACAGCCGCATAGAGCTGGACCTGTCGTGGGCGAGCTGCGCGCGCGTGCTGGACGACGCCGTGGCCGCGCTGGCCGACACCGCGCAGAGCCGCCTCAGGTGAGCCATCTCCTAGCCGGGTAGGCAGAGTGGTATTAAACTGTAGCGAGCTGTGCTTGGTTGGTAGACATCCTGCGGATTTTCGTCTGTTTCCATAGGCCACCTTTATTACCAAATTATAAGTACGTGAAACAAACACATAGTTATACATTCTAATAAACTAACATTCTGTTTCATTCTAGGATCCTCAACTTGTGCGGCTCGGCAGTGTCTCTGGAACCCATCAAGAAGGTTCTCCTGAAATGTCCGCACATAGAGTCGTTGAACCTGAGCTCGTGCCGCGCGCTGCCCCGCGGCATGAAGCGGCTCTACGCGGGCAAGGAGCTGCAGGACCTCAAGGACAGCTTCGACCCGGAAAAACTTAAAAAAGCCAAAGAAGAAAAAGAAAAATCAGAAAAGAAAACCGAAAAAACAGAGCCCGATTCCAAAACAGAATCCGCACCCGAAGACTCCCCGAAAAACAGTGATAGTTCCAGTACCAAAGCAATTAAAGTGGAGGACAAATCGACGTCCTCGATATTCCAGGAACCGAGGACTCCGGCGGAGTCTGATCTGGCGAAGAACAACTCCACGAGCAAGACCTCGCCCGACTGCAAGTCCGTCGAGTCGATTGCCAGCAAGGACTCCAACCTAACATCTCCATCAGAAACTAAACTCGCAAGTCCTATAATACAATCTAAACCAGACTCGTCATCCACACCGCGCTCGGAGACGTCCAAGACGGACGTGGGCAGCCCGCACTACAGCCCCGTGGCGCGCCCGGACAGCCGCCTGCGCGCCAGCCCCGACGCGCCGCCCGCCGCCGCCTGCTGGGGGCTCGGACAGTTCAAGACCACCCCCACGCACAAGTCCGAGGCGAGCCCCCTCAACAGAGTAGAGAGCCATGGGAAACTAAAATACAAAAACCAAATCGAACAATGCAGCCCGACCACGTCACAAGAGAACAAGCTCAGCCCCGAAAACATGCCGAGCATCAAACAAGACAACATGAAGACGCCGAACAGCTGGAACTACGGCAGCTACAGCCCCATGCCGCGCGAGAGCCAGTTCTCGCAGCGCAGCCCCTACTCCACGCAGCCGAGCCCCGCGCAGCCCAGCCCGTACTCGGCCCAGCCCAGCCCCTACTCCACGCAGCCCAGCCCCTACTCGTCCCAGCCCAGCCCCTACTCCGCGCAGCCCAGCCCCGACACCAGCCAGATCGTGAAGCAGGACGTGCAGAAGTCGAGCGGCGCGTGGAGCTCCGGCAACTACAGCCCGCTCACCAAGCAGCCGGCGCCCTACTCCCCGCACCCCGCGCCCTACTCCCCGCACCCCGCCAGCCTCGCCAGCCCCGGCCCGCAGTACCGCGCGCCGCCGCGCCCCGCGCCGCCCGCCGACGACGTGGCCGCGTGGGGCATCGACAAGTTCCTCAGCAGCAACGCGGCCGCCGCCATCGAGTCGCTCATCTTCGGCTCCCCGCCGCTGCAGCACGCGCCGCCGCCGCCCGCCGACGACCCCTGGAGCCTGGGCCAGTACCGCGTGGAGCCGCCGCACGCCCCGCACATGCACAACCCCTTCCTCGACCCCGCCTCGCTCAGCTTCGACTCGCTGAGCGCGCACATCGGCCACCAGGGACACATACAGAACTTCATCGACGACAACTACAACGAGACGTCGCGCGTGGACTGACGCCCCGCGCCGCGCCCCGGCCCGAGACTGACTTACCGAGGACGACACTTCGATAAACTTTATAAGTTGTTACGAGTTGTTGTGCAAAGCGTCTGTTAGTGAACAGTTCACGTTTGGAGCTCACTGCAATATGATATAGATGGGTAAGTACACCGAGTGACCTTACAGCGTGTGCTGGCCGAGTGCCGGAGCCGCGTCGTCCGCACTAACGGACGCTGCTGTTAGATCGTGTAATTTATAAGATAGGATGAACAATTCCCGTATAGAGGTTGTAAATAAGTTAGCCGTAAATATTTTTAAGAGTAAATGATGCTAGGAATACTTTCAAATTATGTTGCAGCCTATAATCTGTTAGGAAGATTATGAAAATTATTATAAGTATAAGCTTTAGATAAATTTCCCTCAAATTAGTGTTAATTATAATCGCCTACAGATTTTATATAAAGTTTGGATGCCAAAACCAATTAATGTCAAGTCGCTGCCAAAATTTGTTTTAATTCACATTATTTCAAGATTTTAGTAAAAAACAGTCGAACATGGTAACTTGTAGTTTTCGTTGGAATCGACACTATTCTGGGCCAAGTACAGCACGCGATCTTAAGCTTAAGTGCCACTGGTAGAAGTTCTATCGTGTTAGTAGTTAACAGCGTTTTATTAATTGTATGGATCTGACTAGCAAAGTTTATAATTGAAATATATATAGATATTTTGTTTCCATACTATCAGAGATAAGAAAACATTCCTTCTATCGTTGGTTTCAGATTTAGCTCTAATGAACTGTTGATAACTTACTTCCGACTTGTTATTGCATTGAAATAGTTTCAATTTAAAACTACAAATAGTCTTCGATGCTAAGGGTGGGTTGCACCATTTAACTTTAACTATTACAAACGTCAAATCTCTTGAAGATTGATCTCTCTCGTCAAGGGATTTGACGTTTGTAATAGTTAAAGTTAAATGGTGCAACTCACACTAAGTGTACTTTGTATCTTTGTTTGCCTTGTATCTGTTTGTTTATTTGTACAATGAGGAATTTATAATATTTTTTACTTAATAACTTTAATATGTTTTTATACTTTTTACCTTTCCAACTGAATAACCAAATAATTATTGATCCTTATTATGTTCATTTTGAAATTATTTTAAATTCGTTTATGTCCTTTATATTAATTATTATTTGTAATACATTGAAATAGATCAAGCCAAGTACAAAGTGCTTTTATAAATTAATATTTTATGTACTTGACGTTAAATAAGAGAAGACACCCATGAATACCACCAAATATTGTTTCAATACTACATTAGCCTTAAAAATGCCTAATGTTTTAAAGAGAGTATTTTATAAAAAAAAGTTTTATTAACTTATTATATACGACAAAATATGAAATTACCTTCTATACATAGAATGTATAAAATATGAGAATAGGTAAATATTAATTAATGTTAAATTATCCTGTATCATAGCATGTATAAAGTTGACTAATATTGTTTATGTGTAAGTTCTGTTATGTAGAGATTTTTGTTTGTAATATTGTTAAAAGATTACAGCCTGGACTTCTCATCGTTGGTCCAATTTTTATAACCTAACCAATATAATATCGATGTGGTTGTACATTTACATTTTGAATAGAATGTACTCTATTTATTAAATTTTCTTTTGTTGAAAATCACACTACTCTTTTCTTTATACATAACTATATCTTCGTTTTTCCGTATTTTTTACTATTCTATGGGTACTAGAATGACTGTCTGTAAAGTAGACTTATGAAACAAACTGTTACGCGGGGGGTTAGGTCGTCTACCGATAGCTTTAGTTGACTACCTACATAACTAAGGTTTTTACCTAAAGCTCAGCAAACTAATATTAATATTAGACGACTGAATGGCGTAGTGGTTAGTGGCCCTGACTGCTATGCCGAAGGTCTCGGGTTCGATTCCCGGCTGGGGCAGATATTTGTTTAAAGATAGATATTTACTCGGATAGGTACTCGGGTCTTGGGTGTTGATATTTATTTTTAGTATCTATCTATCTATGTATTTGTGTAGATATATCAGCTGTCCGACATCCATAACACAGGTTCTGCCTAGCTTGGGGTCGGATGGCCGTGTGTGAGATGTCCCCACATATTTATTTATTTAATAGAAACACGTTAATTTGCATAATCATTTATTCCACAATATAACATACATATAACATCACCATGATAAAATTCTTAAATATTTAATAACGCAGTAACATATACCTATACGCATACGCATTTGTTTCCATATGAGTACATTTCATAAAATAGCTGTCACCTTTTGCGCAGTTCAGTCATATCATAATAATAGTAGGTAAATGCTTATAAATAAAGTAAATACTGAGATATACACTTATAGCAAAATTATAAATGCGGTCTATACGTAAAGAACCAGATACAGTAAAGTTATACATAAGGAGTTATATTTACGTAAATAGTAGATAGAAACACACTTAAAGCAGTCAATTGGAATGATTAAAGAGATCTTAAATTATAATTATATTGATGATTAATTTCATCAATTAGTGATTGAAATGAGAGTGAGACTTCAACACCAATACAATAAAAGTAATAATAAGTTCATAGGTAGATATATTCAATAATAATATTACATCGATTTTGTTTCAGATCTTTCGAGCCCGAGCATTGAGATTTCTTATTATGTAGGTAGGTACATAAATATGTCAACAAGTCTGCCACCCTTCTCTGAAAATCCAAAGCATTGCATATTGCGTTGTCGTCATTAAAAACATCATAACTAAGACTTGTTTTCAATAGGATCATGCTAATACAGGCTGTTTTGATATTTGGATCTTTCTGTGATAAAACCCCGTCTACGGGCATATCAAATATTTTAGAGATTATAGAGCTTCCACTATGTTATTGTATTCTTGACGTTTCCTTATGTCTGGTATGTAAAGTTGGTTTTCCTTTGCAGTCATCAAATATGTATGGGATTTCGACTGTCAAGAAACCAATAATATAATGGACAGAGTATAAGTACCTAGTTACAGCATAAGACACATCTAGAAATATTTAAAAATCGTTTCCATAAGAATCGCCATAGTAATTATTTATTTTAAATTGACAATAACATCGACCAAGTAAGCTTCCTCATCACCCAGGGGTCGCCTCCAAAATATAACCTACGATTTTGGCAAGATATTTAAAATTTATATTTTCTCTGGACCCGAAATACATACAAAAAGTACGTTTTTTAAAGTGAATCAAACAGCTCACCATTTTACAGTGCCGAAAACCCAAGGTAGGACACCTTACCAGATACATAATAAATAATTCATGAGGTGATTCTACACCCAAAAACGTCGTATAAAAACTAATAACAAACCTAATGCTAGCTTACAAAAAACAAACATGATATGTAGGTATTTAAGGCCCAAAGACGTCGTTAGTGGCGCCCCCAGTAGTGCAAAACTTTGAAGTCAAGATGTCTTACTCAAATACTATCGTAGTCGTCATAAGACACTGACGTGTCGTTGGGAGACAGCAGCGCTTGCTGCGGGTTCTGTCTGTCCTTGTCACTCTTGGACTTCTTGTGTTTGCTCTTCTTGTCTTTCCTTTCGGATTTGTCGCTGTAGTCGCCGCGGTCCTTGTCTTTGGACTTCTTTTTCTTGTGCTTCTTTTCGGCCTGTGAATATTATTAAGAATTTATTTAAAGCTCACTTACTTGTTACTCTCTGTTCTATGGTAAACGGATAAGCTAAACCCTGAGAAAGTTCCTAATCCAGCGATACTTATCAATCGTAATAGATGCGTAATATAGTGGCGTAACTTTGTATATTGTGTTTAATTATGAATGTTTTTTCAGTAACCATAAAGTATTGTAGGTAAATGTAAATTACCTTCTCAGCTGCTTCTTTGGCGTTATCAGGATCCTCTCCACCTAAAATAATTAAAATCATGTTTAGTTAGACAAATATGACATTCTACAGGCCAGGCCGCCTGGCAGAGCTCACTTGACCAATAGATAATCAATTTCATTTCACACCATCCGAGGTGAACACTAAAACTGAACTCGTATGGCGCGTGACAGACACCACCTATACCAGTGGTACAATCTACCCTTCTGTAGCCGTTTACTTTCACTGCACTAACGATGGAAAAATCAATGCTTATAGTTCTATACATAACATAATCACATACCTTCTGGAGACCGCCTAGCACTGCAGTCCCCAGCCCACAGCGTGAAATCGTTATCCATGTTCACATCATTCACATCATGCTCTCTATCCGCCGACCCGCTCTTTTCAGACTTCACACTATCTTTCCTAATGAGCAGTTGTTGTGTGAACATGTCGTTGAGTTTGTGTCTGGAGTCCACGACGGTGCGCGACGCGGCTGGTGCGTAGTCTACGTCGAGGTCGTCTTGGTCGATGGTTACCATGGGGTTTATTGTGCTGTTTTCGTCACTGGGGATGGAAGTATAGGTGTAATGAGAATAAATGTTGGAAATAATTCCAAATTAAAGATTTTACATAGCTAAAATTAAGATTGGTACTTTCAGAACCGTTTTCATTGTTACCAGGAAAAAATGGCTAAAAGGTTGTAGTAACATGCCTATATATTAACTTGAGACTATCAGCGCAGAAATGAGGTATTTAAATTTTATTTTAGACGATCTGCGATATCTTGTGGATCCATTATTTAAAAAAAGTTTAGCGGAAGCGTAAAATTTCCTATCACTTATAGTAGACACAAACCTGTCACTATCATACTGCGTGTCCTGTGCGTTATTAGATCCGGGAGTCAGGTCGTCGAGGAAGCTGCTGTCTAGCGTGCCCGCGTAGAACTCGTCAAGCGCGCCCGCAGTGCCCGGGGCCGCAGGGGTGCCCGGGGTGCCGGGGGTGCTAGGGAATATTGAGAAAGAGGTTAGGTTGGGTTTGACGCTTCAGTATAAATTATCTGTCATTCTCTGTCATACAGTCACTTCGGCTGATGAAAATGTTTGAAAACTAATATAGGCCTTGAGGCGAAGTTGGGTCAGGCTAGCTAGAATGGGTAGTGAAAGTACAGAAATGGGCGGATATTTAAGTTTTTTTTTAGTTATAATCATTATAAGTGAGTTATGTCGCTTTTCGACGAGTGAGATTAAATTATTTGTAGGTAGCTCTCGTAGGTAGTGTTATGTACCTATGTATAGAAATCCACCAAGTGCTAGAAGGAATACCCTACGAATTCACGAAGAGGGCTGAGAAAGAAAGAGATAGATAATTAATTACCTGTCCTTAACCGGCCTGGGCGGTGTGAAGTCCATGCTGACTGTATGATTGGGCTTCATCAGCTCTGCGCTCACATACTGGGTCTGTTTCGGCTGAGAGTTCTCTGTCACACTCTGTGCAGGCTTGGTGGCTGGGTTTAGCGATTGCGCCAACTGCAAAGAAAAAATTTTGGCGTAGTAAGATTAAATAGCAAATAGATAGATCCTAAAACCTAAAGTATACTTGTACTGTTCTTTCCATTGATCTACATATATTGTACACACTGGCTATGGTTTGGGTGAGGCCTAACAGCTCAATTAATTCATCAGAGCCAAGGTAAAATGAGATTACCTCAGGTCATATTGTGGAAATAGCCTATGTCCAGCAGGGAACGATAGTTGACCACAGACAACAGTGAACGAAAACATCAATCATTTTCGTCGGGTTGAAACATCCACCACTTTTGCCTCAAGAGCTGCTACGACTTATATCGCCATGTTTGGTCAAGTTCAGTGATTCACAGTGTACTCACGAGCGGGTTATTTTGGTCAAGTTCAGTGATTCACAGTATACTCACAAGCGGGTTAACACCGGGCGGCACGATGGGCTTCCCGCCGCCCAGCACGATGCTCGGGGAGCGCTCGGGCGCGCGCGCCGGCTCCGCGCTCGAGCGCCGCGCGCTCGTGAGACGCTCCACGAATGTGTCGTACTTGCACTCTTCGGAGTTCTGGAATATAGGTGGTTTGATTGGATATTGTACAGTAGAGTAAGGCTTGTTGGATTATTGAATTGGACTAAGGGCTTTTACATAAAACTGCGTTGCGACGTTGAATCGCAAAAACCTGCGGCAGAAATCAAGTACAGTCACAGATTATTGGGATGCAACATCGCAACGCAGTTTTGTATTCAAGCCATAAGTTATGATACAAAAAAACTATAAGAACTTAAGCTGCATACAGACCGGCCCAACGAACGCCCCACGATGGATATTTATCATAGATAATACAGGGCACATTGCAGCAACGAAGGTCAACGAAACTCGTTCGTTGGCGTTTGTTTGGCCGGTCTGTACGCAGCTTTAGGACTGAGTAAATATTGTAAATAAATAAATAAATAAATATGTGGGGACATCTCACACACGGCCATCCGACCCCAAGCTAGGCAGAACCTGTGTTATGGGTGTCGGACAGCTGATAAATCTACACAAATACATAGATAGATAGATACTAAATATAAATATCCATATCTGGAGACTTAAGGGTTTCAATACAATCTGAGGAAGAGGCATGGAAATGGAGACAAGAAATAATCACATCCATACTACGTATCAAAATATCATCCATACCTCCACCAAGAGTATTTTTTCCTTTCACTATGCTATAAGTAGTAGTGCTCACCTGAAACTCATCAAGTTCATGATCAGCCCCCTCAATGTCCCTCTGGTTCCGCTGCAGCTGCTCCAGCAGGCTGGTCCGCTGCAGGCGCAGGAACGGTACATTGAGGAACTTGTGCAGCAGTCGCAGACCGAACCCGTTCCGCATTGAGGATTCTGCGTAGCGGACTGGGGCCGTTCTGCAGTTGAATGGAAGTGTATTTTATTTATGAAGAGGCTTGGCAGAGTTGCAAAATAATAATGAAAAATAGAGAAGATTATTGGTTTATTTCTTGGTATTTGATAGGTTTCCAAACCTGGAGAGACTTAATAGCTCTTGTGAGCTCATCTGAAGGAGCTAAACCTATTGTTAACTATCTGGAATCCCTATAAAGGCTCATCTTTAATTGCCTACACATAATGTTTACATTTATTTTTATTTTGCAAAAAAACAGTCATTCATACAACAGGTTTTTAATTAAACCAGTTACAATCTACACTTACACATACTGTGCCGAAATTATAAAGCCATATTGAAAAATAATGTGCCTGTTTTAAATAATATGCCTGTTTTGGCAATTCCAGGCTATTAGGATAATAATTATGTTTACCTGGTAAGCCTAGCCTGGTGCAGGGCCTGGTCAATATGGTGCGGGTGCACCTGGCGGTGGTGCTGCATGTCGCAGTGGTTGCCGAGCACCACCACGGGCAGGTCCGCTGGCACCCGGCCCAGCTCCTTCACCACATACTCAAATGTCCTGTGGCAATCAAAGACCAGGATTTAATATTAGGGTAATTTTTATTTATTTTTTATTTAACTCTTTATTGTACAAATATTAAAAATAAAAGTACAAAGGGTGGACCTAATGGTTATAACAGCAATCAAAGCCCAGGATTAATATAAGGGTTATTACGGTTTTACTGTAATGTCCATTTGGTGGTGGAAAATAAATGTATTACCAATTTGTATTCTACATAAATGAGAGATTTTGTGTTTTTTATCCAGAGTAGATTTTAATCAATCAATGTTTTTATACTTTCATTTGACTTTTCAGTGCTAAGATTTATATAGAAACATCACATTTCTTTCGCCTTTTGGTCTAAATAATTTAGCCAACATTTACAACACTGACATGCAGGTATGGTGTAAATACTTACCAAGGTTTTGTGATATCTAACATCAGAATGACTCCATTGGCATTCTTGTACACATCCAGGAAGGTTGCGTCAAGCACCGGTGTTTCATAACCATCCTCTTGTGCTGGGGCTGACTCATTCTCTAGCTTCAGTCCTAGAGGAGGCTTCTTCTTAGCCCTCCCTTTATCCACTACCTCCCACACTTCTACCTGCAATTATAATAAACAAATTAATTTAAAAAAAACCCTATAGTGATTTCATAAGGAAGGCTACAAAAGACAGAAGCTTTTGTTGCACTTGAGGAGTCTTATATCCAGCAGTGGTGCATGGGTGCTTGCTATTCATAATAACTAATAAACTGGATGCCAAAGATATTTATTTTAATTTATTTATTTAATTCAGATAACTTGATCCATGAAATGGACATTAGTACTTAGTACTTACCTTAACAATGTGGTCTGTATTTTTATAAGTCCAGTGAATCGGTGCAGCTTGGATTTGCTCAGTTGGTACATAATTTTCAATGAACGGTCCACCTTGCAGTCTTTGAAGGAGGCAGGACTTTCCAACATTTCTATCACCTTTTATTAAGATTTTCACTAAAACAATGGTTAATTTATAATTGATTAATGATTCCTATATTGTTAGGTGACATATCAACCCAATCAACAAGATTATAAATAATAATACAGTAGGAATATCTTTAATAAATAACAGGACACAAATTACATTAGATTTTCAATGGGCGTCCTTACCCCTAAAAATTTTATCTCTTGCAGTCAAACTTTGTGCGAGACCTATTGAGTAAATAGCACTTACTATTATAATGCACTCCTCTGGAAAACTTCTTCTGCAACGAGGAAGACATGGGAACCGGAGCTTGGCAGCGATCATCGCCGCTTTTTGCTAGTTTCTTTAGAGCAGAAAACATTTTCTACAAACTATAGTTTACCTATGGTTTAAGATTTCATCTATATAGGTAATAATGAATAAACTGAAGGGAAGATAGATTTAGATTTCATAAAATTATAAATAATTGAAGAAATAAACAAACTTTAACTTTTACAATGATTTTTTGTCAAGGTGACGTATTATCTGTCAAATTTCAGAATGAATACTTCAGAATAATAACGGTACTGCTTCGCTGAACACGTATGGAGTGTAGAGTGGGCATAAATAAATAGTGACATCTCTGTTCCATTTATGAAAAACAAGAAGTCTTAAAACTTTGGTTAGTAGTTTCGCTATTCGACAACAGATGGCATTTTTAAAACTTTCTTACATCGTGCAAGATAAAATGTAACATTAGTGGAGTAAGTATTTTAAATGCGTCTTTACTATATCTTTAAATGAGAATAATATATTACTTATATGAGAATTTATTACTTCTTTACTGTAGTTTATTTAAATTATGATAGGTACTTGTATTAAAAATGTTATGCAGACAACATTGGAAGAAAAACCTTAGGGTTTCTTTAACACATCAATAAATCATTTCAATAGAATAACAACACATTCTAATGCATAAACTATTTACATTTACAGGTAGATGAATAAATTACTACCTATTTGATGCTTACACTATATACACTTCTATTCTTCATTGAAGAGGAATAACTTAACAACTAGGCAATTCTTATGAAATTATTTGTATTAATCTAATCCCATTTAGATTTCTTCTTTTCAAATATTTCTTTACCATCCTTGTCAACTGCTGTGTAGTATCCCATGGATTCATATTTAGATCTCATGTAGGCAATGTAGCCTAATGTGATACCAAAGCAGGTGAGACCCAAACTCATTATAACAATATTCTGAAAGGAACACCATTGTTATTAGATTTTTTAACTTACACAATAACATTATTAAGACATTCCCTTTGACTTTTTAACAATAATAAATGGAATACACATTGTACACTGAAATGCTGAGGTGTTGAAAACTTACAGGTTTGGCGTATAATTCAAAGTTTATGAGTCTAAATGCTGTGGTAGACCGTAAAGAACGAAGGCCATCACCTGGTTTTTCATTATTATTAGCCATATTTTAAAAATAAAGCTCAATGTATTGTGTAATAATAAAATTAATCGAAAAGAGAACTGAAAACTTGAGGGAAGAAGTACAAGTACGTACGAAATGTCAAAAACTATTAATAATATCAATGTCAGTGTCACTGCTAATCTGTGGTCGTTATGGTCCGATGATAGAACGGCGATACGGCCCGGAACCCAGTCCGGTCGGTTTTCATAAAAACAATAGGTATTCTGTGTCAATGACGCCGTGATGGATAAATGCTTGATAATCTGTGATAGCTGAAAATTTGTCGCTTGTCGGTGTAAATTGTCAAAAAATATCATTTTTTCCAAATTATTTTGATAATGGTGCATAAAACAATCTAATTGTACTTGCAAATTCAAAATTTCAGTCCGATATCCAAGTGTAATTAAACAGTTTCGTTACAATGGAGTCAGAGTCCGTTTTCTCCGGTGATGTTGCGGATGGCGCGGAAGTGTCGCCTCTAGCCGACATCCAACCCTCTGAAACTTCTGCTGAAGTTGAAGATGATGCTACAAATGATGGAGCAGACTTTGTAACAGGAGAAGAGGCAGGTGTGTATGTCCACCTATTATTTTAAGTTTGTATTTCAGAACCTGCATGCTAGTTAGACTAAACTTGTAAAAAAATGTGTTTTACAACATGTTTGATAAAAAGATTGTTGTTTTGCTTGAAGTATAACGTTGATATCAATCAAAACATTAAATTTAAGATGGTTTGTTACGTTGCTAATGAATATTTATTTTAGTTGCAAATGGTGCTGCCCCCACCAGTAGTAGTGACGCTGTAGAGGCTGCCTCTGATGCTGCTGTCGGCCTTCCTTCTCTTGATGATGAAGGTAACATCATGTTGGACTGATGTATCTAAGAGCCCTGTCAAATTAAGAAGCTGTAACACCATCACTTCCTATAAAATTTATTTATTCAAGTGCCTGCATTGAATTTCAATCTCAGAAGTTCGAAATCCACCCTTGCTTGCTATCTAATGGCTTCGCTACAAGATTAATCTTCTCACTATGCCATATAAGTAGAGGAGTAATGGTTAGTGCCTTTTGAAATGATAACCATGCAATGAAATAGTTTTTGCTTGTGCATCAATAGTATAAGTGACACCATCTTCTAGCCAATAAATATGTTGCATGTCTTTAATTCATGAAGTACATATTGTAGGAAATGCTGAGGCAGATGCAGAAGAAATGGACATTGATGAGACGGCTGGCGGGGGGTCGGCGGACGAGTCTGCCTACATCGGAGACAACTGTATATCTACACCTGTAAGTATAAAACATGCAGTCATATCCATACATAATATACATATTATTCAGTCAGAGCATACCAAGTAGGAAAAAATAAATAAAGAATGAATCTACTTCTAAAAATTAAAAACTTAGGAAAAAAATCACCTATTACAATAATTAACTTTCACTGCAGGCACTAACGGAAGATAACTCTCCGCAAGACGAAGAGCATCTGGACTCTCTAGTGAAAGATGAGTTGTTGGAGGAAGCAGGCGGCGCTCAGGAGGAGTCTCCCGACCAGTCCATCAGCTCCGCCATGCCTATTGACAGCGGCATCGGAGATGGAGCTGCTATTGTACAAGATGGTTAGTCATCCTTTCAATCTCTCTGTTAAAGTTACAGACTTTTAAAAACTTATTTTGTTACTTACATGCAAAAAGCTATGAGCATACAAAAATCTGTGAATCTCGGATAAGGCTATGATAATAGTTTTTTTATTTTATTTAAGTCTTATTACTTAAATTACACTGGCAAGAAGTGGTTGCAGCAAGGTGCTTTGCTGCCTGCACGTGATTAATATTGTGTAAGGTGATGGCATGCATATTTTATTTACATGATGTTCTTAAATACAGATGAGTCAAGCACAATGGACGAGGACATGGGTGGCGGAGAGGGCGTGGCCAGCAGTGATGACGTCAACGACATCAGCAGCGCCGCGCAGGAGACACTCAGCACTGGCATCAGGTGAGGCTACAGCATCTGTGTTCACCAATAATATGCTTTGCTTTGTTATGCCCCCCACAACACTGTCATTGGTTGATTTAGTAGTGATGATGGTAGTACAGTAAGCGGCAGAGAAACCTGACCCCCCTCAGAAGCATTGTTACTATGTGAGGGGGTCAGGTTTATCTGCATCTCACCGTACCTAATGAGATAGAGTTAACCATTCCACCAACCATGAATCATTGGCGCTCCTGGCTCTTATCCTCTCAAAAAGAACAAATTTTGTCCTGAACAGGTTTACTCTCACAGTCACTGACACAAAATAAGAATATTGTTAAAATCTGTATTCTACTGAAAAGATACACATTGTGTTTTCTTGTCCATCCCTACGGTAGATCTGTCGAGATGTCAGTCTCACGGGCACCCTTGTCAGTTCTAGTACGGCGGAGAGTGGCGCCGACATATCCAGCAGTGGGCAGCACGAGGCCGCGCTCATCTCGTCCACCGCCAACGGGCCCGCCACCCTACATTCCTTCTCTCTACCACAGCTGCAGCCGTCCAATGAGTGAGTTTGTAGGATAGGATACATAGCAATACAGTTTGTCGTTTTTATGACTTCAGTCTTTAGTACTTTATCGTAATCAGCCAATAACCAACCACTGCTGGACATATGCCGTCTCTCGAGAAGCACTACAACACTCCATAGCTCCTTCTCCTCTATGGTCGTTACTGTTTATAGCCTGGTGGCGACAAAAGTAAATATGAATTAGATTATAGGTATAAACCGCTGCCGTCTGCCTGCAATCGCAATTTAAAACTTCCAACTCAATGTTTCGGATGCCATTATCGAATATTATTTATTCAGTTTATACGCCCACTGCTGGACCCAAACCTCCCTCATAGAGCCCAACAAGTATGACACATACTAACAAAGCCTATTCATCAGGTTTGGCGATGCAGACACATCGGAGATGGAGGGCGCGGCGGACACGATGCCCTCCGTCAGTGAATCTCTGCCGCTGCTCGCGTTGGCGGCCAACGGATCTGCCCTGCTGTCGCCCAGTTTGCTACAAGGTTAGACTTTGTTGAATGCCATCTCCATCATCATCATCATCACGACCCATTACGTCCCCACTGCTGGGGCACGGGTCTCCTTCCAATGAAGGAAGGGTTTAGGCCTAGTCCACCACGCTGGCCAAGTGCGGGTTGGTGGACCCCAACACAAGCAAGCTTGTGCTGAGAGAGTTGTCGGGTAAGTGGGCAACCCGCCTTTCAGATGTTTTCATGCCACCCGAAGGCCTCTGACTAGGCTTAACGACTGCTGCCGAAGCAGCAACCGGGACCCACGGCTTAACGTGCCGTCCGAAGCACGGAAGCGTCCAGAAAAGCACCACTTGAAATTGGTCACCCATCCAATGGCTGACCGTGTCAGTTGTTGCTTAACCTCAGCGATCAGTTACGATCACTGAGGCCCGCTCGACTACGGACGCTTCTCCATATCGTCTTGGAACTTCGGTTAATGAGTATAAATACAGTATAAACGCCTGTTGATTATTATTACTGTATTCCCTTGCGTGATGCACTTGGCAAATGCATTGCTGCAAACTTTTATGATGAGCTTTTATACCACTAAAACTGAATTATTCATTCCAAATTCCCAATGTAAATTTGTTCTGGCGCTGTACCAAAAAAATTGCATATCATTTCACATACTTTAAGCGTGTTACGTGCACATGGCGTTAATTGCACAATTATTTGGTACCTTCGACTAAGTTTCAGACACAATAGCGTTTTACAAATTTTATACCCGCAACCGAAAAATCCCTAGATCATTATAATCCCATCCTTCATAAACAATCGCCCTTGCACAGAGGAAGGCGGCGGCGGCGGCGTCTCTTCTTCAGGCGGTGCGGCGGGCGCGGTGGAGGGCGAGGGCGCGGTCAGCAGCTCGGGCGCCGCGCCGCTGCCGCCCACGGACGCCGCGCACGCGCTCGCGACACTGGCCAGCGCCGCGCTGCATCATCAGGAACAGGTATGTTATTTATTTCTGCTTCATGAGGAACAGGGTGACTAATATCTCTAAATAACGGCAGGGGAAGGCAGCGACGTGGTACTTTCAATGCATCAGTATGAGAAGACTAACAAGTATTATTTTCCTCGCTGATGCCCACGAGCTCCACTTCGCATTGAAAAGTTTTATTGTGCGAAATCAGGGATAAAAAATGGCCTACATGCTAATCCAGGATGCCAGCATCCTGCATAGAAAATCTGATCGAAAACCGTTCAGTAGTTTTTCATCCATCCATCATCTATGCTTACAAACTTTCGCGTTTATAATATTTGTCGGATTTAAGCTGAAGATTCTCATTAGAAATTCAGTATTGAAACTTGATGAAGTAAATACATCTTCATTTCAGGGGGAGCCTGAAGATATAAAGCCGATAATAAACGACGAAGATACTTGGTACACAGTTGGCATCGTAAATGGCACCACGTTCACGGTAAGTAGCATTATTTACTTAAGTATATCTTATTTTAGTGACAACTCTCTAAATTTGATTTTGATTCCAAGATTTTTTTGTCTAACAATAATATTCTACTAGAAGTTACAATGTTTACGACCTGCCTTTACCAACATTTAGGTATCCAACTGCTTATTATCCAACACAAGCGGAAAACGCTCTGTTTTGTTTTCTTTCTTTGAAATTTTTAGAAACACGAGATACAGTCCCCCAATAGAAAACCTATCCTAATCTTTTTAACATTACAGGTACAAAACTACATATCGGATCCCAACGTGGACCTGTCGGGTCTCTCGCTGGACAACCTGCCGGAGCTGTCGGGGCTGCCCACCACGCCGCTGGAGCACGGCACTGCATACAAGTTCCGCGTGGCTGCCATCAACTCGTGCGGCCGCGGGGACTTCAGCGAGGTACAGTGGTGTTCACTTAACTTGAACAGAAGGCCTAGCACGGCGTGCAAGATACTCACGTCAAGAGGTGATAAAAGTTTTTCGTCGCACGCGCTCTCGAAGCCATGCGACGCAATTATTTTGCCACGTCTTGGCGGGCGCATCTTGTGCCCCGTGCTAGGCCTTCAGAGTGCAATTTTTATTTCCGCAATGCTATTACATGAACTAGGAATGAAATAATTCAAGAAATAAGCTTTATTAGCAATGTAAATAATTCATACGTTAAATTACACCCGCTAATTTTACCAACAGGAATCCGCGTTCAAGACGTGCCTGCCCGGCTTCCCCGGCGCGCCGTCCGCGATCAAGATCTCCAAGTCGGTGGAGGGCGCGCACCTCTCGTGGGAGCCCCCTCAAGTCGCCGCCGAGGGCATCTTCGAGTACTCCGTGTACCTCGCCGTGCGCTCCAATACGCAGCCTAAGGTTTGTTCGGACTAGAGGCTAATGATTTTTAGCGTGTTGGTGACTAATAGTAGGGCTGGACTAGGGCTTGTCACCGTGGTGAACGGTTCCGATTATTTTACTGTGGTGTAAGGATTAGCCAGTTAGATTAGTACCTACGTTGAGTTGCCGTGGTGCGCCAGGCGTATATAAATACAGTTGATTCGTCACACCCTCTATGTGTCATTTCGTGCAGATTTCGACTCCTTTCGACTGGATGGTGCGGTGATAGTGGTGGGCTCGCTACGTATCACTGGTTATTTTTTTTTGCATAAATACAGCTCTACCTATGTTAAAGATAATTACATCTGCAAGCATATTAGCAGACAAGACAAGAATATATCTGAAATTTTGTGTAGGTACTTGGTAAGTTTGTTGAACAATAACTACATGACAAACATTTTGATGTCATTCTAAATCCAACATGGCGGCACTTCCAAGACGGCGTATTACAATAATATTATTTGTGTCTTATGAAAGAGCTTGCATACAGTAACTCAAAAATCAATGTGCCGTAATTCTAAATCAAATCTGGTAGCAAGGCCAAGATAGCGTTTTATTTATGTATTTTCTTACTTTGCCCATTAAACAAAAAACAAATGACTAGCTAATAAATCCCCCTACCCCTCGCATTCCAGGAGACCTCAAAGTCGCAACTAGCGTTCGTGCGCGTTTACTGCGGCAAGGCGAACACGTGCGTGGTGCCGCAGTCGTCGCTGGGCGCGGCGCACGTCGACTCCTCCACCAAGCCCGCCATCATCTTCCGCATCGCGGCGCGCAACGAGAAGGGCTACGGGCCCGCCACGCAAGTCAGGTGGCTCCAGGGTGAGTGATACTCATGTTAACAAGATAAGCTCTGGGTATAAGAGCGTTGTGTGATTGTTGCGTTACCGCTGCATGTTAATTGCGTTAGCGCTACGTGTTAATTGCGTGTTCGTTGCCTTAGCGCTACGTGACGGAGCAGTGACGCTAAATCATTGCGTTACTATGACACAGCGCAGCCACAACGCCCTTATGGCATCCCTCTTAAGTATAGATAGGACTAGGTATAAGAGCGATGCTAAACAAGCGCTGCGTGTTCGTTGCGTTAGCGCTGCGTGACTCTGTATCATAGTGTTACTACGACGCAGCGCAGCCACAACGCCTCTATACCATCGCTCTTGTAGCAAGCCCCCTACCACTATATAGAGTCTCAGCTGGCTCGTGCGCGTGTACTGCGGCAAGGCGAACACGTGCGTGGTGCCGCAGTCGTCGTTGGGCGCGGCGCACGTCGACTCCTCCACCAAGCCCGCCATCATCTTCCGCATCGCGGCGCGCAACGAGAAGGGCTACGGGCCCGCCACGCAAGTCAGGTGGCTTCAGGGTGAGTGTTAATTATATATAATAACCTTAAGCAATCCGCCACTGCTGGGTATAAGAGTGATGCCACACGTGCGTTGCGTTAGTGCTGCGTCGACTGAGCGGTGATGCTAGGGGCTACGGGCCCGCCACGCAAGTCAAGGTGGCTCCAGGGTGAGTGCTGCTCTTGTTTACAAGATAAGCTCTGGGGATAAGAGCGATGCTAAACGAGCGTTGTATCAAGTCAGAGTTGGGTTGAGGGTGAGTGCTGCTCGTGTTAAAAGTATAAGGACTGGGTATAAGAGCGATGCTAAACGAGCGTTGTGTGTTCGTTGCGCTAGCGCTGCGTGTTAATTGCGTTAGCGCTACGTGTTAATTGCGTGTTCGTTGCCTTAGCGCTACGTGACGGAGCAGTGACGCTAAATCATTGCGTTACTATGACACAGCGCAGCCACAACGCCCTTATGGCATCCCTTTAAGTATAGATAGGACTGGGTATAAGAGCGATGCTAAACAAGCGCTGCGTGTTCGTTGCGTTAGCGCTGCGTGACGCTGTATCATTGCGTTACTACGACATATCGCACCCACAACGCCCTTATATCATCGCTCCTGTAGTAAGCCCAGTAGCACTATATAGAGTCTCAGCTGGCTCGTGCGCGTGTACTGCGGCAAGGCGAACACGTGCGTGGTGCCGCAGTCGTCGCTGGGCGCGGCGCACGTCGACTCCTCCAGCAAGCCCGCCATCATCTTCCGCATCGCGGCGCGCAACGAGAAGGGCTACGGGCCCGCCACGCAAGTCAGGTGGCTTCAGGGTGAGTGATACTGATATATCATAAGCAAACCGCCACTGCTGGGTATAAGAGTGATGCCACACGTGCGTTGAGTCAGCGCTGCGACGACTGAGCAGTGATGATAGGGGCTACGGGCCCGCCACGCAAGTCAGGTGGCTCCGGTGAGTGTTGCTCGTGTTAACAAGATAAGCGGTGGGTGTAAGAGCTATGCTAAACGAGCGTTGTTTGTTAGTTGCGTGAATTTTTTTTTTAATAAAATTTGAACTGTTTATTTCATAAAAAGGTTAATTGGATAAATTTGTAATTCCCGGGTTTAATCTTTACATATTTGATATTTTTATCCCTGGGAAGGTTGCCCTCATTTTACATAACTATGTGCTTATAATTAAGTGCCTAATCAATACAAACATAATATAATTATCATTCTGGATGTGAATTATCTGCACGTACATCGCCTTCTTTCTTATTAGCGTTAGCGCTGCGTCTTTCTTGCGTTACCGCTACGTGTTCGTTACGTTAGCCCTGAGTGTCGATTGCGTTAGCGCTGCGTGACACTGTATTATTTCATGAAACTTCTTTTTAACCGACTTCAAAAAAAGGAGGAGGTTCTCAATTCGTCGGGATCTTTTTTTTTTTTTTTTTTTTATATTTTTTTTTATGTATGTTCACCGATTACTCCGCCGTTTATGGACCGATTTTGAAAATTCTTTTTTTGTTGTATTGGGTTGAGCTCCCAGGTGGTCCCATTTTTTTTTCAGAATTTTATCTCACCCCCAAGGGTGGGTAAAGGGGTAAAAACAGGGTATGAATTTCCATTTTGGGCACATATTAACCGATTCTAATGAAATTAAGAATGTAAATATAGTTCTTATAACCAAAAAATATGATGGTGACCTTGAGCTGATCTGATGATGGAAACGGAAGGCAGTCAGGTGAACTCCTCAACGGTATATAGCAACTACTTCGTGTTTAGGCTTGAATGATTCGTATTGATTAGTAGGACTTTTTGGTATCATTTGCACCTTACTTTTGATTGAAAAATATTGCAAATAAACTAAAAACTATAAAATAAAATAATAATTAAAAAAATTAAAAAACCGACTTCAAAAAACCACTAAAATGTAAGAAATAATTTAAGGTTTACACAAATTCTACTCGTATGTGACAGTACAAATATACCTAAGCAGGAACTGTTCTTTTTTGAAGTTGGTGCCATATTTCTTCAGATTACTTTGTCACCGCACCAACATCAAAAGAGAACAGTTCCTGCTTAGGTATATTTGTACTGTCACATACGAGTAGAATTTGTGTAAACCTTAAATTATTTCTTACATTTTAGTGGTTTTTTGAAGTCGGTTTTTTCTATTCCAGATATAAAATCAACGGGTGTAAAGAGGACGGGCGACGGCCGGTTGCCGGGCGCGTCGCCGTCCAAGCAAGCCAAGCAAATACTGCAGTAAGACGCGAAGGTAACACTTCTCATTATCTCTCCAACTTGACGTCACCTAGTTGTACTGTGTACAGGGCGGCGAGCGAAACTAAAAGTTATTTACTAAGTACCACGAGTAATGTTGCTAACCACTATCAAATATTGTGCAAAGAATATCTCCTCTTATACCTACCTGTTTCGAAATAATTTATGAATTTTAATGTAAACGTTTTTGACCGAATGTAAACAGCTGTTGTTAATGGATATTTTAATCAGATATAGAATGTGCTACTCGGGTGTGTCTTTTAGTATCAAATGACTGATTAAGATGAAATGTTAATAAGTATTTTAAATATTGAATGGGATGCAAGTATATACTTAAGTGTAACAAAATGTAAAGAGATCGTATTTGCAAGAATAAACTTGAATGTTGACTTCATGTTGTTTTTTACACCATATTTTATTCTATGGAGGGTAAGCGACGATTTTAGTAATAATACCTCTTTAAATAAGTGTTTCTATTTTACGTTTATGTACGTAATTAGTTTATAATGTAAGGGTTCTTGTTAGATCCTTACATGTGGCGTAGTGTAGGTTAAAATAGTTTAGTTACTAGCAAGCAGGCGCAAGTAGTTAGGTTAAATAATATAAGAAGCTAAAGCAAGTTTAGGAAGTAAGAAACAATACCAGATTTGCATTTGGCTTTTAATACTTAATTACATATTATTGAATACATCTATACATTTGTTTCATTGCTATAAAATGCTATCTATTCAAAACTTCAGTAGCCCAACTGAAAATAAAAATACAAATAATTATATCATTCGTTTTATAGAAAATTTCCTATATTCAAGATATTGATTGCATTTTTTATCATGATATTAAAGCAGTATCACTAATGTATTACTTGGACATGTTTTAATTTTTTTTATTGTGATATAGGGTCTGCAACCACCCCGCTTCCTAGACATTGCATTGTCCTTGGGTTACTGTAAAAGAAAATGCGAATTAGTTATTATTATTAAGACTCATTGCATTACAATCGTGCCACAATAATCGGGTAACTCAGGTTGATGAAACGGTGACAAAATACTTACCAAAGAAGTGGTTCCAAAAAGCTTGTACCATCCGATGACGATGTTGGAGAGGTTGAGGTCGTCCAGCATGATCTGGGCCACGCCCATGAACACCTTCTTGCCCTCGATGCGCCCGTAGTCGCCCCACACTGTCACCTAGGACAAGACATACAGATTATTTTAACTCTGTGATTTTATGCTAAGATTAACGCTTCAATCACTAAGTTTTTGTTTTTTATGGTATTCAATTACATTGCCTCACATACAAAGTGGCGCCTCTAGCGGAAATTCCCATCAAACTTTTTATAGAAGAAAACGCATTTTTTTATAGAACGAAACGTAAACGTCAAATGCTGAATGCACACTCTTACAGCGGGTCGCTAGTCGTCTTGGCCTTAGCCACGCAGGTCTTGCCGATCACCAGGTAGACTTAGGGCCTAGCTTATATGTACAAGTATATAAAAATAAAACTCACTTGCAATACGCATCCCTTGAAGTTCTCCCTGAAGGTCAAGGTCTGCTGGTACAGTGGGTCGAGCGTGCGGCGCGCGCTAGTGGTCTTGGCCTTGGCCACGCAGCGCTTGCCGTTGACCAGGTACACCTTGACGTAGGGCGCCGGCAGCGTGCGGCTGCCTTGCCGCGCTTGGAGCCCGCGCGCGCGGATCACCTCCACCTGGGAATAGAGATTGTTGATGTCATATTGATATGGTAAATACCAAAACGCTGACTACGCTAAAGATTGGATCGTCTTGGCGGCGTCAAAGTGCGAGGGTTTTTTTTTTTTTTTAAAGATTTTATTATCACTCCACAGACTTTATGTCCGTGCCTTTTTGAGAGATCAATATATTGTGAGAGTTTGGTTGTTTTTTGTCTTCATCTTTTAACTACTCACTACTCAATGTGGAAGCTTATAATATATATATTTTATCTTTTATATATATATACCTATATATTATTAATAATTTTTTTTTTTTTGCACTCCTGGAGGAAAATCTGGAAGGGGACCCAGGTAGTGTCGGCCTTTAACCGACTAAAAACCCCCAGTTGTGCATTTCTTGTTTTTTTTTTTTTTTTTTTTTCTTTATTTCACACAGTCACACTTACAATTATAATGGCAACAAACATGCGGGAACTCGCTGACTGCCCAGAATGTCCCGAAGATATTAGACAGGGTTACTTCACTGAGCGAAACATGTTTTGTGCAAACTTTAGATGAGGGAGAAGGCATGATTATTGAAGAGAGAAGTATGCATATATGCCGAGTTATAGCGGATCTATATCGTTATTTGATATAGCCATTACCTTAACTCGTTCTTTTAAAATACATTTGCCATCGTAAATTTTATAAGGAGTGGCAACACCTTCTTCAACCGTTCCATAACGCCATCAGTGTCCAACCTACCTCAAGGAATCCCTTCTGGTAGCACATGGAGAGTTGCACGTCCCCGAGCGTGGGCGCGCCCAGCAGTTGTCTGCCCACCAGCTGGCCCGGCCCGAGTCCATCGATGAAGTCGGAAAGACCGCCGCCGTCCGACGAACCAGAGCCGCGTAGACCCGGCGACCATCTGTGGAGTATATGCATACTCAATCACATCTGTTAACGCAGTGGGGAAAGGCGTGGTGGTGGCACAATTCGCGTGACAGAGAGGCAACGACATCGCCGAGATTCGGTAGAAGGGTTAAGATTGAAAAGCGGATTGTAATAGCTCAGTCGTATGAAGTGCGAGAATGCTGGGATGTCGTTGACAATTTTGTGACGTGAATTGGGAGCTCTGTTAGCGAGCGAATCGGCGCGCAATAACAAATGCCAGCGATACTTTGCTAGTTTTTAGGCTGGCTTGGACACTTCTGAATGGCCATGTTAGGGTAGGCCGCTAGACAATTTAAAAAAGTTTTACAAGATCTATGTAACTTCTGAATCCTGTGTAAAATAGGCACCAAGTTATGCTCTGTTGGTATTTCGTCGTAGCTAGGGACCGTTTATTAGCACTTGTTTGCGTTATTGAATGAGATTGAAAATGGTGCTTTAGGATTCAGTCAGGGTATATTGGAAATGATTTTGTATATGAAAGATATATATTTAGGTGAATAAATAATGCATGCACTTTTGTTTTAGCAAATAAAGGTACTTACACATTTTTCTTAATATCAAAATGAATAGGAGGCATATAAGATGAACCTATATTTGTTTAGTGCTTACTCATTCGGTGCCAAATAATTATGAAATGGTATCAATTAAGTTTACAGAATATCACAGATGAACATACATGAAAACTAAATTGATAAAAACCATCTCAGTAATTTAGGATAGACATATAAGATATACTCATTATATTTACGTGTACACAAGCCAATACTTCACATTTAATTTAAATATAGTAAATCTAGGGGATTACTGAAAAATTTTAGTGCATTAGTGAAAGGCCTGGCTTGGGTACTGAGGTTTGCATAGGAAAATACAAAGACTAAAAATACATGACAACATTGAGACAATAGTGAAGAAAGAGGGCGGTAGTCGGTCGATGCAGATCGTGGAGTACGTTAGAAGGCTTCACACTAGGTCTAACAGAATATAATGGGTATACAGATCGAAATATAGTATTTATAGTTACATATTTATATAGTGTCGTCGATAGAGAGAAATCCTACTAGTTCACTATCGAAAGAAGATACCGTAACTCAACCAACCTACGTAGAAATACTAAGTTTCTTGTAGCAATCTATTAGGAAATAATACTTATTGTACGACTAGTAGCCATAGTAAGTACAGACCAATGAGCCATCTAAAATGCGAAGAACTGTATACTCTGGAATATATAAAAAATCATATGCGTAGATCTAAATATCTAACTCTAATTTAGCAATTTTCCACGGTACATTTTATAAGGTTTATATGGAATGGAGCAGGTGATACTGAGTGGTAGGCCTCATTTCATGCAAAGGTTTAAAGGTGTGCGTTCTGATTGGTGTAATGTAAGATTTTTATAAAAAGGTACACGAGTGATATTATACATGATTCGTGACGCAAGCAATTTTGATTAGCCAAAAAAAAACTTATTTTCA
This sequence comes from Plutella xylostella, assembly GCF_932276165.1. Classification (NCBI taxonomy): domain Eukaryota; kingdom Metazoa; phylum Arthropoda; class Insecta; order Lepidoptera; family Plutellidae; genus Plutella; species Plutella xylostella. The sequence goes on along the minus strand of NC_063995.1, from coordinate 5,154,285 downwards.
ATGGAATATACTCTTGAGTCACAAATCAGATAATAAAATATACTCCTTAAAATTAACGTTTGCAGCATTGACAACATTTATCAATCACCCACAATCGTGCATCAATAAAAATAAGGAAGCGGTCGACACTAGCCAGGGCCGCGCCCGGCGGCGCCGCGACGATACTGGAGACGACAATACTGCACACGACAACACGGCCAGGGCCATCCGAGAGAGTGCTTGCGTATGCGAGGGAAGACTCGTGCGTGCGAACAGAAAATAAGAGAAGTAAAAACACCAATATATCGACATGCGGTACAAGACACAGAGAGCGCACAGAGAAGAGCAGAGAAGAGAACGCGATCGCCCCTCGGCGCGGGGAGACTTACGAGGATCCCTCCGAGCTGGAGACGGAGGCGAGGCTGGCGGCCACCTCGTGCGAGCGCTGGAACGACGTGGGCCCGGAGCGCTTGCGCCGCGCGCCGCCGCCGCCGCCCGACTCTACCACACACACACACATGACGCTACACGCACACACGCCGCGCCCGCGCCCACCAGGTGTGGGCAACAAAGCTAATACGATATAGGGACATACCTACGGTTCATATAGTTAACCTAAGAAACGAAAACGGGTTATTAAATCACATTTACCATGGAAAGCTAGTATTTTCGGCGGAAGCGACATTGATGTGTTGTGTTTACAATGTTATGTTGGTGAAATACATGTTGGTGTGCTGTGTCTGAATGGTCGCTAGTGTTGAGTAAATGGCCGTTAATCGCGCCTGCCGTGCGGGTCAGTAACTCGGTGGTCCGCCGGCGCCGCAGTCCGCACTATTGTGTCAATGTTGTCAGGTGGTGGGGGTCCAACCTGTCGTCGTCGTGCTCGCTGGAGGCGGACGAGGCGCGGGACACCCCCGCGCCCCCGGGGCCCACCTCCTCGCTGCGTTGCACCGTGAACGAATTTTTGCCGCGTTTACCGAAACCTAATCTCCGTTTCCGTCCTGTTGATTAATTGTAATCAGAAAGATGAGCGGTCGGCTGGGATTTGTTCGTGTCACTGTGCCAGTGAGACGAACAAAGTTGAGTTTAATGTATAGAAATAATAGGTGCGTGACGTAAAAGGGTTGTAGGTGGTAGATAAGATGTAGGTTCACCTGTGGCGGAGAGCTGCGAGGTGGAGTTGCTCTTCTTGCCCATGCCGGGGCCGAAGTAGTCCCGCGGCTCGGCCTTGAGCAGCGCGTCGTCGCACGCCGCCTCCAGCTCGCCGTTGCCGCCCAGCGCCGTGTCGCTCAGGCTGCCGTCTTATAGATTACACACGATACGTTAGTTCCGGACATTTCGATAGATACATAAAATATAAACATACTATGGTTAAGGTTTCTTACCAGCTTTTTCGTCGGGCGGTCCGTCTGCGTTGCTGAGGCTGCGCGTGAACTGCGAGCGGCGGGACTCGCGGCGCTCCAGCGGCTGCGGCTGGTGGCCGCCGCGCCCGTTCTCTCGTCCTCCGTACTCGTTGCTGCGTTTCGATCCACGTCGTGACGAGCCAGTTTTGCCGCGAGGTTTTTTGGAGCCGGATTTTGCAGGTTTTTTGTTCCGTGGACGAGGATTCCGTTTTTGATTCGCCATCGATTGAATCGTTTGGAATTCCGGTTTGGCGGGAGCGTCGTCCGACGTCGACGGGTCCGGGGCGTCGTGCGGGGGCGAGGCGGCGGGGGCGGCGGGGGGCGCGGGGGAGAGAGCAACAGACAGACAGTTAGCCAACATACACAGTTCACGCTCTAAATGACCTGATGCTAGAGAATGAGAGCGGGAGCGAGCTTTCTTAATAATAGACTGTAAGGGTTCCTTGAGCGATAGATCTACGCTGGGCACGGGGGACTGGGAGTCGGGGGAGCGGTACTCCTGGAAACTCAATATCTCACTGATACTCACTACACTCTTCCTATCATTATCGATTCTGGTGTCGTTTGATTGTGGTACATGACTGGCCTTGCGTTCGGGCATCTTTTTGAAAACACAATCCTGAGATGAGTCGGAATTAAAAGATGAAGTTCTTAAAAATACCGAATCGGAATGGCGTCTTTTAATCTTTTCCTTATTGGACTTGGACTTATCCGACCTTGGACCGGCGTCGTCGTCCTTCAATTTAGGAACAGTTTTGGGAGAATCAGTTGGATCTCCTAAATCTGTCGCACTTTCGTAACTGGATTTTATATCTAGCGATAAGCATTTCTTACGATTATTGTATAACGAATGTGATTGATGCCCATCATCATTCTTGTTAGAATAAGTAGGATGGTCATAATTTATTGCTGAATTGTTCACATCCGCGTCTTGTTTGTCTATACTGACGTGGATGGTAGTTTCAGCGATGCTACCATCGCTATCGTACCCGTGATATTGAGTACTCTCGTAGTTTTTGGGAATTAGATCCACTTCCGATAACGGATGCCACTCATCTCTTGTAGGCTGCACACGCTCTTCACTGCGATAGATCGCATCATTGAAATTGTCGTCTATGTATGGTCTAATAACTGGTATTTGCGGCAGCTTTCTACGGGTGATTTTAGCCTTTTCAGTGTAACTATGTCTCGGATAAATAGAGTCCACAGTTGCTGATCTCTCAGCAAGCCGGGGCCTACTTACGGGATGCTTATAACTATAAGGGTTATGTATATCACAAGATATGTAGCAATGATTGTCTAGCAACCTCTTCTGTTCTCTAGAGCATGACACACTTCTAGTCCTATGCGTCAACATTTTGGGGCGGGTCAAGTCTAATTGGAAAACATATTCTTTGTTGTTATCAGTAATTTTGTAGGTGTTTGTTTGGGCGGGGTAGTCGGGGCAGCTGTGGCTACGTTCGTAAGGGGCGTGGGTTCTCTTGGGGTATGCCGGGTGGGACCTACTCCGGGTGTGCAGTCGCCTCCGCGGCGGGTGCGGCGTGCGGAGTCTGCGTCGCAGTGCTCGCCCCGCGCCCGCCGGCAGCGCCACGAGGGGCAGGCGGCGCGGGGCCCTACTGCTGGGGTACAGAGGGACATTGGCTGACATAGCGCTATCGCAAGAGGAACATGTATAGTGCTGAGGGTTACGCCGTCTGCTGCAACATCGTTTGCTAGTAAAATTTTCGGTAAGATGACTCGTACGAATTTGAAAGATACTATGCCAGACTGCATGTGTTATTAAATAACATCGTTACGATGCATTCAATAACAGGAGGGTCATCAGGATGTTTTAAAGTTGTATTAAATTCAGGAGTTTCTAACTAGATAAATTGTTATTCGAATAGGTACCTATTTATAATATCGGGGATTCACTATTCCTGTAAGTCTTAAGGACTTATTATTCATCTGTTGCTCATTATTCACCAAGCTGTCACCCCACACACTCACTCCACATTCCTGACCCTTATACCTGAGCATCCTGGTCGGTCTTGGCCGCTCGGACTGCGTGCTGAATGCGCTAGACGTGACCGAGGCCACGGACTCGAGGTCTGAGTCTCCGGCCGCCTGGTCCGGGGAGGGTCGCCTCCGGGGCGCCCAGCCGCCGCCGTTGCCGCCGCGCGCCGCTAGCTCAGAGTCGGATAAGCCGGCGTAGTGACGCTCCCAGCCTGACGGAAGTTTTATTTGGTTATTTGATGCTGTTGGTTGCTTCTTGAGTTTCAACTAGGCTATGTGAGGGGGCTAGTTTCTAGGTACTTGGCACTGTCTATGTGCGTTTAGCTGTTACTGGTTACAGGCAGCTTTTTGGCTATTCTCCAGATATAAACAGGAATTTTCCATCAATAATAGTGTCTTTCATAGGGATCTAAATTGTGATATTCATACTGAGGAGAGTTTGTCACTAGAAGACATATTCTTTTAATGTTAAAAATTTTACTCCAGCAAATAATTATTCAGCTTCTAAACCAATCTAATAAGCTTGATTTTCTACAAAGCTAACTAAGATGTGTTTTGATGTACCTAATGCCAGTTGATTTAAGGTTCAATTTCACATTCAGAATCCACGTAATGGTACGTTAAAAGATGATATCATTAAGTAGCACCAAATTATTCATAAAATTTATCTAATATCTATCCATCTATTTGCCAAAGTCGCAAGACAGAGACTAAACAGTCAGATATTAATGGTGTCTTGCACCAACCCTTAAATTGAAATCAAATCTATTGCTATCATGCTTTCATATTATAACCTAAAAAGTGACAGCAATAGCTTCAAACACTAACAAAGGGTTGGTCCCAACACACCCAAAAACTCGATTCAATAAACAACAGATGTAAATAACAAACAACAGAAGGAAGCGGTGGAGAGGCGTTGCGTGTATTGACCTTGTGGCGTGCTGCGGTAGGTGAGTGTTGCGCCAATGTGGTGCGGCGCGATCCACTTACGTTCTTCTAGGTCCGCCGACACCTGCGCCCGGACTGTCCGCTGCGTGCCCTGGGACGAATACCATAGTCAAAAACCTCTTGTTACAAGTTGAAATCAATAAGTGCGACTTGCGCAAACATTTGTTGCCCCAGCGTTGGCGGTCGTCCAACCTAAAGTAGTGCACTTCGGGACAAGGCTCTCCCATGGCACGTGTTATCAAACGATCTGCTCATTGATTCCCTGGATTGCGATTGCATTTTATACTGTTTCTACGGTTAACTTTTTTTCTTAAATTTTGCATAGATTATGTTGTATCATTCCAAATAAATGCAATAAGTACTTAATGCATATGGGTCCCTAGATACTGATCGCCTAGTTATCACGAAACTTAGTAATAACACGAGTATAAAGTGTAAATTAATGTGATTGATAGATTTGTGCAAGTGTCAATAATCGTAGGACAATCACCTGGTGCGGCGGTATCTGCGGCAGCTGCCTCTTCTTGGGGCTGGTGGTGGGCGTGGCGGTGGCGGAGCGCGACTGGAAGCGCGGCGCGTACGCGTGCGTGGGCAGCCGCCCCTCGCCCCCGCCCCCGCCCCCGCCGCCGCCCCCGCGCTCCTCGCCTGCAACACGCACGAGCTGCAAACCACCGCGCTACACACGTGCCACTACTACAAACAATGCACGCACCATGGAACGCCTTTAAAAAACTCATACAAATGAGCGATACATTAAAAACGTTCCATCGTCTATCAAATGAACGTGTGCAACTATCGGCGTCAATGAAAAATGATATCGAATTAGTGCTCAAAAACCATTCGCAAACGTGAACTCAAAAATTGAAGTGAAACAGTGCGCCGCGCACACGACTACCTTAAAAACTAGGGTCAAGTGGCGTGCACACAACGCACCTACTCGCGGACATGCCAAGTGGAAGTGTGCTCGTATCGGGAGGAGGAAGTCGGTGGAAGATGAGTCAAACATAAAATGAAGGAGAAGGTCAGAGATCGAGAGATAAACAGTTAGTGGTAGAGAGTCGTAATGAGCGGTCTCGGTGTTCCGTGCGGGGCGCGAGTAGCGCGGGAGCACCTGTGTAGCGCCAGGAGTCGGCCGGCGGGGACAGGGAGCGGCGCGGAGACTTGCTGCGGGCGCGCGGGCCGCGGGCGCCGGGCGCGGCCGACTGCGAGCGCGCGCCGCCGCCGCCGCCGCCCTGCACACAAGCACACGTCAGCCAGTGCTCACCACCTCGCACATCGCAGCGAGCTCGCGCGGTGCTCACCCGCTCGCGACTCAGGCCGGCCGCCCGCGCGCGCCCCGACGGCGACACGTCGCGACGGCTGCGCCGCGCCCCGTCCTCCATGCGCTGCAACATCACATGCGAGTTACACCAACTCACCACACACCTCACGCGATGCGTAGCCCGTACTTGTGGCACGTTGAACAGTGCAGAACCAACTCGACAGCTAGTAAAAAAGTGAAATGGGATATGCTGTCGGATCGGATGGGCAAAACATTCAGGTATCCGTTCCATTGGATGAGAATGAGAGTGATAAAAAAGAGAATGCCCTGTGAAAAACTTGGGCACTAAATTCAGGTCCTGCGCTAATGCATCAGTCGCCTTGGTCAAAATTAGACCATTATAATTTATTTATATTATTTACCTACAGCATCGATTATAAAATCCGAAGTTTAATTTACCTACTAGAAATTTATCGGTGACCAAACAGTCTTCTACCGCGAACGAATAATAAACAAAAGAAGGACAAAAAAAGTTTGTGTTTACAACAATGTACCTCGTGGTTGTGCGACGACGGCGGCGGGCTGGAGCTAGAAGCCAGGCTGGACAGCGAGTGGTGCCGCCGCATCTCGCACTCGCTGGGCGTGTCGGAGTCCGACAGGCGCGACGTCGACGTCGACGGCGGTGACAGGTGTTCGCCATCTGCTTCTTCCTCTCTGTATCTCTGGAAGAACGACTGTTTTCTTCAGAAAACCTGTAGTGCCTTGGATGTCGTTTTTGTGGAAGTTGGTGATGATTAAATGAAGTAGACTGAATTCTGACAAACTTCAGGAAAAATCATGGAAAAATGCTTTCAATCAATCCTACTCTTAGAATTCAGTGAAAAAATACATATATTTTTGATTGAATTTTGAGAGATGATCACGTGGATCTATTCATCTACTTAAAGGTACTTATCATTGTAAGACACTCACGTTATAACTTATGGATTCTTCGTGAGGCTTCAGCGTGTACCAGTTGGGTTCATGATTCATCACTATACTGTCCAGATCTAAGAGCACTTCACCGAGAAAATCGTTTGGGCCATAACGGTTCAAATCCCACACTGTTACCTGCAAAAGAACAATAAAATAATCTCTGAAAGCTCCATTGCCCTGAATAAAAATACGCGACAAAAACTATCAAGAAAGATTAAAGCAATTAACTTTATTAATTAAAACGTTATTAACTTTATTGCTTTCTCCGTGACTTACTTCTAAAGTCCGTTTCTTGATATCCGTGATACGAATCCCGCAATACACAAACGTCTGGTTCCACCGTGGCTCCAGGGTGTTAGCGAAAGTCTTGGTCCTGCGTTTGCTTTTCTCGCTCTTGTCCGGTAGAAGGAAGATCTTTGCGTACGGACACCGCGGGGACCCGTCCGGCCGCGGACTGAGGCCGGCCGCCGACACCACCGTCACTAGTAGTTGGAGTGCGCTGATGTCGAAGTAGATCTTTAGCTGTTGAAATATAAGGGTATTAGGGGGTAAAAGTTTAAAGTTAAATTTGCGCGCTGCAACTATAATAAGTTGGAGTATTTCATAGCCGTTGCTTTACCAGAAACCTAGGGTGCATGAAAGGGGCCTCCCCGAGTGACGAATCAACTGTAAAGTACCTTATATACGCCCGGGAAACCCAGGGCTATCAGCGACTGAAGACTGATTGGACTGGCTAATCCTCTCACCACGATGACAACTAACAAACCTAGTTCAGCTCTAGTATTACCGATCTAGTCACCGATACGTAAGAAGGCCTGTATCATCTAAGAAGGAGACCAGTAACCTTTTAGTTTAGATCAACCCTTTACAGGCTATCGATAAATAAAGTCTATAGACATCTTCAAGGCCAAAGTTCGTCAGCACTACCTCCAAGTGCAGAACGATCAATAAAATTGATTTTAAATATATTTTATTTGATGATGATGATATTATACTATAGTTTATTATATTTTGTATTATTAGTATGTATTAGGTATATTATAATATAATGTAGGAATATATTTATATATATATGTATATCATTTGTATAGCTATTATGTATAAGTAAGTATATCTCTGTGTCTCGATTTAAGTAGATAAACTTCTCTCCTCTCAGCCTATCGCACTACCAACCACTTTCTCGACATCACCAAAGGTTAACTGGTAGAGAATGCTACTAGCATTAAGTTCGCCTTTGTACAATGTTTTTTATGTGCAATAAAGAATTTATAATAATAAATAGGGTTATCACCTGTACTCTTCCGGCGACGCTGGCGTTGTGATGGTTGTGTCTTCTGCTGCGTCGCCTGGAGTGCACGTCGGGGGAGCCCGGTGACGTCACTAGCACGCTCGGCTTTTCGCATCCCCCCATCACTTCCGTGTATACTTCTGTTAACAATCGTGGTGTTCAGTTTCTGAACTGGCTGGATTCAAGCTGGTGGAATCGGTCGGTAACTAATCTACTCTAAGCTTAGCACCGTTTGAAATCTGTCGAAGTTTTTTGGTCAAGACACAGTTCACACGCTCACAGGAGCTGCGCTAGATGTGTTGGATTCCGATAACCTATACTGTGGTCTCGTAGTTGCACTTCAATAGCCCGTCCCAAAGGAATCGGCATATGTATGTAGGTCATTGTAGGTAACATAATCCTAACTAATATTATAAATGCGAAAGTAACTGTGTCTGTCTGTCTGTCTGTCTGTCTGTCTGTCTGTCTGTCTGTCTGTCTGTTACTCTTTCACGCCAAAACTACTGAACGGATTTGAATGAAATTTGGTATACATACGGTTTAGACCCTGGGAAAGAACATAGGCTACTTTTTATCCCGGAATTCCCACGGGAAAACTTTTTAAGGCGAAGCGAAGCGCGCGGGAACAGCTAGTGTGTAATAAAAATCTAAGAATTTTACTTTGGTCAAAACTTTATACCTAATAATAATCTTCTTTGGCGAAAATGGGTTTTAAGTTTCGGCATGTTGTATTATGTAGTGTTTTAATGTGGTTACCACCTAGATTCTTACCTTTATGCGTCCGCCACGGCTGCGCGGGCGGGCGCGCGGCCACCACGGGCCGGCTCACCACCAGCTCGACGTGCGAGTCGTGCTTGCTGTCCGCCACCACCGCCGCCGTGTCCTCCGCGCCGCGCCCCTGCAGCGGGACGCCGTTCCATTGGAGCACCTCGTCACCTGGTCATGGTATCCAGGTTAGAGAGATGGAAAGGAACTTACAGCTAAAATCTTCACCTATGTACAGAAGAGAGGATTCTAGACCTATGCGTAGAAGACAATTTTAAGGTCCCTTTGTAGGTGCTGGGTGAGGCGGGGTGGAAGGTTGTCAAGCCGCGAGACGCCATTGGTGCGCGATTTGCCGCTCGGCCTCTAGGTATTCGTTGATTGCAGCAAGGACGCGTTCTGGATACTCTCTTCTGATTCGTTGATAAATATTATGGGCTTTTACAATAAATGGTCGCAATTTCTCTCAAGTTACATGATTGATGCGGCTGTACAAGTAAAGTTATTCAACAGAACACACATACCTATCCTAAGTTGTCCTTCCACGTCGGCTATGGAACCCTTCTTAACTTTCTCCACGATGGCGCCCCTGGTCCCGTCGGGCAGCAGCTTGCCGCCCACCACCTTGAGCCCCAGGATGGCGCACGACGAGTGCGAGCTGCCCTCCACCACGGTCTTGCGCAGCACCATGTGCCCGATCATGCGAGACCCGTCCGCCGACACCTGCCAGCTCTGCGGAAACTGTCGCGCCATTAGCACACGGCCACACCGCCACAACAAACACACACGCACTAGAAGGACATACGACACCGTTTTTACAATGAAGTGTGGGCGAAACATGTAAAGAGTGCACATTTATAGAGTCAGTGCATGCGCGGTAATGCGATCGTGCAGCGGCTAAGGTACACAGACATGTAGGTATTGGGACTGCAGTATTACAAGAAACTTTGCGGGGTAACAATCGTGAACGTCCTTTCAGATTACCTTGCATTTGATTTGATTAACCTAGTAAAAAAACATTGGAGAGTTGAAAGAAACAAAATATTATAAAGGAATAAACTGATACTGTAAATGTACCTTAGGGCAATCACCCCTGTTAGAATCTTCGCTGGAGGTGAATGTGCTGGAGGTGTCGATGCCGGAGTCCTTGGTGGCGGAGTCCTGGCTGGTCTGGCGCTCCTGCTCCCAGCGCAGCGAGGCCCAGTCCAGCGGCGCGCCGCCCGCGTCCCGCCCGCCGCGGGGGAACGTGGCCGCGCCCTCGTGCCCGTCGAACCGAACCGTTTTTTTTCTCCTCTCGGTGAAACGTCTATTGTCGGCGGAATCTTCCCATAGATAGGCACTCTTGTAGACGGGTCGCTCGAGCCGGGTGCGGTCGTCGGGCGCGTAGGGCCGCAGGTAGGCGCCGTCGCCGTCGTCGCGCGCGCGCCAGCGGCAGTCCGTGGCCGAGTCGAAGCTGCGCCCGCCGCCGCGCGCCTCCGCCTCGTACCCGCCCGCCGAGTGATTAGTCAAATTGTAATAATTGTTGGCAGCCACGCTGGCGCTGCGCAGCTGCGGGTGCCTCAGAGGAGTGCAGCCCTCTAGTTGTCCTATGGATGAGATCGTTCAATAGCCGACAGTTCTGCTCTGCAGCGGCCGCGAGCGCCCCGAGCGCTCATGTAGCGCCCTCACAGTCCGCGCGAGTCCACGTCACATATCTATTTTACCATTTACCTACCTATACTTGATAGGTACTTTATTTCTTTTGCTTTAAATTATTTACTATCCCAGAAAAAGAGTTTAAAAATTATGTGTCCCTTTAGCGTTTAGAAAACAAATTCAAAGCGGTGAACACGCACAAGCGGAAAGAATGTGTCAACCCATTCCGATTATACTTAGGTACATAAAAACAACAATCAGAAATAAATTACACGATCACAAAATCTAACAAATTTTGAAATATTGAATACACTTCTTTTCGCCCAAGCATGCGTTTGCTTGAACCACAAACGAACGAAGCAGAAATAACATTAAAAACATTAATATTCCTACAACACCAATTAACGCCATGTATCAACTAATGTTTATGGTTCAAACTTTTGGTCAAACTACATTCAAAATCGTCTTTAACCAGAGTTTCCACGTCTGCGGGGATTTTCCGGTTTACCTACTGTTTTGTTTAGCTTTCTGGCGACTAATTGTGAGTGTAGTTTTATAAATGGAAAAGGCAACTCGTTATCGTAAAAAGAAGGATAGATTTTGATAGTCAACAGAAATAATTAAAGTCAATCGTTTAGAGAAGGGAGAGTTTTGCAGAAAACAATGAATGAATAGTAATGGTAACTGGTAGAGGTCACAAGTTCAGCAGTATATTACAACGCAAATTTCCGAAAAACCCTCTCACCGAGAAGAACTTTTTCATTTTCTCGTCTAACGTGACCCGGCGCTGGCCCTTGGAGCTCTCGGAGCTGCTCCTATCTCTATTACCTGCAACATGTAGGGGAAGGTGAGCCTCGGCCGAGCCAGGGACCACGGCCGTGGACCGCGCGGTGAGGGCGCTACATGACCGCTAGGGACGCTCCACAATACTGCTAAGTAAATAGGTTGTAGTAACAATATTAAGTATGGCTTATTTTAATATGGCACCTTCTGCGTAATAGGGGAAGGTAAATGAACATTTTAATCCTTCCGAAATGAACATTGAAACATAAAATGCGGATGTCAGTATTGTTTATCTGAAAGTAATGTGAAAAAAACTTACAATGAATTCCATTTCGAAATGATATGATGAATGGTACGACTCCAAGTATAGGTGCTCATATTACTGTTAACACAATCCCTAAAGTGCATTTAATTTAAACTTATGTAATTAGTAGCTTTATCGTTAGTTCTAAATCAAATCCCCGCACGGAACACCTAACTTCCCAGTTCGATGGCACAATGAGGCGACAAGTTAAATAATGTTCTCTGAAGAGTTAAAACTGTAAAGATCGGGGTGTGGGTGTGTTCTATTCGTGTGGTACTGTAGTGTGTGGAGTGAGAAACTAAAATACGAAGTGGATGGGAGGGTATGCGGGGGGGGGCGTGCGGTACTCACCGCGGTCGCGGTACTCGTCGTCGTCGTCGCAGTCGGGCGCCTCCTCGTCGGAGGAGGAGCGAGGCGGCTCGTCCTCCACGCCGTAGGCCGCCTTCTGCCGCGGGTGAACCAGATGCGGGTGCGTGCGCGCCAGCCCCTCCAGCTCGCCGTAGCAGCGCGGCTCCTGCTGGCTGTACTGCCGTCTCAACGCACTGCCCCCACGCTGCAAGGGAAGGTTCTCCTTCTCCGCCGCGCTGTGTGCCCGCTCCAGCTTGGGCCGCTTGTCCAGCGTGGCCTCGCCCGGCATCGGCAGCCCGCGCAGGTCCGACTCCATCTGCTGCCACATCATCGCGTCCGCCGGCCCGCTCTTGTGGATCCACTGGCCCGTCTTCGACAGCAGCTCCTGCTTCTTGCGGCATAGAATGCAGACCCATATCACCTGCACAATAATACGCTCCCTATAGTTTCAAGTTAGTAAGTATGAGGAAAAGCAGATTTTGGTATTGGCTGCAAGTTGGTACCTTATTAGAGCGCAGTGTGACCTTCCCCCCGCAGCGGGCGCAGCAGCGCACGCGGCAGTAGTGGCACGAGTGGCCGACGCCGTCCGCGAACTTGGTCTTGAGGCAGATGTGGCAGGTGGCCGCCAGCTCCACGCCCGCCGCGCGCTGCATCTCGTTCCTTGTGCGAATCGTTTGCTCCAGTACCGCCACCTCGTCTTGTTTGCGCCTGTTGTCAATTGCATTAGTTGGTATTTTAAAGTGGATGCTGGCAAAGGGATTGACAACTACATCCCGGCCCTGGCCCGATTATTCTACAGGTTGGCTTTAAAAGGCCTATTATCTCGACAGCTTTCCAGCTACTACATACATATATAATAATATCATAAAATATAAGTTAGTAACCATGGAAGTAGAAAACATCTACTTTTTCGCATGTAAATCTCCAGCATTCCGCTTTTCAGAAGTTATATAGAGGAAGATGAAACTGCCTCCCGACTTGTTAGGCGTGTTGACACTACGACCAAAAGCCCGCGCATCTCAGAGTAGGTCGTCTACTAGCTTTCTGGTGTGAGCTTGGGTGGCTTAATTAACAGCTAGTCACCCCGTATTTCATGGCCAACCTAAATCCACCACCGCCACGATAGATAGATAGCGTATTAAGCTGAAAAAGATTTGTTTGGTAATTCTGAACAACTTTCGACTGAACACTCCCTTTAGGCTTGCAATACCCTTTTTTTACACACTATTGGTCTGCCATTTTATGATCGAAATAATAGTTATCATTGAAGTAATGTGTTATTAACGATCAGAGCAGCGGGTGGTCTCTGAACGGGGGCGCGTGTGACGTGGTTCGCCCACGCATCTCACCACTTATATTTTTGCACTTTAGCTATTATAAATCGTGCGTGTGTGGATGCAGCCTACATACTTGTTATTATAACTATTTTGGAATAAAGTGGATGCGAAATACGGACATGTAGACGTACAAAGAAACTGTAGGTAGGTAAAGGTTCCGGTTTTTGCCTTTCAGCTACAGGTAGGATGTTTCTATAAATTCTAGTTTATTTATTTTTTTAAATGCACCTATTAGGGAACCCCTGGGGGACTACTCTTGCTTCAACTCTAAAATACTAAGTTTTCGGTTCATTTAATACAACCAGATAGAGTCGGTCGGTTAGCGTAGCAGCTCTCCGAGTAGGCCCTTGGATGTAGAGCATGCGAGGATGTGTTCTTAGGAACCAATATCTTATCATTTAAGTATAAGTTTTTTCAGTTCTGTTAAAAAAATACTGCATTGTTAGATTGATGCAAAAAACAGTAAGTACGTACATAAGTATATATTAAGTCTTGCCTTTGTTCCCGTTTAGGAATCAGACCTATTTCAATGTTACACTCTTCACAATAATGTTGGCCTCCAATGATTAGATGTCTCTTGTAGAAGTGCACCTTCGTATGGTACCTAAAGGTATCTATAATGGTAACTACCTATACATAATTATACGTACAGACTGAACAGTGTACATACTTGCTTCCTATAATTTATGAATACCCTAGTTGGTAATGGTAAGTAAGTAGACAGATATAGTTAATATGCTTGCTCATGTTTCTCATTGTTAAAATGATCCAGACAGCATAATCGTTTTCTTTATAACATGATATAGTTAATTGATATGCGGATGTCTTGCCAAATACAAGTGCCTAATGCGCCTACCAGCCTGGCACGAACCACGATGCGTCCGTATTTCCGAAGCAAAAAATATATTGCAAAAACCGACCCTATGAAAATGCTGTTATCTGGGTCAGAAAGTAGGTCACAAGATTATATACGTTGTGCCTGCTGCACGGCCCCTAGCGAATCGAAAACTTATATTTAACATGGAAATTCTTATTGCCGAAGTTTATTTAAGCAGACATGAATAGATATTTACTTTGTTAAATTTAATAAAGGGATGGTAATGATGCGCCTATATGTTTGATTTACGTTAGCGATGAAATTATGTATGTATAGGTAGGTAATATACAATTTCTCAAGCAGGAAGGTTACATGCATTAAATTTAATTTGAACATACTGTATGTGTAGGTAGAAGCTGTGTGGGAGGCTCTGGAGATCACTGATGTGGGCAGACCTCACTTCACTACACTGCAGACTATCTATCTCTGTGATGTGACTCAGCAAAAAGAAATTGCAGATATAATTGAATTATTTTATTATTATAGCTTCACAATAAGGCGATACCTTGAATCTACAATACCTATGTGAGCGCATAACTGCGTATTGAACGCAGAATAAAGAATATCACTGTTCTTAAGAGATTCCAAAATTTTCGCCATCAAATGATAACTTTTATCAATGCAACCACCCAATTTTAACGACAATAGTTTAAAATTAAAGATTTACTCACTGAAGGCTCTTCTAATTCCCGATTTAGACATGCACTAATGGAGATTATAGATCGCGCAGAAGGGAAACTGTATTTACGTCAATACATCACTTGTAGATATACGTGTATAAATATTAGGTAGGCTCAGTTTCCGCATAGTGTCGGTCACAAGACAATCAAAACTTCACATGCAGGACGAAGCTTGAAGAATAACAGAAGGAGTTAGCATTGGTAGGTGGATTGAAGCTGTTGAGAAACAAAGGGAATGGGTCGGGCAGCCCACGGCACCTCATGATCTCGTGCTCGCGCTGCTCCTCCTGGCGCTGGCGCATCATGACGCCCTCGATGATGGCGCGCTCCTCGGGCGTGAGGTGCGACAGGTCCGGCATGTCTGCCATGGCCGCGCGCCAGCGGGCCGACGCGGCGCGGGCCCGCGCGTGATGCGGTGCTGTGCCCGCACGCCACGCGACGCGCGCCCTCCTCTCAGGAGGTTTATTTAATAATGCCGGGCGGGCCAATGGCGCGCGCCCGCCGCCTTACGTCAGCAGGAGTATTGATCGCGGGCCCCGCGCGCGGCGCCGCCCTGCCCGCCGCGCGCCGCTCGAGTGCGCCGCCCTCCGCCCGCCCTCGCGCTGTCATGCGTACACTAGCTGCCTGCCCAGCGTAGCGTTCACACTTGAGGCCGTCTCTCAAGATTATGGTCGCCGTCATTAGCGTTAGTTAGTTCCTTACTGTGTCCTCGTTGTTGTTCCTACGACGTATTACTTATTTGCTCTCATAAATAACAAGAAAATACTTAAATGTTTTTCCAATGTAGGAAAGTATGTAAGTTAAGTACCCAGTTACCCACCTACAAAGGTACCCTCTACCTACCGACTTACCAATGTACTTAGCAACTTATAGTTAGGTTAATAGGTAGGTATGTTAGTCCGAATAGATCGGTAATCCCAATGCAATAGGCCTCCACCTGTCACCTTGGGAGTATTAGGTGTAGTCGGGGATGATTAAGGGGTGCTGCTGGGCCCATTGTCATTGCAAATGTCTGGTCTGGCATCTAACCCGGGACCTGCACCGACAGTCCAAATATCACGTGTCGCCTTTGCAAATGGAGTCGTTTCTTTAAATAGGAGAGTTTTTTAAAGTAAGTTTGGAGTTTTGGACGTATTCCGTATTTCCGTCCGCTCTAGTACCTAAGAAGTATACGGAGGTCTAGGTCATAGACCTAGGTCTAGGTGCATTATTGAACATACAAAGAACCACGCGGGCTCGGGTGTCCCCGCTTGAACTTCGTTCGAGAAACTTAACTTTTGTGGCTTACAATAAAATAAATACTCCTTACGTCTCACTGTCACTCAATACCGTCAAATAGTTATGGTTAGTCAACTAACCAATCAATCAAAAATTCAAAACACAAAACATACAGATTCAAAAAATATAAATGAAATCAGCAATTAAATAAACTAATTGTTCAAAATGCACCTAAAATTTTACAAACCCATCTTCTAAACCATCAAAACCGAAATAATTCTGCTCACTCAATCAAGATGCTTCTAAGATTTGTACGGCCTTACTGCAAGCGAATTTTGTCCGAGGCTTCAAGGAAAGGAGACATAGTGAGATACAACTGCGGGGGTCCCTGCCCACCACCGATCCCGCCGCAGAAGCCCGGGGCCAGCTGCGCCCCCGACCGCACCGTCTGCCACGCGCCCGACCCCTGCGTGCCCATCACTCCCGCGCCCCCCGCGCACCGCGGACCCATACCCTACAACCCCTGCTGTCCCACCCCCCACCACTGCAACAACTCCTGGAAGAAGTATCGCAACCTGTTCATCTTCATACTGCTACCTCTAATATGCATCCAGGCGTACAACGCATTCAGCCACGACCCACCTGCAAAACCACCGTGCATCGATTACGAATATATGCGCAGGCGCACGAAGAGGTTTCCCTGGGGAGATGGCAAGGAGAGCCTGTTCCATAATCCGCACTTCAACTACCTGCCAGGCGAGTGCCCGGAGCCTCCTCCTCCGGATTGCGATTAACTAACACCGTTACTCCAATAAAATTGTTATGTAACTACTTAGTAGGTATTTTTATTAATAAATCTGTTCATATTTTATTCTTACAAGTCCTTTGAGCAAGGCATTTCGGCCACAAATATGAGGCTGAGCCCGGAATATCATCATACGCATAATTCTCACCATCACACCAAAGAAGGTAAGTAACTATACTGTAGATGAATGTCACATGTTGTATGCTATTATTTAAATGATCGGATTGTAATGTAATGTAGCCGAATTTCGACCACGGCGGCCAATCTCAATTGAGATCAGCCATCTACGCAGGAGAAGATGAGGAGTAGATTATAGTGCTCAAGTGTGTGCGCAGTACACAGGAGCACTCTCTGTTCCATCACTCTCATAGCCCAATGGGACGGATTGACCGACACGACTGGAGAGAGCTAGGCGCAGGACCGACTGCTTTACATGCCCATCCGACAGCATGGATCGTTTCACTGTTTCGGACATCAGGTGATCAGCTTTCTATGTCCTAACCAAACTTAGAACCACAATTTAGAAACACAAATTGATGGTCCCACCCGGCAATCGAACCCGGGACCTCTGGGTCATGAAGCGAAGCTTCTACCACTAGACCACAGAGGCAGATCGGATTGAAAAAATAAGTCAAACTTCAAACTTCAAAATCATTTATTTGTGACAGACAGGTGTTTACAAAGTCAGTTTTAAATCTACTGCTATGGTCTACCGTAAAGGTGTACAAATAATATTAGTTATAAATTGATAATATAAAATATTTAAATGTCATGCTATGTCATGCTATGATATCATACAGAAAGTCAAATTACCTACATAAATTATCAAATTGTACAGACATTAAAATAAAAAAATAATATATAAGTCAAAATAGTTATTAATCATGTCAAAGAATAAGTATAAATTAATCAATTATAATGTCGAACCTGACTCATGATTAAGTACATATTTAGCTATTCGTTCGGATGTGCCCTTAATATATCTGGTTTTGGTCTGTAAAGAACTCATGTACAGTGTAATATGCCTTTGCAAGTAACATCTTTTTCACTTCGTACCTAAAATGCACGACGTTGTCTATATCTCTTATTTGAGATGGCAAACTATTAAATATTTTTGGAGCCATTCCTAAGACGCTTTTGTTGTACAAAGCCGACTTATGTGAATTTGACGCTACTTTGTTTTTGCATCTTCGACTTCTGAAAGTGTTAAAGAGATGTCTGTTGGATTTCAAATAGGAAACTATCTCGTAAATGTACAGACACGGCAATGTTAGAATTTTTAATTCAATAAAGTGCTGTTTACAACTATCAGTCGGTTTTAATTTTTTTATAGCGCGGATGCACTTTTTTTGCGATTTAAAAACATGTCCTATGTCAGTAGAATTACCCCAGAATATTATGCCATACCTTAGAGTGGAATATACATATCCAAAGTAGGCTATGACGACCGTTCCTTCATTCGCAATCTTTGATAAAATATGTAATGCATAAGAAAATTTGTTCAGTTTTTTACAAATAGTGTCAATCTGTGCTTTCCAATTCAACTTATTGTTAACATACAATCCTAGGAACTTGGTCACTTGTGTTTCGTCAATAATAGTGTCTCGATAATGTATATCAAATTTATCAGGATTAACCCTCTAAAATTCATGAAATTAGTTTTTGTCAAGTTTATGATTAAGTTGTTTGATGTCATCCATTCAATTATTATTTCCAATGATGCATTTATTTCTGCTACTTGTTTAGTTTTATCTTTTTCCATAAATAATGCCGTACTATCATCAGCAAAGAGGACCATGGGGTGATTAACTACTTTTGGAAGATCATTAATATATACTAGGAACAGCAATGGTCCTAGCACGCTGCCCTGTGGAACTCCAAATTTGGTTTGACGTGGACCTGAAGTATATACTGTTTCAGTACTGCACTTAGGACATATCCTCCCTATTTGTGTAACTTGTGACCGGTTATTCAAATAAGATCTTATTAAATTTATAATATTTATATTTATTAAAGTAAATATTGTTTTGCTTAATGATCGGTTATTGGTTGAGGGTTATGATGATGAAACCTAAGTTGAGGAAGGCCAAGTACAGGGTCTCCAGCAATATAGGTAGGTAGTTGATAAAAATATTGGGCTGATGATCTCTGAATAATAACAGTAATTTTTCAAAATCACAGATCAGATTTTGAAATTCATTTGTCTATTGATAAACGTCAAATTTGAAGTGTCAAAAACAGGTGTCAACAAAAAATGCCGGTGGTTTGTGTTTTTGTATATTTTTCTTTAATTACTTTCAGTTTTCTGTATGATAACTGATAATAATTACCACTAGTATATAAACATCTTTATTGCTTTTATAATGTGAGATCATTCACCGTATTTTAGTATCTCATAGTGTAAAACCCATTACTCTGTACTTACCATGAACACATGGAATGAAAAACACATTAAAATGTGCCCTTTCTTTATATTTATGCGTATGTAATTAACCATGTTATTAGCCATAAGTATATCAGTTATTCCTTTCACTTCAGAATCACTATATTTTATTTATTTCACTACCTTAATTTTTTATAAGTATTGCTAACAAGCATAGACCTACTACAAACAAGCCTTCATTCTTAGCATTTTACATCAATGACATCATCATCATTCGTTTTTTTTTTTATTGTTGTCAGTTACTAATTTTTGTGTTCCTTTCTGAATATCTTTGGCTGTACTGACCTAATACTTGATTTTCAGTACTTATTCAACTAACTACAACACAATCTGAAGAAACAATCATGAATCCCTATGCAAAAGAGGTCTCTTTATTTTCAGCAAAGTTTATGAACTTTGTAAGTATCTACTTTGATTATATACCTAGGTATTTCAATTTTTTATTTTTTTATTATTTAACTAATTTGTATATTAGGTATAGATGATTCGTAAATGTAGGGTAAGATACTTTAAAAATAATATAGAATCATATTGAGGTTATATCAGTTATTGTAATCAATCTCATAAATTTATGTAAATCACTGGCAGAAATTATAATAATGCTCTTATTTACTTGATGGTATCAGCAATATTACTACAATCTGCATCACTTGTCACAGGCATATGTTCCTGGAAAGAACCTGGTCTCATCACCTGTGATGGTGGAGTTACTGTTAGGGCTGTTAGCCCTCGGTTCTAAAGACCCTTCACAGCTGATTGATGTCATGCACCTTGGAAGTAATAAAGATCAGGTAATTAATTTGTTATCAAAGTAAGAAATTATCTAGATTTGATAGAATTTAGGTTCCTTGCAAAATTTTAATGAAAAACCTATCAATTGCAATTTACCACTAAACTAGACACCTAGACAGCAGTCTTACACTACAGTCAGTAGTGTATGAATATATAAAAGTATGTAGACTATCCCTATATTTACAAAAAGAACACTTCTCCATGTAAAATACATACCCATGCTTATTTTCATTGTATGATTCTTAGAAAAACATGAGGACTAAATATAGGTACTTACATACATACGCACTCACGACAGTAATCCCCGAAGGGGTAGTCAGAGGTGGCTCACAAGTGCCACCCACTTTTTGCAGCACATTTGTACTCACGTGATAGGTTGCGAACCATTTTTGGAACAAGTACAATGCACTTAGTATACACATTTAGAATCTAGATGTGCAGGTTTCCTCACAATGTTTTCCATCACCGTAAGAGCACGTGGTATTATTGTACTTAAACTCCTTAATTAAAAACACAATTTTTCAAAGAATTCATTGGTACAGGCCAGGATTTGAACCCACGGCCTTTCGATTGAGAGGACAAGGCCTTATCCATTACGCCACCACTGCTCAAACTAGGACTAAATTTAGGTACTTATAATAAAAGTCTTAAATGTATTATTGCCTTACTTTCAGTTAAAAGTAGCATTTAAAAAAGTATCAGGTGCTATGCAGAATATCAAAGGTGTAACTTTTTATGCGGCAAACAAACTGTATGTGAAGGAGTGTGACAGCGTTGTTATGCCGGCTTTCAAGAAAGAAGCCGTCCATGCATTTTGGGCTGAAGTAGAGAAAGTTGACTTTGATATGGGCCCCGTCGCAGCCGACATTATCAGCACATGGGTGGGTAACTATGTATTCATTTAACTGGTACTAGGCTGCCTATTTTTGTACTTTAGCCTTCTGTCCTATAGCTCTAAGATTGAATTTTATGTAAAGAATTGAAGTACCTATATAATAACTAATAACAGTAGCTACTCAATTAATAATAATTTAATATATAATAAATAAAATTAATGCATAATAAGGCATGCTGACCTTGATTATTGATAGAATTCTAAAGTTACAGTTTGGGACTCAAAACAGGCATAGTCATAACTCATGACTTGTGACATGAATTTTTTTGTAATAATATGACCTGTATTCTAATTCATAATAATATATTACAGGTTGAGAAAATCACCAAGGGGCTCATAAAAGATATTATTGACCCTTCTACTATTGAGAGTAACACACAAGCAGTTATGGTAAACGGACTATATTTTAAGGTAAGAAAAATAATACCTTTTCAAGTTTATTGGAAAGCTGTTAAGATTTTCACACTCATGTATCACAATGTACTATAATTTTCAGGGTAAATGGGAGAAAGAGTTTGATCCATTAGACACTGAGACACAAACATTCCATGTGAGCAGTTCAACTGCGAAAAATGTACAAATGATGTCTCAGGAGGAAACCTTTAAATATGGAAATTGTTCAGCACTGAGTGCACAGGTATGTGTGCCTTTTAGGTAATAAGGACATGGATATTTATATTGGAATAAATTGTACGCTCAGCTAGAGGGGAAAAGCACGCCCAAATAAACGTTTATTTTGCTCTCTGAAAAATTATAAATATAGACGTCAATAATCTTGCACTTGATAATATGAGCTGGCATGACCGATAGCCGTGGTAACACTTCTGTCCTGCATCCTGTTACGTCCTTGTATGGCCTATTACACTGATAGTGAGGCCAATTCGGAAATGCAAAAATCCTAATTTTATGTCTGTCCAAACGAAAATAGAAATCTTTGTTCAAAATCGTGTTTATCATTGGCCCCATAGATTATTTTCCGTATTCAAAAATATTTTTACTTATTGCAGCTGCTAGAGCTGAACTATTCGAAGGGCAAGGCGAGCATGCTGATTGTTCTACCCAAAGAGGTCGAAGGGTTGAAGAACGTGCTGAGACTGCTGTCTGACGGGTACGACCTGGTCTCCGAGAGGGGCAAGATGAAACCCACTAGGGTGCAGGTCCGCATTCCCAAGTTCGCCATAGAGAGTGATCTGGATCTGTCTGTTCTTCTGCCTAAGGTCAGTAAAAAATGTATTACGGGTTAGTAAGCGGGTTGATAAGGCGGTTGCATAGGCTCATAGATTTGTTAAATTTATCTTTCAGAGCTAGCCATACCGATTTTATGCGGGCGAATTCATAACAATGATATCGATTCTGAAGGCAGAAATTTTATATTTAGCGATGTCAAAACCTTAATTTTTTTGTTTAAAATTCGACTCTATGATTGTTTCCGTAAATGTCATTTTATGCTAGCAATTTTTTTAGTTTGACAGCGTTAAAATTATAATTTCTGCCTTCAGAATCAACATCATTATTGTATTAAAACTTTCATTTCAAAATTTTCGAGTAGTTATTATACTGTACACAATTTTAAAATGTATGTATAATTTCAGATGGGCGTTAGTTCGATATTCTCTTCGTCAGCCGGCATCACGCAAATTCTGGGCAATAATGAATCTCTGGAGGTGTCCAAAGGAGTCCAGAAAGCTTTCTTGGAGGTGGACGAAGAGGGATCGAAGGCTGCGTCTTCAAGCGGTAAGTCTATCAAATTTTATAGTGCATTTACTAAAAAATGCGCGTATGTTTGTGCTTTTAAATGTGATTGCGGCCGCTTAGTCGACTTTTTATTTCAATAACCTATAAAAAAATAATTGAATCTATTCACGGTCTAAAATATAACCATAATAACGATCGTTGCGAATGTTGCAGCTTATAACAGTTTTTAATTTTGCGTGTGCGTTTTTCTTATTTTTGCTTTGGTTGTGCTTGGTTCCGGTAAGTGTATTCTTATTTAATTTAAAATATAAATTAATAAATAATGAGTACCTAACTACGTTAAAATTTTGTAATCACGTAACTTGAACAAAATGGTGGCCATCTGTGCATGCATGTTGTTTTTATAACAATTGAGAATTTGGAACCCATCGTTTCCGCAACATACGAATAGCGGCCGAGCACCGTAACGTGCACCAATAGCGTCGCGCGTTTTTGAGACATTCGACCCTCCTTCATTGACATATTAAACCCTTGCCTCGCCCTGGAAACTTAAAAAAATATCTACTTTCATTCATCAAGTTACGTGGTTCCTAACACAAGTAGTTATAATGCTGGCACCACACTTGGCTAATATTATTTGATTGTTTCTGTATTTACCATACAAAATATGTTGTCAAATTCGGTAATAAGTTTGGCGGATATGCTGACCAGACATGGCAGTTTTTGCAAGTAGGTACTCGAATAGCTAAGTGGGGTGGTAACAGGTCAAGTATGAATATAACATCATTGAAACCTACACAGTTCCTACTATGCTCCCTAGGCATGTCCCTGCGCTCCCGCCGCTCTATCCCCGAGCCGCCTGAACAGTTCGTGGCGGACCGGCCCGCGCTCTACATCATTCTACTTGATGACCTGCCCGTACTCAGCGCCATCTACCATCCGGAGCCAGACACACACGACGAACTATAGGATTAGAGCTTTCAACTGTCACAAGAGCGGAGCGGGGTAGCGGAGCAGTGTGCGAGGTAAAAATCGACCAATGAAATTGCATAAAAACTCTGCTCGTGCAATGTCATTGGACGGTTATTGCCTCACACACCGCTCCGTTCCCTCACCCTGCACTGGTCAACATGCAGCCTTAGGGCCTGTGGTGCTTTGAGCGTAGGTGGTTGTGCATTGCATTCCTAAAGCATATGCTGACTTAAGCGAGTACGCAATAATTAGATACTCGATTACTCGGTGATCTTGTATTTAAGAGTATTGCTATTCGCCGTGATAACTTTTAAATCAGCGCAGGACCTTAACCTTTCAGCTGCCTTATTGAAGATCCGTCCTAGCCTCAATTTATGCTCAGAAAAGTTTAGTATCTTAACTAACTGAACTAGATTTTCCACAGGGAAAAAAAAAACTATGTTTAAGTACAATGTTATTTATGTGACAAGAGAACCAGTTTTGAATCTCGATATACAAATACATAAAATGATGCTTTAATTTCATAATTATAAATATAGGTACTTACCTATTTTTCAATTAAGATATTTTCTAATTTTATTTATATACTTACAGCCTGTTTCACAATTGATAAAAACTTTATGAAGGTTACCTATAAAATGTATTAACAATTAATATTTTATATTAAATAGGTGCAATTATAATCGTAATAAGGAAATTATAATTAATATACATGAATAGAGCACTAGTTCCTTGTATTTTTATTTATTTCCTCCTGCCATGGCCTATTGTTCCTGATACATATTAAAATTTAAAGTATTCATCGCACCGCAGATAAATATCAAATGTAGCGATAGTGGAAAATAGGCCACTTATACTGTTGCACTTATATTGTTTCAGCTTTCAAATTAATAATGGTATCCGAAAATAATGATATGGAGCTATTCGTAGCCGACCACCCGTTCTTGGCGGTTCTCTTCGTGAATGAGCTCCCTATATTCTGGGCTTGTTTCACATCGCCAGACAATACGTATATCAAACTATAATCTAAAGATGAATTTAGTCAGTTGGTGCTGCAACGCGTAGGTATAGCATATTACCGGCTGCATTTTTATGTCGTTTCTACCTTCACGTTGTCTTGTGGTATCCGCAAGGTCTCGGCAAGAGAAGGCGACAACTCCTACGACTATCTGTTCCCTGGCAGATAGGACACACCCATTGCCAGTAAAACCTGCATATTTTGATAGAGCTACTTATAAATAAGTTTTGTGAATTGTTAACTCACAATCTCACTAGAAGTTTTATTACAGGATCGAAAATGTCGGCCAGCAGTTCGACCGCGGAGTACTTTATAAATGCGAACCACCCATTCCTGATGTGTGTGTTCACTGGCCCCATCCCTGTGTTCTGGACCATTTACGCTGATCGTAATCATTATTATTTTTATTCCGTATCTACAGGATGTTGCAAAAAGGGTATACTAAGCCGAAACCTAACATGTGCAGGATGTTATATCTAAGCCCGAAACTGAAATCAGAATTTAAAAATTCGCGAAAAAATATATTCATTTTCCATAGAAACTTTGTTGGTCACGTGACTTTTTACTATGGAAAACTATAATTTTTTTTCGCGAATTTCCAAATTCTGATTTCAGTTTCGGGCTTAGATATACCATGCTGCACATGTAGGTTTCGGCTTAGTATACCAATTTTGCAACACCTGTATATCTAAACGAGATTAAAGCTTTTCATTAATGGTTACACTAGTCCTGTCGTAATCGTATGTACTGATGATACCTAATCGTTGCATCTCCAACTGCCGTACCTACTACAGCTTGTATCTGTACTTAGATCCACATGTTGATACATAACCTAAATAAGTAGTTTTATAAGTCTAGAACCTTACGAGTTTTTAGATAATGTATTATGTGAAGCGTATGTATATGTATAAGTTTCGATAACATCGTCTGGCTATAAGAGTAGATTACAGATTGTAGAGCAGTGTGGTGTTACATAGAATGTGCTATCATCAATTTAATTTATGATGCACATATATTTTAATATAAATTTATTTTCTGTTTTAGCACCAAACGATTGGTATTAAATAAGGCACCAATAAGGACCTCACTAGATAAATCAGAAAATTCTCAAGAGAACTCAAAGAGCACTGTTGTCGCCTATCTGAATAATTTATGTTTACTTTTTATTTGGATCTATTTTATTAAATTATTGTAAAATTGTTTTTCAGTGTGCCTCTGTCTTTTAAGATAGCAGTAGTGCGTATCGAATGACTTTGATAAAGTTTCCGTTTAGCTAGCCCGTAATACCAATACTATAACATAAGTTACAGTAGGTAGGTAATGTAGGTATGTTACTAATCAATGTATTTTCTAGTTTCAAGAAACGTACTGTAAGATTGTAAATGTACTGTTTCCAAAACCAATTTATTAAATACGATGTAGTTATTGAAACTATGTACCTATTAAACTAAACGCGACACAGTTCAGGCGTGGACGCACGTGCGTCTCGTCTCGATGCAAAGATAAACTACCGCGGGTGCACCGGTGTATGAGCTCTAAGCGTATTTTATTAAATATGTACTTAATACATGTGTGTTCCTTCCATAGTTGAAGAATATTGTGTACATTATTATTTGATTATGGTGACGTTTTATTTCAAGTGATAGTGTGTAGTGCGATGATGTACAATAGAAACCCTATGCTCTTTGTATTGCTGGTAGTATTGACAGGGGTGTCCAGCACCCTGACCAGCACGAATGATACAAATTCGTCAGTGTCTACATGGTTACAAATTTCTCCAGAGGTTATGCGTAATGTGCCATTGAACCTCAAGAAGCAACTGCAAGAGCAAGCAAGTAAAACTATTCCAAGAACACGACGGAATGCACATTTCGGATATTGGCCATATACCAGGCCAGCGGTTCCTACATTGCTATATGGGCCTACCCCAAGAGTTCATGAAAGATATATCGCTAATAATGTTGATAGACGGTACTGGCCCTACCAAATGATGAAAAATTCTTATTATGTGCCACCTGTATACAACGCTTTTACAAGATTTCCTAGAACAAAGCATTTCATGAAAAAATCGAGGCTCATGCTTTTATATAATTATTGGTCTCAACCTAGACCGGCCCATCATATTCCCAATTCAATTATGTCAAATAAACCCACTTTTATGGATAATATTTTTACATCGTCGTCAAAACAAACTACACCAGTCACTCCTGAAAATAACTACGAAGAACTTGTAACTACAGTCACAACTGAATCCCAGACAGAGCTTCCCATCCTTGTTACGCATAGCACTCCAAGTAATGATGATGATAATCCAAATTTAGCCCCAGATATGGAAACCAGATATGAAGGCTCTACATCTTACACATCAGACGCCAATAGTCAAAGTACAAATAATGAAACTACAGGTAATGTAAGTGCCAACACTGAAGAAATGGTATCAACTACACCGTCGTATACCGAAATAACAGAAACTTCTAAACAGTATGAAGTGGACCAATTAAGTAGCAACCAACTAAAGGAAAAATACTTTAAGACCGTAGAGATTTTCGATCGTAATCTTTATCAGGTAAGTTGGTGTTTTTATACTGATTTTAGTGCGAATATTAATACCTTATCTAATATCAAGTTGCAAATACAACATAATAATTGGTTTTGTTAAATTATGTTCCAGTTATGCGATAACAATAACTTATCACAATATTGGTATCGATTCTGAAGGGCACATTCTAATTTTAACGCTGTCAAAAAACGCTTACATTCTCTCTAAATTTATTTGGCATTCTGAAGGCACCGTTTATCTCCAAAATTAGAGACGTCACTTTAAAATTTGAATCTGACAGCGTTAAAACTATTCAACTTAGGTTAGATGGTCGAATTGGTATTCTGAAGGTCGCATTTTTAGCGATGTCAACGTAAAATTAGCAACTTTCTTCCTAAATTTAAAAGGGGTCTAAACAGGTGCCTGTTAAAATTATACTAAAATTTCTAAAAGTAAAACCGTGAAATATATGGGAAATCGTTGTTGTAGGTGCATAAATATGGATTTAATCTGGAGTTTAGGTCTTCCTTAAGTAAGTTAAGCAAATTTCAGTGATATAAGTGTACTGTTTTATGGAGAAATAAATATGTGAAATTACCCCTTATTTGTGTTATTTTTACCAACCCTGAGAGTACAGATTGTGACGAAAATCAACCAAAGTAGGGCTCTTGTTGATAGGATGCTTCCTTATGTAAGTACCTTATTAGGTGGGTACAATAAAACTTAATTATTCCTTGTGTACAGGTAGAATATATTGAATCTATTTACTAACCTAAAATATGGTTATAAACCAAAAATAAAGCTGAAAATGGATTAAACTATGCATCTAATTATAGGTAAGAAGTTGCTTACAATCAACAGGCTACGTAGGTACTTTAAAAAGGTATGTAAGTAGGAGGAATCATTAAGTTTAGGTTACCTATCTTGATTACTGAAATAGAGGTGAGTACCTAGGTAAGTAGGTTTTTTTATTATTACTTATGTAAGTATCATAGGACTCTACATATCTTCTCAAAGAAAAGTACCTACTTACTTAAAGAAGAGTACCTACTTACTTAAAGAAAAGTACCTACTTACTTAAAGAAAAGTACCTACTTACATACCTACCTACTACAAAACTTCTTATCAAAATCCTGTTGCCTATGATAAGATGAACAGTAGGGATAATTCTTAATAATTGTAATGATTATGATCAGTACATATCTTTCTAACTAGCTAATAATAAAGCAGGTAGATGTACTTGGCTCAATTTGAGTATTCTTACCTAAGTATAATGATTATCATAACATAGGAACTAAAGAGTAAAGTAATAGGAACCTATACTGATCAGGTCATCTCCCCTATATCCAAACAAATTAATGGTTATGATGTTGGCAGCAATAAAACTTTTTGCATTGTTAAAGTAACCAAAAGTAAATCTTTGAAATAATTAATAGAGGGGGTTTGTTAGCTTTACTAAGTTTATTCACTGCCAACTAAGTTTTATTACCACTAGAAAATGAAAGTAACACAATTTAGAGAAGCTTTATTTCATTTTATAACATAGTCACATGTATCTATCAAAGTTCTTTTGTATGAAATATAATAATCTTGTTTATTATATGCACTGACGAGTCTTGGAAGAGGTCGCTTCGAGAAGACAAGATTTTATAATCCTTCCTGGGTTTCAATTTAGTTCTGTAACAATAATAATATGATAAGTATATGAATAACATAAACTAAATTGAATAATTTATAATATTTTTCACTACATCACATAGTGCACTGCATAAAACAAACTGTATGTATAGGTAGGTTGGTACCAAGATAGACTTTGATGCAATCAGCGGTAGACAATTAATGAGACTGGCTAATCGTCTCCTGCCCACTGGACCGACGACCTTAGGCGGGTAGCCGGTAGTGGCTGGATGAGGAAGGCCGAGGACAGAGTGTTGTGGCACTCCTTGGGAGAGGCCTATGTCCAGCAGTGGATGATTATGGGCTGATGATGAATCGTTTCACCGCTAAGAGAGATTGAAGTACTTAAGTATCTTTAACACTCAATTATTTAATTTTGTTAATTTTGTAAGTAAGTACTTACATGGGTTTTTCTTTTTTTTCACTCTATTACATAGTAAGTATAAATACTAACCTTCTGTTTAGGTAACTTAGATAGTCTGAACGGGAATGCGACTGGATCCTTTCATACTTGTTAATGCAGGTGTTGTGTTTCATATAACTTGCTGGCTGATGTTTTAAGGTTATGTTTGCATCTGAAATTATAAAATATTTCGTAAGCAAATATACACGAATAAGCAGAATATGAATAAGGTGCGAATTTCTCATTTTATATAATGGATTTGCACAAAACCTTCGAAACAATCAACACGAATTCCAAAGACGAATCCGTCAAGTTACATGTACTTAAACATTTCACTATGTTTATGGCTTACCTTATAGGAAAATTTGTGTAATGAAAACCTTTGTAAGCAAGTAGCTATCACGGATAATTTAAGATCTTTCGTATTGTATTTATCACCATCGAATTTTTTCCCGGCAATCGGAGAAAGAAAACAATGAAAAAGTCAATGTATTTTTTTGGGGTTGCCAGTAATTTATTTCTAAATTACCTATAATGAGTCACATTGGAAACACTAATAGTTATGCTTTTCACGATAATAATAGGCTGTAAATGCATTTAGTATATTTTTAAATATATTTTTAACATGTTTTTATGTATTTAAAGTAAATTAAGATTAAAAAAATAAAATAACGACTATATTTCCATGATATCTATATTTCGCTGCCATCATTTGGTATTTGTCCTAAGTATGGGAACACTCATTTTAAAGACGTCAAATCAGCCTATTAAATTTAGTTGGCCGTTAAAATCGTTGCCTTCAGAATAGCAAAAATTAGCGCTGTCAGTTAAATTTAGAAATTTTAGCTCATTTTAAAATTAGGAAGTGTGCCCTTCAGAATCGATACCATTACCTATTTAACCATGGTTAAGTTATAATTAACAGGTGACATTCGCGAAGCTAAGCAACAGTAGCGAGGAGGGGCGTCAAGAGAATGGCATCAGCTTCGTGCAGTCGGGCCTGCTGCTGCATCTGGTGCTCACTGCTCTTAGTCCTGCTGTGGACCAGGAGATAAGGACTGAGATTGAAGATGCTACTGGTTATGCGCCTACGGAAGAGGTTAGTGATTTAAAGAATGTATTTGATTTTATCCATTGACATAATTATATTTGATTTTATCCAACGACAAGGTACAGCCACGGGAAAATTATTGATTTTTGATTGAACACAAATAACAATTTAGGTATAGGTAATTACCTACCGTGAATACCTACAGTGAACAGATGTTACTCAATAGGCGGACTTCTCGCTAAAAGCGATCTCTTCCCTGTCTTAATACCCCCAACGTTATTAATTTCATTCTATCTTCATCGCCGCCTACCTAACCTAACCAAATAGGTAACAATCTATGCCTCCATCAGGAAAGAACACTCATCCTCAACAGCGTCCTATCCTGGCTGCCCCCATCCAGTGCATCTCTAAAATTCCGTCGCGCCGCGCGGCTGGTGGCGGCGCCGGGAGTCCCCGTGGGCGCGGGGCTCGGGCTGCGGGTGGACCGGCTCAAAGGGACGGAGGACCCGGCGGAGCTGGCCAGGGTTCTTAATGATATGGTGTGTTAGTTATTACCTAACTCTCAGCAGACTACTTAAATCACATTAAACTTTATCTAACTACCAGCAATACGCATTATTGTAAGTATTTCACAATATAACAGACACAAGTATAGTTTTTATGTTACGACTTTGTCGGCGCTAGAAGTTCTGAACTAAGAATTAGTTTACCACCGATCAGGTAGAGAAAGACTCCGGCGGATCCCTTCGCGAGACGTTCGAGGAAGAGGAGCTTACGGGCGGCGTGTGCGCGGCGCTGCTGAGCACGGCGTACCTGCGCGCGCGCTGGCGGGCCGCGCCCACGCTGCTCAACCACTCGAGCGCCTTCCGCCGCCCCTCCCCCGCCGCCCCCGGCGACACCCGCGCGCTGCGCCTCACCGACCAGCTGGGGTACGCCGACCTACCCGACTGGGACGCAGAGGTAAGCAAAGATGAGCTTGTTAGACGTAATTTTATTCAAACTCAAGAATTTTACAATATTTTAAATGCAATCTACCTAACGTGTGTATGATATGGAGAGAGCTAATCACTGTAAGGTATGTACCAGCACAAAAGGATGATGTACACGAGGAGGGTGGTGAAGAAGACGAAGCTGTTGAACAAGTCGGCGAACTGCGCCCAGTCGTCGTCGGCGGCGGCGGTGGCGGCGTCTGCAGCGGTGAGGTCGGCCTCCAGCGGCTTGTGGTCGTCGCCCGGCGCCGCCCACTCCGTGAACACCACGTAGCGCGCCGGCGAGCGCGCCGTGAGCCGCACCGCCGCGCGCAGCCAGCCCGGCGCCGCCCCCCGCCCCGCGCCCCGCCCCCGCAGCGCCGCGCCCGCCAGCGCCGCCGCCACGCCGCACAGCGACAGCACCATGGAGTCGCGCGCGAACAGCAGCAGCACCGGCGTGTCCGCGCTGTGCTTGGGCAGGTTGTAGCCGATCTCCGACAGGAATGTGAAGTGCGCCAGCAGCGTGAAGCAGGCGAGGCCGAGGCGCGCGGGGCGGCGCGCGTCCAGCAGCGGGCCCAGCAGCGTGAGCAGCGCCACGGCCGCCGCCGGCGCCACCACCAGCGCCGCGGGCCCCGCCGACTCGCGCTGCAGCACGAACGTGTACTTGAGCATGGGGTAGGTGGCGTTGTTGTAGTTGCCGGGCAGGCGGCGGTGCGCCACGGTCAGCAGGCGCCAGCCCGGCCCGTCCTGCGCCTCGTCCAGCACCACCGGCTGGTTGCGGTAGAACGTGAAGTTGACCTGCTCGCCCGTGTGCATCCACGAGCCGAAGAACAGCGTGCAGTTCTGTTTGTCGTAGGGCCAGCGGCGCAGCGCGGCGCGGCACACGGCGTGGTGCGCCAGCGCCGGCACGCACGTCACGGCGCCCGCGCTGGTCGCCAGGCACGTCACGTAGAACGAGTCCATGTTGAACTTGGACGCGTCGGCGTTAAACAGCGCAAGGCGCGGCGTCCAGATCTCGTGGCTCTCGAACTGCGTCTCGGCGATGCCGCCGTACTGCGCCGGCTCCCAGCCGAGGAACTGGTCGGTCCAGGAGAGCGCCACCCAGCTGTGGATGGTGAACGTCTCCTCCTGGCTGTCGAAGGAGATGTACTTGAGGGCGAAGCGCACCTTGACGGTGACGGGCGTGGTGTGGTCGCGCACGGGGCGGAAGTCGGGGCTGTAGTCGCAGAGCAGGTCGCGGTGCAGGCGCGCCTCGTGGGTCTCGACGGGCGCGCGGTCCGCGGGGCACTCGTCGCCCCGTGCTAGGGGCGCGGCCAGCGCAAGCAGCAGGAGCAGGGCGCGCGGCATGCTGCGGTCGCCGAGGCACTGCCGCCTGCGCCGCCGCCGCCGACCAGGTAACGTGACTCCGCTACGCCCCCACTGATAGTGCACCACCCCCCTGTGCCCAAATGGATGATAGGAAATCCGATATGTTTCTGCGCACATGTGCTGATAGTCTGATAAGTACCTAACGTTAATGTGTAAGGTAATTTTCTAATACCACCCAACTTGATTTACTTACGAAGTTCCTATTAAATGAGGCAAAAAACCCATTTCAATGCATGGATCAATCAATAATAAAATCAATCTTCTATTTAATAGGTACATAAGTATACCTATTATGGCATAACTGCTATGACTTATTCTTAAAATCAAGTAACGCAACACTAACTAATCCACTCCTTTGTCCTCAGGCGATAGAGATCCAGTACTTGGAGCCAGGATTGAGTCTGCTACTGGTGGTCCCCCGAGAGCCCTCGCTGCGGTTGCTCGCCCAGCGCCTGGCGGCCGAGGGAATCTCGCCCGTATTGCAACGGCTGCAAGAGCGACGCCTGGCCGTCGTCATGCCGCTCTATACATTGAGGATGACTCTTCTACTGCCTAATAAGCTGGAGAGTGTAAGTATAATTTCCTAGGGGATGACTGGGAAAGAAGTGATTTGTAGGAAGTCAAGGAGCCCTGGCGTTGCCGCCGGCTTGCCATGACCGCGGTGCTGTCTTGCACGATTTGGCAATCGGTCAGAGGAGTGGTTTGTGGATTTCTTGATTGTGTCCTCGGCATTCCTCATCCAGTCACTACCCGATACCTTTTTGAAAGCTCGTCGCTTAGCAATAAAAGTAGCAAAGCGAGTTGTAGCCGGTAGTGTGAACAGTCAGCGATCAACTATTTGTATATGCATCTCTTTTATTTGGGAACACCCAAATATTCCGAAAAACTTTTTTCCGAATTTGATAACCCCGAATATGTAATTTACGAAATATTGCAATACCGATTTTTTAAAATACCGAGTTATAATAATCACGAAAATTATAATTTCGAATATTATAATCACGAATATTGATATTACGATTGTTAAATATACGAATGTTAAAAAATACGATTACTTTAATATACGAAAAATAAAATACCGATTTATTATAATCACGAAAAAGTCAAATCCCGATCGGAAATATGATAATTCGTGATTTTGACAAAAAAACATAAACGTCTTTAAAACTTTAGAACCAAAACCAAAAGATAGGTGCGACGTTGAGCAAAGCGAGGAGGAGCGTGTTAG
Source organism: Plutella xylostella (assembly GCF_932276165.1). Taxonomy (NCBI): domain Eukaryota; kingdom Metazoa; phylum Arthropoda; class Insecta; order Lepidoptera; family Plutellidae; genus Plutella; species Plutella xylostella. Next base: position 5,120,638 of record NC_063995.1, on the reverse strand, counting down.
GTGCACATAGATATCGAAAAACAAAGCGGAGCGCAGCGAAGCGGAGCGGACCGTTTCAAATATAGAGCAAAACAATTGTTAGGATTTTTATGGTGTTTAAACTTAAAAACCTTAGGACCTAAACCTAAAGATAGGTGCGACGACGAGCAAAGCGAGGAGGAGCGTGTTAGGTGCACATAGATATCGAAAAACAAAGCGGAGCGCAGCGAAGCGGAGCGGAGCGTTTCAAATATAGAGCAAAACAATTGTTAGGATTTTTATGGTGTTTAAACTTAAAAACCTTAGGACATAAACCTAAAGATAGGTGCGACGACGAGCAAAGCGAGGAGGAGCGTGTTAGGTGCACATAGATATCGAAAAACAAAGCGGAGCGCAGCGAAGCGGAGCGGAGCGTTTCAAATATAGAGCAAAACAATTGTTAGGATTTTTATGGTGTTTAAACTTAAAAACCTTAGGACCTAAACCTAAAGATAGGTGCGACGACGAGCAAAGCGAGGAGGAGCGTGTTAGGTGCACATAGATATCGAAAAACAAAGCGGAGCGCAGCGAAGCGGAGCGGAGCGTTTCAAATATAGAGCAAAACAATTGTTAGGATTTTTATGGTGTTTAAACTTAAAAACCTTAGGACCTAAACCTAAAGATAGGTGCGACGACGAGCAAAGCGAGGAGGAGCGTGTTAGGTGCACATAGATATCGAAAAACAAAGCGGAGCGGAGCGTTTCAAATATACAGCAAAACAATTGCTAGGATTTTTATGGTGTTTAAACTTAAAAACCTTAGGACTTAAACCTAAAGATAGGTGCGACGACGAGCAAAGCGAGGAGGAGCGTGTTAGGTGCACATTGATATCGAAAAACAAAGCGGAGCGCAGCGAAGCGGAGCGGAGCGTTTCACATAATATAGCTTAAAAAATATTGTTTTTATACGCATTATGCTGCATTATTCATAATAGATAACCATTTCTTGTTAACTAAGAAACATTCGGGAATTTGTATTTTCGGAATATTAAAACTTCGGGATTCGTTCGTAATTTAAATAATTCGATATAATAAAAATCGTACTTTTGAAACATCGAAATAATAATATTCGGAAAATTTACTTTCGTCATTTTAATGAATGTGTTGTTTGAAATTTCGTTTATTAACTATTCGTGATTTTCGTTATTCGGAAACTTAAAATTCGGGATTGTGAATTATTCGGAACTATGAAATTCGAAATTTAAAAAATCGTTATTTTCATATTCGTAAAAAAGTAATTCGGAATTATGTAGTGTACCCCTTTTATTTACACGGAATTTTATATCTATTGTACGTACGTTTCTTGAGCGAGAAAATAGTCGATAGTTAATCGTTTACTCGCCGTTGGTGTGCGGTGTCCCAAACCAAATACATGTAAATTCTTAGTTATCTATATTGGTAATTTCCAGATGGGAGTGAGCGCGCTGGTGTCGGGGCGCGGCGGGTGCGGCGCGCTGCGGCTGTCTCACGCCGTGCAGAGGATCATGTTCTGGGCAGAAGCGGGACGGCACGCGTACAAAGATGATGGTGAGCTGTAGTTTGCTTATTTATCTACATAATCATGTATTTTCAAGCCCAATAAAAAGTGAGATTTGTGGTTTTAACACTCAGTTAAACCGTGATGGTAAGTGGTTTGTGGTGTCCACCGGAGTCAACATGAGGTGCCTATTGTAACTCTTACCTAATTAATTTCGATTCAATAATCACAATCATTCTTGCCAACTGCTGCATCCTCCGGTAATATTACAAAATGTCCTTAATCATATTCTGCTAGCCTAGCACGTCAAGTGGTGCAAAAGTTCTCAATCACCGTCACGCACGCTCTTGAGGCCGCGCGATGCAAAACTTTTGTCTTGCGCCCCGTGCTAGCACTTCTGGCCCTGTAGCATAGGGCACTATTAAGACGTGACAAGAGTTCTCCGTCGCGCTCGCTCTTGAGGCTGCGCGATGTGAGTGAGTGCGATGCTATACTTTTGTCACGTTTTGCGCCCCATGCTAGCCATTCTGATGGTATCATATGTTTCCCCCAGGCATAGAGTGGGACGCCCCCGCCGAGCGGGAGGTGGCGGTGGACCGCCCCTACGCGTTCTACGTGCGCTGGCGCAACGTCACTCTCATGAACGGACACTTCGTACTGTGACCGTTACATTACTAATAAAGGTACACCTTCACAGGAAATATGTTTTATTTACTTGGGGTTGGGGCATCGACTTATATTAGTCTATGCTTAGGGTGACTTGCACCAAATATTATAACAAAATTAAACCTATTGTTGTCCTGCTCGGTCAGTATACTGTTAAACCGAGAGAGCAATAGATTACATTTCGTTTAAATGTTTGGTACAAGTGACCCTAAAGGAGTCTACACCGGCCGACACAGCCCGGCGGCTTGGTGTCGGCGACCCGAACCCGCCAACCCGCCAACATGTGTCATGGGGCTGTGTCGGTGAGTTAGTCGGCGGCAAGAAATCAGTACAACTTTTTTAGTTAGTGATTGCAGTGTGTACGAACGTGACGCGTTGTTTTTCTCGAATATTGCAGCCTACAATAAACATGGATACTGATGCTGATCTAATAATAGCAGCATGTGGAATAATTTTAGCTGGGTCCCTGAAGAGAAAACGACAGTGTTGGGTTAGACCAAGCTTAATGAGTCGCAGTCGTTACAGTGATAGAATAAAATATTTAAGAACAGACGATTTGATTGTAAAAAGACCCTTACATTTTAAGACATTTATGTCGTTAACGTTTACCGACTTTGAATATTTACTAAGCATTGTTGGACCTTTACATTTGTATTTAATTCGTTTGCCATCTCATTTAGTGCATCAAAACGTTTAGGTCTACATTTGTGATCCAAGTGTTTTGGATTCCATAATAATTCCTTTGTATGATACAAATTTATTAACTTTAGAGTGGTTTCTTCGTCCCATTCCATTATTGCAGAAAATCGCAAAAAAAAAACACAAGCACGTGTCACTATCGCTGGAGTGTCGGCGGGCAACTGAGCTGAGCGTGCGCGTACGCAAGTCGCCGGCCATGCCGCCGACTTGCACGCGCGGGTACGAGTCGCCGACATGATTCTTGAAACAAAGTCGCCGACACCAAGCCGCCGGGCTGTGTCGGCGGGTTTGGTGTGTAGACTCCTTTAGTATGACCTACAGTATGTTAACCATAATAGTTATGATAGGTAGGGTAGTTATTGATTTGATTGCAGATTGAATATGTAGTTATGAATAGGTAGCTTTTGAATGAATTAATAGTACCATTCATTCATTCATTTTAAAAAATGCACTTAGTCGATACGGTCAATATGCAAAAAACGATGTAGGTATACGAACGATCACGCTACTCGTACATACTCCAACTAGAGAACCTAGGTATTTGTAATATCACTTGGTCTTCATTATATCGGGTCACGTACTCGCCCTCATAAAATCAAGATAACATCGAATTGAGAGCACCGGTATAGCAAGAAAGGTGTGTGGGTATTTAGTCACTTTTTAATGAAAACGATAGGTAGATACTTTCAAAGCTCTTGAACTAATTTAAGGAGCTGCCAGCTATAGGGGTAAAGCGTTCCTACCTACTATAATTTCACATTGAATTCAGTATGTGGAGTGCGAGTTTTACACCAGTCGAACAGAGGAAAGTCAGGAAAGTAAACGTAAATTTGTAAGGCCCGGTAGTGTCGCCACCTAGCGGTACAATACGCGGTTACCTGCTTTGTTTAAACTGCTCATTCAAAACTCCCACTAGGCCCCCAGAGGTTGTTTACTTTTATTGCTCGTCATAAGTGTCGCTCATAAGTGTAAAAACTTGCACTCAGATCGTGGAGAATAGACAGTTAGCAGTCACCTCCTAGAAAACGGTCCTATACTTAGGTATTCGTAGCTGTGATCCAATGTGGCAGTCCATACTGCCCATGGCATATGACATGTCGTAAGAGCGTTCATACGGCACTATGGACGCACAGTTGTTATAACTACTTATAACTTCGTACTTTTCTATCTACCTATTTGTTTTTTTTTTCAGTTCCACAATGACCGAGTAGGTACGCCTACCAAATAAGCTATGAATCTGTGATGATTAGGTAGCTGTTAGTCGCTTCGATGAGTTTTGAGAATACAGTACCTAACCTATCCATTTATCTTTTACTTACCTACCATTTTTTTGTATTCCCACAGGATATGTAGGCACATTTAATGGACTAAATTAATTACTGGTTTCAAGGAAAGAAATTCACCGATGAAAAAATTGCGTGACTCGTACTCATATCACAAAAAAATCGAAATTGGGTGAATGACAAATAAATAAATAATAAACATAATTCCGAACTAAAAGTAAGTATATTTTAAATGTAGCGTAATGGTAGCCACTGTAATAAATACATGAAGGTACAAAAATATAAATACAGGCATCGATTAAACAAGATTAAAATAATACTACGATATTTAGGCTTACATTCTTACTGTGTAAGTTTTTAGTATGAATGAAGTCGGTTTGTCATTTCATTTCACTTATAAATTAGGTGGACTAGAAGTGATTACTTCATGTGTATTTTGGAATACTGCTTCCTGTAAATAAGAAAAAGAAATAAATTATTCAAACAAGTAAAAAGTTATTAAAAAATAAAAGGTATTTTTTTTAAGTTACTGAATAAGAGATTATTTAGTATGCATATATTTATTTGATTAAAAATATTAAGTGTAAAGTACAATTAATATAATCAATGGAATTATTGTTGTAAATACTCGTTGACTAGTGCCATAACATTCATATAACAAGGCTATGCTAGCAACACAAACCTAGCTAATTTCAAGCTACATATTTAACAACATTTATTCAATTCATTCAAAATGTGTAAGTACCTTATATAATATATATTTAACTATACGACGACAAACTACTTGTGGATAAGGGACATACGAATAAGGGAGAAGAATATTGGTACTTATGCTAAACATACCTACTGGAGTTAAATATATATATAACAGCATTCTTTGCATAGATTTACAGGTATATGCCATACACAGAGTAAGGAAACATGCATTTAATGCTGGAACCACACTTGGCTATTCGTATTTGCTATTGGATGTTTGCTGTATTTGCCACATGTATGGCAGTTTTGGCAAATATACCTTCGAATAGCCAATTGGGGTGGTACCATAAAGTTATGCTGTTTAGGTTCAACTTTTTCAAGAGACAGAACTTGTATACATTTGACAGATGAGCGATGCAAGAATCCTATTGTAGTACGGTCAGCTTCATTAGTATTAGTAGCTAGCTATACTCATATAAGTTGCTAACGTAAGCTATACCTACACTTTTGTACCTTTTCAAACTCACAGACACAGATGTTTGAATGAATACAAAAGTGTATAGCTACAAAGAAAACTTCGTAATGAAGCTGACTGTACCGGAGAAGATCTACCAACCACCAAGGGTTAAGCTGTAAATAAAGTTTAATCATGAGTTACAGGCTGTTTATGAGTGCTGGAGCTTTAGATGGTATTTCTGCCATTTACTAGTTATGTTATGAACCCATGTGCACATCCTGTCCTATGCTCTTAGTGAATGTACTATAATACTGCTATATTTATGTATATCTCTTGTAACAACCCTCGTTGAATACCTACTGAGGGATGAAACACAAACCTCATGTTATCGATTTGAGTAAATATTATTTTACATGAAGTATTTTATAACAATCAACAATGTAATAATAGGTTGTTTGATCCTATATTTTTTACTCATTACACATATTATCAGGGATTAAGTAGTTATACTAATCACATAAGTAAGTACTTATGTATGTGATCCAACTGATCATTTAATTAAAACATAACCAAGCCAGCACTGATCATGAGTGTTTATCTTAATGTAAAACTGTTGATTTTTTAATAAAATTAACTCTCAAGATCTGACCTAGGAGCCGTCATAATCGCATTTCACAGTTAAAAATATAATTCAGTAAGTATGTTTTAATAAGTAGAATATTTACTATTCTAGCATTATCATAAATTACCTCATAAGTTTTTTTGTATTGGTCAACAACTAGCAATTTAATTTGTGTTGATAGAAACCTAATTCGTCATTCTAAGAGCAAACACTTAAATATACTGCTTAAATAAGAGTAGACTATAACATTATAAGGACAGAACATAACCAAATTCTTCAGTAGGATGGAAGGCAATTCACTTTATTTCAGCCAAAGTGCCTGTTTCACTAATTTTCTCTCTATAATTTTACATTACCTTTGTGATAATAACCATGAATATCATAATGCAACTGTCTAAAACATAATTTCAGATAGTAGCATTATGATTTTCCACATATAATTGAAACTGAAACAGCCTCGTCTGTGTGTGTTTATGTATTCAGTATTTCATCTTTCAAAGTATGTGATGACTTAAGAAATAAGAATAAAGGAAAATCTTATCATTACTTAAATGGTATCTTACATTTGCATTACAATGGCAAGTCAGTATATGTAACTCAAAGTGCCTAAGCCAAATAAACACAATTTAAAATGTATGACTTCATATCATACATTTATCTTCTGAACATCTTTTACCTGTAAGTTGAGTCAACTTACAGTATGGCTCTAACAGGAATATTTTTAATACCTGGTCAGTTGAATAACTACAAGTTATGACTAAAACCTATACAAAATAATTTAAATTAAGGCCCATTTACTAACTAAGTATATCACTGAACATTAATTATTTTAATAACTGGAGGACAATCATTATATTGCAAAAGAATAATGATAGACCGAAAAAATAGAAGAATATTTTAGTTACTTTTACATCTGAGTATGGTACACTGTAACGAAATCTAGCAAGGCCCAGCTTTTATTTGCATAGTGTGTGGTCAAATTAATCTGAAGTTTATTGTCTAAAGAATATTCTTAGTTTTAATATTAGTTTGGTTACCTACACCACTATGAAGAATTAAGTGGTATTGGGTAAATTATATCTCAATTTGTTCCAAACCATTATGAAGTTCCATAATTTATTGACAGACAAACTTTCATAAAAAATATAAAAGTACTACATAAATGGTCTTCTTTCATAAATAACATTTAAGAATAATAATGCATTTATATTGCAGTTCTGCCAATAATCATGGAACTTATGTCAAAAGTAAGAAAAATGGATGGAAGCACTGTCATATAATGCACTTGGTGTGATAGTTAAGCAATCTTAGTGCAATACAGACAATAATATTTTCCCAGAAGCATGCATAAATGGCAATAAGAATATAACCAGTCTTGGAATAGACATAAAAATCATTGCCACATTAAGTTATTTTTAGTTGATACAATAATTATTCATAATGAATATTTACTAAAAATTCTCTTATTTGAAATACAAGTTGTTCAACCCATAGATGGTAATTGACAAAAAGAAACAATTTCACAAATTTATCTTGCAGTTCTACTCTTATCTTATACAACACCAATGTACCATATATTTTAATTGAATGTCTTTCAGATAAGCAAACAAGTTACTTTTACATCAAATAAAATAGATTGAAATGAATAGAATATCTAAGATATATATTTTAATGATATTTCAATCACATTTCTGTGATATTAAAACCATTTGGATGAGGTGTGCCACATTGCTGCCACTAGGTGTTAAGTACACTGAATGAGTGTCATAATAGTATAATTTAAATCTTATCTAAATTTCCTGCTAGATAAGAATGATGAATATAGATGGACATAAGCCTAATTTCAAAGAAATATTAAGTTTAAGCTGTTAAAAGAAAACTATATTACACTTGTCCAAAATTAATAATGCACATGCAGATCTTCACACCCGAATCATTAAATCGTAAGAGCCTTAAAAAAAACACTCGAATTTTGCACCTTGTTCGAAAGAAATAGGAGTCAATATCATGTGTCACATAATCGAAAACAACCGTTCTGTCAAAGATTTCTATGCGCATTATCAATTTTGGAGCACTGTACATATTATTATAATAAATATTATTATATTCATGTGTAATAGAATATCTATTATTACATACCTATACCAACTTTGGTTTAAATTTTGTGAAGTTTTTTATACTTTAGGTTATAGGGCCTTATGCACTTTTTTATGTCATGTAATATTACTGCAATTGCAAAACTGGTTCTCGCTATACCCCATAGGAAAGTGATGTTAAGGTATAAACCATAACTTGGCTGCAATTGATCAATACTTGAGCAACAGTGAAATAAGACTTTACTATGTTATACAATCTACATGCCCAGAAAGAGAAGAATCTGATACAAGGTGACAGTATTGAAATAGCAAATCACAGTGTAATTATGTGAATCCAATCACTCAAATCAAAAAAGAACTGACAAATGGATACATAAATACTTTTGAAATCTATAATTAAATACACAATAAGAATGTATATTTAATTGATGTTGTGGGACTTTGATACTTGAAATTACTGTGAAATGCCATAATTGACCCCACCTGTGTTGAGGCCGGTGTGCTCGGAGGCTCCAAGTGGGATGGCTGGCGAGGTGACTGGGTCGGACATGGGCAGCGCGATGGAGGGCGCGCCCTCGCCGCTGGGCTGCGCGCCCGGCGCCGGCTGGCTCGTCACGGTGCGCTGCACGCCGTCGGAGTCGTCGCGCTCCAGCGTGTGGTAGTCGCCGGTGTCCTCGGGCCGCGGCTTGCACTTGCCGCAGCAGCAGTTGCAGCAGCAGCACAGGCAGCAGCAGAAGTAGCATCCTGTCAGTATGCCGCAAACGACACACAGCGCCTTGCACCAAGTGCTTGTGACAACGAAATAGGCGTTGACATTTTCTTCTCCAAATTGTTCGGCGATGTAAAGTCCGAGCGAGCCGTAATTGTCGTAAATATTACGTTTCGTAGTATCGCTCAAAATGGTGTGGGCTCTGTTAACTTCTTTGAACTTATCTGACGCTTCAGGATTGTTCGGGTTCTTGTCTGGATGATATTTTAAAGCCAATTTACGATAGCTTTTCTTGACATCGTCTGGTGTAGCGGTTTTTGGAACCTGAAGAATTTGATACAGACTGTCCCCGGCAGTTGACAATTTCCTTTTATCCATATTGTAGCGATCCAATTTAACGGTTAACTATGGGGAAATGAGATCACAAACAAGAATTATTGTAAATCTACAACAAACAGCCCGTGCCAGTCGTAATTTGGAAAAACGACATGACATGACAAGAGGGAGAGGTTATGTTGCCAAACCTAAAAATTATATTAAAATAATTTTTGCGCTGTGCACCTTGAAAAAAAAGGGAGAAGTCCAAAGCGGAAACGTTGTTATTCTGAGGGTGGAACGTAGTATAGTCTGTGTGGTGGAAATAGGAAGATGGGGTGATGGGAAAACATACAGTAGCAAGGATACCTACCAGTACCTACAAACTAGGCCATTTGCCAGGGCCTTACTGTGTGTCTTTGAGATTGAATGTTTGTCCACGGGAATACCATCTTTGATAAAGAGATGCTCATGGGAAAGCCTGATTAGTTAATATAGTTTAGGTACTTATACAGGGTGTCCCAAAAGTCAACGTCATCCCTTAAAGGGCTGATAGGTCAGCTCATGAGAGGCCAGAATATCACAATATGACCTTAGTAAAAACTCGATAATTTTCGAGATATTGACACTTTTATAAATTTGCTGAAAATCGACACCTTGGATCAGTTTTTTGGGCGCCGCCGGTACAAAAATCCATATTGTTAGAATTTGTTTGGTGTTGCATCACCCTGTAGCGCCCTGCTATTGATCGCAGTCAAAAAAAATATCGAGTAATGCTGTATGTTTAAAAAAAACACGGTTTTCAAAGTCATAAAAGGTAATAGTATTTTTTTATAAACAACTTTGACTCTTCATACTGTAAGAAAAAATATAGCAAGCAAACCTGGCACCTTATTTGAAAAGATTGCTCATTTAATGCAGTTTCCAAAATGGTATGGAACGTTGCTATTGTTTCAATTAACAAAAAAGTTATTGCTATTTTAGTACAAAACGACCTCGATGTAAAATTGTTTGAAGGAAATTTATCTGACTGAATTTATTAAGAAAGAAAGAAAGAAAGAAAGAAAGATAAAACTTTATTTGACAATGACAGCAATCATACTTAAATATATACACAATAATACAGAACGGGTATTAAGGGTAAGTCATGTTGGAATGAGTAAAAGTAAAATAGGTGGTGGGTAAAATAGAAACTGCATTAAATGAGCAATCTTTTCAAATAAGGTGCCAGGTTTGCGTGCTATATTTTTTTTTAGAGTATATAGAGTCAAAGTTGTTTATAAAAAAATACGATTACCTTTTATGACTTTGAAAACCGTGTTTTTTTTAAACATACAGCATTACTCGATATTTTTTTTGACTGCGATCAATAGCAGGGCTATATAGAGTGATGCAACACCAAACAAATTCTAACAATATGGACTTTTGTACCGGCGGCACGCAAAAAACTGATCCAAGGTGTCGATTTTCAGCAAATTTATAAAAGTGTCAATATCTCTAGTTTAGTTTAGTTTTTACTAAGGTCATATTGTGATATTCTGGCCTCTCATGAGCTGACCTATCAGCCCTTTAAGGGATGACGTTGACTTTTGGGACACCCTGTATAGTTACTTACTTATAAGAACTTAATAGCTACCTACCTATAACAAGTACTTTTAATTGTTACATAGTTAGGTACTTACCTACCTAGAAAGTTTTGCCACCAATAAATATCATTATGTTTTCGAATGCTAGCCAATTCACGAGAGCCCATGGACCCATTCTCAACCACAGTGGAAAGAAACCCTTGTACAGGGCCAAAGGGCCTTCATTTACCACTGACTGGCGGAAACAGTCAAACATGCCCTTGTATAATAGCCCCCTGAAACAAAATATATAAACCGATTAGTAATTAAGTAGGTACTTAATTATAAGTGGTAAGTAGTTACCAAGGTTTATGCAAGATAAGTAGGTATTATGATTTTTTTACTTTATGATTGTGAATTTTCATCGTCTTGTGTAAGTAATCTACTTTTGTACTTCTCTAATCTATAACATTATAAATCTATGTACCTACTCATCATCAAGGACCAACCAAGAATCTTAATTTATATGTAAGTACTCATAGTTATAGGTAAGTATAGGTAGATAAGTATTTGTACCTACAATAGGAATTATGTATTGATTGAATACATAATTCCTATTGTAGGTACAAATATGATTTGAATTATGTTTTTTTTTTCATTTTTCATTGAGCACTACGAAACACTGGGCACTTACTTGCCATCTGGACCTAATGGTTGATTCATGAGACGAGTCTTCATAACATCAGCGGGATTTCCAACAACTGCTGCCACCAAACCAGCAGTAAACGCAGAAATAAAATGAAGTGGAATATTATCCTTGAATCCCTGTTTCTCTATTAGAAAGCGTTTTGTGTAGTCGTATGCGGCTAGGTCACCAACGTTCACTAATGCGGCGCGACAGACGTTTGGTACAGCACCTGGATTGGTGATCAGTTACGTTTAGGCATAACTAGGTAACTACTCACTCAATTTGGTTTCAATATTGAAGTAGGTAACTTAGTAAGTACATGACTTCAGGAACTATGTCATCTAACTTAACATTCAGGAACTATGTCAACTAATTAAACAGGCTGCATCAGTAAGTATGAAAAAAGGTTTATGGGTACGTACCTACCTAGATGAAAAGATTAGAAGTCGAGATAGGTATATTGTCATGAAATAAGACCGTCAGAGATAATCAGCGCGCGACGTTGCAAACTGCGTACAGTGAGCGGAAAACTAGCTGACTGTGGACTGTGTGGACAGTGTCCGACACTCCATTTCAAATATATATTATGGGACATCGTACTAAATCGATACGCTGCAAACTCAGTCGGCCGCTAACAGTTTGCCTACTTGGGACATGGCCTTAAAGTCTGCGTAACATCACCTCTCCAAAATCCTAGAATTCCACCTTCTGCGTAAAGTTTAAGGTAAGCATCTCTGCAGTTTTTGAATCTCGGTGGTCTTCCTTGAAGTAACCTTCGACCTTCAGCCTGCATTTGCACTTTTACTAAGTCGGTAGGCGAGGCAATAAATTGCGCCAAGCCCCCAGCAAACATGCCACCTGTTAAAAATATTTAAGTAAGATACTTAAGTACTTACCTACTTACGAAGTAACAGTAGGTATGATAACTATAGTATCTGATGTATTTTTAAGCTTACCAAAACATGTTGTAGCAAGGGACATTTTCCCATTGTCGTTTCCCATTTGTTTTCGATATTGCTCATACAACAATAGCCTGCAACCAGAATAAATGGCATGGCGCTGGAGCATTGGAGCAAAACCCGACCATAGTTTGATGATTCCTTCGTTTTTAGCTATATTCTTCGCTGTGATTACCATGCCATAATTTTCTAGCTAAAATAATTTCAGTCTTTAGTATGGGGACGTGGTGGTATAATTAAAGTAAAATTCATAATTTCCATTTAAGGTACGTATACCTGTACCTAACTACATGATGGACAAGGCTGGTACCTTACAAGTTAACATGTGAAGTGATAAAATGTTTGCATCCGCCCCTCTAGCTTTTCGCGTGAGCTTTGGCATCTCCTCAAAAGGTTTTCCGTGGGACTGCTATCTTCAAAAGAATATTGTACATGGCTTGGTCTCATACTCAAATGTTAAGCTGGCGGTGCCAAGTTAATCTGCCCGAGGTGTTTCGGCTTACCTTATAACCCGACTTTGTAGTTGCTACCTCCGATTGTATTTGAAGTCTAGTTTTCGTCAGGTCGCATGGGTAAGTAACTGATAAAAATAATATCATCAGAGTCCGAATTTATTACAATACGATACGATACGATACGATACGATACGATACGATACGATACGATACGATACGATACGATACGATACGATACGATACGATACGATACGATACGATACGATACGATACGATACGATACGATACGATACGATACGATACGATACGATACGATACGATACGATACGATACGATACGATACGATACGATACGATACGATACGATACGATACGATACGATACGATACGATACGATACGATACGATACGATACGATACGATACGATACGATACGATACGATACGATACGATACGATACGATACGATACGATACGATACAATACACTTTATTTGCACCAAGAACAAAAATTACAAAAAAAAAAATTATACCGGAGTAGTTAGTTACTTATCTAATTATGTACTTACTTAAATTATAAGTAATCTACTTACGTAAGATCCCAATAATAAAATTATAAGTACTTAATTAATGAAGTACTTATCCTATGAGGAAACTGGTCATTCTTTACCGTGGTACGAGTAGCTTCCAGAGTAAGAAAGGAGAGCGCGGCTGTCCAATTTCAAAACACAGTAAGCGCCAACTTTTAAAAAAAACGGGTCTTTGATTTATACATTATTTTAGGCGATTCCGCACATTCCTGCATTGTCAGAATATCAAAAAACGGCTTAGAAACGAAAATAAAATTTCTAAAAACCTAGTAACTCCACCCTGCGAAATCAAAAATGCCACGAAAACCATTTTAAAACACAGTAAGCGCCACCAACCATTTTAAAACACAGTAAGTGAAAATGACTTACTAGGTTTTAAAATTGTCAATGGCGCTTACTAGGTTTTGAAATGGTCAGCAAAGGTCAATTTTTGCCCGTTAATTTTAGTAAGTCACAAATGGCATACATTATTACAAACACTTTTTTCGAAAAAATATCAGATATTTCAGAACCTGTATCTTTGAACCAATGAGACCTAGAGAGGTGAATTAAAAGTAGAACATAAGGAAATTTTGTCTTCTTTATAAAAGCCATAGAGACCTTTCTCGTCAGAACCTTTCTACTAGCCCTATTTTGCATAAACCAAAAAAAACTCAAACATTGTAAACTAATTTTAGCTCAAAATTTAGGAAATATTGTCTAATTTAAGGCAGCCATAAATAATGTTCGTGTCAGACATGCCTTCTTAATATGGCGTTTTGTTTCATTTAGATAAAACTTAAAAATATGCCGGTATTTCAGCTATTACTTAGTGCGGTCGTGTAAAAGTGCTGCAAAATTTGATTTATATTATGTGAATGATCCAAAACATATCAAAAAATAAAAAAACATATAAATTATTACGTTATTATTGCAATTTCAATATACTTTACTTGTCTTAAATTACACAATAATGGCTCTTACTAGGTTATAAAATGGTCAGTGAGGGCGGTTTTAGGGTGAGAAAACCATTTAAAACCTAGTTAGTGTTTTCTTTTGTGCATTTCAGCAACAATATTAGTCATATTTAAATGAAATAGTATTGTATGTAAAGCCTAGGTTCTGCCGGTTCTTTTAAGCTTACATTCGTTTAGATATGTATCATAGTTTTACCAGGGCATTGAAATGAAGGGACAAAAACGTTTTTTGGCTCTACTGAACATTTTGTCTCTTGGCTGTTACTGTGTTTTGAAATTGGACAGCCGAGCGTGTGCGGTGAAGGACGACGACCCATACGATAAGTTGAGGGTAAAGAGAGTGTAGTTACTTAACAAAATGACAGTATCCCTGCCTACTCCGCAAGTTAATATGGGATTGAATGTATACATGTATACAGAGTTTATCTGTAGGTACTCCTAGGATACTTGTTAGATAAACACATAAATAAAATAAATAAATAAATAAATAAAAACATATAAGTAGTCAGGGAGGTACTTACCTCCTTCAGCTATCCAAGCTGAAAGAACGGCGACCACATATCTGGTGGGCAGGTTAGTCTTTGGGGCTTGTGGTTTCGAGTTTTCCTTGGATATACGTTCAGTCATTTGGCAATAAAAACTTATTGACTTGATCCGAATGAGAAATAAAAACTGACGACTTTAGCCAAATACTTATATATAATCTGCAGGGTTTGTTATGATGAATAGTAATTTGTGTTTGATAGTAATAGGCTCTCTAATCTGTGCTATAGGCAAGCAAAGAACGGCAATGTGAGGCAAAGACCAAAAAGACATGTGGTCACTGCTGACGCTGCTGACTTATAAAATAGGTATTCATGTGCATGTCCCTTGCTCATGTGGTACTCTATGTGTGGTACTTTCACAACACTAGTAATTACTCGCTCTACCATGGAAGTAATAAGTACTTACAGTGCCACAAACTTATCTGTTCCGGTGAGAGCGAACTAAATTCATCCATATCTCATTACTTACTAATGAATTGTATATTATAAAAGATTAGATGGGTTTATTAACACCGCAAGAGCGAATTAACAATACGAGCAAACATAAAATCTTATATAATTATGAAATATTTATGTGAGCTGTCACCGGACCAGATAAGTTTGTGGCACTATACGTAAGTAAAATATTACTTCCATGCTCTCTACCATACACTACCATCTCTCTACCCGTGCCAACCTGTGCTCTACTTAGCTCTACCCTTCCTTAGAGTAATAAGCCTGGCTTTACCGCTATCGCTATCGCTACCGTATGGCTACCGGATACTTACGTTGTTCTATGTAGGTACATTATGGTTTGTGGTAGGTCTGTGGTACATAGCTAGAGATAGCTAGGGAACCTCTAGGGAACCATAAGGAACTTAAGTACCACGAGTAACTACTTAGGTACTAAATAACAACATACTGCATCGTAATGACTAGTAATATTTCTGGTAAGGTTACCAGAGGTTACTATTCTAGGTTATAGGTCTAACGTCGTAAGTACCTACTCACTAAAGTGGTGGCGTGGCCCGGACGGAGCGTGTAGCGAACGGCTTCTTCTTCTTTCGTGTCAGTGAATAGCATTCTGGTTGGCCTGGAGTAAGTCTTCCCGAGTGCAGGTGAAAGGGCACAGGGGACAGGAGAGTACCTAAATGCTCCATAGTCTGGGGGGCGGTACCACAGTCGCATAGGTTGGTACCAACGGTATAGCCCCACTTGGAAAGATTGACAGCAGCCTACCTCTGCTCGCAACCGCGAACGGCTGAGGTCATCAGACCATTGATGATTTTAATCAAGGAACATAATACCTACCTACTTCTCTAACTAAAGTCACCGACATAGCTCACCGAGTTAGTAAGCTTAAGTGGCAGTGGGCTGGTCACATCTGTCGAATAACCGATGACCGATAGGGTAAACGTGTTCTGGAGTGGAGGCCGCGACTAGGCAAATGTAGTGTGGGCCGCCCTCCGGCTAGATGGGGTGACGACTTGCGAAAGGTGGCTGGATATGATTGGATGCGGAAAGCTAAAGATCGCATCCAGTGGCGTGCTTTGGGAGAGGCCTACGTCCAGCAGTGGACTGTTATAGGCTGATGATGACTTCTCTAACGAGATTTTATTTTATGCGACAGCTAATTTCTCAGAATAACATTTATTTTTTCTTCTATAACCGCCATGTCAGAGACAGAATAAATAATTTTGTCTCAGTTTGACAGTGACAGGTGACAGTAGGTCAAATCAAGATGTTTTTGTTTTGGTTTAGATTGACTTCTGTCTTCGGGTTTTAGGTTATAAATAAATAAACTTCCCGAGTTCTCTGATTCACAATGATTGCTTGAATCTTATCCAGAGAGTGTTTAAAGAAAGACTGAAATATAAGTGAAATTTAAATTATGTCTACCGCAATCACGAAAGCCAGGGGACTATTCAAATTATACCAAAATGCTTTGAACCGGCGTCCGTACCTCATGCAAGCAGTTCAAGCTGGTACATTAATGGGTGCTGGTGATATTATATCCCAAACATTAATTGAAAAGAAGTCATTTAAAGACTACGAAATCAAAAGAACTCTACAGTTTTCATCCATAGGATTTTTTGTTGGCGTGAGTAGCTTGGCAAAGCCATCAATTTCTAATACTTATAAGTATACTTAAATAAGTTCTTACATATAATTTTTGTTCTGTTTCAGGGACCTGCACTGCGCATTTGGTATGGTATTCTCAACAAGTACATTGGAGCATCTGGAAAGACAGTTGCATTGAAAAAAGTTTTTATTGATCAATTTATTTTTGCACCTGCGTTCCTGCTGTTTTTACTTGGGGCCGTTGGGACATTACAAGGAAAATCATGGCGTGTGGTCAAGTCTGACTTAGAAGCCAATTACCCAGATGTGTTACTTGCAAATTATTATATTTGGCCGTGGGTTCAGCTTGCGAACTTCTACTTTACACCTTTACAATATCAGGTGTTGGTTGTGCAATCAGTTGCATTGTTTTGGAACACATATCTTTCCTGGAAAACTAACAAGAAACATGTTTCAGATTAATGTTGTAATTAAAATTTATGATGTTATGATTTTTCTACCTTCCAGGGACCTATATTGGTTTAGAAACAATGATGTCACCTGTACAGAAGAATTATTTTTTTAGATATATTTAGCAATGATTTAAAAATATGTAGGTCAATATTACCTAAAGGCAGTAGGGCACCAACATTTCTGACGAAATCCACCTTTGTGATAGGTAAGAATGCACAAAATCACCAATTATTATGTTTGTTTATTTCAGTTGTATGCAATGTGTTTTGTCACCATCATAATATATTTCACAGCCTTTGCTCAACAAAATCCATTTTTGTCCCATTGTTCCCCATCCAAATGTGTTTTGCTATAGGCATTGTTCTTGTAGATTATGTTAGCATGTAAGTTACTCTGTAGATAGTTCTTTTTTTTACTGTAATATGTTAGATTTTCAGTTAAAATCTACATATACTTAGTGTAAATATATGTATGTATACATAGATAGCTGAGGCAAGCACATAAACATGTTATGATAGCATCTGGAAAAGATAGTGGGCAGCAAGGCAGTATTCTAAATGATTCAAATAAATATATTGGTTTTCTCTTAAGAATGTTTTCCTCAAGATGCAATATGGTACCTTTTCCTTCTATATTTTCTGTTATTCAGAAGTTCTAGTTCTATCATAGAGTTTAAAATTTATATATACCAAATATCAATGACGAAGGAATAAAAATTCCTTCGTCATTGATATACAGGTGTCCCAAAAGTCAACGTCATCGCTTAAAGGGCTGATAGGTCAGCTCATGAGAGGCCAGAATATCACAATATGACCTTAGTAAAAACTCGATAATTTTCGAGATATTGACACTTTTATAAATTTGCTGAAAATCGACACCTTGGATCAGTCTTTTGCGTGCCACCGGTACAAAACCCATATTGTTAGAATTTATTTGGTCTTGCATCACCCGGTATAGCCCTGCTATTGATCGCAGTCAAAAAAATATCGAGTAATGCTGTATGTTTAAAAAAAACACGGGTTTCAAAGTCATAAAAGGTAATCGTTTTTTTTTATAAACAACTTTGACTCTACATACTGTAAAAAAAATATAACACGCAAACCTGGCACCTTATTTGAAAAGATTGCTCATTGAATGCAGTTTCCAAAATGGTATGAAACGTTGCTATTGTTTCAATTAACAAAAATGTTATTGCTATTTTAGTAAAAAACGACCTTGATGTAAAATTGTTTGAAGGAAATTTATCTGACTGAATTTATCAAGGGTAAGTCATGTTGGAATGAGTAAAAGTAAAATAGGTGGTGGGGTCAGCCGTGGCAACATAGATGACGCAAAAATTGCTAAGAATAAACTTACCAAACTCTTATAAAACATATTTATCGAAAATTATCGAGTTTTTACTAAGGTCATATTGTGATATTCTGGCCTCTCATGAGCTGACCTATCAGACCTTTAAGGGATGACGTTGACTTTTGGGACACCCTGTATACTCAATTAGAATTCACTCAACATGGGAAGCTAGTCAATGTTAAGGCTAACCACCCTGACATACCTACTTACAATATCATATTCTTTAGGTCAGTGACTAGATTTTTGTTCTTTCTTATTTATTTTCCCAAGTATTTTGTTTTGATGGTTATTATAACAGAATACTGGTAGTAAGTCTATGGAATACTGTATATTATATTTGTTGCTGTGTGTCAAATAAATGATTTCTTTTACATTTTATTCTATATGAAATGAAAGTTTATTTAATAACTTACTTACACCATTTATTTTTATCATAAAATTATGTCTCATGCTGAAAGGTACTACCTACAACTGAGCCTGTTATGATTTTGGCCACAAAGTTATGTGATATTCATTACCTAAGTTATTATTTTTAAACTGTACTATACATTCAGCCCGCCTATTACCTGCTGTAATTTATTTTTTTCATGAATATATAGTTACCATATTACTTACTGATTGTTTTAACTTAAAAAATGTGTCAAGTCGTCTATTAGATCATCAGCCACAACAAACACCTGTAACATAGGACCTATACCTAAAACCCAGTCTCAAGATAAATCTTGGTACAGCGCGCTCGCTTAACTGAGTACACACGGCAACGTTAAATGGTTGGCAGGGCACACTAACGCAGGTAGTGTATGTGTGTGTCGGCGACGTCGACGTAATTATTTAGTTCTGGGCAACCCACACACGGATATTGTAAGCATGTAGTTGTGCCAGTGACAATGATTCATTGTTTTTATGATATGATATGAAGCAAAATTTTGCAAAGCATTGTAATAGATTTAATGGCTCAGTTGGTATGATACAAGTCTTACATGAATCGATATGGTGGTTCAAATCTCAAAGAACTTACAATATTCCTTTTTTGTTTTTTTAATAAATTTAATTTATTTTTTAAGATGGTTAATAATAGTATTGTAGTATATACGAATAAAAGCAACACAGAAAGTAAATGAAACAAGTTATTAAGTGTTAAAATTACCAAATTTATTCTTACCGTAACATAAACATTAAGGATGTTACGTTTTTGTTGTTTTTCGTTTTAAAACATATTTGTAGTTTATATTAATAAGGAAAATTTTCAATTTGCAGTTTTAAATCATAATAAACATCAGACAAGGATGGACTGGCTGTTTTACTAAAGTAAATAGGCAAGTCATTAGTTATATGAATCAACATGTTAATTAGCTAGAAATAAGATCACTTATTCTCACCTCAGTAACAATAACATCATTAACACATTGGCTTACCCATAATAATTGTAAATAATGATAAGTATTTAACAAAATAACAAAAATCTTATATAAATGGAAAAATAAAAATTACTGAGCTAACCCCAATAACTATAATTTTCACCACTTTTTCGCCATAATATCTTACGTCCATCCTTGTCTGACTTTTCGTCACTAAATATCACAAAATTGTTGCACCAATCAAAGTTTAAAATAGTCAGTCGCAAAACGCACTCTGTTTCGACGATGCTGATCGGTTAGAGCAATTTTCTTCGCCGGCCTCCGACACCGCAACCCAGCAGCACGCAAGTGAACCCGTACGGATTGTAGGGATAGAGGATAGATTATGTGTTGTGGCCGTAGAACGGGTGCTGCAGAACGGATCAGCGCTATGTGCAGCTACGATTTCTCGATGGCGTGGTGATGCATCCGTATAGACGACTACTGTCTACATGTCCCGAATCTGCGTATCGGTGAACCCATATAAAATTGAACAGTTCTCCTCTGCAAACAAAAAACCTTTGTTCCCAGCCAGTCACACCTCAACCAGTCACACTGTTACTCGTTGGGAATTTTATGTTCAAAATTCCTATCAGTCCACACTCTGTTACTCGTTGAAACACCCTTTTCCTTCATTCCCAACGTGTCACATACAACTGTAACACTGTAACTAGTTGGGACTATGAAAATAAAAATTCCCAACCAGTCACAGTAACTTGTTGGGATTTTCAATGAAGAATTTTCCACCATAGACCAAACCGATTATAGAATAGAATACACTTTATTTGTACACCCCAAAAGAATAATAAAATATACAAGTTGTAACTTAATTTGGATGCGGAAAGCTAAATATCACATCCAGTGGCGTGCTTTGGGAGAGGCCTACGTCCAGCAGTGGACTGCTATAGGCTAAAGATGATGAACCTAATTAGGGTACAAAAGGCGGTCCTATCACTAAAAGCGATCTCTGCCAGACAACCTTTGGATGGAGCGAATAAGAGATTAAGGTAGATGGCGCTAGTAAAACCTCATCAAGTCTTTTGAGCCAATACAAGAGTCCAATGGATCTGAATTCCACCATATGCGATAACTATAACTACTACATGGCTGTTATGCAAATTAGTAATATAAAGTTTTAACTACTTTAAGTTTTCCGAATAAAATAAATAAATAAGTACGTAAGTACTAGATCGGTGTTGGTCCCCATTATTTTCGCCATTATTTTGAGATCATCTGCATCTTCCGTCTATGTCTGAGGCGCGCCCGCGGTGTAAGCGCCAGATCATCATTAATCTGAGGTAGTTACTTCGGAAGTACCTAATTATTTCTTCATGGTGAAGCAGAGCAGATATGAGTCGATAAGTAAATATCAAACTGCCATAAAGTCACCTCCACGCAAAATTTGGGAAACGAAAGTTTTCATTTTCTCTATTATTTTGTGGCTACTGCTGTACTACCCACCCAGTATCTATCTATCATTCATAGAAAAAAAATGATTGGATTTTACAATTCGGTTTTGATTTTATAATTTTATTGTTAACTAGTTTAATAAAACTTATTTGATTGTTCGGAATAATTATTTCTATTTTCATACCTTTTAAAAGAAACGAAAATAAAAAAAATCGTAATATTAAATACTTATACAGTGTGTTGTTTTTCGGACCCGACAAACTTTAAGGGTTTCTACGAGTAATATCATCGAGAAAAAACCCCCATATGAAAAAGTAACTTGAATTACATTTTCTTCTTCGTTTAGAAAATCATCTCGAGATTTAAACGCCTTACGGACATGAAATAAAATGCTATTATCCGCAAAAAGTCATCTCTATTCATTTAAAATATTCACAACTGCTTAAAAGTTAAGTACATAAAAAAAGTTCAAAGCAACTTTAAAATGGCCGCCATTTCTATAATATTGAGATTTGACCCCACAAATGGGGGTTTTTTCTCGATGAAATTACTCGTAGAACCCACCCTTAAAGTTTGTCGGGTCCGAAAAACAACACACTGTATAAGTCACAGTACCTATCACTGGTTAGGCATCATCATCATTCATCATCACTGAACAAATCTTAACGAGTAACGGGAGAACAGTTGGGAATTTTCTAGTTTATGTTCCCATCCAGTTACAGCGGCTGGTTTGGAATTCAGAAATAAATCATTCCCAACGAGTAACACTCCCATCGAGTAACACTGTGACTAGATGGCACACTTTTCATGAAGAATTCCCAACTGTATACAGTGTGACAGGTTTGATGTGTGACTCGATGGGAACAAAGGACAAAAAAAAACAAATACTTAGCATATACAAATACAAATATTCTAACAGTCGAATAAAATATTTGCAATTCTATGTTACTTACCGTTAAACGTCTTGCGATTTCACTAATTGTAATATTTTGTTCATATAAATACAATTATCTCCGCCTTTTTGAACATGGTTTAGTTTAAGTTAAGACTTTCCATAGTGACTGCGAAGAGTAATTAATTAAATTGACAAATCACAAAGTGAATCACTATGCAGACGCAGAGGTGAATTGTCACTAAAACTAAAAACTAATTTCGTTTATTCATATTGTATGAGGGTAGAATGGTTTTAATTCTCAAATGAAGAACGAATCATATATTTTTGCCGAAAAGAAATAGTTGACAGCTATGCAGCTTGTAGTCATTTGTCAGTTTCAAATAAATTAATTTTACGTGACGTGACGTTCGGACCCGTTTAAATAACGCAAAATTTGAATTAAGTAAAATAAAAATAACCATCAGTGGACTCGAACTCACGACCTATGTTTCGTGAGTCTAACATTCTGCCATTGAGCTACGAAGTATATAGACACAAGCAGTGAAATTTTGCTACAATTCAATTTTATAACTATTTAACTAACACTACCGGTTGATATTTTTATGTCACAGCTGGTATACGGGCGTTTGCCTACGCGCAAACTCGTTTGTGCTGTTGTGTGTGTGTGTGTGGTTTGTTACTGGTGTGTAAACCGATTTCTGCGTTTATGCACACATAGACAACGTTAGTGTGCACACATACACTACGTTAGTGTGCCCTGCCAACCATTTGACGTTGCCGTGTGACCATACGTTGTTCGTGTTTGTGCTGAGTACCTAATAATAATGTCAAGCTCTAGTCCAGCTGCTTGACAAAAAACGAACGAATGGGAGCTGTCATACAATCGGTAGACAAGTAAACCACCATATCTCTGGTAGCGAGGCAACGGCAGCGGTCCGTTTTCCGCAAGTTAGAGTAGGCCCTCCATGGAACTCTTTCAGGTCAGGTAGATATAAGATAGCTAGGTGCAGTTATTATTATAGGGCCCTTCCGCAGACTACTGTTGCAACGTTTTGTTTCTCAGTCTTTCTCATCCAGCTAACGCATAGCTACCTGCCTAGGCTAGTAGCTAAGTAGTAGGAAGCTAGTCACAGTCAGTTGGTACGGTAGGTACCTACTAACGCAGTTACCCCAACCATAGTCTACGACATTCAAGATCGAAAGATCGGACTTAGAATAAGGAATCCTATTTTAAGTCCGTCAAGGACTAATCTTAGTCTGTGTTATTTATCGATGAAATGTCACTAATGTCAGCCCGCTCAGTGTCACCCATGTCACCCGTCATCACCTTCAACTGTCAACCTGTCATTCTTGTTTTTTTTGAGCCGGACGGAGCCAAGAGGAGAGAACTAGAGAAGTAGAAATTTAATAAAGTAAGCAATACAATACCACCAAGATTTTCCAAGTAAGCTGTGCAATTTGTACTTGTATTGCTATTATTTAATTATATTTGTAGTCTAAATTAGAAGTGGGTTTAAGTGTGCTATACTTATAATTTTGCTATTTGTATAAAAGTAGGCTCATAATAATTTATGAGGAATTCAGGACTATCTAGGTACTATATGAGTGCGGCAGTTCTCATCGAGTAGATCTATGTCCAGTAGTGAACATTTTTTGGCAGAATATAACCTATATGTATAGTAAATATTCAATAATAACTACTGTAAATGTTGCCTGAAAGTGATCGCTTTTAGCGATAAGGCCGCCTATTGCGTTATATCCACTGCATAAATTTTTATTTGAGATTTGTTTAGTCAATAAAGTAGTACTTATTCTATTCTACTGTCTCTGTGGATATCCTATACCTATCATTTAAAGGTAATGTACTTAGGTATATGTTTATTCTTACATTTAATAAACATGTATATTCCTTCCCTTCATTTTAAAGGAAATCATGGATCAACTGCAGCTAGTATCATCTAACAAAATATGTGGGGGTTTTCAAAAAGTGTACTCTCATGAATCCTCTGAGTTAAAATGCAAAATGAATTTCTCCATATATTTCCCCCCACAAGCTGAGGGTGGGGACAGCAAGCTTCCTGTGGTCTTCTACCTCTCCGGCCTCACATGCACAGAGCAAAACTTCATCTCCAAATCAGGCTTTCAAAGGTATGTACTATACATTACATGGACATTATTCTATTAATTTCTATATACATTACTTATCTTATGTAAAAAAATATGATAAGGTTATCAGCCTTACAAGCACAGAAGTTATGGTCTTTTTGGCATAAAAAAAAATCTATAAAAAAAGTATGGCTTTCTCTGGAGTGGATATTTATAGGTATTAAAGACACTGTGATAAGGATTGGATGTTGTAGTTATCAAATTACATTAATGTATTGGATTAAATTCATGTATTTCACTTATTATTACATGATAAAAACAAACTGATAACCCTTATTTAAGAATGTTACTATACAGATGTATCTTAGTCAATATACAATCTTGAAGTATGAATGGAAAGATAAATAAATTTTATTCTTCCATAGGTATGCTGCTGAACATGGAATAATAGTGGTGGGACCCGACACATCCCCAAGGGGAGTGAAGATAGAAGGTGATGATGAGTCATGGGACTTCGGTGTCTCTGCTGGCTTCTACCTGGATGCTGCCAAGGAGCCCTGGTCGAAGCACTACCGCATGGGAAGCTACTTGAACAAGGAACTCTATGATTTAGTCCTGCAAGCCTTCAGTAGTGTAGTTGACCCCAACAGGATTGGCATCATGGGCCACAGGTAACATAATAATATATTTTAAGAAAGACAGAAAGTTTCCTTACTGACCATAATAGCTAACTATCACCAATAATAATGAATTAAGTATTTAATACTGAAATGTATCTTTTCAGTATGGGTGGTCATGGTGCTCTAGTATCAACTCTAAGGAACCCTGGCCTGTACAAGTCAGTTAGTGCATTTGCCCCAATCTGCAACCCCTGTGCGTGCCCATGGGGGGAGAAGGCCTTCACCGGCTACCTTGGTGATGACAAGAGCAAGTGGGCCGAATGGGATGCCACTGAACTGGTGAAACATTATGATGGACCACCACTTACATTGTTGATTGACCAGGTCAGTATATTTTTTTCTATCAGGCAGTGACTAGTTAGAACAGTTCTACATCGTAAAACACCTTATGCATCTGTCAAATAGCAATGATTATACATTGGTTGATTGTTTTGTTCAGGGTGGTGCGGACAAGTTCTACACGGACAAGCAGCTGCTGCCCGAGAACCTGGTGGCGGCGTGTCGCTCCGCCGGCGTGCCCGTCATCCTCAACCTGCGCGAGGGCTATGACCACTCCTACTACTACATCGCCACCTACATCGGGGAGCACTTCGACTTCCACGCCAAAATACTCAAAGCTTAACAATAACATCTCGGGTCTGGTAATGAATGAATAAATTTGTATATTTTTGTAAATAAAAAAAGGGAATTGAACAACTAAACATTTATTACATCCATTTTCTATATAAAATTATCTTGTCATAGTTTAACAAAATAGGTAAATAAGAACGGAATGCCACTGTAGGCCCTCTGCCATTCTTACATTTGATTAGGAATCTAAAAACCTTGAATTTAATTAGAACTTTGAAATTAACATTGCAATTCCGTGTAGGTAATGTTATTCTTTGATTCAGAATGTGGCTAAATTTAGCTATTGCTACCTACTAGTATCGTTTGTTCGTATTGTGTGGTAATACTGCAGGAACTTGTCGCGGTTGCCCCAGATCTCTTGACTCGTCCAATAGCTCCAAACACTGAGGAAAATCAATAATTTAATTACTTTTATGTAGATTGGTGATGATGATGAGCAATGCCTGATCCATTGGTTGACAACGTAGCATATATGGTTGGATAAAAAAGTAAAAATAAGATTATTAAGGAAAACAAAAGAATATGGAAAACTTACATGCCAAAAGCAGCGCCTCCCAAATGTGCGGCGTGATCAAAGAACTTCCACCCGAATAGCACTCCGGCCAGGTCTACGCCCATTATCACTTTTATAGCCTGGAAATAAAATAATTACATACCATAATTAGAGTAATTCTATACCCTGCATTGAATATTGTTTTGCATTTCTAGAAGGTGATAGAGAAAAAATCTTTTCTAACTGATACTTTCCTCAGAGTCAAAGTCAAATGTTTTTATTCATCGTATAAATATAAAATTTTCTGATGAACAATTCACTGGGATTTCATCATCATAAATCATGCGAAATTGTCAATAATAGAATAGTTTGTTTACACTTTTCTATGGTATGGTGGTGTACTGAATACAGATAATGATGTCGATTCTGAAGGCAGAAATTCTAATTTTACCGCTGTCAAACTAAAAAATTTGCTAGCATAAAATGACATTTACGGAAACAATCATAGAGTCGAATTTTAAACAAAGAAATTAAGGTTTTGACAGCTCTAAATTTAGAATTTCTGCCTTCAGAATCAACATCAATATGTACGTAAACTTACCGAGCCAGCAGCAAATGTGTACATCGGCAGGAAGATGATGCTTAGTTTAGTGTCAGGATATTGGACGCACACATACGACAACACTGCCATTATTGCGCCAGACTGAAATTAAAGTCATTACATAATATTAATTTTAAAGTTTGAGTGCTATCCTTTTTTTACCCGACTATGGCGAATCGAAAAGGAGGGTTATGATTTTTTTATGTATGTATCTTTAGTAATACTAATTAATGAGTAAACTACCATATAAGTTGGATGAGCTGAGTGACAATGTTGGATATTCCAACAGTATAATCTATATTTTCATATTCAAGCTGAAAGCTGAAGTGAATCAAACCACATGAGGGATACTCACAGCACCAAGACTATGCCCGGGTTGTTTGGACACAACTTTGTAGAGGAAACTGGCGAAGCTGCTAGCGACGCCCGCACTCAGGTACATGCTGACAAACTGCTCCTTCCCGAGCGTGGCCACCGCAGCTGGAATCAACAAAAAAGATTTTGCTTATTAACTAACTCAGGAAAAAAAATGAGTGCGGCTTGATGTTATAAAGGCATACTTATATTTTAAGCTCGCATCATGCACACTGCATGAACTCTTTTTGAACGTGATACAGCTGTCGGTCGTTAGCGAGGGTAGTTGGTATTGATGAGCAATTAACTAACCTTACTACCTATTTGATATAATATACCTAGGTCCTAGAGCCTTAATAGTGGTACTAATGTACTCCCTTACGGGGTAGGCAGAGGTGCATTGCTGCACCCACTTTTCGCCAGAGTGTTATGTTAGTCCCAATGTAATAGGGGGTGGGCCTATTGCCATTTTACGGGCACATCCAGACCTGAGAACAAATATCTGTGTTTAAACAAATATCTGCCCCAGCCGGGAATCGAACCCGGGACCATTGGCTCAGTAGTCAGGGTCACTAACCACTACGCCATTCGGTCGCAATATAATATACCTAGAGCCTTAATACCATTTTGATTATTTGAGAAACTCATTATTACCTGGCATGAAGCTGTACAGCACATACATGTTGGCGGCCAAGTGCAGGGGGGAATAGTGGCTGAACGTTGACAGCACCATGGGTAAGCATTTGGCAGCTGGAATTAAAAAATGGCTTTTAATTTACCAAAATGGAAGTGGTGTGCAAGAGACAGGTAGGGCTATCACTTCATGATGGCCCTACTTTGTTAAATGTGGATGATAAATGGCAGGCCAGTATTACAGTGCTTAGACAAGTTGACATATCTCTGACAAAATATAAAATATGAGGCACTTACAGCTAGCAGGATTTGAGCAGAAATATTTGACCATTACTGGTTGTAAGGATCTCACTCTCCATGCAGCAAACACTAGACAGTTGAGAGCAAATATTGGGTAGAATACTTTCTCATTTTCCTTCAATGATGACCACCATTTTGATATAGGTCCAGGCTCAGACTTCTGAAAAAATATTTGTTCAATTACTTAGCATGTTCAGTTTTGATTATAACTAAAGGTAATCAATTTGTCAGTTATTTACAGATATGAAAGATACTTAGTATAACTTGTATAATGGATTGTATATATTTTTTGCAATCATTGAATTTATTAGAAATCCTCAGTCACCATAAATAAATGATAGATTAATCTTACAAACTGTGATATAATTTTTTTCTGATGTACACTAAGCCAGTTGCCGGGCCGTCGGAACACTGAGGCTGCGTGAGAGCGGAGTTTTTCATATTCCCAAATTGCACATCCCACCACACTGGCAGTCGACACCTATAAACAATATAGGTACCATTAGTTTAGCTGATCATTTGTTAAATTTGCAAATTAAATTATTATTAAACTTATGTAAAAACTCACCCCTACTGTGAACAGCAAAGGTCGAAAGAGACTTTTACTGTCTAGTGGTCCAGATTCAATATGAAAAGGTCCTAGATCTTCTTCCACGCGCGGCCTTCTCGCCGATCGTCTGTTGTGGAAGGCATTTCTGAACTGAATGCGGGCACTCAAGAACGGATTCGAGGTTTGCTTCAGCAAGGGACGGTGGCTGAAATAAGGAACACAGGAAGGTACACGAATAAGAATGATCACAAAAGTGTAAATATGAATAAAGATACTTCGTTGCACAACATAAGCCATTTCTTACCAATTGTGAGTTAGTTCTACTGCACACCAAATATGACGACTAAGCATTTTAAATTTGATATTTAATCCTTTTATTCCATTAATAATTATTATTATATTTCATTGCTTTTGTACAATAAATCCAAAATGCAAAAAATCCTAGGTCAAGATTTCAGTGTGACACATGACAGCTGTTGTTGACATCTGTCAGCCTGTCAGCGAGGTACACAGAACAAACGAGCGACGTTCCCTGAATAAAGTTACTCTATTTTCTATTTTGCACCACGGGGTCACTCTACATCAAGGAAGGTATAGTGCGACAAACTTATCTGTTCCGGTGAGACCGAACTAAATTGATCCATATCTTATTACTTACTAATGAATTGTATATTGTAAAAAAGATTAGATTGGTTTATTCACACCGCAAGAGCGAATTAACAATACGAACAAACTTAAAATCTTATAGAATTAAGAAATATTAAACATTTATGTGAGCTGTCACCGGAACAGATAAGTTTGTGGCACTGTACATCATTTTTATTTTTTTTATTTTATTTATTTGGGACAAATAACTGTTATACATTAAGTCTTAGAATCTAAAGATATTGAAAAGTGTTGGTTCAATGTATAACCCACAACATTGTCCACAGGTTACTAAAGATAACAATTTAAATGAGGCCTAGTTCCTCAATCAATGTTGACTTACGAAAAAGAACTAACGTAAAAAGAAAAAAAAAAAAAAAAAACTTAAACTTAAAAACTTACTTAAACATACTATCCGCTATATAAAAGCGATATAATCTATGCTTAAACTCAAATAACAAATCGAGTAGGTATTTTTATATAAAAGGTATTACAAATAATAAATAACAATTATATACTTACTTATTATATGATATACTATTATATATATGTTATTACACTAAAATACACAAAACCCAAATTAAGTACATATTTATTCAAACAGTTAGATATTTAAACAATGCATGACCTCCCTCCTATACATAGCCCTAGTATTTGAAAATATATCGATATCTTCAAAGGTAGTGTTGTACTGGTTAACCATTCTGTGAAGAGGGGCTCGTTCACCTGCGTTGGTTCTACGAGACACCGTGGCGAACAGGCGGCGCGCGCGCACCGTGCGTCTCTGGGCCCTACGTGGAACCTCGTAGCTAATATTCTTAATAAGTTCGCAGCAATCGTACCTACCGTGACAGATGTCGTACAATGTCATGGCTTCTAGAAGCGTACGCCTGGATTTAAGCAAAGGTATTTTGTAAAAGTCTAGTAGCTTTCTGTATGATAGAAAGGAGTGGTGACACCTGTAGTGTACAGAGCGGAGAAATTTCCGTTGTACATTTTCAATGAGATCAGAATATTTATCATAGTATGGGTTCCATATGGGAACCGCATATTCTAATTGGGATCTTATCAGTGTTTTATATAAATAAATGTAAGTCGAAGAATGTTTGAAATTTTTACTAGCTCTCATTACAAATCCATACATTTTAAAAGCTTTACTTATTATGTTTTCTATATGTTGATCAAGATGTAATTTTGAATCAAGTTGAATTCCGAGGTCCCGCAGGCTGTCAACTTTATCCAGTAGCTGATTGTTTAATATGTAGGAATAGTTTATTAAATTTTTATTTTTTGTAAATTGAATTATATTGCATTTTTTTAAGTTAAGGTGTAGTTTATTATCTAAGCAGTATGAGGAGAAGCTGTTCAAATCTGATTGAAGTCGCTGACAGTCTGTTATGTTATTTATATTGTGAAATATTTTAAGATCGTCGGCGTACATTATGAATTTGGAATTTTTGAAGCATTTTTTTAGGTCATTTATAAATAATATAAATAGGAGTGGTCCCAAAATAGACCCCTGCGGGACTCCAGAAGTGACCTCGATGATATCAGATTGAAAACCATTAATAACAACCTTTTGGCTTCTTTTAGTTACCTAAGAACAGAACCACCTAAGAAGGTTTCCGCGAATGCCATTATAAGCTATTTTCTCTAATAGTATTTTATGGTCCACCTTGTCAAAAGCTTTCCGGAAGTCAGTGTATACAGCATCAGTCTGAACTCGATTATCCATGTTACGAAAAAGAGTATTAGTAAAAATTAATAGATTGGTAGTAGTTGACCTTCCTTGCACAAACCCATGCTGCTCCTCAATTATAATTGGATGAAGGACTGGATATATTTCATTGTGTACAAGTCTCTCAAAAAGCTTTGACAAGGTTGGTAATATCGAGATTGGGCGATATTGGTCAACACTATTTCTGCTACCACTTTTGTGAACTGGGGTAATATTAGCTAGTTTCCAAACTTTAGGAAATATGCCCTCAGATATGCATTTGTTATAAATGATGTATAATGGTATACATATTTGTTCAGCTGTTTGCTTCAAAAAATGTGGTGGAATACCATCAGAACCAGCTCCTTTGGCTGTATCAAGCGATTTAAGTTCTCTCTCAATTTTATATTTACTTATACTTATATGAGCTAACAGTGTACTATTATCAGAGTAATTGTGTGGTGATGGAGTCCAATTACTTATGTTAAGATCAGAAGGTTCATATACGGATTGAAAAAAGTCAGAGAACATTTCGCAAATGTGCTGGGGATCATTAGATTTATTATTATTATATTGCATGTTAGATGGGATTCCCGGGCGTGACTTACGGTTAGACACGTATTTCCAGAAGAACTTAATATTGCTGGTTATATCGTCCTCGACTGATTGAATATACTTTTCAAAGCAAGTTTTACATGAGCTTTTGAATACACTTCGGTACGAAGAAAACTGCTCATAGTCAGCGATATTTTTATATTTTTTCCATCTACACCATGATTTTTTCTTATTTTTAAACAAACGTATCAATGTGCTATTGAACCAGATAGGAAAGGATTTAGTTCTATTAATTTTATTTGGGACAAACCTTTTTACAATACCATTAATTGTGTTATAAAATTCATCTACCGCTTCATCTGCCGAGAGATTACTCAAACATAGGTCCCAGTTAATACCACTCAATTCTTCATTAATAAGTTTGTAGTCAGCCTTGAAGAAGTTATATTTTCTGATACGATGACGTTTCATGGGCCTATCAGCATTTAAGGACGTTAGCGTATAAAAGGGGGGATGGTGAATGCTCTGTCTTAGTAGGTGGTTATCTAATAAATGTGTACTGCATATTGTGTTTGTTATTAATAGGTCCAGAATGTGATTACTAGAATTGGGATAGATATTATACTGAGACGCATTCAGGGTTAAAAGAAAGTTACGTAACTCTCGACCGAGGACAGTGAAATTAGAACATAAGGTACCATTATTAATTAAGTTGTTGTTAGGGCTCCATTGTAAGTTAGGTAGGTTATAATCTCCGAATAAGAAAAACCTATCTGTTTGTATGTTTTGAAGTAATGTTTCCAGTGATTGTAACTAAGTGTGAAATGTAGATGCTATCACAGCTGTTCGGGGGAATATAAACCACACTGATAACATGATTTAGCCCTTTGTTGGTGCTAGGTATTTGCACAATAATGTGTTCGATTAATGGATTGAAATGATTAAAGGTAAGTGGTATTGACGGTGCCAACTCATGCAATATTGCGACTAGAACACCGCCGCCGTCCTCTTTGTTGGTCGCGGCGCGGTCGCGATCGCATCTAAATACGGTGTATCTTTCATCAATGAATTCTGAGATTGCTATCTCCGGTATTAGCCATGTTTCGGTTAAGACTATCATATCGTACGAGTTCGAAAGAATACTATTCATACTTCTCTAACGAGAAGCTCTACATGACGAAAAACAAGGTTTCGGAGTGCTGCTGCGCGAGCCACGACTCTATCTCGTTGTATTAAACGTTCCGATAGTCGACAGCTCTGGTTCGTTCTATTTTTGTCAGTATATATAATGATAGAGGAACCCTCCTGTACCGCCGCCGTTATAGGTAATAGTTATTATTCGGAGTTCACACTTTAAGGAGTCAAAATCGCTATTCTCGTATAAATATTAAGTATATTATGCTTGTATGCAATAGTTGAGGAACACAGTCATTTTATAAGCACTGATACTGATAGTGCGACCAGGAAACATAATGACATCGCACTGTTGTACCTACGCTACGGCGGGCATCTGCACTCAGCACTCAGCATGAGATGGATGGCAAGAAGGTGAAGGAAGGTACACACAAGGTGGCACAAGGCATCACAGGGATCGGACAAAGCGGAAATCTTCTCTTCGAGTCCTATCATTTATTGTCATCGGGCACTAGTCCCTGAAAAACCTGAAAGTTCTTATTGGAATCTAACTATCTACCTACCTATAGCAATTTCCCTCGTTCTAATGGGATCTACCTTTAGGAGGCGAATGTATTATACCTTAGAATGTAATGTGACCAAACCACATTCACTAGACAGAAGATAAAGACAATGCTATAGTTATGATAAACTTACGTTTTATAGGTAGGAATAGGAATACGTAAAAATAAATTACATAAATACTTAAACAAAACTGAACACAAACTCGCAACCTTGAAATCCATGTTCAGATTAGTATTGTTATAGCGTACAAAGGGGTAGTTAGGTTGAGAGGGTTTTGTGTCCTGCGAGTCCCCTCGGCCTCGCGCGCCGCCGCCGCCGCCGCCGCCGGCCCCCCGCCCCGCGCATGCGTCATTCAGGACCCCTCCTGCTCCCCGCGAGCCGGCCTGCCGCCTGCAGACTTCAGTCCGTCTGTAGCCGCCCCGAGGCGCCTAAGCTCAAACAGCCCGCTTCAACGGCACTCCCCGCTTTCTTGACGTAGAGGAGAATAAAATCCCACATTAACCAAAAGTAAGTCACCACTTAATTTCACTAACGAGTGGTTTTATTTTTAACGTCGTCTCATTAGCGGTAAGCTCAATAGGGCTCCTTGTATTCATTAAACTCTTGGCAGGCATGGAAAATGTGACGCAAGTGGAAATTTTTGTCGGAAGACTCTGAAGCTGAAAAATTAGGGCTAATTGAATATTAGTGCTGTTCTAGTTAGAAAAAAAAAAGTTTTTTTTAAGGAATCGTTCGTTATATTCTCGTGGGTATAGAAAAATGGCGTCCTGGAAATCAATATATAGGGGACCATGTGACTGATGCGAGGGTCCACGTTGTTGCTAAACCGGATTGACACCCCATCAACGATGCCACTGAAATTTCACCACTCACTAGCTTCTCAGTTCTCACTAGTAAAAGTGAATGAGGTGTTATGGTAATGTTAAATGATAACTCAAGTAGGTATCACTGTTCATCTTATCAATCATCATCATTATTTATTACATTGGAGATCAAGATTTTATTAAATATACATAAGTACACACATACTTACATAAGACAAGATAAGAAGAACCTCTGTCTTGGATAAGAACTACCACATCGAACGCTCATTATAGTCATAACTTATGACTCATAAGGACCTTTTACCGTGCATTTCCAATTGTAATTTATTATAGGAGCCCTCTATGACCCACTACTTTCCTTTGTTTCAGAAATGTTGAAGCTAATTCTTCGATATCACCACAACTTCCTTGGAAGAGATTTTAAATATCGGGCGTTGTGACCCCCAATTAAATCTTACGTTCCATATAAAGTTACAAATAATTTTCACGTTTAATTGTCACAACTTTTAAAGTAAACCGTAACGGTCAGTTTCATTTAAGTTTCAGTAGCTAAATTATTTTTATATGGAGCGTTATCTCGGAGCGGAGTTTCCCTGAGGATTGTTTAAAGTTAGTCGTGCTTAAAGCGTTGATGTGTGAGCCAAGCTTGCACCGGTTAGGGTAATGAAGGGTAGGTGTTGTTAAATGGGGGCGTGGTGAGGTCAGGAGTGGGTATCAGTGGCGATGCTGCCCTACAGCGAGGACTTGGTGTGGCTGGTGGTGGTGGGGTTTGTGGTGGCGTTCATCCTCGCGTTCGGTATTGGCGCCAACGATGTGGCCAACTCGTTCGGCACCAGCGTTGGCTCCAAGGTGCTCACGCTCACGCAGGCCTGCGTCCTCGCTACCATCTTCGAGATCGCCGGAGCTGTGCTTATTGGTAAGTCAAAGCTATACTAAATTCGTTCCCTTTTTTCAAGTCTTATGGCCAAAGCCGAGGTTCCATAGTTTTAATTTTCTTTTCTAAAAGTACCGACTCATGTAAGTATTTCACTTAGTTAAATTAAACCACCTGTTCATCAGATCGTGTGGCACTGGGTATGGTAAGAAGTCCCTCACCATTTTGATATAAATACTAACGTGAAGTTTTTTTGCATAAGTAGATCTTTGAAATGTTGGTATCTACGTATGAATTTCTACCACATAGGTATCTATCACAACTTTTCCTCCGTCAAACACTAAACTAAACCGCACCCTATCGCTAAGTTATAAATTCTTAATTCCCTATATAACCTACAGGCTACAAAGTCTCTGACACGATGCGCAAGGGCATCCTAGACGTGTCTCTGTACGAGGACGGCGGCGAGCGTCTACTAGCCTGCGGGTGCCTCTCGGCCCTGGTGGCCAGTGCCGCCTGGCTGATCGTGGCCACGGGGCTGCGGCTGCCGGTGTCCGGGACGCACTCCGTGGTCGGCGCCACTGTCGGGTTCACTTTGGTGGCTAAAGGACCTGTTGGCATACGGTGGTCGACGATTGGAGCTATTGGTGAGTGGTTGTGTTGTTGTTGTTTTGTTTGTTTGTAAGTATATTTAATATTTGGGGACATCTCACACACGACCCCAAAGTAGGCAGAGCCTGTGATATGGATGTCGGACAGCTTATATCTACACAAATACATAGATAGATATATGTATATTAAATAGATAAATGACAACCATAGACACAAGGCAAACACAAAGTGCTCATCTCACGAATATTTTCCCTGGGCGGGATTCGAACCCGCGGCCCCAAGCTTCGGAAGCAGCTTCACTACTGCCGTCAATGTTTACAATCTAATGATAACAATTGACAACTGGCAGCTTGACGATTTTATACCAATTTAGGTAGTATCCTAGCATTTTTTTATGTACTTACTTACTTACACATTTTTGTTATCCTATCGCTATACAATACCAATAATCCAACTCACCTTTACCAGTGGCGTCGTGGTTCATATCTCCGGCGATGAGCGGCACGGTGTCTGCCGTGCTGTACTGGCTGGTGCGGCGCTTCATCCTGCGCTCCGCCAAGCCGCTGCAGTCGGGCCTGCGCGCGCTGCCCTTCTTCTACGGAGCCACCGTCGCCGTCAATGTCGTGAGCGTCGTGCATAACGGG
Organism: Plutella xylostella; assembly: GCF_932276165.1. Lineage (NCBI taxonomy): Eukaryota > Metazoa > Arthropoda > Insecta > Lepidoptera > Plutellidae > Plutella > Plutella xylostella. The sequence goes on along the minus strand of NC_063995.1, from coordinate 5,084,365 downwards.
CCTAAGTGTAAGCATGTTTACTGGAACGTGTAGTCTGAGGTTCGATTTCTGGAGAATGGTTTGGCAAAGGCAGATTCGGGCCGATTTTAAAGGCATTACTCATTGAATAATGAAAATTTTATGAAAAAAAAAACTAAGGGCCTAAGATGACTCCCTAAGTCCCTACCGACGACGCTCGTCAGGGTGATACATTCGCCGTAAAATGACACCACCGCGCCCGGGTTTCACAAATGAATTCCTTATTAACTTTATATCTACAATGATTATCACTAAAAACAAAATTTCTAGACCTAAATTATCCAATTTTTGTCTTATCTCAGTGCTAGCCATGGACAAGATCCCGCTGTGGGCGGCGCTGGCCGGGTCCATAGCGCTGGGAGCCATCATCGGGGGGCTCGTGAGGGCCTTCCTCGTCCCGCACTACCAACGGAAGCTGGGCGAGAAGCCGGTTAACTTTACTTTCGGTCACTCTAATGGTAGGTAAATAAATACAATCACAATTGTAACATCGAAATTATGGTTTACGGATTTATCTAATAGTATCAATTTATGTTGCAGAAACAACTCCAGCCGATACACCAACGCACTCAAGTAAACTGAGCGTCCCTCACAGACCACTATCTCTCGTTTCCGACGACGGTAAGGTGCTTGAAGTGATAGCGGAAGCCGCGGAAATGGTGACTCTGAGCGAAGCGGACAAAGTGTCGCTGGGCGTCCGGGAGATGAACGCGCGCAACCGAGCGCTGCTCGCGACCATGGACGATTGCAGCATCTTGTCACGCAGTTTGAGTCCGCCAGACAAATCCCGGCTGCAGTTGGTAGACGCGGATCCGCAGATCAACACGCTCAAGTACATCGATGAAACCATCAGCTGCTGCAAGAGCTTCGACTCGGCGGGGCTGGCGGGCATGGGCGAGAGCTACGACTCGCGGAACATCTTCCTGGGCGACTCGTGCGACACCATCGCGCGCGCGGAGTTCGACCGCCTCGTCGCCGAGCACGTGCTGCCCGTGATCGAGTGCGACACGCCCTCGTTGCTGTGCGACGACATCACCGAGATCAAGGTAGGTTACCTACTACAATAGTTGTTAATGAAGCCTGAATTTTAATTAATCCAAGTCGCTATTAAACGTTGAATCAGTTCACCACGATGGAAGTAAAAAATGCAAAACAATTAACTGCACTCCCAAGTAACATAAAACTTCATTTAATTGCCATCGACACGACGAAGATGATTAGAGTACCTAGAGTCATCTGTGTTATGTTCGTTATATAGTTATCTAACTGGACTGTTGTTTTACAGATGATGCCAGGAAGCGGCAGCGCGTGGAGTATCGACCAGGCGTGCGGTCCGACGAAGCTGCCGGCCATCACCCCCAACTCGAGCGCGGCGCCGCTGCTCCGGGCCGCCACGCCGCCGCCCGCGCCGCCCGCCGACGCCCCGCCTCCAGACACCTTGAAGCTGTTCTCCTTCCTTCAAGTCCTGACGGCCACGTTCGGGGCCTTTGCTCATGGGGGCAATGACGTGAGGTAAATGGGAATAAGTTTGTTAAGACGGTAAAGCCCTCCATTTCGTTCAGCTGGTTCATGAAGCGAACGGCCGTGCCCGGAATCTTCAGTGGCAATATTTTACTATCCTTCGAGTAGAGGCGACAAGACCAGCCACACGCCGTGCTGCTGGATGCCAACACTAGAACACGAAACACCGCCGCAACTTTGTGTACCCGGTTAAATTAGCGGAATGATGGCTGGTTCATAACATTGGACCTATATCTCATACAGAGCTGCTGATGTCCATATGGACTTGCCTTCGCGTAGTTCACTGATTAACTTCCCTGTATAAAATTTCATGCTATTGTTCCAGCAACGCGATAGGCCCGCTGGTGGCTCTCTGGCTGCTGTACTCGGAGGGCGGGGCGCACGCGCGCGCGGAGACTCCGTTGGCCATCCTGGTGTTCGGCGGCGTGGGCATCGCGCTCGGCCTGTGGCTGTGGGGCCGCCGCGTCATACAGACCGTTGGGGAGGACTTGACTAACATCACTCCGGACACGTGAGCACAGATTTTAATTATATATGATGTTATTTTAAGGCATATGTAGGCGTCAAAAAATGCACATCAGTAAACTTAACTCTCAATATCCTGAAAATTGGTAGAAAATGCTTTTAAGATTAGTCTCTTACTGACCTACTTAGTTACGCTTTACGCTGTGCAATAAAATATGATGATTCAACGAGATCCGATCGCGCGCAGCATGGATTTTTACGTAAGTACATAAGGACCATGCCGTGCGCGATTACCTAATGAATCTAAATCATCAACCTGTACCGTACATATTCCACTGTTGAATATTAATAAGTATAAGAAGGTGAATATGCTAAATCCACACTCACCACTCACCGCCGTCTCCCACAGAGGGTTCACGATCGAGCTGGGCGCGGCGCTGACGGTGCTGGTAGCCAGCAAGGCGGGGCTGCCCGTGTCCACCACGCACTGCAAGGTGGGCTCCGTGGTGTGCGTGGGACACTTCTCCGACAAGCCCGTCGACTGGAGCCTCTTCAGGTCAGTTGCCGCTGCACTCTACTTCTTATATAGTGTCAGTAGTAACGTAAGTGTCGACGAGAATGGTCATAAAAGTCACACTGAGCCCGTCTTTTTACCCCGAAAGTAGAGTAAAAATGATCACAATTATTGCGGTGTACCTAATCAAGAGTCCATAGAAGCCATGCATGTTTCAGAATGCCCTTTCAGAATCACCTTTGACATTTCCAAATAAAAATCTAGCTCGGTAACAGTAAAGTGTTGCAGTTGCATTAATTTATAAATTGTTTCAGGAACATAATCTTCGCGTGGGTGGTGACGGTCCCGGCGGTGGCGGGCATGGCGGCTCTCACGATGCTCGGATTAGAAACATTCGTCGTTTAGTTCACTAAATACCAACTATTATATGTTTAGGGACTCTATCCTTAGTATTTATTGGCTGGCATAAAAGGCAACAGTTTTCGCCTCGCCCTCAAAGGGCATAAGCAAAAGTATGGACTCGGAACGAATATAGCTATAGGAAATAGGTAGTTCTTAAATAAAAATAATATCCACTATTTTGTCTATCTGTCTATCTTTACATTTATGGTTGGTTCTGAAATGCATTAAGGATTTTCACTAATGGATCGGGACCAGAGATGGCCTATCTTACTATCATTTTTATATATTTTTGTTTTCCGAGCCAGACACCCGTATGATATGGAGAAAAGAAGTGATAGATATTTTGGCATTTGAGGTACAAAGCAACGCACATGTATATTCCAGCATATCAACGAGAAGCAATTAATAACGGGGCATGATTCAGGATACGGGCGGTTTATACGGCTGATAGGTACCTAAGCCTGAAAATACCCTCACAAAATATACGCCTCGAAGGTGTACCGTCAAAATATAATAATGCCAAGACTTGATGAGCTTATTCCACGTCGGCACAGCGGCTGCATCATATCACAGGTCCATCCCACAAGTCATTTTGTTGTAAGCCAGTTCCAATGCTTATATTTATTTTATTTTCTATGTTGGGTCGTCGAATTAAGTGACCATGTTTTATAACGTCAATTTTTACACATAAGTAATAAGTGATTTATTACAAAAAACTGAGCAATTTGAGCCATTTGAAACCATGCCATATTTTTTATGCGTTTTTATATTGATGGTTTTAGCCGGTTGGTATCTTTAAGAAAATAAAATCAGTTGGATGAAACAGTTTCGTAAAATAATATTACAATATTAGCTATTTATCGGGGCGACAGAAAATGGAACAATCCGGGAATGAGAAGTTAAGTTTCTGGAAGGACTCGATAGTTGAGCGTGTGTTTGATGTTATAATAGTAAGGCGCTAAGTTAACTTAGAAGTCTATCTATAGGCACCTTCATTGTTGAATAAATTAGTTACCAGATCCAAGACTTTTATTTTCTTATTATTATAAATGAATAAATTAATATTTTTACAGGAACAAATGAGGAACCCTTATGCTTTGTATTTTTTTTTTACCGCATTTTGTACATGACCTCTTGTATGAGGCCCGATGTCCGAAGTGGACGGCGTTACGGGATGATAATGAGGCTTTCAGTGGAATCGAACATTATACATAATGCATTATGAAGTAATCTGCGTACAGATTATATTTTACTAGTAGGTATGTAGTAAGATAACTTAATAATGCTTTATGTATGAAGTAAGTATATGAGATTTGTTTAAAACAAAACAAATTGTTTTAACACATAGATGCGCTGTTAATCTTCCATAAGAGGCCGGCCGGTATAAATATACAATTGAATACCTACAAGTTAATTTTATGCTTTAACAGATGCTCGCTAGCGCTAGTCGATGGCAGTCAGTAAACCGGAGTTGATGTTTTTAAATTTTGGACTTTCCGGTCTTGTTACGAATAAGTAACTAGGTAGATGTGAATAGAGTCATTCAGTGTTAGCTGCCGCGGCGTCATCCGTATTGGTAAACTATTTATTTTGTTCCTAGTGAGATTGCCGTGTACCTACCTACACTAGTGAATTGTGGTTCGTTGCAAGGATTTGTGTGTTTTTATAAGGTAAGTTTGGTTCTATTTACATAATAATAATATAACACAGCACGGGCAACACATGCATATAGTAGGAAAAGGAATATAAAATACAGTGCTTACCATGACCAATGGTCCTAGAATGGGTAGTATTCTGGATATCTACCTATCTATAAAAGTTCCGTCTCTCTCTCGACACGGGTGACATCGGCTCTTACTGTTATTTATCGAAAACGATACAAAATGTCGCAAAAACCGCTCGAAAACTTAGTACGTGAACTGCAAAAAACAGTGACATTGCTAATAAGCAAAGTGAGTTCTCTCGAAACTAAAATAAGTGAGCAAAATGCGCTATTAATTGCCCAATCAAAAATAATTAACAATATTAGTGAGTGCGGTAGTTGTGAATCCGTGTCCACCCCGCCTCCAGCCGCTGCAGCGCCCGCGCTTAAACTTGTACGGCAAGCGCGTTTAAAAGCAGCTACAGCGCTTAAAGCTGGAAGCAGTCAGCGGAGATCATCGCCGAGTACTCGCCAGGCGGGAGCTGAGTCATCCACGACGCGGGCCGAGAGCGGCCGAGAATCAACGAGCGCTTCCCCCACCACGCCCGCAGCCCCGGCCGTGCGCTCGCCGGCCAATTATGCGGCCGCGGCCAGCAAACCAGCGGAAGATGACTCAAGTAAACAAATACGAAAGACGACGGTGACGACTAACCAGAATGATAATGACGGTGGCTCTTGGGTAGTGGTTAACAATACCAAACGCAAAAAAAAGCCACAAACCATCATTGTCGGTTCGGGATGTGAGGATAATGAACTCCAAACAGTCGAAACTATAAAATATTTACAGGCTTGGTCGTTCCGACCCGAGACAACGGAGGATAATGTTAGGCACTTTCTGAATAAAGTCGCCAAATCAGACGACTATTTTATTGAAAAACGCGTTCTAAAAACAGACAGACATGCATCTTTTGTAATTGGCATTCCCGAGAGCCTGTATACGAACTTCAAATCGCCCACTGTATGGCCCCCGCGCGTCAAGCTAACGGACTGGTTTCAAAGACGTCCCCGCGGCTCGCAAGAGCGGCAGCGGGGCGACTCCAGACGAAGTGACGAATGCCCCACACCGCCATCCACCGCCGCGCCGGCCCGAAAATAGGAATGTTTCGTCGTTAACTACTACTCCTGGAACATCATCAGCGAGTGTCCCTAGTCCTTCCGAGATGACACTTCGAATTTGGTACCAAAACATCCGAAAACTGGATAATAAAATTGCAAGAATCGAATATTTATTGCAAACAATGTATGATTGTGAGATACTATTGTTATCAGAACACTGGATGAAAGAATGTGAAATTGATAAGATCAATATTTTTAACTTTAACTTAGTTTCTAGTTACTGTCGGCCTACCCGTGAACATGGTGGTGTTTGTATCTATGTTAATAAGCGTATGAATGTAATAGATAGGTCAGACATTCGAAAATTCTCTGTAGAAATGCACTGCGAAATAACAGCAATCGAGTGCGTCGACATAGATTTAATAATAATGTGTGTTTATCGTTCTTGCACAGAGGGCGACTATGATATTTTTGTGTCTCAGCTGAGGCTAGCGCTGGACTCATTAGTTCATGAATCATGCAATATCCTCGTAATGGGTGATTTTAACGTAGACCTACTCGTACCGTCCGCGCGTAAGCGTGAATTACTTGGACTTATATCTGAGTTCAACCTGAGTTCCCGGGTGCGGTTCCCGACGCGCGTGCAGGGCGGCTCCAGTACGTGCCTGGACCACGCCTACACTGACCTGGACGCCGCCAGGACCGACGCCTCCGCAGCACACTCGGACCTCTCGGACCATAAAGGTATTTATTTTAAAATAAAATATTTAAAAAAATTTTGCAATGTTAGACACATCAAAAAACGTATTTTAACTGACGCTAATATTAATAAATTTCTGGATAACTTACCATACTTAGATCTCTCACGGTTTGATAATATAAATCTAAACATCTTCATAGATGAAATCATTCAGCTTTTTCACAATTATTGTCCAATAAAAAAAGTCCCTGAATCGTATAAACATTTCTCGTGGAAAACAGAAAATATTTTAAATACGTTTAACATCTTGCAGATGTTGCAAATGTATAAGGACCACTATACTACAAATCATGATATTAAAGAACTTTACATGGAGTATAAGTCTAAATTTAATAAAGAGGTGAGGGCGGCTCGTCGTGATTGCATAAACTCAACCATTGCTCACAGCTCCAACATATCACGGTCATTATGGACTGTCATAAAATCGGAGACATGCAAGGGTCCCGCTATGAATCCGTTGACAATATTACAGAAATGTGTATTAGGGCCGTCGGGCTCGGCGCGCTCACTGGCGTGCCGCCTCAACGAGTACTACATATCGGTGGTGCGCGACACGGCGCTGCGGCCGCGCCTGCCCGCCGCGCTGGCCCTGCTGCGCGCGCGCCGCCCCCCGGAGCCCTCCTCCATGTTCCTCGTGCCCTACACGGTGGACGAAATTCAGGCAACTATAAAACGAATTAAGAAAAAACCAACCAAAGATGCTTACGGATTTCCGTGTGACTTACTTTGCAGATTGCCCGATATAATATTAGAATGTCTTTGCAGACTTTTTAATGAGAGCGCAACCGATGGCATATACCCTTCGGCTCTCAAATTAATAAGAGTCGTCCCAGTCTGGAAGGGCAAGGGTAGCAAAACTGAGATGGGGCGGTACAGACCGATCGCACTCGTACCGGCCATCTCTAAAATATTTGAGACAGGCCTCTGCAGCAGGCTAATGGGCTTCCTGAACCGGAACAAGGCGCTCTGCTCGGAGCAGTACGCGTACTGCCCGGGGCGCTCCACCGTGTGCTGCGCGCGCCGCCTGCAGCGCGAGCTGCTCGCGCGCCTGGAGCGCCGCCCGCGCCGCCGCGTCGCCGCCGTGTTCGCCGACCTCTCGCGCGCGTTCGACCTGGTCGATCACTCCCTCATTATCGCGAAACTGGAACACTATGGCGTCCGTGGACAGGTACTGGACGTATTTAAATCCTTCTTAGCCAATAGAACACAGGTGACGGAGGTGGACGGTGAATCATCCGAGCCGCTATCGGTTGGTGACAGGTCGGTCCCGCAGGGCTCCAACGTAGGTAACACCCTCTTTGTCATCCTGATGAACGATCTGCCAGGAATCTCGGAACGCGCCACATTTCTGATGTACGCCGACGATATCTGTGCGATTGTAGATGGTAAGGATGACCTGGAGCTGACCACGAACCTGGAATCAGTCATTGACAGTCTCACTGGATGGTTTTCGGCAAATGGGATGCAGTTGAATTTGGAAAAAACCCAAGTACTGCGATTCTCCCTGCGTGGGCAGTCGTGCGGCGACGCGGCCGCGCCCGCGCTCGTGGTGGGCGGGGTGCCGCTGCCGGCCGCCGCCGCCGTGCGCTTCGTGGGCTTCACCGTCGACTCTGCGCTCCAGTGGGGCCAGCATATAGATGCCCTGTGCTCCAAACTCGGTAGTGCGTACTATGCCCTATTTCGCCACCTTAAGTAAAGAGCATATGGTGACTGCCTATTACGGCTATTTTCACTCTTTGCTTACTTATGGCATAGACCTATGGGGCGTGTCCGCAGACTGCAACAAACCATTTATACTGCAGAAGCGAGCAGTCCGCCGCGTGGCCGGGGCCCCCGCCGACGCGCCGGCGCGACCACTGTTCATCGGCATGCGCATCCTGACAGTGCCGTGCCTTTACATTTTAGAAGTCCTAAAATATGTAAAGCGCAACCCCAATGAGTTCCCAGACTTCACTTCAGGGGATCGCAGATTCGCCTCACGAAGACCTAACGACCTAAGGTCTACTGAATGCCGCTTATCTAAAACTGGAAAGTCATTGCATGTAATGGGTCCCCAGATTTTTAACAAACTTCCTGAAAATATAAAGGAAATCAGGAGAGTTACTAGCTTCCTCATTAGCGTGAAGAATCACCTATTAAAAAACGCGTACTACTCTGTGCAAGAATTCTTAGACTCATAAGTGATATCACTATGTGTGTTAAATAATAATATAATATACTTACCTAGTTACTTTTATGACTTTAAATAATTAATTAACATACTTACCTATTATTAGTGTGTCTACTAACCATGTGATTGACTATCTATTCATTCTTTAAACATAATTATTCGAAATTTATTAATACTATAATATGTGATAATTAATTAATTTAATCTCAATTCTAATGACGTGTAATGTTTATTTATCAATAAATGAATATGAATAATATGAATATATAGTGCCACAAACTTATCTGTTCCGGTGAGAACTCACGTAAATGTCTAATATTTCTTGATTCTGTAAGATTTTACGTTTGCCTATAGTGGTAATTCAGCCTTGTGGTTTTAATAAACCCATCTAATCTATATGAATTATTATGAATATATAATTCATTGGTAAGTTATGAGATATGGATCAATTTAGTTCGGTCTCAACGGAACAGATAATTTTGTCGCACTATATTATGTAATTTTCAGTATAAAACTACCTATAGTCTGGGTGGGGCAGATCTGAAACATGTCAGCTTTCTTTGCCGTTTGTCGCATACTGTATAGTGCAGTATAGTGCCACCTGTGCCACAAACTTATCTGTTCCGGTGACAGTGTGACAGTTCAAGTAAATGTCTAATATTTCTTCATTCTATAGTGCCACAAACTTATCTGTTCCGGTGAGAGCGAACTAAATTGGTCCATATAATCTATGTCAATATGAAATTCATTAGTACAGTAAGTAATGAGGTATGGACCAATTTAGTTCGCTCTCACCGGAACAGATAAGTTTGTGGCACTATATAAGATGTGTATAAGATTTTAAGTTTGCCCGTAGTGGTAATTTGCCCTTGAGGTTTTAATAAACCCATTTAATCTATATCAATATACAATTAATTAGTAAGTAATGAGATATGGATCATTTTATTTTGCTCTCACCGGAACAGATAAGTTTGTGGCACTATACCTACTGCTATTTGAGAATGTTGCTTGTTACGTCTACCAATTACTACCTTTCTTTCTAGACCAACGAATGCCCTAATCTTTCTAGGAGTAGGAAGTCCTCAAGTCCTCTCTCATTTCGTTTGGGTACTAAAGCCGTGGGGATCAGCTGGTATTTAGAAGTGACGATTGTATATTTATATTTTTATTCTATTTACTACAGCAGAGATGCAACACGACGAGGCCCCACTTCATTCAATGAATTCAAGTCATATGGTGAGACAGTTTATGCTTTAACAAAGCTTATTATTTCTGTCATACTTTTTAGACTAGTAGGTACCACAATGTTGTATCTACTTACCTATTTTACCTACTTTGTTTTCAGATTCTGAAAAATACGACTGGAATGTCGGTACCTGTGCCTCATCCGACCGTAAGTATACTTACCAGTATAATATACTTAAGTATTTAAAAAACACACACAAATGACGATTTATGCGAAAGAAACGTGACATTTTGAAAAATATCCATAACAACAGTTTCTTGTTGTAAGCCGTTACTTACAAGTCCTGGCGTGAGTAAGCCGAGGATTTTTTTAATCAGGTAAATTCATCACTCGGGTCCTATGGTTATTAAGTTGTAATATAAAAATTCCAGCACGTGCCGCTGCTGGGGCCCTCTAATACACTGACCGTGTGTCAGTTCTGCCAGGCCTCGGTCAAGACCTCCGTCAAGTACTCGGTGACGTCACGAACTCACATGGCCGCCGCGTTGTGGTCTATAGTATGGTAAGTAAGTACCTATAAGTAGTCCCTTAGTTAAAAATTGTAATCCAAGGTTACAGTTACAATTTAATAAATAATAACAATCATTATCCGCCAACAATGGTCAGATTATACTGTTAAAAAAGAACGCCACCTACGTACACGACACAATTTGATTTATTGTATTTATCCCGGCCGGCTTCCGCATCTACTGGACAAATAAGTACCCACCGACCTAATATCTACTAAAAAATAATATACCATTAAGTACCAACTTTAAAATATATCGGCTAAACTAGAGAGCAACAAATATTTGGTAACAAATTATATAAACCTGTTATGAAGATGACTTTGCAAGGTTGACCGATGACCCTGCTATTCCTCTAGCCACACTTCAACTTGTTTCGAGTCAATTATTTCGGTGCATAACGTTCACTAATCCTTATAACATACGCTGACATAAATAATATGAAAGTTACGTGAAGTCTGAGGCAAAGAAACCTGACCCCTATGAAAGTGTCAATGCTAGCAGCCCGTACATTAGTTATGATGACTGGGTAACTTAGGATTTAAATTGCATTTAATTAATATTTAATACAAGCCAGCCTTAAAATTTAGTATCATTTATTCCACAGCTGCCTGTGTTGTGTCCCCTACTGCATCGACTCGGCTAAGAACAGCGACCACTACTGTCCCAACTGCGCCAGGTATATGGGATCCTATGAGAAATAGATCAACTGATGCTGGTTACTTTTTTTTTACTTATAATAGGTATAAGATATAAATGTTAGATACGGTCAATGAAAAATTCTGGTTTAACCAAGTTAGTGTGGCACGCACATAGGTATTACATACTTGGCCAGAAATATTATAGACACCGATTTGTTATTGTGATTGTGTAGGGTCAGCTACATTGCTAGCTTATCAATTTCACAAAACATTATTGAATGATTAGGCGGTATGTGAGATTAACAAGATATTCCTTAATTTAAATTTATTTAAGAAGTCTACGTACTTATTTACATTCTTCTAAATAAAAAACGTACCTATTATTTTTGTGACGATTACGTCCATTTTTATAGTTTAAATACTCGTGTTAAAAAAAACTTACTTCAAATGTTTTTCAACCCGAATATGATATGGGCTAATCTAATTTGGAAATAACAAATAACTATTCAGTATGAACAGATAGGTGAGTTACCGGAATGTGCCATATATTTTTATATTTAGTTTATAGAGTAACTAGCTATAGCCAATTAGTTAAGTCATTAATTTTGTATAACATAAAGTAGAATAAATAAATTTAACCAAATAGTTTTATTATTGTTTATTTAATCATACTTACACAGTCTGAACCAAGGACCTTAGACCGACCCCCTGGGGCCGGTAGAGGCTGGAGATTAGGAAGACCGAGGACATAGTGTAGTGGGGTTGCTTGGGAGAGGCCTATGTTCAGCAGTAGGTATACGACTACGGGCTGATGATGATTTATTTATTTATTATAGATAAACCAAAAGACAGCATACATATTATTACAGTTTTAAAAGATACATTGAAAGAAGGTCTTACATCTAATACGATATGATGACACAGCGTGTAAGAGTCCACTGTTGGAGAGGCCTCCTTGATTTTGATTTGGTATAGATTAGATACAAACCTAGCATACCATCCAGTTATACATATTAGTACTAGTTCTTACATAGTAATACATAGTGTATCAGAAAACGTATAGTTGTCAGTCGAGTTCCGAGGGTTAGTAAGACATAATAATATTCAAAGCTGCTCCATTACCGCTCACAAGCTAAAACGTAGTAGGAATATAAAACACGAGTGTAAAAAACGTAGCACTATATTCAAAATTATTACTTAAAAATACTATTTACAGTCTTTTGTACAAAGTTCTAGTGTTGCAGATTTGACACGATCCTACCAATACGATCGACGGTTACAGTCCACACATATGTAGATTTAAGAGTCCGGTTTTAGAGTCCATTTTTGCAACTAAGTTCTATGTATGTATAGCACATTTGGTCAACCTTTTGTATAAAACAATAATTATAATTTCTTAGCCGGTATTGAAATGAGATCGGCCATGTTGTATAGACATGCCCTAGCGCAATACAAAAGAGCACTTATTGTTTCACCATCAGACCCTATACTCCGTATGTAACGGTGTGCAACTAGGTTACATACTGGATTGAGATCGGGCATGTGTTATAGTCATGCCCAAGCACAATACAGAAGAGCACTTATCGTTTCACCGCTTGACTCTATATTCCGTATGTAACGGTGTGCAACTATGCTACATCTGTTTAACCACTCTCATAGTCTGGCAACCCTATATTCCGTATGTAACGGTGTGCAACTAGGCCACATACTGGTTGGTGAGCGCGCGCAGCAGGCGGGCGCGGCGCGTGGCGGCGGCCTCGCGCTGGATGTCTTCACTGTTGTTGGCGTTCAGCTCTAGGGCTCCGGCCGCCTGACAGGAAAAATATAATGGTTATAAGTGGTTTGTAACATATTGAATGTTACGTTCAGCTAGGGTTGCACAAAACTGACCGACAACATAATTAGCATTCGATTTTTTATACAGATAGGAGTTTTATGCTAGTGACATGGTAAAAGCTGCTAAGTATTTCGGTAAGTATGTATTTACCAGCCGATGCCGACGGGAAATACACTGATAAAATTGTACCCTGTATTTCGCAGGGTAACAAAACAAACAATAGGTACCGGGAAAGTAACTTATTCTGTATGAACACTTTCACCACGAGATAAATAAGTTACAAAACAAGTTGTACTAACCTTGACAGCCCTGGCGCGGCGGCCGCCCTCGCCGCGGCGCGCGTGGAAGGCCACGGCCACCTCCAGCAGCGTGCCGTCCCAGATCGTGCCGTAGTACGCGTCCATCGCGTCCGACGCGTTGCCCGTCTGGAATTAAATATAATTAGTAATGTTTTTCCCAAATGGCATAGAATTAAATAAGTTAGTTAGCGAACGAAAACCGTTAGGGTAGTAGAGTTTTCAAGTTGAGAATGTAGCATCTTCCAACCAGCAGGGCCGGCGAATTTGGACAGGTAGCCGTTAGTGGTTGGATGAGGAAGGCAGAGGACAGAGTATTGTGGCGTTTCTTAAAAGAGGTCTATTTCTAGCAAGAAGATTGGAGGAAGGAGAGTGGAAGATTATTGGGAGATGATAATATCGAAACAGGTGTTGGTGTTAATGGTGTTACTCACACACATTACTATGAGGTACTCAGAACACCGAAAAGTGTCCACACACTAAGCAGATGCAGGCAGATATCTGTTGGCTGGGAGTAAACTTTATACGGAGAAGGGCCATTTTAAAATACGCCACTGCATCTGCGTAGTGTGTGGTGTCAATAAGCGAAAGGCCCAAAACCTCACCTTCTCAGCAAGACACTTAAACGCGGGCGTATAATCCGGCTCATCGGGCAGCTGGCACAGCGCCGCGGCGGCGGTGGGCGCGCCCACGGCCACGCAGCAGCGGGCGGCGCGCCGCGCGGTGGCGCCCTCGTCCGGCGCGCGCTTCGCGAAGTGCCACGAGCCGGCCGCTAGGGAGCAGAGGTAGCGGCGGAGAGCGGCTGCGGGGCGCCCGGCTGCTGCTTCCACGTCGCCGTAGAGACGGAGCCTGCAGGATGGGTATACAGATTATACCGTATATAGGTAGTATGACCAATAGTTATAGGGTCACGATAAGCAATAGCGCTGGGACCGAGCTGGCGGCTACCACGTCGCCGTAGAGACGGAGCCTGGAGGGTGGGAATATAGGTTATAGTATGGCTGTTTGTTATAGGGTCACGGTTTGGGGCGCGCTTGGCGAAGTGCCACGAGCCGGCGGCTAGGGAACACAGATAGCGGCGGAGAGCGGCTGCTGGACGGCCTGCTGCTGCTTCTACGTCGCCGTAGAGACGTAGAAGCAAGAGAGACGTAGAAAGGCCAAGATCGCGCAAATATGCGAGCCTGGGAAGGTTTGCCTCCGTATTTCAAGCCGAGATATATGCCATCATTGGATGTGCATACGAAAACCTGGATAGAGCCTTCACTCGGAGGAATATATTTATTCTGTCAGACAGCCAAGCTGCTCTTAAAGCATTGACTTCTGCAGAAGTTAACTCCAAACTTATAATGGAGTGCATCCTCATCCTGAACAAAATTGGAGCTAACAATAGAGTGACCCTGCGATGGGTGCCCGGACATTGTGGCATCAATGGCAATGAGGAAGCAGATGAGCTCGCACGTCTGGGAGCAGAAAGCTTACCGTTGGGCCCCGAGCCCATCATCGGGCTACCAAAATGCACCAGTCGTCGCGAGATCAAGGACTGGGCACAGAACCAAAGCTTAGAGGCTTGGAATAATGTACCAGGGCAACATCATGCAAGAGCCCTAATCGTGGGCTATTCGCAGAAATTTACGCGTCGAGCCTTAGAGCTCACACGCAACCAGTTAAGGGTCTTGACAAGAACCTTATCAGGTCACTGTAGGTTGAACAGTCACTTACATAAAATGGGTCTGTCCGATACTCCAACTTGTAGATTTTGCAATGAAGAGGACGAAACGCCCATGCATATTCTCTGTGAATGTGAGGCCATCATTCACAAGAGAAACAGAATCTTGGGCGGCTACAAATTAGCCCCCATAGATGTCAGGTCTCTCCCTCCAGGTAAGATCATCAGGTTTATAAAAGACCTGGGCCTGGATAGTGAGATTTGACTCGGCAAGGGGAGTCACAATAGATCTTTTAGGTCGCAGTGGCGAATGGGCACTGGTTGCCCTCCCCTTTTCTATAACTATAACTATATAACTATAGAGACGTAGCCTGGAGGATGGGTATATAGGTTATAGTATAGCCGTTAGTAACAGGGTCACGATAAGCGATAGCGCTGAGTCTGGGGGGCGCTTGGCGAAGTGCCACGAGTCAGCGACTTCCACGTTGCCGTAGAGACGGAGCCTGGGGATTGGGAATGTAATTGTAGTACCTATGGCCGAATATGGCCGATAAGAGAGCGCGTTGTGTAAAGTATGATCCGAAAAGAAACCGGTCCTGGAAAAGCCGTCCCAGACCGGTTTCTTTACACTGCAAACCTAGATTTTAGGTCTCAAACACAAAACTGCGATGTCAGGCCGCATCGGAAAGATACGAGTACAAGCGTTTGTGTTCAGATTTTTGTATTCAAGCCCTAGATGGGTAGCCGGTCAGTCAGAAGTATTACTGGCTGCCCGGCCACAGCGCCAGGTACTCTATCACTAACTCTGTCACTTACATACTATGATAACTACACACATACCAAGAAGTTTTGTACGGGTAGAGGCGCAGACTGCGCTCGAGCACGTCGGCGGCGGCGTCGAGCACGAGGCGCGCGTTGTGCGAGCTCAGCGCCGACACGCCGCCCGGCCACAGCGCCAGGTACTCGACCACCAGCTCCGTGGCCGGGTCGTCGGTTATCACGAGCATTAGCGAAAAGAAAACGGTCCTGGAAAAGCCTTCCCCGACCGGTTTCTTTACACTGCAAACCAAGCCGAACACAAAACTGCGATGTGAGGCCGTATCGCAAAAATACGGCGTTTGGGTTGCAAATTTGTGTATTGAAGCTCTTAGGTGGGTAGCCGGTCACGTAACCCGTTTTCTTAGCTAAATGATATAATTATAGTAACCTGTAGCTCTCGACGACTCGGTCATAAACTACAGGCACTATACCTTCAGTCAGACGGCAGTCTGACATCAGGGATCCAGTGGATCTAGCCGCTGCAGCGTATAGCCACAGTACTCAAAAGAAGAGTCGCCTCGGGGTGGTAAGACCCCTCCCTGATGTCCGGGATGGGTAGCTGGCCAGTTAGAAGCCCTAATATGACCATCAAACACATACCAAGAAGTGTTGTACGGGTAGAGGCGCAGACTGCGCTCGAGCACGTCGGCGGCGGCGTCGAGCACGAGGCGCGCGTTGTGCGAGCTCAGCGCCGACACGCCGCCAGGCCACAGCGCCAGGTAGTCTATTACGAGTTCCGTGGCCGGGTCGTCGGTTATCACGTTGTATATTCTGGAAGGAAACATTGATTAAGTTGAAGAAGAAAAATACTTTGAAATGAGATAAATTACTTCTCTTTTACCATATAATTATTCACTTGCAGGTGGCCAAAAAGTATAGGCAAACAGCATCCGCTCTGGGTGTTCGCTTAGCGATGTGGTAGCCCTGGTAAGTGAGGTGACTCATCATGATTGCGACATCTACGTCTTACGCAGAGCTTCAAGCAAAGGTGCATGATTTTCAACTAGACCTACTGAGTGCACATGAATAAGTTGTAGAGCCGCTTCCTTGTTTCGGTAGCGGTGCCTCATTACACACAGAGTAACATACGACCACAGACTAACCTACCAAGTACAGCCAGCAACACAGACTCACCTGGCCAGTACAGTCAGCAGCACAGACTCACCTGGCGAGTACGGACAGCATGACAGTGATGGCGAGCGGCTCCCGCAGTGTGGCCAGGAAGCCGTGCCTCGCCTCGGCGGCGGGGCTTCATTACACACAGAGTAACATACGACCACAAACTCTAGAGAAGCTAACATAGCAAGTACAGTCAGCAACACACTCACCTGGCGAGTACAGACAGCATGACGGTGATGGCGAGTGGTTCCCTCAGCGTGGCCAGGAAGCCGTGGAAGGCGTGCCTCGCCTCGGCGGCGGCGCCTCATTACACACAGAGTAACAGACTAACCTAGCAAGTACAGTCGGCAACACACTCACCTGGCGAGTACAGACAGCATGACAGTAATGGCGAGTGGTTCTCTCAGTGTGGCCAGGAAGCCGTGGAAGGCGTGCCTCGCCTCGGCGGCGGCGCCTAATGAGGCGCCGCATGTTACTCTGTGTGTAATGACACACAGAGTAACATACGACCACAGACTCTAGAGAAGCTAACATAGCTAGTACAGTCAGCAGCAACACACTCACCTGGCGAGTACAGACAGCATGACAGTAATGGCGAGCGGTTCCCTCAGTGTGGCCAGGAAGCCGTGGAAGGCGTGCCGTGCCTCGGCGGCGGCGGCGGCGTCCCGCGAGTGCGCCGCGCCGCCCGCGCTCCGCTTCGTTGGGCCCGGCGCGTTGGAGTATACTGATAGGGCTGTAAAGATGGATCGGTGATTAGGTATACGATATTGTTAGGTATATGATATATAAATGTATGTATGTGTAACCTTTAACAAATAAGCAATATTTGTTTGCGTTGTAAAATAGAGGCAGATTGATTGCAGGTGATGAATATCCCAAACTATTACATTGATTACAAAAAATATTTACCATTGTAATGTTACCTAAGTTCTATAAGGCTTGAGTGCTTTTTATCCCGGAATATTTTCGCTAAACTCATAAACGTGAAGAGAAAGTTCGCACGGAAACGATACGATCAATATGATTAATTGGAAGGATTACTGTGAGTCAATGTCTCATAAATATATAAATAGCAAATGATGGCAGCTAAACATCAAACATACCCAGATCCCAGAGCGCGCGCGGCAGCTTCCTAGCCGCCTTGCCGCGCTGCAGCTCGAGACACGCCGCGCACAGCGCCGCCGCCGCGTCCCCCGCCACCCCCGCGCCGCCCCCCGCGACCCCCGCCACCCCGCCCGCGCCCTCCCACTCGCACCCGTTCACTAGCAGGATCCAACACGCTTCTACGATCTGGGAGAGGGGGTGAAATTTATGGATAAAAAATTAGTGTTTTGATGTTTAGGTTGCTCTTCAAATAATGCTATAGTTTTCGATTAAAAAGTGTGGCAAAAATGTGCTCTTGGCCTTATTAAGCCGGACATCTCATGCTTCTTTATGAATAGTTCAAGTTTATGAATGAGTTAAAAACATTTAAACATTAAATAAACGGTGTAAAACCTATATAGTGATGATTACCTGTGGCCTCGGCACGAGCTGGTCGCCGGAGCTGGCCGCCGCGATGCAGGCCTTGCACTTGGCGGCGAGCGCGGCCAGGTTGAGGCGGTGGTGCGGCCACTCCGCCAGCACCACGAGCACCTGCAGCAGCAGCAGCTCCCAGCCCAGCAGCCGCGCCAGCGCGCCGCCGCCGCCCAGCTGCCCGCGCGCCTCGCCCTCCAGCACCGACAGCAGCGACAGCGCCACGCGCGCGCAGCCCGCCTCCGCCCGCGCGCGCGCCGCCCCCGACACCACGTAGCCGAAGTCCTGCAGGAACCCCCGCGGCAGCGCCCCCAGCGCCGCGCCCAGCGCCCCCGCCGGCTTCCACGACGGACTCAGCTTCCACAGCGGCGACGCGGGCGCCATCATCGCCAGCTTCACCAGGCACATGCGCACGTCGTCCGCCGTGGACGCCTCGATCAGCCGCTTCTTGAGCCGCCCCATCTCCAGCTCGGGCACGGCCTTGCAGTCGAGCCCGGGCGCGTCCCAGTCGTCGCCCAGAAGCAGCCGCGGGATCTCCACGCTCTCGTCGTCGCTGTTCGCGATGTCGTTCACTATTATGTTCAGCTCGCTGTCGCTGATCAGTTTCCGTCTGATAGTTTTAGAGGAGTCGCCGACGTGCTTCTTCATGTACTCGTCTATTCTGTCGATAGGTATTTGACACTGAGAAGTGGCCAGATGTAGAAAGAACATTCTGAGGTTTTCCCATTCTTTTTCTCCGAGTTCTGACATCAATACCGGCGCCAGGGCCCAGAATAAAATATCGAAGAATTTAATTCCGACTATCTTGAATTTATTGACGAAGTCTGGCTGCGTGGAGGGCAGGCCGCCGTCCAGCGCGTACCGCACGGCGTTGAGCGCGGCCACGCGCGGCAGCAGGTCACGCGCCGCCGCCACCGCGCCGCCCGACGCCGAGCCCTGGATGTCCAGCTCCACCATCTGTCTCTGCACCAAGGGAATCTCTCTAGCAAGGTTATCTGCTTGTAAAACACTTATGATCCCTGTGTAGTGATTGGCGACAGACTCCTGCAATTTCTGAAGCAGAGACGGCTCCTCATTCAGCACTTCCAGTCCCAAGTTAAGAGCTCTAATATAACCCAAGATATCATCTTTGGCCACACTTGCAAAATAAAAGTCTCCCCATGGCATTGTCTTGTGTGACCCATACCCATAGAACGCTATTTCTCTGTCCAGTAAGTTGGAGTTTTCTCGGCAGCCCAGGATGTGCTTCTTTGCCAGGTCATGTTGAGCATAGAAGAAATAATTACAGCATAAGTCAAAGTGTATTTGCATAGTGAACTCATACTGACTGACTTCTATGTCCCCTGTGTCCCAGTTGTGGTTTAGGTCACCAGTGTCTTCTGTGAGCGTGAGGAAGGCTTCCATTACTGGTATTTTTATCTTTTTAGACTCCCGTCTACCTGCACTGGATGTTGGCTCATAGTATGCCAATACATCATCCAAGTATCTGATGCTCTGTACCCGAGTTGCTTCACAGCATCTCAGTATTTTCTCAAAGCTTGGATTCAGTGGGCTGTAGCCAGTGTCTGGAATCATCCCTGGTCTGAAAATAATTTATAATTTAATTAGAATCTACTATTTTTATGGGGGTGTCTGTTCCTACACTTGGCATGTTTCATAATGCTGGGTTACTATTACATATTAAGATTATTAATAATATAGTGATACACTTACAGATGTATGAATGGCAATTTAGTTGCTTTAGCATAGAGGGCAGCCTTGACTGGGAATCTGATAATCCATCGGTGGTACATTGTCAGAGCAAACTGCACTTCAGCTTTATGAAGCAACTCCAGAGAAATATCCTGAAATATGCAATGATTGATACATTAGTTTTATTACTTAATCAGGGTGTCCACTCAGAATGCTCCAAAAAATTCCCTGACTTTTCCCTGACTTTCCCTGACCATTTCAGAAAATTTCCCTGACCACAGATCAAAATAAAATCCCAATTTAAGTAATTAGATGACGAAAGCTTCAAGTTTTGCGTTTATTTGTTTGAAAGTTATTGAAACTTCGATTACGTAAAATATTTATACAGGGGGCTGCAAAAAGGGCATACTACAACTAGGGCGGAAAAACGTGAATCAGAAGGTCATTCTAAACTATTTTTGTTTTACTAAAACATTCACAAAAAACTTAGGTTTTCCACATAAAATTTGTTGATCGCGTGACTTTTTACTATGAAGAACCAAATATATATTTTCTAAAGCACGTTTTTTTTAAAATGAACTACCTTTTTAATCACTTTTTTGATTTTGTATATCATCATCATCATCAGCCAATATTAATCCATAGGCATCTCTCAAGGAGAGCCACTACACTCGCTCCTCGGCCTTCCTCATCCAGCCACTACAGACTACCCACCTAAGGTCATCGGTTTAGAGAGCAGAAGGGCGTCTCACGCTATGATTATATTTTCGAGGTCTCTACTCGAGAACTCGTCTATCCCAACGGTTATCGGTTCCTCGGCAGATATGACCAGCCAACTGCCGCTTCAGCCTGCATACTATTTTGACAGCTATGTCGGTAACCTTAGACCTCTGATGGATAACCTCATCTCTGATACGATCCATCAGAGAAACCCCAAGCATAGCTCACTCCATAGCACGCTGAGCGACTTTAAATCGGTGGACCAGTCCTGCCGTCAGTGTCCAATATTTAATAAAAAATTATATTTTTTTTAGAAATCTACTGGTTTTTATTGCAAAAGAGGTTAGTTAGTTGTTTGAAGCTCACTTTATGCTAGGTCTGGAACTTACAGCAGAGTACAGGTTTTTAAAGTACGCATCCTCGAAAATAACTTTTTTTTATGTGTGAGTAAGAAAGCTGGCAGATAGCATATTTTTTTGGATATTTTTTTTACTTGTATGTTCATCTCATGACCTTTCTTAGTCCTCCAATACCGAAAAAAATATAAAAAGTTATTTTATGTGTGCGGGCGCTTTCAAATTTCCCCCTAAGAAGGTGCCGCGAAAAGGCAGCGTTTTTGGAGAAACCCGGTTGCGCTGTCGTCGTATTATAAAAAAGCTTGAGCTGAGTCACCCCCTTTTGCAACAACCTGTATAATGAGACATCATTTTACCATTCAAAACCTCTGAACTATATCAAGATCTACTTGTAGCTAAACTTTCAAAATTCTTAACACATATTTTTCTAAAGTCATATTTTTATTATATGACTACTATTTACTATACTTTATACATATTTATTGTAATAGTATGGATCAGACAAAAATATTTATAAAAACTAAACAAGATTTTATTTTATGACTTCTGTATTTCACGTCTAAAATAATAACGTAAAATACTGCAACTTTGCCAAAAAATTAGCTTTGATAGTAGTTTTTCCCTGACTTTCCAGGTGGTCCATCAATTTCACTGACTTTCCCTGACCACCTTGAGCTTCCCTGACTTTTCCCTGACTTTCCCTGACTTTCCAGATAGTGGACACCCTGTTAATGTAAATCCATATACGCAATGTTAGATTACTATGATTGTTACCTGAGGAGGGACAGAGAATGCTCCGTTGGTGGCCATGTACACCAGATCTTGCATCAACTGTTGTTGTATAATTGGTGGCAATTTAGATTCCAAAATATCTGTAATTGCAAGACATTTAGTATTAAAATTAGTCCAAAAAAAAGATTAAGTAGATTTGTGTAATTCGGGGTTACTAAGTGTAATAACTGTCTTCACTGTTAATTATCTCAAAATGCTTTTAGGAATGGAAAGAACACAATATAATTAAATAAATACCTAAATTCCATCGCAGATGAGCAGCAACTTTCAATGCCAGGATCTTAAGAGCAAGTTGTTTCCGTGTGAACTGCACGGCGGGCGGCGAGGTGCTCGCTGACTGCGGGCTTGATGGCACATCCAGGTCCACCACTCTCTCACTTGTGGGCTTGGAACCACCATTTTTATTGTCAACCGAAAGGAATTCTATTATCAGTTCACAACCTGTCGGCTCTAAAAGAACAAAATTATTGTATAAATAGGTATTTCACATTGAATAAGGCAATAAGCTGTATCAGCAAAACATTATAGGTTATGAATTAGAAATTATTGAGGTACTTAAAATACTAACCAGGTGACGGTTTGCAAAGATGATTTTTAAGAAGATTTGGGTCTAGAAGAAACTCAAACCACAATATTGTATCAGGAGAAAGGGGAACTGTGCCCGGTCTTAACAAATCAACGTCCATTTTAGCAAATTAAATCATGTATATGACCTCAGTTAAAAGAAATGAATATCTATAATCTAACACGGATATGCGATCAAATCTTAATTACAAAAAGTATAAAACTTTATAAATTTTCAATGTATTTGCAGTGTTTTTGCATTTTGTTTCACATAAATTCGGATTTTTTGACGTAATGTTTGACACCATTACTGTCAAAGTGTCAAATTGACAGGATTGACAAGCATTGTTTCGAATTCACAGATTATATCTGATTCATAACTCCTCAAAATAATAACGGCCTCATGTTCTCATCTTTGTGATAATATGTACAGTTAAACTATAAAGTCCTGAAATTAATGTTTGAGGAACTAAAATTTTCAGGAGCCTGGCACCATTAGAAAAGAAACATAAAAGTCATAACAATTGTTTATGTCAATAGGCGGTTGGCTGTTTTTTTGAATTTTCTTATTAATTATAAGGATAATCTAGATAAAAGCAACAATTTACGCTTGGTTGCAATTAGGAAGATGAAGAAAAATATTCGTAGTCAAGCTAGTGAAGTTATTTATCGAGTTTTTATACAATGTTTCGCGGAGCATCAAGCTGGACACATTTTGTCGAATTTGGAGGATGTTTACGCTCGTACAGCGTCTATGACGGGTATGTAGCATTGTACAAATTGTAATGACTCATTTTTAGGGTTCCGTAGCCAAAATGGCAAAAACGGAACCCTTATAGTTTCGTCATGTCCGTCTGTCCGTCTGTCCGTCTGTCCGTCTGTCACAGCCGATTTACTCGGAAACTATAAGTACTACAGTGATGAAATTTGATGGGAATATGTGTTGTATGAACCGCTACAAAAATATGACACTAAATAGTAAAAAAAAGAATTGGGGGTGGGGCCCCCCATACATGTAACTGAGGGATGAAATTTTTTTTTTCGATGTACATACCCGTGTGGGGTATCAATGGAAAGGTCTTTTAAAATGATATAAAGTTTTCTAAAAAACATTTTTCTTAAAGTGAACGGTTTTTGAGATATCAGCTCTCAAAGTCGTAAAAAGTATGTCCCCCCCCCTCTATTTTTATAACTACGGGGTATAAAATTCTAAAAAAAATAGAGGTGATGCATGCTAATTAACTCTTTCAACGATTTTTGGTTTGATCAAAGTATCTCTTATAGTTTTTGAGATAGGTTGATTTAACTGTAATTTTGCTGCTACGGAACCCTTTGTGCGCGAGCCCGACTCGCACTTGGCCGGTTTATTTATTAGTACCGACGCTTCATTTATCGATAAACCTAGGTTTAGAGCCCAAGTCGAATATTGTTTACATACCATTGATTGTAGGTTTCATCTGGTTTCAGTTGAGGCAAACCTTAACATTTTGATACTTGAAGATATATTTTTTGTTTACTTACTAAATTCACATTGTGTGAATTTGGGGGGCAACGTGTTACTCAAAAAGATTTTTTTATTTTATTTTATAGTGTATATCAGACCAGCGTGCCAAAGAGGGCAAAATATGGAATATTTCTAACTCCTGGAAGAAACTGAACTGGCCGTCCAAAAAGAGAAATTGATGTCTTTACTATGTGTGCCCTTCATCAATAGATCCAGTTTTTTTTATACAGTTGTAATAACTTATCTAAATAAATATTTATTGGTTTCACTAATTAACACCTTCTAGCTTGTATAAGAGCTTTTTTGTGGATGGTAAGTTGTTTTTAAAATATATAAATAGGTAGGAAGTTAACAGGCAAAATTTCAAGTATCAAAGTCAGTTATGTTTCGCTATATAGGGTTGCTACATGAAAGATAGCAGTGCCCTCATTTAATTTCAGGACTTTATAGTTTCACTGTACTTTCACTTTCCTTCAAACTAAACTTATCGTTGTAGGTACTTACCTAATAATAATATTATGTTCCTTTCTTTCATCTAATTCTTCTTTAAAACAACACAGCTTATATATAGATTCCGATTCATTAACTTCTCATTTTATTAAATTAACGGTACCTACACAGTACCTACACACAGGTATTAATTTTTTATTTTTCAATGCTTACACGTAAGCAAGTATTTAATCCTCTTCTATTACGTTGATGATAATTATAATAGCACATAATTGAATTGAATTGGTAATCCTACGTATCATTATTTTCTTAAGTTATTGTCCTTCATAGTTACCCAATATTCCACACTGCTAAGTGCTGACCCATTTAACTTCACTCGACATACAACTTCCGCTGTAGGTACCTAGACGTTACCGTATCTTGCATGTTTCACCACGATGTTTCCTTCACCGTAAGAGCATGTGCCTACCTACTTATGAAATTCATTGATACATGCCAGGATTCGAACCCTCGCAGGAATCAGAGCCATACTCAAAATCTAGGAATACTTAGGTACATACTTACGTATTATTTTTCCACTTGTAGCAGTTACGTTACAATAATAGCCTCTGCTTCCTGTTACATTTTATGTGCTCCTTTGTCGAGTAAACATACAATGCAGGTAGGTCGCGTCTCTACAATAATAACAGGCCGGCGGGGTCGATACTTGTTCGATGGGATACTTACCTTTTTGTAAGTGGGTACGTAGGTGCTTTACTTAGGTACCTACATAATCACTCGATTTTTATGTTTATAGAAAAATAATAAGCTGGTAAATAGTACCTGCATGTTCGGTGGAGATAGCTAGCTATGCATAAGTATGTAGGTAAACTTATGTAAATGTAGATATACTAGGTAGATGCCTAAGTACACCTATATCTACATAGGGGAAATACATACAATCATTCAAGTAGACAAGTATATACCTAATATTGTGTCTATTCACATGATAGTAGGTAGGGTAACTCTACAATACATTCATTCGATATCAGATATTCGTAGAGTAGACTAGTTTTAGGTGCCCTTATACCATTGCTTGATTATGTAGTAAGTACCTAGGTACTCATAACTCATAAGTGTGGCTAAATAGAGGCATTATTTATGCCTATACAGTGAAGAGTTTTCCCATTCACTAAGGTGAAGTTAGAGGCTAGCTGCCTAATGTGTGATCGGAGTCTGTCTAGCTGAAACTAGATATGTTCGGTGAGATTTCATTAGTTTTCAGCCTCCAGTCAATTTTGCACTCCTCTATCAGAATACATTTATTAACACTTGCTAGTTACCAATGCATGGGACTTCTTATGTATCATTCACAATAATTGAATTGTTTTTGTTTTTGGCCCGGTGTTTGACCTAGTTAATTATAGTCAGTTTTATCTACACCTTTTCCGATATCTACCAATATCGGCACTTCAGGCCGTTATCAGTTCACTTGCACATTACACCTTTGATACTAGTTATGCCGCTTCTGCCACAATAACAAACTATTCATTATTTAAAAACTCATGTGAAATACCTACTTAGCATAACATATTCGTACGTTAGTGATGTTTGTGACCTGTGAAGTGTAAAACATTAATATTTTCAAGTAAGTACCTAAGTGGTGCAAATTGCGACCATTTATTCTATACAATTGCCAACAGATTCCTTTCAACTTCCATCACAAACAACGATAACCAAAATAATCTAAAGTACTTACCTACTTATAACACCTTGCTCTGCACCAGTCATCTGGTTCTATAAATATGCTCATCATGAGCTTTTCTATGTTACAACAGTGGAGAACAACTCGTACCGGCCGATCGAGCAGGGGTCCAATGCGGTGTCCATAGACATGGACCTGCTGCAGGTGGGGTCAGAGCCCGTGGGGCTGCGGTGTCCGTACTGCCAGGAGGACGTCATGACGCGGGCCAACTACGTGCGCGGGAGACTCACGCACCTCGTCGCGGCCGTGCTGGCCATCTTCTGCTGGTGAGTGGGATGCTTTTGTTTTTTAACCGACTTTGATAAAGATGGAGGTTCTCAATTCGTCTGTTTATGTATTTTTTCGATACTTAGGTAAGTTCATATGATGGCTATCATATTGTATGGAAGTGAAGAGTATTTTTTTACTAATATGATTGGTGTTGCTTATTATGCACGCTCACTATTGTATTCCGGTGAAGGTAATATTGAGATTTTATACGCATTTGTTTTAAGTACTTGCTAAAATACCTACGTAATTAGGTATAATCTACTGTATATAGGAACTACGATTTTAACCACTTAAGTTACGATACGTGAAATCGTGATAACTAAGACTACTTAGTGATAAGTCTGATATTTTGTAACATGGGTATTATTTGTTATTTCTACGTTAATTTTCTTAGAACGATAATATAAGTGGGTAAGTATTAATAGAGATATCCTACACTAATGGGTAACATAACTAGATAGAGATAACGCACAGTTTAACCAATAAGAAAAATATGTCAACGTAAGCAGTTGAAGACGTGCTATCTAAGTAGCTTCCAATACCCTTTATGCTGGCAAGAGGGCTATATAAATACTTAGTTAGATCAGAAATGATAGATCAATATCACTAAAATTCAGTTTCAAAAGTACCTACAATAAGTATAATAGTGGTCATAAAATAATGTTTCTAATAAGTATCCATTTGTACCTACAATTAGCATAGGATTGTTATCAATCGTTATACTTGTAGGTATCGTTCTTACTAAATAGGTACAATAATAAATGAGCAGCAGTTTGTGTAACTGACACAGTTAAATTAACTGACGATAGGTTATTAATAAGTAGGTAGGTATACTAACTACTTAATCTATACTTCTTGCTAGTAGCGTGTCACTATCGTGCCAATATTGTGGATGAGGGTTCGATTAGAGTCTACGAACTGGCAAACATAGTCTTATTAAGGCGCATATTCTGCATCCAGCTGGACATAGTTCATGATGAAAGTCTAGTTTACTTAGGTCCTGCTGCACAATGTGTGGATAATGACTACATGTGCGATAACAGACATGCTGTCACTGTCTAAAACATACATTTGTACATAGAGTGACAGCATGTCTTTTATCCCACTGGTAGTCATTATACAGACATGTGAAACGGGCTCTTACGGTCCACAAGAGACGGGACGGTAGTGGCCCTTATAAAGAGGAATATGTCCAGGAATTTTAATACTGACACGGCTTTAAAGGTTTCATTTTTCGGGTACACAGAGGAAAGGAAATGAAATTCATATTTTTGATGTAATCTTCCTCAGGGCTCTCTGCTGCTGCCTGGTTCCGTACGCGGTGAAGCGCTGGAAGAACGTGGAGCACTACTGCCCGCGCTGCCACCGGTTCCTCGGCGTCTACACACGGTCCTCGATTATTTAGCATTTAACATATTTATTAGGTGTATAATTTAAGATAAGGTATATGATAGTGGTAAGTATAATAGAAACAGATTTTTTAGTAAAGTGGTAAGATGTTCACACACTCGACATACTACATAATAATTATATCTCGTGAAAATATTTCAAATACAAGATATTATGTATGACGAGTCGAGCGAATGTCGGGGATACATAACGCAAGACATAAGACAGTGAATATGCAACCAGATTCAAGCCTGGGAGTTTCGGAGATTCCAAACTTTTCTTATCGTGTCGGTGAGAAACACTAGAGCTATACTTACACTAGGGTTTGCACAGTATCGATAGGATTAGTCAGTCGGATTTGCCTAGGCCAGGATGTGCTGGACGTATTTTAAGTAAGTACAGTACATTTATTCGTCACTCGAGGAGGCTCTTTTAGTGAATTCCACTAATTTAAATCAGATCATAAATTATTTTTTTCATCGGTAGGGCAACTCGGGCATCATTCGCTGTTAAGTTTGAGTTAACTAATAAATATCTTAGTGTAAGTTTAAACATATTATTATTTATTTGTAGGTAAGTACTTAAAAGACATAATATTTATTTAAATATATAAAAAAATATGTATTTAAGTAGTTCTTTCTTAACACCTTTATAAAACCTACGGTTTTTACGTATAAAGTTCTTAAAATTATTTGGTAAGCTTTAAAGTATAAATCATTTCAGTTTTTATTTATTTCATAAGTAATTAAAGAATACACTTACCTACTTAAGTATACTTAATCTGTTTAAATCAATTTTAAACCTATCAAACATTGCATAAAAACAATGGTATCACAGAACTTTTGTTACATTTTTCTTCTAATGATCCATTAATTAATTGAAACAAGCCTTGATGTGGTGCCTTACTTAATTTACATACACAGATACCTACATAATTATGTTTATAGTACCCGTAGGACGGACATTTGATGTTTTTTCTAAGATCTAGTAAAATTCTCGAAATATTATAAGAAAAATAGCGTAGTAAAAAGAACTTTGTATGGGATGTTCAATTGTTCAGCTTGATAGATCCCGGTGTACAGCTTTATCTATCAAGCACAGGCAGTAACTTTCAGAATATCATGTATGTAAGTAAACACTAAAGTTAATGAAAGTGCTTGATAGCATACCCACAATAGTTAACATATAGCAATCGGAAGTCGTTGTAAAATATAAATTCGTTTGAAAAAGTCACTAAAATGTTAATCAGACCGTCGCACTATCAGTGATGGTAGCAGATGAGGCTTCTCTGGTCATGTATCATGAAGGTGCGAAGGTCCCGATGAAGGCTCGACAGGCGGGGCAGTAGTGGTTGGCGGACTTGCAGGACCTCATGCAGTAGGGGACGAAGCAGCCGCAACAGCATCTGAAGATTACAATGATATGTGTTGTAGATAGGTATAAATTTAAAGGCCAGTCTTAAAAAATCTTGTAAGTAGTGACTTTTACACAAAAACATTTAATGCTTGTTATTACATTGGTTCTAATTTTAAAAGTTTATAAATACAATACCTTACATTTACAGTCCTATTATAATAATGAACATTTAATAACCAATTTCATCATTTTGATTTATATTTAGGTTTACATAAAGATGGTCTTTATTTTATTAAAAGATAACAGAAATAGTAGAACAACGATAGCCTTGTTATAAGTTAATATGTATTTGTATAAGTATAAGCACGTTATTCAGTAATAATTCAGTGGCACACTTAGATGACTGGTCAAGGCCTGTTATCAAAATTCTTATGATCAGAATTAGAAGTAGATACGTTGGTAGGTACTAAATTAATAAAGTAGTAAACGAAGCTACTTACTTCGTATAAGTAAGTTCTAGTATTTATTTGATTCTGTAGATCTTTTATCCATAGAAATATCAGTCGGTTCAAGGACTTCAGGGTGTGACTGATAGTATAGTATTTGTCATCTATTTAGGTATTACCGGTAGTAAGTAGGAAGTAGGCCTTATTACCACAAACAAGACATTGTTTAACTGGAGTATGGCGCTCGACAATGTGTCAGATTCGGTTTTATACCTGTTAAATATCATTTAACCTTTTTTGTGGTATGTAATGCATTTATTAAGTCATCATTAGGAAGACAGGTATTTGGCGACAATTTCTGTTGAGATAATTATTATTACAGGTACCTACTTGTTATCAGCGTTATCTTATCATTGCATTTCCTAAATTTACAAGGTGATATTTCTTAAATATTTGTTAATGTTGAGATACCCCAACCA
Organism: Plutella xylostella; assembly: GCF_932276165.1. Lineage (NCBI taxonomy): Eukaryota > Metazoa > Arthropoda > Insecta > Lepidoptera > Plutellidae > Plutella > Plutella xylostella. The sequence continues at coordinate 5,054,350 of NC_063995.1, read as the reverse complement.
TCCTTAACAAAATCCTCTCATATTCATATGTAGGTAAATGGTTCATGAAAAAGGTTCATGGTTGCCACTGTGTCGGTGGTGGTACGGCATTAGTACTCACCCGGCTAAGACACAGAGTGCGGCGGATACGATATGCGTCCGGTTGTTGGGCACGTACTGCACGCGGGTCACGATCTGCTTGTTGCACGTGGGGCAGGTCATGCCGGTGCGTCCCGGGCCCAGCTTGGGCGCGCCCCCGGCCGGCGCAGCTGCCTGGCCCGGCTGGCTGGGCGTGATGACCCTGGTCCGGGGAGGAGCAGTAGGAGGAATGTTCAGCCCGGGCGGCGGAGGAGGGTTGTCTCCGAAGTAGGGGGGCGGCGGCGTAGGGTTAGGCGCAGTCGCTTGGTAAGGCGGCGGCAAACCCATCTTGTTTTCCACTGGAATTATAGAAGAGCTTGTTTGAGAGAAGGTTTATTTAATGCTTGTTTTTGGTTTAAATTTGTACGTAATATTAGTGGGATAATTATTAGGGTACGCTTGCCAACTATGCCAGGTAATTAGTTACTAATCGTATTCCTGGAATGCAAAAGAGTAGTTTCAGGAATTTTGACTCATGGTAACTGAGCCAATGTGGTTATGAGCCCATGAATATTCTGTATGTTTATAAACTTCTAGCTGGGCTGACGTCATCTATTGAATTAGGTAAACTAGTTCGGCTACTAATGAAATGGAATTCCCAAATTATACCTTACGACCAGATATTTTATATCGTGAATGTAGTATGTATAATGTATATGTAATATGACATATTTCCTATATAAGTACATACACAGGTTGCAATAATCTGGAAAATTCTCAGTGAACTTTCTGCTGACTGATGATTCATACAATGGCATCCTGTATATTCATTATTGTTTCATTAATGTAGGGAATTAGTATTTTTTATGTACGTAAGATATGTGCTTTGTTTGTTCTTTACGTTTAGTATTCAGTGCGTGACCGGAGGACAAGGCTTTATGATAATGATATGTGTGAATAAGTTAACTAAATCAATTAATTTTAGCGCGTCGGTAAATACCTACGTAAATAATACTAATTATAATACCTAGAAGAGTTACTCATCCCTATAATGTGCCTGACTACAGGGGAAGGATTGTTGTTTATCTGTAATATCAACTTTAATTAATCTGTTTAAACCAGATTAATACATACTTAGCTTGTAATGATAAAAATACGGCTACTCATAAATAATAAGTTCATAAACATCCAATAATAAAATTGTCCACTGGTCGATACGCCACCTTTAACACAGTCATCGTCCGAGAACTCCTAAAGGATTTGTCTATTCAACTTGGATATGGCAAGTACCAAAAAAATACTTTTATTGTAGTTATACATAGAATATAGATTGCAGATGTTTTCCATGGTATGCAATATGCATGCCTTCATAATATATTATGTATCCTGGGATATCATGTAGGAAAGGTATAATAGTGATAGGTATTGGTTTCGTAGATTAGATGTATCATTAGATCTGATTACTCTTGCCTAAATTATAAACAATGCTAGTCTTTGAGGATCGGTGTATTGTATTGAAGTTAACTGTAAAGTTCCCTTAAAAAGAAATACATTCATAAGTATACGAGTAAGAAATAAATGACTGTAGAAACACATATTGCAAATCAAAGTTGGTTCTTAATATCACTTTTGATTATGTTAAGGTCAGATTTTCCTTCCTTGATGAAAGGCCATAATTACTGGAATACGAGTTAAAATTGGATGAAAAGATCAAGATTACTCACTTGTTGCATCCATGCTGACGAAACTCAACCTTCGGACTGTATTTTAAAATCCCTTTTTAAAATGTCACGCAATTCACTGGCAGTCACTGAACTTTCTAAACTTGTTTTTTAAGTTATACTTAGGTAAAGTATAAGTAGATAAACAGTAGTTTTTAGTAGTAGAACACACGCGTTAGTTACAGCTTTAGCTTATTTCGTATTAAAGTGAATAAGAAAATATATTGAGATAAAACGTTATGTTCTTGCAGTGTTTACAAGTCGAGTGAATGCAGACTCGCCATGGCCGAGCCGCAGCTCCAGTCTTTTGTTTGCACGAGAGAACGTACTTTGTGGCTTGCGCTTATCTCGAGGAAGCAGAGTCTAAATTAGCTTGTTTATAGGCATTAATTAAGTTGGTATATCTATAACGGTGTTGCATCAGTGTTAAAGTGAGCGAGACCACCCGCGCGGCAGACAGAGATAGACATGTGTATCACGTCACGTAACTTACTGTTTACGTCTTATCAAACGTATTGTTTTACGATTGAACCCGGCCTGTGTGTGTCACTTACTCACCATTGTATGTATAATTTTTAGGGACGGACACGGATACCAAATTTTATGGTGCTATAATAGTTGCGTTTTTACCTTTTGAGGTATTGAACCGTAAAACATAATTAAGACTGTGTTCCAAGTAGGTAAACTGTAGCGAGCTTCGCTTTGCCTTAAAGATGGGAAATCTTTTCCCGTGGGAAATCCAAGATAAGAAAAGTTACATATATTTTAACGTCAATCCAGACAAAGATAATGATTATACTTAATATTAATCCGCTTTCTGGATATGTTACCAAATTTCAAAATAAACAAACAAAAAACCCGACTGCACGCTAAAAAGATGAAAACAAGCCCCAATGTTAATGGAAAGTATCGCAGGCGGGGACCAGCAGAGGGTTCACCATTTAGCTGAATGTTACTTAGATAGGTACATACATTGTGTGGCGGTCAAGTTGGTCCCCGCCTGCGATACTTTCCATTAACATTGGGGCTTGTTTTCATCTTTTTAGCGTGCAGTCGGGTTTTTGTTTGTTTATAATTATATTTTTTTATTAATAACTTTTTAGTTGTTTTTATTTTATGAAATTTTATGTCAGTAGTTTTAGTTTATGAACATTTTTTTATTTCAATAATTTTAGTGCTATGATTTAAATACTTACCTACAATATGCATATTTTTGTAATGTGCTAATCAAGGCCTTTCACTTGATACCCCACACGACATAGTTGGAAAAATATTATTTTTTCGATCATAACTGTATGTCCTCTAGAGGGCGCTATGTATATTTTAATGTAACGTCACATAGCCTATAACCATCGCGCAATCAATACGCTTCTAACGATACCACATACATCAAAATCTATCTAGCCGTTTAGGCTACAGGAGGGAACAAAGAAACAGACAAACATACATACATACATACATACATACAAACATACAATCGAAAAACATTACCCTCCTCCTTCGGCAGTCGGGTAAAAATCGATATCATCTGTTTTTACGGGAAAGAGCATAGAACAAACCGGACTTAGTGCTCAATGGGATAGAGCACCAAACATACTAGTTCACACAATTTTAAGTTTAACAATGAAAAAGTTCTAATGGGAACGGCAATGGCAGGTGGAACCTTTTCATTGCTCGTGAGTAGTAGGTTTTATTTTTTCAAGGTAGCTATTAGCGTCATTGGTAACTGAAGAACCTAAGTAGAAGGTTAGGTTCAAATATTTAATTTGAATTTTATCATAGGGTAAATCAAATCCATATATTAGGTATATACTAAGGTGTAAAATCTACAAGCTGAGATGTAGCAGTGGTTTGGCCATACAGCCAAAGAACTCATGCCATGACTCCTTGAGTATATGGGCCTGCTGGAAGAGGGCACATGTACATTGTACACCCGCCGATTCCGCGTTGTTGACCGACGAACTTATAGACAGATGTAGCCTGTAATGGCCGGACGAGGAATGCCGGAGACAGAGTATTGTGGCACTCCTAGGAAGAAGCCTGCACGAATACAGTGCAAAATGATCTTATTAACCATAATAGGTACATGATAATACCTATCCAAATTTGATTCAGTATAAATATTCTATTATCTTTAATGCCATCTACTTGCCAGCATTTGAATCAAGTTGTAACTCTGGTTAGATGATAGGGTAGGGCGGGCGGTAATCCACGGTCGACCGCGAGAGGGCGCCCCGGCGGAGGGCGGGCGGCGCGCGGCGAGGGCGGCTGCGCGCGCACGGTTACATAACGAGGGCTCCTCGACAGCGCAGCGCCAGCGATCGATGCGCGAGTGGCTCGCGCCGGGCGGGGGGAGTCAGTCGAGCGGCGAGCGAGCGACATGGCGGCGCGCCCACCCCGCGCGGCGGTCCCGCGCCCGCGGCCCGGGCCGCGCGAGTAGGTCGCCATGCGCGATGCGGTATGAGGCATCGCCGCGCCCGGCGGGCCGGCCCCCGCTAGCGGCGCCGCCCCCGCCATGCGAGCGCCGCCGCTGCTGCTGCTGCTGCTGATGGCGGCCGCGGGTCTGGCCGTGAGTCCGCTCGCGCGCCTCAACCCCTGGCTGAGCGCGTGCGACCTGGAGGAGGAGGGCGCGGGCGGCGCGCGCGAGTGCAGCGGGGCGGCGGCGTGTGGCGGCGGCGGCGCCGAGCCGCTCTCGGCGCGCGACGTGCCGCGGCTGTGCGCGCTGGCGGCCGGCGAGCGCGCGCGGCGGCTGAGCGCGCTGCGGCTGCGCGCGTGCTGCGAGCGCTCGCCCGCCTCCGCGCTGGACGCGGCCGCGCGCGCGCACGTGCAGGCCGGCGGGCCCAGCTGCGAGCACACGCTCTTCGACTTGCTGCGTCTGGACGAGATGGTGGCGCGCGTTCACTGCGACTTTGCCGATATCCTCACGCGCTACGACTGCGAACAGTCATACTCCGTTCATACTTGTCACGAGTGCCAGGTGAGTCATCGCCCTAGTGTTTCTCTGCAGACTGGACGTGCAACTTGACTGCCTAGTTAGAGTGAGCCTTCGAACTTAAGGAAGAACTTAATAATCACAATGATTATAGGCTATCAAATGGGAAGTTTTAATTTCAGTGACAGCTTGAATTAGGTTATGCATAAAACATAAACATTCGATGTTAATAAATACCCATGAATAGAGCCTCTAATTAAAAAAGTAATAATGATGATCCAGTTCCCATCTGGATGGTGTCAAGTGGAGGAAGGTGAGGTCCTCGCGGCGCCGCGGCTCTCCGCGTGACCCGCTTCACTTCGCCTCTCCGTTTATATGCGTGTATCGATCCACTTCGTCAAGTCACGTTTCTTAACCTAACATTAGGTGAATGGCGGTTTGTGTAGAGTAATGTGCGAGGCGGAGGCTGTGTGATGGATCAGCCGCGGCCGAGGCGTCATTAGTCACGCAGGGCGCCGCCAGCACCGCCGCCGCCGCCAGACCCATGTGTCCTACATGACATTATCTATATCCTATTCTGTATGTTCAAGTACCGCGGGATGCTCAAAAAAGGGCCACACCGACCGGTAGTCATCAATCAGCTCATACTTAACCGATGCTTGAGATGCTCAGAACATTCCCTACTGACCTGAGACTAGGTTAGGCCACTTGCCTACCTACTATAGAAATCGCTTAGGTATTCTCGTTCATATAATCTATATCTGTATGTTCTTTCGAATCAAATAGATTATAAGAGTAGGCATGAATCGCAATATTTTGTAATTCTATTATGATCAAAAGACTATACCCATCAATAGTATAATGAGACCTTTTGTATCATAACATAATTATAACTATTTTCATTACCCAATAAAGTATGAGACATACTTTTACCATACAGTAAAATCTTTACAATTTACTTTTTACCTCAGTATACTCGATTCGGTTTCAGAATTCATAATAATATTCTTTTCATTTCCATTGTGCACATCAGTCGCATATTTTGAATGAAGTCATTAATTTTCCAATTGATAAATTTTCCATAGGCACAACGCTATTATAATATTGAGATAAGGGTCTGTATTAAAAAAGTGCCCTACCTACCTATTAGCTACGTATATAGGTATTATTCATAGGTACTACGATATGATCGGGTGCAGCTTAAAGTATGATAATTAGGTGATACTCTAGATCTGTCTACCTATGTTATTACGAGTGAGTAAGCTCAAATCAAATAAAAAATGGTTGATTAATATGTGGGGTCACCTCAACATGGCCATCATACTCCAAGCTAGGCAGGTCCTTTAATGTGGTATCAGACAGCTGAATTATTTACTACACAGATAATTAATGTACATATTATTTAACCAGGGAACTAACGCGGGATCTTCGGCATTAGCAGGCAGGGTCACTAACCACTAAACCATTCGGTCGTAAATGGTCGGTAGCAAGAGTTTCTGTCAAAACTAAATTATTCATATGAAAGGACGATTGCACCTGTATAGAATACAACGTACAGTGCATAAAATAAATAAAGCTACTCATCATTTCACGACAAAATAGACTATACTTACGTATAAATGCTTTCCTCATAGCTGTTGAATCAGTCTTCGGTCGGGATCTGTAATTTATGGCTGTAGAATCGCTGAATACATTTAGCATTGAAATGCGGTTTTCACTGCGCCAGAACATTCCCAGCCAAGTATTGTGTCTCTGATGGGTTGGTGAAGGACTTCTAAATCGTTTATTGCAATACCTTAGGTACTGTGTGATATTATAATATCTAAGTTAAACCTTACAATATAGGTAATTAACTAAGATTGTAACAATGCAATAAAATCAAAAGTTATCATTTTTATTATTTTAACGAGCGAGTAATGCAAGATACATATTCTCAGATACGAGTCTACGACTCGAATTTACAACAACCAACACAACATAATTCCTCAGGCACATATTCACCGACCCTATGATCTTCGTCTTGCTAACATGTTGAATCAAAAACAAAAAAGTTTCAGAGAGCACTTATAATATGAATTCAGCACATTAATCGCTAAACAAACACAAACAACGCTGTGTCTCGCACGCACATACAATATACAACCGCTGCCACTGGACCGTCACTCTGGCTTTCCGAAATATCCAGGAGACCTATCGTGGTAAAACGAAGTAAAAAAAGTCAAAACGAAGTAGGTAGTGTTAACTTAAAACCGAAAATCGTTGTCAAAACCATTTCGCGACGTAACTACACAGTTACGGAGCGCTGTGTAGTACGCTAACCGCGTCGCTATATCATGGGATTAAACGTCCCCATCGCGTGGCAGATCTCCGAAGCTTCGTATTTCGTCAACCAAGAGTAGCCCTCTATATCCTCGCTAGCGTGACTGGGGTCATTGCAGGCGCTTCAGCTGAAAGCTTCCAGGCATTTGCCGGTTCGTTTGCTTTATTGCAGTTCACCTGCCGTATCGCACAACTACACAAAGCGAATGCTTCCGAACTGCAATGGTCGTTGTGGATTGGCTAGCCAGACAGTTTTGTTTTTGTTCAGATAGTTGAATACAGTCTGTGGCGCACAGACATTAGTAACATGCACTAAATTACAAGTGTAATATATTTCTAAAATAGTTACGATGTTTGTAATGATAAACCTACGATGTTTTTTTACTGCCAGTTTCTATATCTCTATCTATCCATAAATGGTAGTTACTTTCATACGATTTTGACATAATCAAAAGTAACAATCTGTCAAAATCGTATGAAAGTAACTATCAGTTATAGATAGATAGAGTTATAGAAACCGGCAGTTAGAGAATCACTACCTAGTTGATTCGGAGCTTTCACATTATTCTTATTAAAAATTTAATATAAAAACTATTTATAGTTTTTTAAATAAAAATAACTGACGGTCAAAATTTCAAGCTGCAAATTAAATAAAGAAGTCCTCCTAGTCAATAGAAAATTGAGTGGATGAATATCAAACTGCCATATGTCCACCTACCCGAAAAATTTACTTTTTGATTTGGTCGTATTCTCCGTTAAAATGACAGTTTGCCTATGCCCTTCAAGTTCCAATAAGTGCAAGGCATCCATGAGAAAAAAGCCGTTAAAAAGTAAGTTTTTTTCAAATCCTTTTAAGTCTAACCGTTTCGCATTACAAATTTTCACAAGTCCATTCCGGCCAATCACAGAGCGTAATTTTTTCAACATGGCGTCAGTCTTGGTGAGAATTTCGAGGCTGTGGTGTGTGCTCCCAGTGTTTTATAACGAATAAGAATGAAAATGTTGAGGAAATTGTGATTGTGGACCCTGATAAAGCTCGGAAAAGGAACAGATTGAAGAGTGTAGCAAAAAAACGACAGAAAACTATGGCGAAGTAAGTTTAAAACCCCTTTTTTTCTAACCCACGTGTCAATCACAAAGCATTTTCGTAGTAAACACAGGGCTGTATCGGACAGAATATAATACGGTAGGTAGGTACTTTTCTACCGATAAATTTTGGTTGATTAACTTCATTGTATTTAATAAAATATAGACTATATTAGTCTTACTGGCTCCGGCCCATGATATTAGTATTTTTCAAACAACTATAAGTCCTTATGACTCATATCAAAACAGCATAAGTCTTGTATGGGCATATCAAACTGCTATAAGTCCAAACTGTTTATTAACTTTTACGCCTTTCTATGAGTGTTATGATGGATTTGTTTATTAAAATACATTCTTAAGGTCACAAGTCAACTGATTAAATCACGGGGCAAGTTCTATGACCATTAAATAATAGAGAAAACAAAAACCTCCATTTCCCAAATTTTGCGTGGACGTGAGATATGGCAGTTTGATATTCATCCGCTCAAATAATTTTAGCCTAAACTCGAGGTAGTTGCTATTTATAATAATCCTACCGTTGAGGAGTTCCCCTTGACTGCCTTCCGTTTCCATCATCAGATCTGCCCCAGGTTACCATAATATTGTTTTGTTATTAAGAATGAGTGGGACAGTGGAACGCCAATATGGCTACTTACAAAAAAAGAATTGTACAGTGCCACAAACTTATCTGTTCCGGTGACAGCTCACATAAACGTCTAATATTTCTTAATTTTATAAGATTTTAAGTTTACTCGTATTGTTAATTCGCTCTTGCGGTGTTAATAAACCCATCTAATCTTTTACAATATACAATTCATTAGTAAGTAATGAGATATGGATCAATTTAGTTCGCTCTCACCGGAACAGATAAGTTTGTCGCACTATATTTGGGTTATAAATGTCATTAGAATCCATTGAGCCCGAGTACGCGTTGTTCTATGTTAGAATCAGTTAATGTAGATGCCCGAAATGTTTTTTTTTACCTCTTTTGGTTATAATTTGGGGTCTCTTATTGTTGAAATTTATCTCAATGCATCAAAACGACGAATGACGAACAGAGAACTTAACTGAGATATATAAATTGTTTATAGTTTTATTTACTATTAATATTTTATGTATTTACTTGTTTGCTTATAATATTCGTCGGAAATAGCAAATTTTCAATGTCCGTGTTGAATATATTACAGCTGGCCTACCTTTGTGCATACTTAAATAGCTTCCTATTATTAGTATTCACAAAGGTATAACCTATAGGTACCATTCTTCATGTAATGCTCAAGCACTATAATTATACATATACATGTATCATTGCTTCAATAGGCTTAAAGGAAACTGTAATTAGTATGTTATGTGCATTATGGAATATATGGTACCGTTATTATACCTACAAGCATCGTAGCAGATCAGACGTATCGGTGCTTCCTAGCCGCATGAACTGGGTTCCAATACCGGACAAGACCATCAATATATGCTTTTAAAGTTTTTATCCATGTAAGCTGTATTGTATACAAATAGCTGTACTGTAGAAACTATGGAGAAAGTACCAGTGACGTTGTTGCGAGACGTCGTCGTCTTCTGCAACCTTATAATGTCCTGTCTTCTGCCACTAATTTGCATGTTTATGTAGGCATTCATTTGTTTTCTATAAAATATTTACAACAAAAACACGCAATTAATTTCATTTACTTGCTTACTTTCACTTTCATATTATAGGTTCGTTCGGAGCTCCGACAGAATCGGCATTTCATCCCGCGCCCGCCGTTACTCTCACTATATTTCGTGGAATTTAGTTTTCAATCCATTTTGCCCTTTGGAAACTATTTAATGCTGAAACGACTATTGTTGGAGTTTTTCATGCAATTTTTTTCTATTATAATGTGCAATGATTGTTGAATGCGTTACATTCATTCTACAATCTTAAGAGTTATAAAGATATTTTTTAAATGTATTTAAAATACTTGAGTTGCTTCAGTGTTGGATAGTATCGGTCAGCGATCAAGCCAAAATAACGCAGTCCGTATAGAGTGTATGAGGAATATCATTATCATCTATCATTTATCACTGAGCGAGGTATAGAAAGATGTCCATTTGCCCACTACACGGGGTTCCTCCGAAGGATTTAATTAATATGGTTATAAAAATACTGACGAAATAATGACTTACAAATACACTCACGGGCAATGAAAAAGTTCCAGTCAGAAAAGCACCAAGTTATTCTTAGGAATATTCAAGTACATGTAAAAGCTCCCCAGAATATTACCAACTAAAAACGTAAACATTTTGTTCAAATAACCTATGAAATGTGTAAAAAAATCGAGGCCATTTAGTGTCGGAATTTTGTAAGTGGAACTGTTTCTTTGCACATGAGTAGGTATATTATGTACTAGCTCTTAAAAATAAAAAATCTGTCTAAGAACTATGACCGGCTGGATAATGAACAGCGCCACGACATAACAATATTGTATTCATTCTTATTTTGGCGAAAAAGGTAAACAATCTTTGTGTGTCTTTTTAATTAGCTAGATTTGGCACATCTAGATATGTGAACCCACCAACCCGCAGTGGACCAGCGTGGTGGGAAATGGTCCAAGCTTAGGAAGGCAGTTTAGACCTTGGGGATATGCACAAAGGTTCCATTCGAGAGAGCTAGGTGCAGGTACTGATACCCCCATAGAGAATAGAGAATAGAGAGACACTCCAAGATTGCTCAAAATCTACGACAAGTAAGAAAAAATACATAAGTAATACATAAATATTTATTGTGACACCCTTTCGGAGAGGCCTATGTCCAAAACTCCAGAAGTGGATAATTACGGGATTATCAATACGTATTGCATATAATTAAAGTGAAGCTAATTTTAGCTAAACTACTAAATTAATTATAACACGGTAGGGATTATACTTAGTGTTAGATGAGTTGACCTAAATCTATTTTCTAAAATCGGTTCTAGATTACAAAATGGATGATAATAAAATTAGTTATTGCTTTTAAGCAGTGCAGTCTACATTTAAATATGTCTACAATACTTACATTAGATTTTACATATTAAAATAATACCTCTACATTATAGATACCTACATTGTTATTAACTAATATACTACTTATATACCTTAGATACGCTGATTTTACTATAATATCCGTATCATATTTTCAACAAATAATACTTTTTTACATCGAGAAACAAAAGTATTTTTTGACGATAATGAGATTGTATCGCATAAAAGTAAAACAAAAAAAAAACTAAAACGTTTTAACTTTACGTTTTTACTATTTATTTATTTATTACACCTAACTCTGTTGGGAACTTAATCACATTTGTACGATAATTGATGTGTTGTATCGGAACATTGACACTACGTGGTAGCAAAGACTACATGTACAGCCTATGATACAATTTCATGTTCATTTAACTATTACAGAACCGCTCTGAAATAATCTACTTTAAATAGATTCTGTGCGGGATAACCTGTTTATGGCGCTAATGAATTTACCTACTGTAGCGTCCACGTACCAGCGGGGTCACTCTATATAACGAAAAACTAAGTTCTGGAGCGCTACTGCGGGAGTCTCGACTCTATCTCGTTGTATTAAACGTGCCGATTGTACGCCAGCAGCCGTTCGTTTGTTTTTCGTCAGTATTGAGTAATACTCCAGGCTATCAGCAACTGCTTTATAGAGACATGCTTTGAATGGATAGATATAGGGATTATTTGTTAAATTTAGTATGAACAAATGATTAAGGTATTATAAATCTAGAATAAAAATTTACTGTGCTACCACAAAAAACTTGAAACACAGTTTAACTAGTGTTTAAAACGAAATTTGACAGATTTTGTAGGCGTTTGACAGCACTAAACATCTGTTAAATACTGTCTAAGTTTTTGTGGTAAGGCCCGTAGAGTCGAAAAATGACAAGAAAATGGAAAATCATTATTTTTCTTGACCGACTCTAATATTATCCATCCAATTTTCAAACAACACTACAATTTTTGTATTCTATCACCATTTAGAATAGAAACTATAAAAAATAAATAATACCTACATATCCAAATACTTATAGATGTAACGGATTACCGCGGCGATTTCACTATCTACCTCTACCTAGGTAAAGCGTATTCACGGGAAGGTTTCAAAGGGAGGATTCCGAAATTCATCTAACCTTTTTTCCTATTATATCTACTTAACTACTTGATCGCAACGGAATAAAATTTTATTACTGCAGATGTGGGTCCGAGCTTCTTTTATTAAATTACGCGGTCATCGTTTCCTCGGACCGAATAATTACAAACGCGTCGAGTTGTCTCTTTGTGATCATCTGTCATCTTTATGGCATGAGCATGGGAATTTTACATAATTTGACTTCTCTTTTAAGTACTTGGCTTCGTTAAGTTAGTACGTATTTATTACCTGAGGGTTTTGTACTGATTTTAATCATTGTTAAAGGATTTTTGTCACTTGCATCGTTAGAGGAGTAGTGGATATTTTCGTTCATCACCCCAAAATTAGCTTCAGAAATTATTTTTTACTTCGATATAAGGACTCCAATCCAATAAAACTTTCATTTAGGGCTGTCAAGACCTACTATTTAGGCAATAAAACATGTTTATTCGATATTTTCCATTCATGTACAGCGCTTTAGCTTAGTCGCCACCTGAGGTTTCTTTACAATTATCGACAATAGATACCAGTATAGGTAGTAGTATACTGGTTAGCAGATCCCTAACAAATTCTCAGTACTAAAATGTTTTCGTATTAATAGAATCCCTCTCATCTCTAAATCGAGGGAATGGTTGCAACAAATCTGTGTCGAAGTCACTAAGTCTCGAATCGGTTGAAAGCAAAGTCTGGTCGCAGGCTCGTGGAGTTCATTCAACAACACACGGCGCGGCGTGGATTGAGGTTAGCCGCCGCGCGCCGGCGCGCCCGCCGCGCACGCGCCCCGCGCCCTCACCATCCTTCCTACCTCGCAGACTACTTTCAATCTTCCATATATTCACCCTTGTCACTGCCTTCACTTATTTATTACCATCATATCTAACTAACCCACTACGCCTCAACATACTCCTGTAACAAGTTTCGAGGCTAAAGCTGATACAAATGTGAAATATGAGCAGTTTTGCGCGGGCAGCGGTCCGTGATTCATGTTCAAGGCCACATGTCCTGTAAAGATTTCACGGAGCGACGACGTCCTCATTTCGATGGTTCACTCATGGACGAATATACAAAATTTTAGGTAGAAATATCACAGTAATTGTTTGTTTTACCTTATTTTGAATATTTCTACAATACTTATATTAGTAAATACTATATTTATATGTTTTTACTAATAGCACCCAATACTTATATATTTATTATTTACCTACTTATTTTTCAACATACGGCGTATTTTTTGCCATTCCTACTATTTCATACTTTTGCAACATACCGTAACCATTTTCCATAGCTCACACACAGATATGTTCAATATCCCGATCCTTTATTTGTTAAAATCGTGTGATTACATAAATTTTCCGTTAAACATGTAGCAAGTCTCCCGAGTAGTCTAAATACAAGTTCCATCAATAAGTTAAACATTTTCTCCGCCCGGGGCCGAGCATATTTGTCGAAAGTAAACAAATTCGAATGGTCGTGTTCCGATGGTCCCGAGCAGTCGTGGAGACAGGTTTAACTATGGCGAGGCAAATTGGTTATTGCGCCGCGCCGACCCGCCCCCGAAAGGTTGAGAATTTTCCTCGAGGTTCGATTTTGAAACGCTTCCCAGAATAGTATGGAAAATACAAACGTGTTTTAAATGTGCGACGGAGTCTGCTCCCAACGGCTTTCTTTGTGTAGTGTGTTTGATTGGATTAGCATTCTGGTTTTTATTTCTCGTGTTTTTCACACCGATTGGTTGAGAACACAATTTCATTGTTTGTTGAGTAAAAAAACCATTTTTAGATTTTATTCGCGTACGTACTGTCCATATAAGAACCTTACTGCTAACTGTAGAAGAACATATCTGTAGATGCTATGCTTTGAAAAATACAATACGGATAACACAAAGACCAAAGATCCTTTTAAGAGCCAATATAATCACATCACATATAAGTTACATTTTCTCGACAAATTATATGAAATACTTATCATGGTACTTTTATGTCAGGAGCCACAAAACAAATGTATAAAATGTGTAAATGTACAAGAGTTCATCAAACGAATCTGTCGAATCCCATAAAATCTGCTTTCCTAGCCAAAATCTAATCAGGTGTAATTTGAAAAGAGGGAGGATTCGTGAACTGTAAATGCGGCAGCGGACCGACGATCTTAGTGTAGTCGCACAGAGCCAGCCTGTGACCTACTTGCGCGACCCATATCTCTACTACATTTCTACATTTTAATCTATCTTGTGCCATAATAGATCTACGGTCCGATCTATAGAGAGTTTCTCATTTACAAACAACGTACTTAAACAACTCCCAAGTTGAAGGTTACAATAAAAACATTGTATCTAATTAATTAGCCATGCCTGTTTTATTGTTGTTAAGAAAAGATTCCATTATGTAGAATGGATTATAGAAGGTTCATTGAAAGGAAATCGTAAAAGGAAATTTATAAGTACGATTTTCCTTTTTATAGCTTGTCACTAACAAACGCTGTTCTTGACACGTAGCAACGCTCAATTACGACACTCTTGAATAAGCATTTATTCTATTTATTAATAGATAAAGTCTATGCATAAAATATTATCACATTCTCTGTGAGATAAGAGTCACAAAATGTTGTGCTTTCATTGACCATAAGTACGTTTCTGGAAGCAATCGTGTTTGTAGTCGGAAATTCGTGCCAACTTACAAAATATCCGCTTCATTTGGTTGTGTTCCGAGCCTGCGGATTTTGCCCTACATTTTGCCGACTTTTAACACCAATCTGGGCTAAAATAAACAGAAACAATAGCTTATTTAAAAGCCTTCTGTAGTGCTGTGGTAGGGGAAGTAATTGTAAGTGTAAACAGAGGGCGAAGGCGCGGGGCAACTGCGGCCGCGGGACGCCCGGCGCCCCGGCCCGCGCCCGGCCCGCGCCCGGACCAAGCTGTAGTTTCAGCTGAAATATTAAACGCGAAGGATCTACACAACTTTGCACGTG
The DNA here is from genome assembly GCF_932276165.1 of Plutella xylostella. Taxonomy (NCBI): domain Eukaryota; kingdom Metazoa; phylum Arthropoda; class Insecta; order Lepidoptera; family Plutellidae; genus Plutella; species Plutella xylostella. The sequence continues at coordinate 5,039,112 of NC_063995.1, read as the reverse complement.
CCAAACTTCTCTATTATTGAATTCTGCTTGTAACGTTATATGTAAGTACCTACTAAGATTTAATTGTATCTCTATGTAAAAGTTTCACATCGTTTTATACGGATTACAGGTATATCTTAGGTTCGACTTATCTGTTGAATTTAGCTCTTTAATACAATTATCTTTTAAGCCACATAGCTACTTCGGCCATTCTTAGGGACATCCTAAAACAATCTCACCAATTGTTTTTAACATTTCACACCGAAAACAACTAAAATAAACCAGATAGACGTTAACATCGAAAGGTGAAATGATAATTTTTAGACAATAGGCGAATAGTATAAAGTTAGGGAGAAAAAAGCAAAGAATTAATGAGTGTTTTTTGTGATACCGTCGACTGTTGCCTCGGGGAGCGGGCCGAGCGAGCTGCATCGATTCTCGCGACACAATAACGATGAAAGATGCTTTAAAAAATACAAATACTTAGGTACTTTCATTCAATAACTTCCAGCTATTCACAATGCTTAATGAGTGTAACGATTAGCAATATTTACTTACACATTTTTGTGTGGGTTGTAGTAGGTATTGATAGCATAATTAATTGACGATGATAAACGATGTTCGTATATCATATTTCCCTACCAACAATTCATGCTTGTATGAACGATTAAAATATACGTTGTAACATTAAAGTTTTTTTTAAATATTCAGTAGTTTCAAAGCATATTTAATATTAAACAAACAATAAAAAAATCTAATAACATGAGTGTACTTATACAGGGTCTCCCAAAACGTGGCTGGGAAGGATGGTGATGGGAGTCACAATAAAAGGTCATTTTCTAAAAAACTATAAAATGTACTACCACACACACTATTTTGCTTACTGTACCTGAAATTTTTGCTGTATTCTTTTCAAAATTTGTTTGTGTTTTTTTTTTACGTTTTAGGGATTTTTGAAGTCGGTTATGGTTTTCTTAATTTTTATGTATTTATATACACTATTCTTGTTGGCATAGTCTTGTTGTAACAAGTAGGTACCTAAAATGTAGCCGGGTAAGATATCGTGATGGGTGGTGCCGTCATCACGTTTACATTGCGATGTGTTATTAATGCAACGCATACATTACTGACGTCGCCATCCTTTGTCGAGGGATAACCTTCGAATACTTTGGCCACTGTCCACGAGACCTCATACTCTTATACATTGTTTGTAAATATGTCTTATGGCACTTATTCATATTGGTGAATTTTTCATTAGCATAATTAAACAACCATTAAATGTTGTTTGTCTAGATCTATATACTGCGACTATACTTACTATTTAATTATTATTTAGATAACATCCTGATAGAGTGCGGTGATGCTAGTCTGTTTATCCCTTTGGCGAACGTAAAAAATTTTGAACGCTGTTTTTGAAAACTTACTGTTGCATGTAAAATTGTAAAGCAATAGTGCTTGTTTGATGTAAATCAACTGTGCCAATATTGACTAGTATAATTACAAAGCAAATAAGGGTAATTAAGCGTGAACCGCTATAATGCAAATACAGAGTACGTAGAATATGTATGTAGGTACATACACCGGGTATTCTAGCCGCTACGTAACTTAGTACAGTGGAAGCCATCTCAAATGCAAAAATAAACAAAGTTCTTACGGTGCACGAATTAAGAGCTATACAAAGTTTTGAGTGTTACGTTGAATTAAAAACCTGCAGATGGGAGCGTAGCTACTAGAAATACACAAGGACATCACTCACATCACATCGGATGTTACTGCTTACTTGCACTATTGCTGCAAATAATAAGGAAGTATTACATGAAATGATTCCTAATAGAGCAATGATGAAGTAAAATAAATGGGATTAAGGGTGATAATTAAGCATCGTTTTAGGTTAGAGTTTAGTAGTCATAAACATTTTTTTATTTTGTCCCAGGCATAACACCAAATAAAATGTCAGTATAAATATCCGTGTAAGTTTTACCGCACCGTAATGGGCTGAATGTAGCAGCCCTAGGAAGCGTAAACTCAAAATAAAGAGTACGCACGTACCGTGTACATGCGGCGAGTAACCTGAGCCGCGACCGAAACTTGTTCGTTATAATTACAGAGCGGGCGAGTGAAAATGAATACTCTTTCTGCGGCAGAGAGCGCCCTCGCGCGGCCGCCGCAGACAACTTTGTTCCGCCTCTAATGAAACCACCTCACAAATGTATTTTATTGCGTTTAATGAAAGTCCGCCGGCTGTGAGATTTCCCCATTAGAAATCATGCCAGATATTTACTTCAACAATTATATTTTAATGGTCTTCTATGTAATCTAATTAGGTACTTTACCTAATACATACTTATTTTAACAGAGTTTTAACGCAGAACGTAAAAAACACACCTAAAATTATTTCGGACCACGCGACGGAATCGTGCTACGCCGCGGCTCCGTAGCAGATGGCTACGACGCTACGCGCTACGAGACTGCGGCTACGGGATGCACTTGAAAGTGCGCGCGTTGATGTCTAATACTTGGGATATTGCAACAACATAATAGTATTTTTTTAAATAAAAATATTATGATGTTTGCATTATTTTTGACCGATTACGAATCAGCAGTCAAACTGTAATTTGAACTAATAAGCAAACCAAGGAAAAAACTAATCATTAGAAAATATGGAAATCCATAGCTGCGGGGGCTAGTGCAAAACTGAGTAATTATGTAACTGCTACGACAAATTAGTGCTTGCACTGGCTGCGTGCCAGGAGCGCACCGCGGGCGCCGCGGGGGTGAGGCGGCGGCGCGGCGGGGGCGGGGCGGGGGTCACACGACCGGCTTATGGACTACTGCTGGACCAGTTTATTTTGTAATTACACTGAATGTGTGCTTTATGAAGATAACGTACACCCTTTGAAGGAAAGCGTGCTAATTAAACACAAACGAACTGGGTTTTTAGAATTTACTGTCAAAAGTTTGCAGAATGTTTTGTTTAGCAGATTGTTTAGAATTCGTTTATGAATAGCGACAGTGGTACAATGTAGGCGCGTGATCCGGCGGCCGCGGCGGAGGTTTACGTAAGCGGCGCTCCCTGCACTGCGGGCAACTATATTTTTATCAATCTTGCGAGCGCGAGCCTGTAGGCCGCCGCCGCCGCCGCCGCCGCCGCCGCCGCCGCCGCCGCCGCCGCCACCGCCGCCGCCGCTTGCAGCGCCGATGTTGCGTCATGTTTCCATTATCTCACGAATAACCACAAATCTGCAACATTGTTAGCGATTCATTCATTCAGTCTGCAGTGGTTCTTTAATTTATTCCATTTTATGATATTCCAGAGTATTCAAAAACTGTATTATCCAAATCCAGAATTACCATTTCTACAAATCAATGTTCCCTGCTGTGAAATTCTATATGAGTGACCCTGTGAAATACTATATAAGTCACCCCGTATAATGCCTCATCTATAATTTAATGGCCACCAATGGCTTAAACACTTGATCGAGTACCAAGCTAGAGAAAATCAAGTGAAATACGAAAGATTTTTAACATTTTCTTAACAGTTGTGAGCACGAGTGTAAGTTGGGGAGCATAGTTTGTCTTGCTTGACACTTGGTTCTCGGCGCACGATCGGGTAAATCCATGCCAGCCTGATCTCTGAAATATCTCGTAGACATCATAGTGTGTATTTAAAGTGAACACACAGGCCTCAAGGTAGGCCACCGACTGAGCCCCCCATTTTTATGAGGTTATGAGTGTTTAAGTCAAGTGTGATTTGATAAATTAATTAATATAACTTTCCTATTAAAGCTACAGTCTAAAAATATGAATAAAAACAAGTACGAATATACTAAAAAACATCACCGGAACAATGGCATAACACTTTGAAAAATATTTCAATTTCCGTTACCAAAATGCTGTTAAAGGAACTACAAATATAATATTATTATGTTATCGATAGCGATACGTGAACGTCACGCGGGTCCCCACGCCGCCGCCGCCGCCGCCACTCCTGCACGCTCGCTCTCTCCACTGTAAAAGAATAGCCCTCGAAATTCGTCTACGTCGCTCTCCGCTCAAGGCGCTTACCCGAGAAACATCCCGCCTTAAAGGACCAAAGGTTTCATTATCGTGTTAAGGATAGCGTTGTTTGTATTCATTAAATTATTAGTGTTTTATATGAAATCTAAAGTAATGTTTCGAATTTGTAGGGAACTATTCGGCTACCACAGTTGCTTCGATAAACAAACACAGCCGCCCGCCGTACAGCTGTAGTGATGGAATGATAAAGGACAGATACAGTGTGATACGATGCTGCTCTTAGATTTGTAACGAGTATTTTCATTAAAATATTACATAAATATGAAACAATAATAGGTATATTTTGCTACATAATTAAATTGACGACCTTAGCACATAACATATATTCATTTCTTACTTACTTAAAAAAACTAAGGTAGGTAAGTATTCAAACCACCGACCTAAATGATTGAACCGGCTTAAACTTATTGAAGCGAACCGAGTGAAATTTTGTGTTAAAGAAAAGGGTGAAGTAATAGCTGTGGGGAAATTCACTCACTCAATTCACTCTTGCCTCCCCACTTGTAGGCCTTCCTTACTGGCGACATTACGTCGGTATAATTAAAAGTAAAATATATTGAGGTCAAAGCTCTATTGAACGTTAGCAACGGCACGCATTCACTATTGCGTGGTTTTCAAATGAAAACAGAAAGTGAAGGAATTTTCCGCCTTGCTGTAGAGATTGCAGAGAATGGCTGGAAAAGAACTGCGCGCTTTGTGATTGGCCGTGCAAGTGTGTGAGACACATCGCGCCGTTGTCAGACGCAGTTCCATTTGACTTGAAATCATAAAAGTTGTCTCCATTAATCTGTACTCACACTGGAGGATGGGGTCGAGCGGGTGACGACGGTGCCGATCAAACAGGACGGGGGAATCAATATGGCTGCCGCCCAGCTGATCCACGGCCGCCCCCCGCGCCCCGCGCCCGCCCCGCCCGACCCGCTCCCGCGCCCGCCTCCCACTGCCGCCCCCACACTTAACGCTTCTTTTTACAAACTTTTCTCATGACGATCTCTGATGTGTCACTCTTTTCAGCAATTACAGGAGGTCAAGACGAGTCCTTTTGATGGCTCGCACATTAAAGTAAATGTTACGTAATGGATAGGTACGAAGCTTTAAGTTCTTAAAATAATGGGATACATTGGTACAATCAGAATGTTTTATTGTTGAATCCCTCATATATTAAAGTATCAGTACCCGCGTTAAATCACTTATGTAAGTATTTTTGATATTTACATTGTAAATGGTTGTCCTATGTAGATATTCGATTAACGCCATACGATATCTAAACAATGCGTATTTATTTAGGTGATTGATTATGTTTCAATTGAGTTTGAGTAACATTACTAAAACCTACACCGACAGATAGTATAAACCGTAAAATACTGAATTAATATTCTGAACTGCTTAAAGTATCTATTAATTGATTCCTGCTTAATGTTTGATACCTCAGCCATGTCCTCAGCATTGGACATCATTTGATTGAGGCGGGCGCTCAGCGGGCGGAAATGAGGCCTGATACATACTTAGCGGGTCGGCGGCCGGCGGGATACTTCCGGCCGCGCAGCGATCTGATTGGACATAAAATTGATTTTCATTGCGGATATCTGTTCCTGTGCAAGTACGATCGTTTGTTCCTAGATTTATTGCGCTAGTTCGCTTACTAGAACTACTTACTTACTGCTCTAGACCAATGGCTATTTAATGCGTATCTTATCAATGCGTTTAGGTCTACATATATCCAAAAATTTGGGGCAACAATAATTTAACACAACGACAATTTGAATACTCTAACTCTTTCGTTTATGCTTAGTGGAGGCATAGCTTTTTATTTTGCACCAAAAATAGATGATGTTACAGCACATGTATTCTATCCATCATTAACAGTTAAACGCAGATCCTCAGAAATAACTATCAGAAATAACTGTTATAATTTTCTCATAAAATAACTAAACTAACTTCCCTGTAATATTCCATTATATATTATGTAGCTACATGTTATTGTAAGCGGATTGTATGATTAACCGAGGGGTCATGTATGGATGTACTGTACAGTTGTACACCTGTGTGCTACCTATATAGCTGCTATAGCAGCACACAGTTATATTTTTACTAGCTGTTCCCGAGCGCTTCCCTTCGCCTTAAAAAGTTTTCCCGTGGGAATTCCGGGATAAAAAGTAGCCTATGTTCTTTCCCAGGGTCTAGATCGTATGTATACCAAATTTCATTCAAATCCGTTCAGTAGTTTTGGCGTGAAAGAGTAACAGACAGACAGACAGACAGACACAGTTACTTTCGCATTTAAATATTAGTTAGGATTATGATTAGGATTAGGATAGTTAGGATTAGGATGACTATGAGTTCTATGGGCGCACGGCACACCCTTAGTAGTTAGGGACTGACAACTTATCTGACTGGCCAATACTTTTTTATTTATTTATTTATTTTATTTATCATGGTAACAAACTAACTCTTTGTTTGTCACCATGATAACACGTTCAATAGTGGTCTAGCGATACTACGGCGACCATTTCCGTTTTGAATTAAATAATAATGCTTACATACTTTCGTCACCTCTATTCTACTTAAATCAAAATAAATAAGTTAACGCTCTTCACCATTTTCACAACTTCTCGCAAGCTGAGATAAATGTAAGAATAAAATTTACAACCCATCGGTAGTAAAGTGACCAGTAGTCACACGAATAAGATAAAATGCAGAAGTACACTGTCTTCGTAAATTATGAAATGAAAGCCCCAGTGTTATGTGTTATGTGTCGGTTCAGGTTTTATAGCGCCTCTTTACGAGCTGACATTGTTGCTTACATACTGAAATACATTCCGCATTAACTTCGCAAGTTCCATTTCTTTTAGTCTGTTTCACAAACCAGTATACTAAATATATATATATATATATATATATATATATATATATATATATATATATATATATATATATATATATAAACACTCACACCTTCTTATACTCCCTTGTTGGGTAGGCTGTGCATTGCTGCACCCAATATACTAAGGATTTTAAATATCCAAAAAAAAATCTATGGTTCACCTAAGAGTATGGATCTAACTGTTTAGGGGTGGGTTTATCTTTTTGTTGGCTATAAACGGTGTAATGTAACAGCTCAAGAAATCTATGAAAAAAGCTCAAAATTTAATACATTGCAGCATTAATAGTACGTTCATATAATATTTGTTTAATCACAGATATTTGTTCTCGGGTCTTGGATGTGCCCGTAAAATGGCAATAGGCCCGCCCCCTATTACATTAGGACTAGCATAACACTGGACAACTGTAACTGGACAGCAATGCACCTCTGCCTACCCCGCAAGGGAGTACATTAGTACAAGGTGTGAGTGTTTGTTTTTGTAATTTAACGAGACAGTCATACTCGTATAATTAAACTAAATATTATAAGTAAATTTCAAATCATAAACCGCTTTATATGTTCAGTGTTCACAGATGTTTTTAATGCTAGCTAGTTCCTAACTTATGTCATCATCATCAGCCAATAATCATCCACTGCTGGACATAGGCCTCTCCCAAGGAGCGCCACAACACTCGGTCCTCGGCCTTCCTCATCCAACCACTACCCGCAACCCGCCTAAGGTCGTTAGTCCAGCGGGCAGGAGGGCGTCCCACGCTGCGTTTGCCTGTTCGTGATCTCCACTCGAGAACTCGTCTACACCAACGGTTATCGGTTCTTCGGCAGATATGACCAGCCCACTGCCACTTCAGCTTGCATATTTTGACAGCTATGTCGGTAACCTTAGTCCTCTGACGGATAACCTCATTTCTGATACGATCCATCAGAGAAACCCCAAGCATAGCTCTCTCCATAGCACGCTGAGCGACTTTAAATCGGTGGACCAGTCCTACCGTCAGTGTCCACGTCTCTGCACCATACGTCATCACTGGCAGGACGCAGTGGTTGAAGACTTTTGCCTTCAGGCTCTGAGGAATGGCCGAGGAGAATATGTGACGAAGTTTCCCGAATGCAGCCCAACCCAGTTGGATGCGCCTTGCAGCCTCTTTGTCGAAGTTGCTTCTGCCTAGCCGAATAGTCTGCCCGAGGTAGACATATTCTTGCACAACTTCGATTGTTGCCTCACCAACGGCGACCGGCTCCGGTTTGATGTGAGCGCATTGTACATGACTTTCGTCTTGTCCAAGTTCATACCGAGGCCTACACGTCGGGAAGCAGCATTTAGGCCACTTAGCATCCAGCTGAGTTCCTGCAGAGATTCTGCCATAATAACGATGTCGTCCGCGAAGCAGAGGTGTGACATATACTCGCCATTTATACATATGCCATGTCCTTTCCAGTCCAACGTCTTAAAGACATCTTCCAATGCATTGGTGAACAGTTTCGGAGATATCCCCCTGTCTCACTCCACGTTGCAGTTGGATAGGTCTTGTCTTGTGGTCCTGTACTTGGACAGTCATAGTAGCGGCATTGTACAGAAATCTCAACACCTCGATATAGCGCCAATCGATTTGGCATCTCTGCAAGGATTCCAATACTGCCCAGGTCTCGATCTCAGCCTTCGACTCCATCGAGACCTAACTTATGTAATCATTTTCAATTCTCTGATATGGTAAGAATGCAATGTTACAAAGAGGGTAATATAGCCATAGCTGAATTCAGATTGCTCCTTATTTGATTAGGTTTAAAGACTAATATTGAGCATCACGGGGCCCGAGTTTATGAGGTTCATCTTGAGGCAACGGTGATTACTGGCGAGCGGGCAGTTCTAACCGAATTAACGTGGAATACCCTCCGAGGAGAAAACAGTTTAAATGCAAATAAGTTTCATTTAGATATTTTGAATCTCGAGTCCTGAAGCGCTTTATTGAGGCCCGCCCAATTAACAACATAATAGACAAATAATGACAGCGCCCCGCCCCGTAGGAAGTTAAGTAAAATGTGCTCAGTTTGATAATTTGTTTTATTTCATCACATCACAATTTGAGATCTTATTAAATCACGATGCTACACTCGCACAAAATAAAATAAGGCCTCAAGATTTGTTAAAGGAAAGTCGCGTCTATTACACAACACCTGAAGCACATTAAAAGTGGTATGACTATACAATACACCTTTCAATATGTAGGGAGGCACTCGGGGAGTAATAACGCTGGAGCCGCTCTCGAGCGGGCGACAATGCGAACTGACGGCTGCCGGATTATTTGTCAAACAACTCGAAAACCATAAAAACTCGGTACAGGATATGCCGGAGGTTCTGTCGCCTCACTGTCAAATTATTTCCGAGTTCCAAGTAATGCCGCCGCCAAATATAAAGCAATCCAAACGCCGTTGTTTATGTTTAGGGCGGAGATTTGTTAAATTGATTGATAAGATGTACAACGCAAATGCTCACGTTAAAAGGAAGACTTAAGTTTATCGTTATATCTTTTACCGTAATCACTGAAAAAGTGTAATTTTATTATCTAACTGAATAAGTCTAGTTTTCATATCCGTAACGGATGCTGCCAATCGTGATCCAGTGTCTTGACCCAAAAAGTGTACTTACCTCAGTTGTGGCGAGCGACTCGATCGAAAAAGTACAGATAGTATAAGCACTTAGCTTGAGTTGTCACGTCGTAGTGTTGTTGCGTCGTCGTCGTCGTGTGGTTGCGTTGTCATCGTGGCGTCGGCGCGTTCAGCACGCGCGCATCATGGACCTTAACCCCCTTATTCATAGAGAAGTTACAGAACTTTTTAACTAATAAACTGTTTTGTCCCTCTCCGACAAAGAACAATTTGTTGTTTGACAGAGAGGGACAAAACAGTTTATTAGTTAAAACGTATTCTATCTTTTCTATGAATACGTTAATTCCCCGAAATCATCATTTCGTAGTATTTCATCTATTCGTTATATTTCCAAAGTGCATGATACTCGTAGATATTTGTAATTGGTTGATGAAAGTGTGCGTTCGTACTTTGGGCATGTAAGTATATATAAATGTCTAGTGCATTGACTTATATATTACTAGCGTAAGGACAGGCCCAACCGTTCTAGAAAATGACACCCTCGCGTTGGCCCTAAAATCGCATAAATCTGTCATAATTTGTATGAATTAGGGCCAGCGAGCGGGTGCCATTTTCTCGGTCTAGTGATAGAAGATCTGCTTCATCACAATGAGGATCCGGGTTGGACACCCAATAGGAACCATGAATTTGAGTTTCTGAATTGTGGTTTTACGTTTTGTCAGGGCACAGAAGGCGATGTCCGAGGCCTGATGTCCGAAAGGTAAAATGAGCCATGCTTTCAGTCGTCGGACCTGCGCCTACCTCCTAGCTCTCTCCAGTCGCGTCGGTCGGCTGTCCTATTGGGTTATTAAGAGTAACGGAACAAAGAGTGCTTCTGAGTGCTGTCCACACACTTGGGAACTTAATCTACACCCGCGCAGATGGTTGATACCATTGACATTGGCACCCAGGGTCAAAATTCGGCCAGCGGGACATTATTATTATTATTACTTTGTATACGTCCTATATGTTTTAAATTTGTAATCTGTTTTGTATATTGTTTGTTTGTGTACAATAAAGCGTTTATAAATAAATAAAATAAATAAATTATTAATAGTGCAGTTAAGGTTTAGTTTTCATGTAAACATATTCCTCGAACAATAAGTACCTACACACATGTCTAGATACCTACTTGTTTGGTCCACTCATATTCGCAGCTGTACCCTAAATATGATAATAATTGGACTAATAAATAAGGTACGTGGGCATGACGGGGTTGACATAGGATAATGTTGGGGGAAGCTACTTACGTTTATATCGCAAAAACACAACTTTAAAGTATCATGCATTTATCTTTCATGGAGCAGCGTAGCGTAGATGTACATATTATATAATATATCCTATCATGGTTGACAAATAGTTACTCGCAGGCTGGTTTCTGCCTGCGTGCTATAATTTTATTATTTTACACATGGCTACTAGGTACTACATGCGCATACTAGCTGACCCGCCGCGAGCTTCGCCAGAACGATTTCCCGTGAAGGAAATTCTCTCATCCCTAAGAATTTTTAACATGGAGAAGTAGCAAGTAGTAGTATTACCGTAAAGTTAAACGTTTAATAACTATTTTTTTTTATGCAGCATAAATTCATTTAAAATAAATTTTATGCCAAAATGAAGCAAAAAAATTACCCCGTAATAAAAAGGCCATTCTTGCCCCTCGCGCGCTCACCGCCGCCACCGCCGCCGCGCCGCCCCGCCCAGGCGCCTCTTCATTATGCCAGAAATGTGTGTCTCTACTGAATTGTTAAGAAAAATAAATGATACTCATTAGAGCGTGTGCGTGCCTCTACTCACCTCTTCGTTGGATACTGAAAAAGCTTTGTGAAAACAGCAATAAATAAGCACAATAATAGCTATATTTTAAATGTAGAAATATTGCCAGTTTATGCCAGTAATTATAAGACTGTTTAACTTTTCTGTAATGCTTGATACCTCTAGTGTTCGAATTTTCCTCAACTGCCTAGTGCCTACACACGCTCAAACAAATGTGATATTCAAATTAACGGGCCCTCGAAAACAACTTCTTAGAAGGTTTTCCCTTCGATTGGGAGTGAATAAGTGTACGGGTCTGGAAGTAGCCGCGTCCCTCCCCCCGCGCCCGTCTTCTTCCCCACTACACTAATTTTATTTTTGTGTTCCCCCTTGCTTCGATTGTCAGAGGATTATTCCCTTGTCCGCACAGAACCGCAGCTTACGTTATCAAACAAACTTATTACCATCGGAACATCCCTATTACATTACAATAGAGCCGCTCAAGTTGCACTCTTTGCACTGAAATGTAATTGGAATCGTTCATAATTTACCAGCGATCCTTTTTATACAAGTACTTACCTATAAGGACAAGCTATCTTTGCGTTAAACTCTAATGAAAGCAGAGAGAGGATCGCAAATAAAAAAAAATTGTTCGACAATGAAAATAATTTGAAAGGGAGTTTCATATGGCAACAATTATGATCCGGTCTCCGCCGAGTGTGGGAGCGCGGGGCGGGCGGCAGCGAGGGCGGGGGCGGGGGCATTGACCTGCCCTTCACCCCGCGCCGCGCCGCATTCTGCCTCAATGAATGTCGACCCTAAATCTGAGTTTTCAAAGGTAATTTTCGCCAAATAACCCCGTGGAGGCTTATCAGCATGGTGTTTCACGATATTCGCCGCCGTAATTCAAGGGAATTGAGTGCGATTTGTCCGAATGATTCACGTGAGAAACTGTTCCGGGTATCTCCGCTAGGCCGGGATAGTCCACTGAATCACTGCTGATCTACGTAGGTACTAGAATTCATTGCTATGAATTCTATAGACTACGTTAAGTATATATGCAATACCTACATACTCCAGACATTTGTTATCCAATCTTCCGCCCACCGTGAGTCTGGCGGGGTCATTGTGTATTGAAAAGCAATCGGTATAATAGTAAACGCGTGTTCCGATAATATTTAAAACTATATATTACTTACATGAGATAAAGCGGAAAAAACTATAAAAAATGTAGTAGCTTTTACTCGAGGAATCTTTACTAATAGTTAAATCTAGTTTTTATCAAGGGCTTATTGTTTAAACTCGGATTGTAGTGGCTTGACCATAATAATATTATTATGATATTACAATACATAACATATTAAAACATTTATGTGCATTATATCATACAGGACAAAGCGCTTGTGTGGATAAATATGGTGAAATTTTGTCAATTAACGACTCGAACAGTCAACATTATGTGTCCAATGTATTTTAAAAAATTAATTCGAGAATAATTTGTTAAAGACGGCTTTACCTACTTGAAATTCATTATTACCAATCGCATCGCGTACATGCAAGAAAATATTTTTTCCCGGGTATGAAAACAGCTATGTTTATGCATCTCATCAGGAAAATCACACCTACTTTCAGAGCATGAGTTGAAAAATATGTAGCCACAAATATTCGTCCTGTAGAGAGCCAAACTGTCACCAATATCTGTTATTATTATTCGGTGTGCGTTGCAATGTAGTACGTAGTCCACTGATAATTTTCCCCGTATACAAGCAGATATAGCCGGAGGGCCGAGTGGTAATAGCCGTGCGGCGCGCGGTCACCGTGCCACTACTCACAAAGCCCTCATAGCCATGTAAACGTTACACATACATCGAATTTAATTGAGTAAAGCGAAACCAATCCCTGTTAACATAAATGAATTCACACTTTCATCCCTTTATGAATCCGATTACTAGTGTTTTATTTACAAACTGTTAAATGTCACGGTCATAAATACGAGTCGAGGTGATTCGGTGATTATTTACTATTTTAGACTGAACAGCTGTTTGTAGGCTAAATATAGGTAGTTAATTTATATTGGACTAGGATCACCGCAAATTCATCATGGTGGGAAATAGTCTCACGAGAGTAAATGTGTAATACCATTTTGAAATTGAAATAAAGTTACCTATCTGTTTAAGATAATTGCCGGAGTTGGATACCTAGTAGTTCTTTCAGTAAATTTGCAGGTTGCGTGAAATCGTAAAAAGTATCGCTAAATAATATTTAGCTAAGTATAATATGTATTGTACCTATTTGTAATCCTTAAAAACCTCGAGTTAATCGATAAAAAATATGTGCGAAGTCAGTACTTTAATTTTTAATCGACATTGACCTAAAAACGTTTTGGATAAAATAATGGTATTTTCTGCTGGCGTTCTCGATAAATTTTTAATCGTAGCCATTCGTAGCGACTTGTGAAAGCCGGATGCCGCCTTTTCAACATATTGCCATATAAAATACGTAGGCATATGTGCGCGAGTGGAAATGGAGTACCCGGAATATTTTACTTTATGAGTGGCTCACGATAGCCCTCTTTTTTAAATTTGTAAAATATTGACCTGCTGCCGGTGGCACAAACAGGACTCTTACTCTCTTGGTTGCATTGTTTGTGTTGACCTAATTAGTGTAAGAAAACTAATTAGTTTTGAGATGTTGTGACTGCTCGCAGCGCGCGGCCGATCGATCGGCCCACGTGCAGGCGAGCGTGCAGGCCCTTCTATACACAGGAAATAGCTATGATTTTAGAGACAATAATTTGTAAATGTCGTTAGAAATATGAGTGCCAAATGAACGTGTGCATCAATGAGATCACATCATCAGTTTTTTCGGATCCACAAACATAATATTTATTGATGAATTTACTATGTCTATGAATTTACCGTGTCTAGTTTGAATGTTATATCCTAACCGCCAATAACCACATCTGTAATAGCTGTAATTTTATTTAAAGCATAGGTACATACCTACGCTTATTATTCAGATATACCACGTTTTTCAAGACTACAAGTAAGTACAAAGGAAAATGCAGAGCTTTAAATACATGATATCCATAAAAGCCATATTTATATCAACAAGATAAATGTGAGTCATCAAATGTCTTGTAGCGGTGGAAATAGTTTTGACAGGCGCCGCGCGCCCCAGCAGCGGCGGCGGCGGCGGCGCGGGCCTGTCTAGGTTCTATTTTTATTGTGAGTCAGAGCAGAGGGCTCGAAGTCGGCGCGAGGTGGGAACTCCGCTACATATTTGATGGCCGACGGAGGCGGCGCGCATCAAGTATTCACCAGCCGCTTACCGACCGAGGCCCCGGACGCTCACTAACTGCTCGATGAATAATCACTGTTATTGTTTAGCTCAAGATTACCTGATGGAGCGAGAGTGAACAATGTTCGGCGACAGCGCCTGTCGGCCGCGTGATTACTTGCAATATTCAAGATGCGCCCGATATCCCGCTCCCCATTGTCTTCTCGCCCAGTTGCGCTTATTGATGCGATTATGCGCGGCCGGATAACTACGGGAATACCGACTAAGTCCTAGGAGGACTATTATATAAGAGAATATAACTGAGTATTTAAATACTTTACGGATACTTACGTTAATTTTTAAAAGACGTCATAGTACATATACATACATACATATGCTCACGACTGTAATCCCCGAAGAGGTAGTCAGAGGTGACTCGCAAGCGAGTCACCCGCTTTTCGCTGTATATATAGGTACTATTAATACAATAATGATAAAATAAATCTCTAATCTAGCCTGTATATTAAAATACAAGAATAAAATGAGCCCGGCCACAAGTTGGCAAGTGTCCGCAAGTTTGCTCCGATATGAGTTTGCAGCAGCCGCCGCCGGACGCGCCCCGCATCGACAACTCTTGCATAATCATACACACACATGGATGTATACCTCATTCAGATAAAAATATTCATTCTGTAAATTAAAAATATATTTATATGTTATTTCATTCTTAGGTACACACACACACACTTTCTAGCATATCACACTCACACATAGGCATACTATACTCACTAACTCACATTTTAATTTCACACTAGGTACACAATATGTATGTATTTGTTTAAACTAAGTAGGTAGGTATATAACAAAGTGGTTTAGTCCTTTAAGATATTATCTGTCACACACTCACCATTAATAATGCATCACAGGTTATTGTCAAGTCATGTTTTGTTTTTTTTAAATTATTCTGTTTCTATTTTGTTATATCTATTTGGCACCTGTGCGCGTGCGACGAGCGCAGCTGGGCGGGCCTCTCTGCCCTGGCGGTGCGAAATCCCGTTTTCACGTTTTCCGTGTACACGTGATCACGCTGCGGCGTCGCTCGCGCAATAACTGTTTTTTTGTTAATATTATTTGTATTTGTTTCGTGCGTCACGCTGGGCATCCACTGAAACACCAGTGCTGTGTCCTTCGAGTTCCTCTAAGGCGCAGCAATAGCTGAGTGGATGCGCCTTTTTGACACGCAGCATATTGTCCATTGTTTTGTACTGGTACATTCTATTTTTACAATATATATATATATATATATATATTTTTTTTTGTTTGATTTAATTATTACTTAAGTTCTTTATATATACTTAGCTGTTTTTGAAAGTTACTGTATTTTTGTTTTTTCTTTTTTTTTTGCTGTGTGTCAAATAAATGATTTCTATTCTATTTCTGATTTCTATAATAATGTTCCATAAACATGCTATATATATTATTTTAAATACAACAAGTAGTGTGTTTGGATAGATTTTTTTATCCATATTTTTAAAACCCTCTGGTAATGTTTTTTTTATGTAAATTAATGGTCAGAAAACAGTCAGGTACTGTTTTTATATTTATAAGGTACTGTAAATTAATAAGTAATAACTTTGTTGTTAACAAATAACGAAAAAGCACCAAGGCACAAGCCTAGCAAACGGAATAATTAAGCGAATTTAATTAGAAATCGTCTATACACTTTTGTGCACAGATTATCTTTGATGTTAATTACTTTGTGGCGTATAGAAGAGCTCTCGAACAACGATTTTATGGGCTGCATTATTAAATTGCGTCGGCAGAGTCGAACAGCAACGGGACATTTTAATAAAGTTACGTGGAGGAAATTCTCAAAGTATTTTACTTATGAACCGTTCATTTAGCAACTTCTCACCCATTTGCAGACCTCGTGGACTCTCCTCCACTGTTTCGTGAATCATTTAGGAGTTGACAAACTGTCGTTACACTAAGTGAATAATATAAATAAGTAAATTAACTAATTAGAATTGTTGATGTGTTCGCTTCTCTGTATGGGTTTCTCTTAAAGTTCTGATTCGTATTATTGATTTACTATGATTGACTTACTGATTCGTATGTACAAAGATATTCTAAAAAAAGAGATGAAGTTTCCTCTTTATAATGGTAAATAAATGTACTTAACCTCGTAAATCAAATATTAGGTACGTTAACCAATTCATATTTCAGATACTGTATCTTAAGTCAGGCAAGAGCAAAATGTCGTTCATATCGCTACAAATTGTTATCAATAGCCGGTCGATCGTTCGGTGGAACTGTGCATAA
Organism: Plutella xylostella; assembly: GCF_932276165.1. Taxonomy (NCBI): domain Eukaryota; kingdom Metazoa; phylum Arthropoda; class Insecta; order Lepidoptera; family Plutellidae; genus Plutella; species Plutella xylostella. Next base: position 5,022,173 of record NC_063995.1, on the reverse strand, counting down.
AGCTTCGTATTGAGATGGAGCGTCGGTCGTCGGTCGTTTTTCCGACGGCTCGCTACTCCGACGCAGCCGCACGGCACTTCCGCCGGCCAGGATGGTCACTCTAGCTTTGAACCAGTTTACACGGTAACAGTTCGCTCAATCCTAGCTGGCACGTATGAAAATAGAGAATACTAGCTGTTCCCGCGAGCTTCGCTTCGCCTTAAAAAGTTTTACCGTGGGAATTCCGGGATAAAAAGTAGCCTTTGTTCTTTCCCAGGGTCTAGACCGTATATATACCAAATTTCATTCAAATCCGTTCAGTAGTTTTGGCGTGAAAGAGTAACAGACAGACACAGTTACTTTCGCATTTATAATATTAGTTAGGATGTAGTATGATTCCTCGAATTTGTCGTTTGGTGGATGTTTACATGTTACGAGTAGCATCCAGGGTGTCAGTGGCTTGCGTACTCATATGAGTACAAAAATCAGACAAAAAACATAATTGTGAGTCAACACAAATGAACTCAATCGTTAATTTTTTTAAGTATGTATAGGTATGTTACATCCGTATTGGTATTATCATCCCTGGTCGCTCGCGGGTAAAAGCTCACTGCTATAACATAATCTCATTATTAAACTAGAGGTGAACTAGAGGTTCAATACAATACAAGTGGGTACTCTTTTCACCACTACCCGCAGCCCGCAGGTATGTCGGTTTGTGAGCGATACCTCTTTTATTCAGTCATTTTATTAATGTTCCTTTTTGTTCCGTAATCGCTTACCCATCCCAATCATCCCATTCAATTTATAAAGATTTTTTGCTTAAAGCCTTAACCTAAAGTAAAAAAATATTACGTATCACAAAGGTTAATCTAATGGCGAAGCTTTAACAACTATAATTCTCAGGTTTTTTAAAGAAAAACAACATAAATGTTACATTATACAAAGTATATTCTTTGCGCTTCGGTGACAAACACGTGGTCTAGGGTAAGTCGCTGTGGTGAAAGGATACTTTTTTCCTCACTGTACGACACAGGCCCTATGTGTATAGCGAACAACCGTGAAAATGAGATGACACAAATTGCTTTTATTTTGCCGGATCAGTGCAAAATATGAAAACCTATGTTCTCAAGTTTAAAATTTCAGACTAATTTAACTTATTATCGTTATTCAGTACTTACATTACAACTTCAGCATGAATTACAATGTTCCCATTTGAGAGAGACTAGTTCAAAATTTAGAATTCGGAGTGTGTTTGCAGACAAATGACGTCACACGGCATTTACACACACGTATACACATTAATACCTACATTCACGGCTGGTTCTTGTTCCTTAATCATCTTAATGTACCGCCGCCGAGTCTCCGGGGAACTCGCGTCTAACAAATCGAAACAAATTAGCGACAAGTCGAACAACTCGTGCCTGTGTGTGAGTGAGTGGTGTGTGTGTGTGTGTGTGTGCTCCACCTCAACCCTTCTCGTATCAATCAATCAATCATAGACGAGTCGACCCGCGCCCGCCATCAACACGCCACTGAGCTATCTATATCTTTATGATCCACTCTATTGTAACACCGAATAAAGATGTTTATTGTGGCATGGTGGTAAAACTTTAGGGCATCTTATACTAACTTTCTGTCAAGACTGCAACATAGAAATATACGTATTTTGAACTTAAGTTCAAATATAATATAGTCGTATAAACTGACATAAAAATCCATGAAAAAAATATGTATTTTATAACAACACTCGTATACGGTGAAGAACATTGAGGAAAACAGCAAATTATGAGAAACTGTCAAAATAATATTAGAATAAAATTCAAACCTTTAAGGACGTAAAAATGGCCAGTCTGCAATAATATTGTTATCATCAATGCATTTGCTACGTCGTCGTAGCGGCGCGTAGCTCGCAGCGCGTAGCACCGCCGTAGCACGCTACGAACCGTAGTTTGCTATTATTATTTCAATTTTAATTGAACATGCTGAATGTAGCGATTCCAGCATCTTTACTAAGCACGAAAAATTATCTGTTCTGCACCTTTAAAATATTTCCCTCAAATATATTTTTTTGCGTAGATTTTTTCCCAATCAAAATAAAAGAAAAAGATATTTTTGCGGAAGTATGATTGATGGTGTGGTGAAGTGATTGCAAAGTCATTGTTGATCAAATCATTTAAAGAGCTACTCATTGATTTATGATTTCCGTACAATTTACTGTAATTTATGAGTATGGATTCAGTAACCACACGTAAATAAGTACTTAAGTTATATGATATAATTTTACGAGAAATTAAGTAACAGGTGATGGTCGTTGAACCCGTTGGGGCAGGTTGTGTGTCGACGTGTGGGATTGATCGTAAAAAGGCGTATATTGGCCATCGGCCGGCGGCGGCTTGCGTGCCCCTCCGAGGATATGAAGTAATTACATCGCACACTCATTACTAATTAGCCCGGACGTCCTCACCTCTTGTTGCAGCTCCAATTAATATTTAAATGTGTTTAACGTACCGGGCGAGACACGTAATGGCTCTGTCGATAATTTAGTTTGCTTTGCGTGGGACGGTGCGAGGGTGAGCCTTGTCCACGATTAACTGACATGTAAATTAAATTTTACGTATACACAATACACGCCCATATTACTTATATATCAGGGCAGCTTTGTCTATACGGTCTAGCTCAAATAAAACTATTTATTTAATCAAAACGATCTACTTACTTAATTTAAAATGCAACAGTAACTATTTACAACTTACATAATTTACTGTTCACTCTAGTATTTTAGATTAATCAGAGACGAAGTGCACTGCATAATGTAGCCGGGCAGTGGCCGGAGTGTGTTCAATGAATAGCAGGACACGCCCCTCGAAGAGATCATATTTCACTCTCAGCGATGTCGTCGCCTCGTTTCCCTTTTCCCGGCGTAATAAAAGTATATTGCAGCGCAGCACAAGCCTTTGCGCTAATTAATCACTGCCTCGGCCAAGGCGTGATTTCCTGCGGGAGAGGAACATGCTCTAAACAGATAAAAAGAGACAGCTTGTGGTCGCTGTGTTGGTAGTGTGAGGACCAAGGTGGCTTGTGGCGACGGTTGCACGATTATCTGCTTAAATCATAAGCACTGAAGCTCTTTTAATTGAGAAGCTGGAACAGATTGGTAAAATATGAATGTTTGCGATTGCAGGAGACGTACCGGCGGTGGGCGTGCAGCACGATGGTGCCGCTGTGGGTGGAGGAGGGCGCGGAGGCGGAGGGCGGCGAGGCGGGCGACGAGGCGGGCTCGGGGCGCGCGCGGCGCGGCGGCGAGGCGGCGGCGCGGTGGCGCGCGAGGCACCTCGAGCGCGTGGGGCACCTGGACCGGCGGCGCGGCGGCGGCGTGGTGGGCCGCTGGGTGCGCGCCGCCGCCGCGGGGCCCGGCCGGCCGCTGGCGCGCCTCAAGCCCTGCCTGTCCGTGTGCCAGCTGGTGGAGCAGCACTGCCCCTACTTCCTGCCCGCGGACCGCGCGCCCGCCTACCCCACACAGTATGCCGGCGAGCCCACGTTTCTGTGTCTCGGTGAGTTCACATCGCCCCAATAATACTACATAAAACGGAATTACGCTTTCAATTATTTTATCTAACCCGTAGTTTTCTGCTGCAATAAGCTAAAACATCAGTAAATGTTCATTGGCCGTGAGCCATCTGTGTGTCTTAGATATTTAGTTGGAAAGCTCACGCTGTGTGTAATGCGAGTGTCCTCGGCGGGGGCGGCTTTCGGGTCGAATTAGCCGCGATTAGCCGCCGCGAGCGCCGCTTGGCCCCGGTTCAACTCGGGAGGCTCGCCAGCGCAAAACAAAGAGCCCACTGAATGGGACCGAGCTTTTTGATCTTACGTTATGCTCCTATTTCTTTGTCTCGACCATTTGTTGCTCTGTAAATTTACGAGTTATATTCGGGTGCTTCTAAATTTGTGTGTAGTTATTCTTTATTCTCGCAGTATTGCAACAAGTGAAATATATACGAGAGACCACTATTTTTAGTGAAATAAAACGGTGCCAGAAATAAAGATCTGTGAACTGTGCGTTCCAGACGAGCGGATACCGGAGACGGGCGGGCAGGCCAACAACTCCAACTACGGGCCCGACTCGTGCTGCTACTGGCACTGCAGCGGGCGGCTGTGCTACCGCTGCTCCACGCGGCTGGCGGCGGGCGCGGGCGGCGCGGCGCCCACGTGCGCGGCGGTGGAGGAGCGCGTGCCGGGCTGCTCCGTGCCGTACCAGGCGCCGGGGGCGGGGCGCCGCGCCGCGCCCGCGCCGCTGCTGGCCGCCGCCGCGCTGCTGCTGCTGCTGGCGCACTCACGGACCGCTCTAGCCGCGTGCGTGCCTATAGTGAATGTGCGCGACTCGAGGTTATAGTTTTACGTTTTTGTGCGTCGCACCCCCGCGTGCCGCGAGCGCCGGACTACGACCCGAACTTCTATTAGTGGTGAACTTATGATAATAAATTACACTTGGTCTCAAGCTCGATGATCCCCGCGAGCCCGCGGGGGGCGCGGGGGACGCGCGGGGGACGCGCCGTCGCGGGCCGCGGGGCTGCACTGTAACTAAATGTTTGTATCAGATTGATTGTTCACACCTGGTACTATAGAAACACCAATATTCTGAATGGTTATTTATGCATTCGATCACATACGCTTGCGTTATTCGCCGATATTCCGGCCAAATGTTAATGTTTTCGACACAATTTGTAAAAAAGTCACGAGAAATAAAGAAAGTTACATAATATATATATTTTAAATAGTGTTTTACAGTTTCAACATTAATAGGCACTGTTTTTTATGTTATTTTTGCTAATAGTTTACATATAGAGAGAATTTTGTGCAATCATTGTTAATACAGAAATAAAGCTCTCAAAATTAATTAAAGTTATACGTACATTATAAGATTTCCGTTCATAAATTAGTGGTCCCGTTAAAATGGATCTTTACAAGTTGTTACTCTTGCAAACACCAATAAATAATAATAAATGTTACTGATATACAACAGCTCTATTGACATGTGATACGGAGGCTTCATCCCGCGGCGCTCAGCCGGCGGCCGGTGCGTACTGTATTTTATACACAATGAAGATGAAGTGTTCTAACTCATTTTGATCATAGTGACAATAGATGCGTTTTGGATCGTTTGTAGAAAGTTATTTTTCTAATGTTGCATACACCGCGCGGGGGCGGGGGCGGCGCGGGCGCTGCAGCCTCCAGCGAGCAACACTTTTGTATGTAGGCACTTATTTATAAACAATATTTTGTACATAGTGTCGAAGGTCCGCCACCCGCCGCCGGCGCCGCCCCTCCTCCATCGACTGCGGAAGCCTAAATTGCAGGTCTTCTAATACGATATTGACTTAAAGTAATATAGGCATAATTAAAGTAGTTGTTGTTTTGTAAGAAGTAAAAATGTGACTATACATATAATGTGAATTATATGTAATATATCCGTCTTATGAAGTATCAGTCAAGATTAGAACAGAATTAACAAGGATAAAATGATTTTTATATCAATTGATTTTTTAATATATATTATTTTATATGTATATTGAACGTATTATGATGTTTGCCGTCACCGAGATACTTTAATAATTAGGTTTAAAGTATTTGTTAGTTTATTGTATTATTTTGAAAAAATATTAAAAGATAGAGGTGTTGAATATTATGTGATTGAAACATGAAAAAATATAATTAATGGTTATTAAGACTTTATTGAATGGATATTTGTTGAGATATTATCCCTCGAAGGGGATGTAGTTGTTGTATTCAAAATGATAAAAGATAATAATATTAAGTAAGTTATTTTTTACTTTTTGTATCATGTACATAACGACAAGGACGATTTGTTGACTTCTAATCCCGAACTTGTTTCAAATCTGATCATATACGAAGGTGCTAAAGGTCTATTACTGCTTCTTTCGTCACGGCTTCGTTGTACTCACATACCCACTTACTAAGTACTCACGTACTGGCGTACTCCTGTTGGTAATCACCGCCCATTTTGCTTTCACCTCGATAAATCATCTGTCGTTGCAAATATACCTATTTTAGACATATACATACATATAATTGTTGGTCAGTAGTCTAACGTAACTGAATATGACTGAAAGCCAATTGCTATTTTTTGCCGGATAATCTCAATAAAGTTTCTTTCAAAACTTTACTTTTGTGTGTAACAGTTGCATTACACTGAATTATGGATTACCTTTTTGATAAATTAAACGTGTTCATTATTATTTCACATACAGAACTTCACAAATCCAAAAAAATATTTGTTTGTATGTAAATTGTTCATAAAATCTTTATACATACAAAAATTTCAATCGATATTTCAAATCTCTATTTAACGCGTACCGCGCACCCTTTGTCGTTCACTGCAAGTTTATGAAATCTCGTTTAATTAACATATAGTAACAGTAGTCAACGCGAACACGTAACCTACTTGTCTAAAACTTCGAAAGAGCGTGAAAACTTCGTCAATTCGATATCAACCACACATTCGTAGGTTTAATATATTTCAGTAGTCCAATCTAAATCACTGTAGCTGATTTTAATGAGGTCACTCGCGTATGTAAAAATCCTATCGAGGGTATCTAAATTAGTAATAGAAATGAATTAACTAGACCATAATTAATTGGAACAATTTGAAGCACTCGTTAAAACTCACACGTTTTCCATACGATCCTCTTCTTCGTAGTAGTGTCGACTCTCTCGTTCGTATGGTTCTTCAAGTCTTCTCTGTCTGTCTGTCGCTGTCTAGAGTAGATGTTATATCGACCAAACGAGAGGAGTCTGGCGGGTCTTCACCAACTACCCCAATCTTAAAACGTGAGTCGAAATCATTCTTAACGTATCATTTGCAACATGCAGTTTCACAGTAATGAGTCTTTTATATTTAAATGCGAGATAGGTACTCTTAAGAAAAATAGAAACTTTAATTAGATTGCGTTACAATCTGCAGATGCCTTGTATTTTACAACATTAAGGAATAGGGTCGCAATTTGAGCAATAATACAATTGTTAATACATAACGAAGTAGCCATCCAAGAATAATTCACTTGATACAGCGAGTACCTAAGTCGAGTCGGGTTTAGATTGTGTATACATGGTGATCGTCACGAGATGCGGTGTGCGCACAGCGCGGGCGGGCCACACTACAGGGGGCTCTCGAGCTTTACGAAACGAACGCTATATGTGCGCTTAATACACGTGTATTTCGTACCATGAATATAAGTAATAAGGGTAGGGCTGCGTTCCAATATAAACATAATCGTGGAGCCCTAGTGACACCCAGTCTAGTTTTTTACGGTATACTACATAAAAACAGAGCATGTTCAGATTCAACTTACATTATTCAAGTCCCACTTAAAGTTTAAATTCATACTTAATGTAGGCTGTGAAGTAATTAATCGTTTTTCTAGTAGATACTTGTACAATGTACAATATAAGCTGTGTACTGTAAAAAAATAGACTTCATAGATTATGTACGGTCAGCTGCATAAGTTACATCATTCACGCAACAATTGGTAACTTTCATATTAAATTATTCATCTTAACTAAAATCAAACTGTACAATGACATAGACGGAAGGAAGATGTTGTTACGGTAACTCTGACGTTGCGTTTTAAGCGGGCTCATATTTGTAGCATTTTGGTGTATCGTTTCTCCGTTGGTTGGCTCTTATCTCTAGTTTTGCCGCAAATATTCACGGAAATGCTATAAATATGAACTAATTTTTATAACGTGTCACACAAATTTTCGAATAGACGTAGGTATACGTACATATTTTCAGCTTGAAAATCAAGAAGGGATAGCAAGCGGGTACGTTAACCAAAAGTATTAAACCACCAATATTAAAACATGCGAATAATAAGAGATGCGTCCGGGATATTGTGTTGGAATGGGCAATAATTTATCTGATGGTACTTTGTGTCACATATATACATACACTGTGGCAAGATCGGTTCAAGTAATGTGCTCAGTAGACATACAACTGTACATACAAGTGTGGCAAGTCTGCGTTGTGTCGAGCGCCAACTCTCGGTTTTCTTAGCTCTAGATATACATTATATTTGGTATTTCGTTGAACGTTTGATGTAGAGTGTACATTGTTTTGTCGTACGTATGTTTTGATGTACATAGGTAAATTGTAAATGTTTAACGCACAAATAATAAAAGTTGCTGAAGATGTAAAGCTGTGTATGAAACCTTATATATTTAGCTGTTAACTGTATCTCTGGGATTAATCAATTAAGAATACGAATGTAGACATTTCTGCGCTCTGGATGCTGCCAAGGTTTTATAAAATTAATTTTATATTTCTTATGAAAGGGAAATAATATATTTATGTAATGCTAATTCAGATGCACTTGTTAATATTTTATTGAGGTTATATTATGTATATTGAAGAAGCGGGACTGCACAAGTGCACACGCGCGTCTCCCGTTACGCGCGCGGCCGCTGCAGCTCATTTCATTCATTCGACACACCTTCAACGCACACACGCACAAATTTGCAATCACGCGGAATATATATGCTTTCGGGGACACCTTTGTTCATTTACACTGATTGATAAGTTTAAATTTCAACTCAATAATAACTATCAAACTTACATTATGGTTAAATCCGATGATTTGCGAAGCGGTCTTTCAATGATAAATACATTTTAACTTGCCACTACTACAAAACGCAAACTATGATGTCGTTGCTGGTTGGTACTACTTTGGTACACATAAATTCTATGGGAAAGTTACTAGAGACTGCTACGAAACCGTTACGAGCTTGCTACGACAGCTACGAGCTTGCTACGGGAGTGCTACGACAGCTTCGAGCAAAGTGCGTTCACTTTATGTGTCATTGAAAGTGTGTGGCTTCCTATTCCTAACAAACAATAGTATAACATAGATATTAATGTAATGGGAAACACCAAATGATAGCCTTTTAAATATAATAAACAGCCGGACATATCTGGTCTAGGTCATACACTCTATGAGAACTCGGTATTTTTTCACAAGAATAAAATATCATGCCAATCAATAGTAGGTAGATAAAGTTAATGTGATTTAAGTACAAAATTATTGTTTCAAGCAAGGAATATAGGTATAAATGTTAATAGAGGTTCCATTTGTAGTTAGCACTGCACCATTTCCTACCATACAGTTTAGTGAATTACTAATGCTATTTTATAATCAAACTCAATGACAATATTGCAACAGTTCTCGGTATATAATGTAGGTACTTTGCGTCCGTGAACCAGGAAACAACGAATAATCTACAGTTACGGTCGATTTATTTTACACATGGCATTTGTTTTTTAGTATTTTTTGCGTATAATCGATTTAAATCATGCTGCTGACCTACGAAACATACGTACCTATTCGTATCCTTAGTTACTACAAAAGCCGTTTTATTTTTCTCAAGTTTTACCCGAATGAATACTTTAACATTTAGATGTATTTATTTTCTATTGTTACAAACAACCTTTTAGATATATATGAAGCCCATTAATACATTCAGTAGCCCACGATGTTCTCGGCTGTGCGACAACTATTAATGTTAACATTATTTCTACTAAGTAAAGCTAAGGAAGGACAGGTTTGGCAAACATATTTGACTCTTTCACAATTTCCTACTTATTGAAGTAATCGGCGATGTATGTGTTAGCTCAGCGTGTTCTAGTCGTAACAACCGAACCCAATAGTATATGATATGCCTTCTAAGTTAGTGTTTATTGTCGATACAGGTAGGGCTAAGTTACAAACGCTCATCACAGCTCGGATTCGTACTATGGCTATTTTATAATAACGGCGTAAGGTTATAAAAAATAGTAGCGTAATTTTATCTCGAAATTTGTGCCAGGACTCGTCAACTACTCATCACAGTATTCGTACATCCGTATCCTACGAGAGAATCTAGCCGAATTAATATATGGAAATATAAACGCTATGTAGTTTAAGAGATTGGAACCGTCAGAAACAACGTTGCTTATGAATACATTCTAATTAATAAACCGGATATTGATCTGTGCTGCGCAGAAGCCCCGGATAGGGCCAGGCCCGACAGTGTCTCTTCTGTAATGACATTCCTCGCCAGGTCTCACCTCAGCTCCTAGGTAGAACTGGAAGACCTTGGACTAAACGCCGATCTTAGGTCTCAAGTTCCGAGCATGTTGTCACTCCATATTGAGGCGTAAACTATTTCATATTTTTATTACTTTGTAACATTGTCTGCTGTTGTTGAAATAAGTACTATAAATATAATGTATGAATTTAGAGTTCGTTCCATTTTTGGATATTCATGTTTTATATTGATTTGGTAGTTTTGTGTTAAATTATACTACTTATAAGGTTTCTACATGTTATATGGATTATGATTTGATTTATTGAGTTAAAAAGAAAGTAAAATAAGAAATAATGTAATATTAAAAACTGTAACAGATTCTATTGAAGTATTTGTTGATCACTCTAAAATTATTTATTCATACGTTTCTGTGTATAAACCAAACATTCTTACTAACCATTACCTATATTATTATTTTCTTCCGTCTGTGTAAAAGTTAATTTATAGTTCAATACGTTTATGTGTAAAATTTATATCCAAATAAATTCCTACATAAAGTTAATATATTATGTAATTGCAAAGACGAATACGTAGATTTACTGACTCAGGTGCCTGCAGATGTGGAGGAGTAGAGGAGACCAATGATTTAGAGTGATCAGCGACTATAGTTACAAAAGTTTTATCATTCTTGTCTATCATCGCATTGATTCAAAGCTTATATGTTCTAGATCATATAAATATATACATATATATTATGTATTGTTACAAAAATTATAATAAAAAAACCGTGCATCTCAATATTTTTGTCCCATCATAGTATATATTACCTAACAAAATATTGGAATGGCAATCTTTGACTAAAGGGCTGTTTTAGTATAATTTTAATCTACTCGAATAAGACAGTAAAGTTGCCTAAATGATAGTGAGAGAGGTAGCGTAGTATAAAATCATTAACTCGTAATTACATAACAATAAGTAGTCCGGCGAGCGCGGGTAGCCGCGGCGCCGTCCATCACTGCCACTGCACGCGGGCGAGATATATTGATATGATCTAGGATGGTGTCGTAGATGTTTCGAGTAGTGATCGTATACTCATTCTTATGTTACGCCTTCTAAGAGATTACCACTGTTAGGGAGCGCCGGACGGGCGTGCGAGCGCGGCGACGGCGCGGGCAGCCGCCGCGGCCCGCCCGCCCCCGCGCGCGCGCCCGCCCCGTGCAGCCCGGTAGACATCGTTCGACACTCCAAGTAATATTAGACACGTTCCAATATTCGTAGACAGATTTTGAAAATTTAATATTATTTGCATTTTCCTAAGAGTTAGAACGATTGAGACAGTAGGTCGTATGACCGTGTTATGATAAATTGTGGAAAAGTTTGTTAAAAATACGTTTATGAAAATGGGATAAGGATGAGAAATATTGTCATATAAACTTGTAATTACTAACTTAAGAGGAATTTGTAGATATAAAAATTATTGGAGAACCAGAAAAACGTTAAATAAACCAATTTAAAAATACAAATGTGACTCTTATTTTAAACTCATTTACAAGTAGTCTCCCTTATAAGTTGATTCTTCTATAAGTTGACACTTCATAGTAAAATCAAATTATAAGGACCCTAGGTATAATTAATTAAGATAAAAATTAAACATCTAAGTAAATGAAACATATTCCAATATAGTTACTTTAAATATTTAATACAAAATGTTCGCTTACTTCAATATCACACTCGAACTTACATCATCTAGTTATATATAGTAGTATAAAAACTATGACTTCGCATTAAATTATCGTCCTCGTATTGTACAGTATAAAAAGAAGCATTCTTCATCACAGCACGTCGTCCGCTATACACAATATACCGAACACGTTCATTCACACAACACACGATCACAGTTAGTGGGCGGGCGGGCCGCGCGGCCGCTACGCGCGTGCCAGCCGCGCCGCCACCGCCGCCGCCGCCGCCGCCAGCAGCAGGCCCGGCGCCGCCGCCCCCCGCGCGCCGCCGCTGCCGCCCGCACCCCCTGCGCCATCTGCACAACACAACACACGGTCAACACTCCGCCAGCGTGCACTAGCTCGACGTGCAACGTGAACAAAGAACATACATGTGGGTGCAATGTAAAGTGGTAAGTTGAACATAAAGTGACATATAACATTTATTTTGTGACTGGACAAAAGCTGATTCTGAAGACAACAGACATAATTAAGCTTATTATGTAATGATAAACAAAAAAAAACATGCATTCCGTTTGCAGCTACGATTTACACAACATCGTATTCATCGGCAAAAGTTTCAGGAAACGAAATACATGTTTTTTCATACAAAGGCGAAAACAAAAGGAACCTACGGATGCGGGTGATAAGGTGCCGCGGCGGAGGTCGTCAGCCCTCCTTACATAAATGAAGTGGCTAAGAGCCACTGTTTGTGATATTACACTCTAGCGCCTCGCGACTGAACGTTGATAACTGAAAACATTAATCTTCGTTTAGAAACAATTTTGTCGTCGACCGCAACCGACCCCGTGCAACACTCAACTACGTTACTGCTCTAGCGCGGAATAAACGAATTTTCTTTAAATATACACAAGCTTCATGCAGACCGACGCAGTTTCACTATCTATCAGTCTGGATAGCACTGAGGACAGAGGGCAGTAATAGTCCATCTGGGACGATGACTGCACCAGTCAGTGCTTAGCTTTAGTTGAGATTCAGAACAATGTGGCGCCGCCCGCCCTCCCCGCCCTGTCCGCCCTGCCCCGCCCGCCCCGGCGCAGCTGTTACGTCGCATGTCATTCCGTGCTAGAGACAGTATTGCTACGTGGAAACTAAATCTACCGTGGTTTAAAAGCGCGGCTTTATACATAGCCATATTGATTTAAAACTTTTAAATGTATACTTTTTTATGCATACCTTTAATTTATTTTATTTACTTATTACTAATTCAAATACTAAGCATGCTTTATTATAATAACGTTTTAGTTAGTCACATACTTTTGTATTTCTTTAGTTTCAAGTCCTAAAATATATACGTGCGCCTTATTAAATATATTAGTTCACATTTTATTCCGCCTAATACCAAACTACTTAATTTCTTAGTATTATTTTTGTGCTTCTCTTCAATTTAAATACTAACTATGAACAATAATAGAGGGTGCAAAGTAATTCATATATTTTTTGTCCCTAATCATATTTCCCAATAATAGGTACTTATATATACATATAATAATAAAATTGCAAGATGCCTGAAGATTATTGGTAAATGAATGAATGTAATAGGGCGTTACTTAGGTAGGCATGTATAGAAGAGCGTATACTGCAAAAGCTTTAAGTTCACAAATCAGCACAACACGAACTTTGACCCTCAATACAATACGAGTACATTATAATATATCTAAGTACTACGTACTAATAATAGCAAGATCGTTCATTCTGAAAGCATATTATAATGCATTTTGTGTTAATAGCGCCGTTCGTGTGATGCTAAAAGGTGATTGCGAAGCACACCTTCCCAGCGGGTACAGCACAGCTACTGGGAAGCTATTTTTGCTTGAAGAACCACGAATGCAATCGGTACGTTAATTGCACCAAGATAGAGAGTCGCGGTTAAACTCCAAAACTTTGTGTTTAGTCAAGCAACAGTAGCTCCCCTGGCATGCAAACTTCAGTTTAGGAACTATCATGCAACATGCAAAGGTGAAACAGGACAACGTACAGGCCTCGTGAACACAGGTCGCCGGTTCAACCACCGCTTATCTCTATAATCTCACTGGTATTCGCAATATCTGTTACTGTCCTAATTAATTGAGTCTTTTTTCTTTATGCAATTTCTCTATTATAGAATATTCAGGAACGCTCCGCCAGCTATTTCCTGAACCAGAAGAATGATCTGGGAGCGGATGATTTTACACCTAGAAAACAAAACACAACACACACGCGTAAAGTAATGTGACGGCCAATCACCTGCCCCAACCACGATCAACAGAACACTGGCACGGTCTGATATGTACCATGATTCGATAGATCACGATACTTTCATATTATATCTGTACAAATTTTAACAATCGTGCTCATATACACTAATAAAAAAGTGAATTTAGTGGGACAAACAGATGTGCACTTACAAAAAAACGACACAAAGTGAAATCACACTTAAAATAATGGACAACATTTCAAAAAACTAAAGCTGCTATAAATCGAAAACCATTTCGAGATTTAGCTCTAAAGGCCACAATAAAAATGTTTTTGTATTTTTTGGATGTATCATTTTCGAGAAAATCATAAAATAGTAAAAAAGTGCTGATGACGTCATGCATCAGGTGCGATGCGTTTTGATGATCAAAGCCTATAGATTTAAAAACAAAGTAACTGTCACTTTCATTTTTGATTGAATTTGACGTTTTATCGTGACGTTGTTGTTTATTTGGGTCATTTTCATTAATTCTGTTCTGACACTTTCTGACTATTTTTTTATTTATTATTAAGAGATGACCTCTATATAATATGTCCCAGAGCATGCCACTGCCTACACAGCTGAAAAAATGCTTCTGCTTATTTTTTTACCTACTTTCCATCATCAGAAATATCAATGTCATTTGAAAATGACCCATTTGTTGGTTGGCATGTAAACAAAGTTTAAATGTCACTTGTCAGTGTCATTTATGTTTTTTTTCGAGACTCGGGCAATAGACAAAAATAAAAATTGAGCCTAATATGTGACGTCACTTCCGGTTTTAAAATAATTAACTTTAAAGTTAAAAATAACATGCAAAAATTTATGTATATACAAAATAAAAAAATACGGGTCCACTAATTTTCTATAAACTTTCCGAATAGCTAATAAAAATATAGGGTAAAGAAAATGAAATGTTGTCCATTGTTGGTAATTACAGTGCTTTTGTTTTTTCTATAAACAGCTTTGTGTACGACTGTACAAGGCAATACGTGTCTCAGATTAAAATAAGTATCATCATGATATAAAACTATGAGCTGTACGAGATATTTTCGTAATGCCATAGTTTTAGAGGACTTACACCCTGTTCAAAATATGACTCATATTCAATAAAAAGATAATAAAGTGTTAAAAGAATAACTATAAAAAAACGTTTTACATATGAAAGTGCAGGGTTTTGAACAGGGTGTGGTAGGCTCAGAGGCACGCAGAAGCGACGCGGATTCGTACTCCGACCATCCACAACCAACCGCCACCCCCACCCACACCGCAGGCTGCCTTACAGCGCAAAGTAAGTTATTCAGTTCTGTTAAGTTATTAGATTGTATTATAAAGATGGTTTAAAAGATTTCAAATATGTTGTATTAGTCGATTAGGTTGTGTTAATATGACGCTATTAGTTTTTGTCTATACAAATTGGTTAAATTTAACAAGGTATTTAAAGTTGGTAAAAAAAAGGAGAGGAAGAGTCAACAAAATTAAAACAAAAAGTAACAAATTAATTGTGCTAAGAAACGATATAAAACAAATCTACGTGCAAGTTTTGTCTACGGTTAAACATACTAATTAACTAACAGAAAACAAACGACACTAAAAAGAAAACAACAATAGGATAACAAATAATAAAGAACAATCAAACTGAATGAAGCTACAGGAAGAACATAAAGGACAGAGAATTACAAACACAAAATTGAAGATGTAGACGGTCGATGTAACGAATTTTCTTTTTCATAAACGGACTGATTTATTCTTTTTATAATTTTGAAAAAAAGAACAGAGTGTTCCATTTTCAAGTCTTCAAAAAGGTCCGTGGTACTTCGCGTGCCCTGAACCTACCTGCGTCGAACAGTATGTCGCCGACGTCATCCTCCTCGGGAGAGAGGGTGCTGGCGGAGAGGCGCTGGTTACCTCCCACCGTGCCGCGCGGCGCCGAGCTGCAGCCCAGCCACCAGTACGCCGTGGACCGCGGGAACGCGGGGTTGTCTGTGTCCACCTGGAAACGATAGCCGTGGGTATTAGGTGTAGGCAATATGAGGAGTTTTTGGGAACATAAATATGTAGTATTGCTGATACGTCATCATCATCATCATTACATACCCACTGCTCGGACAGGGGTCTCCAATGAAGGAAGGGTTTAGGGCACCATGCTGGCCTAGTGCGGGTTGGTGAACGTATGTGAACGTTTGATTTGAAAGAACAGCGGTGGGCAATCAATGCACATGTCATACTGCTGAATTTTCATAACATAGAATCTCAATTTTCTTATTTTCTATTTAGGAGCAGATATTTTCAGATATAGGTATGTACTTACACTAAACGTTCTATCATTAAATCTCCAATACGTTCCAGCTTTGAAGAAGTATGTGTATCCATTCGTATATTGCAGGGCGGCATCGATGTGGTCCGGGACGCCTTCCCAGTTAGAGAGCGGTTTGGGGTACGTGGACTTGACCGGCGGCCGCTGAGCCGGGTCGAACCTCCAGAACTTCGAGCCTTTGTAGAAGTAGATCTTGCCGTTGCCTGACCACACTAGCGCTGCGTCGATGTTGTCGGGAATACCAGTGAAACCTGTAGGAAGAGAGGAAGGATT
Source organism: Plutella xylostella (assembly GCF_932276165.1). NCBI lineage: Eukaryota > Metazoa > Arthropoda > Insecta > Lepidoptera > Plutellidae > Plutella > Plutella xylostella. The sequence goes on along the minus strand of NC_063995.1, from coordinate 5,005,570 downwards.
ATTTTACACTCCTTATATCACAGAACCGTAAAAAGCTTTAGCACCTCTCCAAGGCATTTAACCACATATACCTAAAAAACAACATTACTATACTGAAGATCTTTTAGCGTGTTCGTAACGAACACGTATAGACGACGTACGACACTAGAGGGTTTGTCAACGTGGTGAAAGGATTAGCCATAGCCGGTCAGGATAGCATCGGTTGCTGATTTCCCAGGGATCACCGGAGGTATATTATAAAATACAGTTGATACATCACTCGAAGAAGCGCCTTACGGGCACCCCGTGACGATCTTTATTCAATGTTGTACCTTCACTAATCTCCTTGGGATAATCCCCGTCGACTCGCTGTCCATTGTACCGCCAGTACTTGGAGCCCTTGAAGAAGTATGTCTTCCCGTTCTTGTACGTGAAGGCGGCGTCGATGTTCCCGGGCAGGCCGGGCCACGCGCGCGAGATCAGCTTCGGGTAGCCCGACGCCACTCCGTCTTCCGTCAGCTTCCAGTAGTGCTCGCCTGAAAATTAAGTAGGTAATTTGATATATATGTGTGTGTGATTCTTCAGAGGTTTGTGAGGAGTGAGGAGAGTATATATTATTATGTTTAGCAATAGACAAGTATTTGCCGATGATGATGATGATAGATGATCAGCGCTGAAGCTCATTAAAAGGTCTGTATAAATGTACCTAAAGTTTTTGCTTGTAAATAACAGTTCTAACTACACGACTTATGTTGCGCTATCAAAGCCAAGTTACGGCTGCCACAATGCTTACCTCACCTCGTTTTAATCTCAATGATGGGGCAAGTGTACAAACCTTTGAAAACGAAAGTGTCTCCATTGGCGGAGTTGAAGATGGTGTCGATCTTGGGGTCTGCACACAGCGCCTGGTCCTCGGCGGAGGGCGCCTGCGTGGTGACGCGTGGGACTGAAGGAATGGAGGCTCCGCCGCCGATGTCGTTCACAGACTTGCGCCCGTATAGAGCCTGGCGAACAAAGTGGGAATATAAATTTATTAAAAATATGAATGAAATAGTTACAAAGTAGGTGTATAACACACTCACAATTAATGAAAAAGTTCCAGTCACATACGGAACGTTAATCGCAAGTGGAACCTTTTTTTTGACCGTGAGTGTATTATTCTTACTTACGCCGCAGGCGAGCGGCCTAAGTCTAGTAGCAAAATAAAGATATATAAATTATGATAATAAAGATGATTCCCAAATATAATTAGGAGATAGCAACTGACTACATTCATTATGCGATAATTCAATTATTGACGTACAACTTATACCACCTGGGTTAGCAGGATGCTGTTAACCAAATCAAGCAGTAGTATCGTTGAACTGCAGTAAAAAACGACAGACAATAGAATATGCCCGGAATATTAAGAAGCCGGCACGCTGTCAGAATTCCAGAGCATACAAATACATATTTCAATTGATACCTGACGAGATTTCTAATATTCAACGACAGAGACAGTAGGTACTACAGATTTCGATAGCTGTTTAGAATACGTAAAGGGAATTTCGCGCGGTAAAATACAAAGATAACAAAAGAGTCACGGTGATCGATCGATAAAACAATACTAATTCAATAAAAAATAACCTAACCAACGTTAAAATATAGAACACTAAAAGTCGCCTAACTTTTGAACGCCTAAGCCGATTTTGATAAAACATGGAACAATTGGAGTAACATTACCTATGACCCAAAAAAATCAATTTAAATCGGTTCAGCCATTTGAGAGCTACGCTACCACAGACAGCTACACAGACATGCAAATACCCAGGCACGTTAAACTTATAACACCCCTCTTCTTTGTACAGTGTGCACAGTACCTGTATGCCGAGCACGTCGTCCTGGTCCAGCTGGAAGCGCTCCTCGTAGCCGCGGTAGAAGGGCGCCATGAGCGCCGAGCGCACGTCGCTGTGGCTCAGACCCAGCGAGTGCCCGAACTCGTGCGCTGCCACCTGGAATTATTTAATGGGATTAAATTAATGTATGGAGTGGAAATTCGAACGGTTTAGTGATAGATATTATTGATTTAGGCTATCGGCACTCGTTAAGCCTAGTCAGAGGCAGCTTGAAAACATCTGACAGTCGACTGTCATCCGACAATCCTTGCTTGTGTTGGGTCTACCAACCCGCGCCAGCGTGGTGGAATAAGCTTAAAACCCTTGCTATATATGCTGGAAGGAGAGTGGCGCCTAGGGTTTCTGCTCGAGAATTCTCGAGCTCGAGAACGAAAACAGGTCGAGAAATCAGACCTAGACTGGCGCCCCAACAGTGGGGACGTAATGGGTTGTGATGAGGTGATGAAAGCCGTCGGGTTGACAATCTATGTTATTTACCTGGAAGAGGTTGGTTCCTCGTTTCGAGTTGATGGACCACATTTCAGCATCATCGAAGTGAGCGTCACCACCGTAAACCTGAGAACAAGCGATGCACGTGTTATACATATTTTAGGCATAAGATAAACTGAAATACTAACCTATTAATTAAGTGGTAATAACAACACCTAATTATAATAACGACGTTATGGTTACCACATTATATTTTATGTCATATTGCGAGTACACAATGTGTAGACATAATAATATAGTCATGTCAACAATGGCAACAGTTTAAATATTATTATCGCGTTATAAACACTTTCCCCGATTTAGTTGTAATATGCGGAACATCCGCTAAATTTCCATAACCGGCTTGCAACAGTACCCAACACTCATTCATATGTTAATGCGTTGTGTAGCGGCAAAAAACTTGGGCCAAATAATCCCAACGACTTTAAAATTAATTTTGATCTTAGGTTGGAATTAGTTGCTGGCGCATTTTTACCCGTGTGAAATTCTGGGATAAGCAGTTTACTTTATGCTCTCCTTGGAGATTAGATTTGAGCTTAATTAATTATACTTATTAGAGGTATGTACTGTACACTGCCATTTAAGGGTCTGCAATAGGGAATCGAGGGTTGGCATTGTCATAGAATTATGTAGTAAATGATGCTCTACAGCCTTGAAAAAAATCACACAGGTAGTTGAAGAGTCTAGCTAGGTGCTGAATCATTCGAATTTAAGTAAATGATTATGGATAACTGTAAATTAATTTCAGAATATCAAGAAAAACCAGTCAATCACACTCCCGTATTGTAACAACTGTGTAGTAATTATAAAGAATTTTCATATGATTTTTATCATATTATAAAGTTAAAGGCTTGGACTAGGCGCTAAATACCTTGTTTTTTAATAAACACACACTTATTTTGTGTAAATTAATCCCAAACTTGAGCAATTTTTTTCCCTCAAATCTTCATACAAATATCTATGGCGGCTTTCTGTGTTATAAAATCATAAACACAAGTGACGTTTGACTCAGTTGGCCGCTGGCCTCCAAAGAAGGGTCACGTCGGTTTAGGCAGCACTGACAGCTCGCGATCTTATCGTGTACAGATACAAAATCACTGCACATTGGTTGTCATTGCACTTTTTCAACTTTTATGACACCAACATAATTTGATTTGAAATTGAGGAAGCATAATTCCTCCAGTATATTCAATACATTAAATTAAATTAGATAGTGTGCAATATTCTCGTGATATTACAGTCTCGTAAAGGTCTGATGATGAGCAGGAATATAGCGAATGGATCTAAGTGATGACAATACGCACGAACATTAGGTTAGGGATCAAAAATACAGTCTCTTGGTGCTGGTTGAGGTATGGTCTCGTGAGGATCTGATGAGGGCAGTAACACGGTGGTGGCTCAATTTTATTTCAAAGATGTTAATAGCTAAAAGCATCGAGTTTGGGCTATTAAGTATGTTTTTCAGAGAGAGAGAAAGAGATTTAGTTTTTCCTCTGGATGTGTTAGGTTTACTGGGTTTACTAAGTTCATTCTGTTAATGGCATCAAGTTGTTATGTGTTCATAAGTAATAATTATTTATTAACAAAATGCTGTTGATTCTCCACGAAAATGTAAAAATAAAAATAAAATAAATAAAAATAAATTCGTAACGTAAAATTGTCAATGACGGAATTTCTTCTATAGACAGTAGCCACAAAAAAAAACAAACGATAGATGGCGTGATTTGAAGATAAAGATACATTTTTTCGACACATAGACAGCAACAACAAAAAAATACAGATTTAAAGAAAAGAAACACATACTTATACAAAACAACAAAGAAAAAAAAGGATACACATCAAAATAACTGGAAAAAATATAAGCCCCAATTTACTTGTGTGGGACAGGGAGTACCATAATATTTTTTTTGGGATACTCCCCATCTATGCGAAATATAAGCTTGATATCTTTACCCGTTTCTGAGAAAAAGGGCGGTGACAGACAGTCAGTCAGACAGACGGACAACAAAGAGATCCTATAACGGTTGCTTTTTTTCTTTTGACGTTCGAAACCCTAAAATTAAGTAAAAATATTATGCTGCCAAAAAATGTACTTACAGGTATTGAAAAAGCGGTATATAAACAAATTATACCAGCAGAGGGTTCACCATTTAGCTGAATGTTACTTAGAAAACGGCCTTGAGTGGCGGTCAAGTTGGTCCCCGCCTGCGATACTTTCCATTAACATTGGGACTCGTTTTCATGTTTTTAGCGTACAGTCAGGTTTTTAGTTTTTTATAATTGTATTTTTTTATTTGTAACTTTTTAGTTGTTTTTATTTTATAAAATTTTACGTCGGTAGGTAGTTCATGATCATTTTTTATTTCAATAATTTTGGTGTTGTTATTTAAATACCTTCAATATGCATATTTTTGTAATGTGAAAATCAAGTCCTTTCATTTGATACCTTACACGGCAAAGTTGAATTATTATTTTTTCGATCATCACGTTATGTCCTCAAGAGGGCGCTATGTACATTTTAATGGAACGTCACATAGCCTATAGCCATCGCGCCATCAATACGCTTCTAACAATACCTCATACATCAAAATCTATCAATCCGTTTAGGCTACAGGAGGGAACAAGGAAACAGACAAACATACATATATACATACATACAATCAAAAAACATTACACTCCTCCTTCGGCAGTCGGGTAAAAAGGAGTAAGACAGGGGGTCATTCTGAACTTTTGCTCTACGAGTTTTGGAAATTAACAAAAAAAAACCTTTTTCATAGAAACTTTGTTGGACATGTGACTTTTTACCATGGAAAACGAATATTTTTTTTCGCGAATTTGCAAATCTCGTAGAACAAAAGTTGTTCAGAATGACCCCTTGAGTCATCCCCTTTTGGCTTAGTATAGCCCTTTTGCGACACTATGTATTTACTTTGCTTTGTCGTCGGGGTTCAGTTGGCTGGAGGATGCCCGAAACTTATTATCTACACTTTAATACTTTTAGTTACCTTTCTACAAGTAAATACCACATTTGTTTGAGAAAGCTAATCGGGTTCCGAGTATAGAGTAAAGTGGCACCAGTTCAGTGATTTCACAGCTGCAACTACTTCTTCGAAAGAGGGTGGCGCTGTTGGTATGTCCAGAAGAATGCTGTCGTTATCCATGCTGGTGGGCTCTTGTTGGTCTGTGCCCTGGGCTTGCTCTAGGAGACTCGAAAAGTGCTCCGTCCATCGCAGCAGCTGCTCGCTCTGGGTGCACAATAGACTGCCATCGCTGGCTCTGAGTGGCTTCCTCGCAGGTCGTGTGCGTCTTCCACTGAGGCGTCGCGTCACGTCGTATAGCGCACGCATGTCCTTGTGGCGAGCGGCTACGTTGGCACGGTCCGCCAACTCGTCTGCGGCTCTGCGGCGGTCTCGACGTGCAGTCCTCTTTATTTGTGACCGGAGGTTGGCATATCGGCTTCTTAAGCAAGATGCGTACGGCTCCACTGCAGACAGCAGTTGGCCCTTGACTTGGTGCCGATCTTCAATTGCCTGCCACAGTTCTTGCGACATCCAGTTCTCTCTTTGAGGCTTAAGAATTATACTTACTTACCCTAAAATCACCCAAAATGTACTTGAACATAATTGTCAATAAAGTTGGCGAGTAAAAGTTTATCGACCCACTGTGCAAACTTACATGTGTGCGTGTCACTGCGTGTGCTGTGTGAAGAGCATTGAAAACCCAAAATTGGCGCGGCACGTCACCCTGTACGGGCCCTTAAGGACATTACCTACATTAATACAGCCAAGTTGTCATAATTCACTTGTTATTCTATCTTAGTATCATGGATAAGGATTATGGTGGCTTAGTCTTGTGGCTCTTCGAGAAAGGCCTGCAGTAAAGAATGGTGATCATGATGCGTGTGGAAGCCATACGTGATGGTGTTGTGTCTCACCGGGAAGTAGGCGTGTGCCAGAGTGCCGCCAGGGCCGTCGAAGGGATCGCCGTCCCCGTGCTCGCCTTTCTCGAATCTGAAAACATTTACGTTATCATTTACTATATAGTTTCAAGGGTTTTTGGAAAGAATTCTTATACAAAATATTTTTATTTCTCTAACTGATAGAAGGGACTGTATGTAAACTACCACTTGATAGTCTAAGATACATAATAAGTGCATAATGTACAGGTATAATTCGCCAAGCTATTGGTAGGTAATTAACACAGGGGTATAATCGTGACAGTTCTGACATTGCGAAAAAGAGACGCTTAGCTACATTAAGCGTAAGAAAGAAACGTTAAGCTGTAAATGTTTTTTGTCCTTTTTGCTGAGGCGCCTGTTTACGTCAGTTCTCTGTGCCAAACAATGAAACAAATGAAAAATCTGTGCCAAACAAAGGCTGACAGTTACAACAAAATTTTCTAAATGCTATTTATTTGGCCCACGATTATAATGCTCATGCTCATCCATTTATCTCTTTCATAGGTTTCCGACAGAAAAAAAAATATCAAGAAAATGGATAGATATTACCGGTCGCACAAATTGGGAACCAAGGACACATACAAAAATTCTGTTCGGCACATTTTGAAGAGGATGGTTTCGATTGGACGAAGACAATGAATTATACAATCCACTCAGTTTGTGTATATTAAATAATTATATTGAAATCAAATAAGTATGAGTAAAGTTTTTTTTCTTATATCGTCGGTTGACAGGAAAAACTCACTAAGGCTGATTTTTCAATATTCAGATAAATGTTATCTGGGTAATACAAACATTGAGAAACATTAAGACGCAACAGCATCAAAATTATTTCCCAGCAAAACTTTTGTCTGGCTATTGAAAAATTAGCCTTTAGTGTCTTTTTCCTATCAACCGACGATATACTCAAGTTTTGTTTTTGTTATTATGATAAGTTAAATTTCCCCATATTTAGGTTTTATTTTTTTGTCGGCAACATCTATGGTTTGAGTGAGAAAGAGAATAGTGCACACGGCGATTGCGAATCTATTTGTAGTTGATCTGAGGTAATTAAACACTATCTATGTATTTACAAATGACGTACGTTTACGTCTGTGGACGTAAATCGTGTCCACTGTGTGTTCTACGCTTGAATAAAAAATACCATTGCATGTAATTGAATGATGACATTACATTACAACTGGTATCATGTAGATCTGTGCCGTAACCGACTATTTTCTGCCATAAAGGCGGAGACAACAGCGCACTCATTCAAGTCTTTACGTGCTTACCTCACTCTTATAATTGAATATTACATACATCCTAAGGTCAGTGCAAGATTGTACAAAATATACTTCCGTGAAAAAATATTCTATTGATTTATTCCTTCTCGTTGCATCATATAATCACGCTCAATCTATTGGAACTCAGCAGAACAACAGATACACTCAGGCACAAATAACGATTTGTTGGATTAGTCACAGTTTTTATGAGGAATGTGATTCAGTACGAATGCATTACCTACATGTGAAATAGGTTAAATATAATTGTAGGTGATGCTATTGCTAATGTTTGAAAAATACATTTGCTAAAGTCTTTCTAGAGTAGTACTCAAAGGCTTCCAAAATGGATATTCATCGGGCACATTGATTGGATTTAATACATGTATACACTGTACACTTACATTATACCAATACGTTTTTAAAGCTGGACTTATACAATATCCTAAATGAGGCACTCAAATATTAATTAAGGTCTGAAAATTGCATTAGACTATGACCCTCAGAAAATCTTTCCACACAACGGGAAGGGTATTAAATACTCCATAGTCTATGAGTATGACATTATAGGTATACATATATATGTATATATGATAAATTCCCCTCACCTGATCTCAATATGCACCTGTCCCGAGCGCTTCTGCGTGAAGGTGAGGTCGGTGTAGTCGGCCCACACGCTGAAGGCCTTGGCCAGCTCGGCGTCCACCTCGGCGCGGTTCAGCCGCGACGGGTACTTCGAGATCTTGTATGTGAGGTTCTTTACGCGCCACCGGGAACCTGTGGGTTAGGGGGTTCGTGGTAGTGGGTTGGAGTTGGAGGACTGGGGTACACAAGTTTTATTGATTTAATAGTAATTAAATTTGTTACATAGTGATTGTCCTTAAAAGCTCTATCGATATAGAATTTAAATTTGCTATTATCTGAAGGGCTAGCACATGGCGCATTTAAGACGTATCAAAAGTTCTTCGTCGCGCTCGCTTTTGAAGCTGCGCGATGTGACTGAGTGCGATGCAAAACTTTTGTCACGTCTAAATTGCGCCTCGTGCTAGCCCTTCTGGTAGTATACGAGTAAAAGTATCTACGTAGGGCAGGCTGCGGAATCCTTATTATGTATTTGTAGGTATTGTTTATACTTATTTTATTAAATGGAGATTACATTAGATTTCAAAGACGCAGTGGGATCAAAGAGTCTAATACCTTCGTTTTGAATTATTTAGTTATGTATGTACAATAGTGTAACTAACCTTGCAGCGCGTACCGCTTGGCGCGGCTCTCGCCGAAGCCCACCTTGTCGCGCACGCCGCAGCGCGGCAGCGACATCGTCTGCGCCGTCTCCTCGTCCAGCTCGCCTGGAATTACACAAGATTACCATGTAGCTAGGATATACAGTCACGGGGTTTAAAGATTAGCTTTTGTTAAGGGCAATGCAAAGATCCACCAAATGCCATTGATGTTCCATAATTATTTTTCATTGCTCGTGAGTATCACTTTGAATAGGCTACATATAATCCGCTTTCGATCGCTCGACTAATACCTATATGTAAGTAACTTATTTACTACTCAGTGTGCAGTTGGGATTGAAATATAAATTTTCATGCGAGTTTCTCTTCTGTTCTTCTTGGTTTAGAGTTCGTGAATTCGTTACCACATACATAATCCATCTTATAATACCTATAACATAGTAACTATCATAAAGTCTAGAATCTAAGAAATTGTAAACAAACAAATTATGTTGTAATGCATCGCCATTGGCCACATGCCTATAGCAAGTGGTTTTCCATTGTTACATCGATTCTAAAAAACAAAGTTATCTAGACAAACAAACAGCATTTGAAAAGTGAGTTAATCGTCACACCATTCCATACCAATGAGTAAGTACCATTTAATTGTCAAGGAAGTAATTACAAAGTCACATCGAGAAAAACCTCACGCGGAAAACCGTTGGATAAACACAGGAACAACGCCTATAAAGCAGTCTAAACTCATGTTAAAAAACATTGCAAAAGTCTTAAATTAACCACAGTTTTATTTCCAACCGGACTCGTCTATTTTTATTTTGCTTTGAATATTTTAAAACCAGCGCATTAGAGCGTTTATAAATCATAAAGTTAACATTCAGTGGTTCTATCTCATAGAAGAGCAAGCACTGAAGCACATCGCGTTTCCATCCACGTACTTGCGCCTCATTGTGGCTGCTCTGACGCTATCGACCGATGTCAATGTGTGTGTTTACACAGCGTGTATCTGTATCAGGCCTATAATAGCCTGTAATGAGAGTTCACCATGGCCGCTCAATTGCCGAGGCTTAAACTGGTGGTTATAGACACGTAAGTAGGTACTACAGTGATTCCAACGACTAAAGATCACTGTAACTATAATACTGGTCCCTGACTTAGCCTTTGCACTGTATCTGCAGTATTCATGAAAAGTGCCGCGTTCGGGAGGCTCGTGTGTGGCGACTGAAGGTCAAGGCAGGACGGATGTGGGTTAGCATCGCGGCCATTACATAAATCTATGCAATCCAAGAAATGCACGGTCACGTAGTAATGTGAGCCAGTCATATGGAACGCGTCATGTTATGTCAACGGAACAAGCGATGTAGAGATAAATGAGAATCGCAATTTGTTTAGTCTCCAGGGGGAGTAAATTACTTTTTCTATGGAAAAGTATTCCGTACTTCCGACTACTTTATAACACGGGTCTAAGAATAAGCTGAGTAAGTTATTTTGCATGTTTCCAATGTTAAAATAAGTACTTAGGTAAAACATGCTTAGGTACATAATATGAGTTAAAGCTAGAAGCTCCGATTGTCGAAATGACGTCTCATATATTACATAAAATTTCATACCTTCATGGAATTTAATATACAGGGTTTTCGGCGAGTCTTTGGTACTTAGATCAAACAATAATTCTTTCAAGTATAGAATTACGAATCGTGTTTTCGGCGAAACGTTAGACGGCCGGCATGTTCTTGTGGTGGACTGTTCGTTACCTGTGGCATTAAGACCGGCGAAGCTCTGGAACTCTGCGATGGCCTTCCTCCACGAGCCCTCGTCCATGATGTGTCCGCTGGACGGGTTGCGCACAGAGGGGTTCAAGTAGCCAAACTGAGCCAGGTACATCTGAAACAACACAATACAATAACTTTAAGTACTAAGGAACGTAATGGAGTACATAAAAATACAATCACGAGCAATGAAAAAGTTTCATTTACAAAATGCCGACTCCAAAAATGTACTTCAACATTCAGACGGCCTCATTAACCTTTTCTGTTTAGGAGCAATGTAGTGCTATTGACACTGGAACTTTATCATTGCTCGTGACTCGTGAGTGTACGAGTATATTGCCTACGTTATTGGGAGTCTGGTAGGCTTTAAATACATTTTGGCCTACATTTTGGGTAACCAGCAGCCTGCAAACTGGCTTATTGCTGATTAAAGATGGTTTGGTGATAAGTCGTATCACGTATATCATAGCTACAGTAAAATAACTATTATAATGCCAACAATATTTTGGGCTTGACCTGAATTGTTCAATGATTGTGGACAATAGGTACATATTATGGACTCATGATGTCACGGCCCCTTTTTGTGTAGCTTCACATTATTTCGGTAGCGATAAAACTGTTTTTTTATTTATCATCTCCCATCTCAGCATCACCAAGGCTTTAGTTATCAGTGAATGTATGTACACACTGTATACTGGTAACTACAGGTAAGTACTCACTATTAGTTAATAAAAGTTAGTTCATCGTCAGGCATTATGAATAAACGGCCTAACTACACCCGTAACGTGAACTACTACCAATTTATCTTTTCGGGAATTAATTAATAAATCTTCCTGTTTATACATGTTTGCGTACAATTATGTTATGATTATGACACATTTGTTTGCTAACTAGCCCAGTCACTTAAAAACGCCCTTATCACCTCGGCGCACGCGTCACGTCACTATCGCAAGGTTACCCTTCCATTGTTTATTGTCAACACAGAGATATTAACACCCGAGATGTCATAAAACATGAGAGAGACTTTATAATCCCACTTATTTAATTATACTAAATTACATTTAGACTAAAGACGAACAACCTTTAAATGTAACTGCAGTTGCGCATTTATCAGATACTCGTACCTGGCGTCAACTGTAATAAAAGTTGGTAGGTTAATAGGTAATCTGTCTCTGTATGTTTATTTCCATTTAAGATTGGATTCAAAGAACTTATATTAAGTAAGTAAGTAGTATTAATTTAGGCTATATTTAGTTTGAGAACGTAAAGATACCATCCCTCATCATCTGCCGAAACACAACATTAAAGGCCTGGGTGGGTGTGTGAGCTATTTTGATTATATTATAATAAGCCTAGCGTTAGCATGATTATATAAGCTAATGTTTCAGGTACAATTGCGGATGTTGAAAAAGGCTCGTTTGACCTTCGCCGGGGCAGCAGTAGGCGGCGGCGGCGGCGGCGGCGGCGCGTGCGTCGCATCGCAATACGCATCTCGACACCGCCGCTTTGTTCCCACTGCCCGCCGAGGAATATGTACTCACAGCGAGGAATACGTACTCACGGTGAGGAACAATGATCTCGCTGCATACACAAAGATGCCGCATTATAATATTCATGCGTTTAGTTTAGGGTAACGTAAACATCCGCTGTTGGGATGGACAGGTCTCTGCTAACGTAAAAAAGTTATTTTATACGTGGCAAGTTTCGTTATCAAATGCAACAACAGTTAAATTACAAATTGAGCTATATTAAAACTGTAGTTACAAAAAAAACTGATAATATTATAAGTTGTCCTTATTCATTGCTATTGTCATCCAAACGAATCTACTTGAATGCACAGAACCTATTAGAATTAAAACCTCAAATTTACCATCCGGCATCCGTAAAATATCAATTGACAAAAAACAGGAAATTACCGTAACGTTGGTAACATGTCTACGATAAAATTATACAGTATACTCCATAATACAAAAAGTTAAAATGCAGTTGTTTTTTTAACTTCCGCCATAACACATGCCTGTAAGTTGACTCAGTGAGCGAGGGATAAGAAATGCGATAAAAGATTCGGGAGTGGCGACCACGGACGGGCAGGTGAGGCGGGGCAATGACATTGTGGAGGCCGCACATTGTTCGATGATGGACAGCTAACTGAGGCGTGCTATACCTACTATACCATCCTTATATATATGTATGTCTGTTTATGTATACTGTGTTACGGCTACATATTATTATATAGATAATATTACTGTGATTAGAATTTAGATGACAATGTTACTTTAATGTACATATTGAAAATTACGTTCAAACGTATCTACATACGTATTTTATAATTAATTATGTTTATATCAGTACATATTACATTCATTAATCGTTTTAATAAAATAAAAAACAAACAGACAAAAACGATAAGGATTTCTACCCTTCATCTATGGAACCCTAAAAAGGATTCGTGCAGTGAATATATATGCGCACGCGACGGCTGCGGTCAGAGAGTGGCGGATGCAATAAACAGAAATATACCTTGTGTTTGCAAAACGCTTACTGTGTATCGTTTGTGTATAACAACCCACATGAATTATTTACTTTTCTGTCGCATCGCGAATTCGCAGTAAGTAGAAAAGTTTTTGTTATTTAATACAGGAAAAGTCAATTTGTTAAACGTGTTTGCATCGTTTTTTACTGCAGAATTTTCATAAACATGAGTGTACGCGTATTATTTTAACACAGTTACTCATCTGAAAGTTTGGCATAAAACTAATATTTTAAATGCTTATATTTTTTAAACCATAATGACAGTTTAGGTTAAGTACCTCGTGCACACAAAAACTTAAGTAGGTTTTAACGAAACCTTGACCCGGACTCGTGTATTCAATATAACACTAATGTAATTTTTCAGGTGAACAATCTTTCGATCTGCAACGGTGTAAAAAACGGAGTTCATAATGGAGGTCAACCGATGCTTAATGCGTGCTTGTAGTAGTCGATAGGGACATGCGGACCAACATAAGATGCAAGATGGGCACGACAACCTTCCCAAAAGCTTAGCGTTTCGCGCCCACATCGCATTGCCTCAAGAGCTAGCACGATGGAAAGCTTTCGCCTCGCCATACCGTGAGCATCTTGCGCCCTGTGCTAAGTAGCAGCCGCGGGTAACGGTAGTTTCGCACCAAGTCATTGATCAATTGACTTTAAATCAGAAAGTCGAACCACCCACTGTGCTCCTCGAGCTACAGACCTAGTTTTATGTACTTTTTGAGACTTACTCTACTTAAAAATAATATATCAAAAGTGACAAAAATAGAATGAGTGCGTAAATATTTAGTCTTATGGATATACTGAACTGATACTGTTACACAAAAAAAACAACTACGAACTAAAACATTACTATACTCGTAGACAGCTTGCTATACTTATCATGAACTGACATATCACTTAATCCACTACGCAACACACCGTCTGAATACACATGATGTATCCTAATTGCAGGCCAATACACTTGACTCGGCGCATGGAAAATTATGCTTCTACACGTGGTTCCTTCAAGGCACTTGCATGCAGCTATTTAAAAAAATATGCAGTCGTCAATTCACGAGCTAAATGCAACTTCGGCATTGTTTATAGTAATTTCTTAGCTATGTAACAAATAGGCATTCATCTTCCATGGTAGGCCTTTCAATTCTTAAAATTTTGTGCACTGATATGTGTGTGGAGCAAGAAGACCAACATAAAAAACTCAGAAAAAGGTTTACCAGGTTATGATTTATAATACTGAGAATATTTCTCCTACATCCATATTTCATTATACATTCATAATAACAGCTGACTCTGCAATATCATATCGTAGTAATGAGTTGACACACGCTACATTCCCGGAAGAACATCCGTGTCTCATGATGAGAGAGGGCTGATAACAAGACCTAGACGCGTGGACAAAACCTAAACAGAGCTCAGACTTAGATATGCAATTGTGTACTATCAAAGTTATCCTGACTAAGTACTATGGTTGAAGCAATTTTATGTCATGTTCATGTAATTTTATAAGTTATATTTTCGGTAACTTCACAGCATTGTCATTGATTGGCTTAAACTGTGGCAACTGTTAGTTTATGTAAAATATTTACAAGGTAGGTAGAATAAAGAACAAAATTAAGAGCAGTTACACTTATTGGAAAATATTTTGACTAAGTCCTTGGATGGAAATAAAATGTCATGAAAACATTTAGTGTTTATTTAAATACCTTATTAGAATTTTTTACTGTGATACCTATGTCTTTGATAAACTTGATATGAATATTGAATATGAATAGTCTTTTGTCTTCTCAAGATAGAACTTTCAATTTCGGTGCGTGCGTTTAACTCTTTTGTATGAAAAACAATAACACTGTCTTTTATATGAGAAAACTTTTTTATGGAGTAAAATCCACTGCTTACTTTTATAAAAAAAAATGTTTTTTTTTTTTATTATCTCATATAATCGTATATCTATTTTAAATGACAGTATTACTTACGTATTTATTATAGTTTCATTAGCATATGCACATTTAAATTTGGCTTGTAAATACGGCCACGTGACCTGGCAGCGTGCGCAGCATCAGGTACACTAGAGGGGGGCATTAAGCTCATCACAATGCTAACGACCTATAACACACTCGGTACACAACCAATCGCATAGCGAAGTATTATTATACTTCATAGTAATGTAGGTATAAGTATAATTTATAATCGTCCTAGAAATGCCTTCAGGATATAAGCGTATTAACGATAATTGAAGTTTCAATATAATGTACCTACTTCTTCTACGCAGAAAATAAATTAATTAAAGAGCTAAATCAGGTACAAGTTAAATACTTCTAAATGCAAGTTTCATTGCCGTGCAAACACATACAGACAGTCTATTCTAAGTTCACGATATCGATCTCTGCAGCGTGCAATTGATAAGTCGGTCGTGTTTACACAAATCACCCACTGAATTAAACATTTGATGAGACGTATCTGTATCAGGTAATTGCTTTTGATACTTCACATTATGGATTCACACGTTTCTATATAGGTATACATAATGAGGTTGAAGCTAAAATGACGCCCTATTTCGGATTTGTTGCGCCATTCGGCCACATGTAGAGTGTGGCGCGCGTGGAATCAATAAGTTTTACGTCTTTATTGTCAACTTAATTAGTGTCAAGTAAGTAGATCACATGTTTCGTTCAGATTAGCTTTTCATCTGGTTATAATTATAATACGATCTTTACTACTGCGTTCCCTTCTAAACATATTAATGGATTTAAATTGAATAAAAATACAATCAATACTGCACGAGTATATTTTTTCTACAAGATCGTGACAAGATGTTTGTCAACAGTTGGTGATGAGCTAGCGACGACATGTTTGCGTCCTGTAGCGACGCATGAGATGCAGTTAGAATCGCTAGATCGTGGCCTTTTTCTCTAATTATGAGCAACTGATATTCTCAAGTATGCAGACGTTCTGTAACAACAGGCGCCAACAACAAATGCGCTACATATTTCATTAGATCTTCAATACGATAAAATTATAAAATATATATCTAATTTGTTATTATTCGAGATATTGCTGTTATTAAGCTCTTTGTGTCAGTGGTATTTGTACTAGTAGGATAAGGAAACATGCATGCATAGTTTCGCATAATTAGCATAGTTTTTTAATTGAAGATCATCACAATCTGTCTATAATTTATCAGGTGGTAGAATAGATTTACGTCTGCGTATACTTGTACTAATTTACACATAATACCTACTCAAACAGTAATGTTATTGTCATTCATTGATTTTTATACGAGCCCTTTTTACTTATTACTGGGGTTTTACATAATGTTCTCAGTAGTTTTAGATTTTTTGAATATAATTTTCGACCATTTAACTCCAGTCAGCTGACATACATATAAATATCCTACATTTAATACTGAGAAATATACTCATAACGCTCTTTTAAAGTACAACTACTTTTGTTAGATCAAATAATAAACAATAAGGGCGGCTTGCAAGAACGTCTTAAAACTCGATTTTGTTCAACTTAAGCTCAGTTTAAGCGTAAATCAGCAAAATCCTCTTGCACGATCTCGATTTAGTGTCAAGTCTCGATTTAGAGAAACGTCAAAATTAAACCGGCAATATCTCGGTTTTACGCGTAAATCGAGATTTAACTTCTTTGTCAAATGTCAAAAGCAATCTTTGAAGTATTCTTTTTGGTTTTTTTGTTGTTAGTAATTAGAATTTCTAGTTAACTTACTCGGTAATATCAAAAATGTTTGAGGCGATGGGATATGCTCCCGGCCAATGCCAGCACTCTATGCAGTTGCGGAAGCCTCCAGACTACGTCACACCTTGTAGAGTGCCCTAATGCCCCAAAGTGCTGTCAAGGAGACCTGATGAAGGCCAATGACCTCGCAATAAGAGTAGCAAAACACTGGAGGAAGTTAGCTTAGTGCATTTACACGATAGAAGAAGAAGGAGATCAAAAATGTATTACTCAGACGAAGATAAAGAAATGATTGAATATTTGAATACCCCTTACTTTTATAGGAGGGTTAACTACTAAAATAACAGATCTGTTTCGTGCTTATCGAGATGATGAATTTATTAAAAGCTTTCGTCTTACAAAGAATACCACAACAATGTATATAGACCAACCTCCTCGTGCCTTACAGTCTGGGAACAATGCAAGAACTTCGCTGATCAATAACTATTTTGCAAGGTTATAGCGTCACCAGTACCAAACACCAGTTGATTCAAAAACATGTTTATTATTATTAATTACCACTGTATATTATATACCTAAATCTTAAAATATGGCTTGTTGTTTTATTTTGCTTGATGATTGTTTCGCTTCTTTACTTAAAATATTGAATGTTGTTTGGCATTCCTCTGGGGGGAAATTAACATCAGCCGACACCATTTCCCAGTCTTATCCATGGAGCGCCACTGTCTGAACTACAGACTCGTCTAAAACTTTACTATCTAAGTATATCTGCAAACATAAAAATCCAAATAAAAATCCGTTAGCCCGTAGAGTAAATCACAATACTCTAGCTACCTACATACTTTATTACCTACTATTATACAATTTATTGCCAATTTTATTTTGAAAGTAGCCATATGGCTAGATATAATAATAGAACTTACTTGAGATCTGCATTTTTTCACTTGAGTGCTGTTTTTTCGTCTTTGTTTTCAGGTTTTTGTTCCCAGGTTGTAAATTCTCAGTAGTTCTGGGTACATAAGTGGTGTTGGCGTTATATTATTCTTTACTCAGCATCTTCCAAGCCTTCTGTTTTTCGGCTACGGTCTAACCATCAGTTTTTTTATTTTCAATTATGAAATTATATTTGTCTACGAGGTTACATAAAAGCATACTTTCGTCACATGTAAAATTGGGTGCCCGTTGGTGGTTTTTACCTTCCATTTTTATAATTTATCAATTAGGTATTTATATTTCTAGCACACGGTTGTTTGTTTATCAAGTGACAGTAACAGTCGGTGACTGGACTGACATGTGACGACAAGTATATTTCATTTCACCCAAAATATTAGCCCACTTCATTGGAAACTATCAAATTTTAAATCAAATAGTGTATAACGAATCGTATATAGACCGAATGAGAAATTGAATGATATCATAAACTAGGTTTTGTTAAATCGTTTTAGAAAAACCATGGCGCAAGACAGTTTTAAATCGTTTTAAATAAAAATCAGTTTAGTCTTAAGAAACGTTTAGTAAAGCTATGCTTAGGGGTTCTTTTCTGCAAGCCGCCCTAAGAGATGACGGGTCCAGTAGCCACGCCTGAGGGGTCACTCCAGCCTACGAAAATCAAAGTCTCGGAGTGCTGCCGAGCTTACCACGACTCTATCTCTGACCTAAAAAACGTACGATTGCATGGCCGCTCCCGTTCGTCCCTTTTTTACCAAGCTAGAGCAGCCCTCCTGGCACCGCCGCCGCCGCCTCCATTCATCGCCTCACGCAACAGATAATTGCAATCCTAATTAGTTCAATTACGTCGCGATTGTCAAAAGATTAAAATAGAATGTATCGCGTGTGAACGGGCACTTTTCCGTATCAGAATGTAGAAAATGCATTTTTTCCGCGGCGAGTCCGCCCTTTGTCCGTCACGTGGACACGTGGACCCCGGCTGCTGCTCCAGTGAGGATCTAGATCTTATCTGAAGGCATGCAGGTCATTGTTTTCTTTATTTTTAACCCTTCAAGAAGATGTTGTTTTTTTTTGCGTTTACAAGAGTTGTGGTATTTGTTATGTAACTGTGTTGTAGAACTCGTTTGTTTTTACAATTAAAAAATATGATTTTTGTTTTCCTTTGTTTACTATGTCAATAGTTACTGATAGTTACCGTACCCGAGCCAGCGTTGCTCTATGATAGTTACAGATTCATTCTGATTTCTCTACGTTAATGATTGGTCTACATTCAAAATGAAATATTAAATTGCATTGTGTATTCGAATTACTGACATATACGGTGGACAATATATACCTAATACTATATAATTTTGTAATAAAATACGATAGTACCTATGATATCATATTTAAACTAATCATTATGTAATGTCTATTTGTAGGCCATGGAAATAACGATTTTTATCTTTCTGTTATTTGAGTTTACGTAGGTATATTCAAGTTTAATAAAATTGCCAAACTAATTAAATTACAAAAATTATGAAGTACCGAATTCATAATTTGGGCATTGTGTACGATAGTTATTTGTTATGTTGTTGAATATAAGTTAGTTTTTTCCTGTGTATAATAGTCAAGGACACGTTAAAAAAAACAGACGCGAGTGCATCAGAATAACTTTTATCTGGCTATTGAAAAATCAGCCCTAAGCCTGTTAAAGTTCAAAAAGTCAATCGTGACACGTTAGTTCAGGGGTCTATTTACAGATACACTTATTAAATAATTAAATAGTAGTTGAATCGGATCAGTGGTCGAGCGTAGAACATCGATGGGTAATGAGTGGCGGCCGTGGCCAGTGCAAGGCCGCACGCGCTTCCTGACGTGCCATTGTATGAACTGCCACTCCATTGTGGCTGCCACTTTTACACACATACCTGACAACTGATGCCATCGCCAGTTGATAGCGGTATTTGGGTAAAAACTGCTGACTTTTTGGCATTATTTTTGGCCTTACAGTGTAAAATTTATAAATAACTATCTATAGCTCTGTAGTTGATGTACTTATATTGCTACCAATAACCCTAGTAACATACATATTCCCTAGTTTTTAATGCGGGTCGATAAACAAAATACAAGAATGAGCTATAAAATGAAATGAGTATGCCAGATGTGGTCTGTTAATCGTTTCTGCATGCCTAGTGTAAATATCTGTTGGTATCTATTGTCAAACCTTGCACGCTAAGTTTAAAGCTTACGAACTTATCGCGTGCTAGCAAAACAACGCTTAAATCATCCTTATTACTGGAGTGTTACATGATATGTAAAAATTAAAGCTTTTTACCTTGTTATTGTAATATACACTACTTTTAGTATCTTTATATTTGATTACGTCATGACTAGTACGATAAAGTGCTTAATAACTCGCATCTATAGTTTATGAATAAGCAGCAGGATTTATCTGATTCTGGTAAATACTGTCCGCGATAACAAATACTTTAGTTCATTAACATGAGCAAACCGTACTCCCGATAATAAAACCTCGGAAACCGTTAGAGATGAGGCCGGCACTATCGGCGCTGACCCGGTCTCCGCGGACCGAGCGCCCCACTATTGTCCGGTGAGCAGTTTGTTTCGCCGATTACCGAATGTGTGTCACGCGACTTCTTAAAATAACATTGTTTTTGCGATAGTACTTATGCCTTGTCGTACCGGGTTCCTATTTAAAAAATACAAATTCAGTCTTAATTGTAATGGACCTACTTTATAGATGATAAGTTTTGTTGTGAATAGACGTTTATTTATGTCTGATAAGTTTTACACTGACTTATCATAATTATAACCTCCTATCTTAACTCTAATACTTTACACGCTATGTGAATCTTTGAAAATATATAAGTACATACTATAAATACAACTCCTGAATTGTAAAAACCTTATCGTACTTACCATGATTTTACATGGCAACCATCTCTAGACATCATCATTTATCTAGTCATGAAGAAGCGAAATTCTTGGTAAGCCGTAGCTAGAATCGTGACTGAAGTTTCCTGTCGTCCACTGACTTTGTTTGCACAAAATATTTTGACTTTGGTCACGTTAATCTGTCTAAAGATACCCGTGGCCGCTCCGCCGTCCCTGATGCAAACATAGATACCCCCGACAACAGGGACATAACTATAAACGCGCGAGATAAGTTTGCTCACAGAATAATAAGATCAAGAAATTCATTGAATATAACTTTTTCTCTTAAAAATATTCAGTATTCATTTGAAATGTGCAGTAAATAAATATTAGAACGTGAACTGCCTCAAGTGGAGGCTCGTGGTAAGTTCATTGTTCTGAGGAGACGAGCGGCGACTCGATGGAGGAAATTTTACGAGAGATGTCCGCCCCGCGCGACACTCGCCGAATTTTTATAACACATTAATAAACCAGCTCCATGCGCTACGATGAAAACAAAGAATAAAGAACCTGTACCTTTCTGCCGGCCATTGTTCTTACCCGCTGTAGTAAGCCGGGAGAATGACCTCTACTCTATAAGGGTACGTTGTGTACTCACTAACTGTACCTACACGAAACAACAGGAAATTCTTTGCTCATGACAAGTACTCACGTGATAAGTGCATTGACCTATAAATGATGTGTAGCCTTTTTCTCGGATATCGCACTGGTATCGTGGGATGCTCCCGGTTTCGTGCCGCCGTCTAGTGACACGCACGTTCATATTCTGTGCACCGCGGCCATTCGTATCCTAGTTACCGTTCCTGCATTTCAATACTCCTTCCCCTGACTTTATGAATATCTACCTATACCTTTTTCCATTTATAAAGTGCCTTAAGACAAGTCATTGTAGATTTTTTTTCATTCTCTTTGTGAATCTCCATTAATTGTGAAACATAGTAATACATATTTATAAGCTAATTTCTTCTGAGTTTCTTTCAAGATAACCCCAAGGTTTACATTAGACGGGTGTCACTTTTATAAATAGAAAACAAGATCTATAAAAGTAGCCACAACGTTGCATTAATTACATGAATTAGATCAATTACTGACTAACACCTTGTTTCACTCACGTTACATGAGTTATTTCCAAAGTCTTTGGTTTTTCCTCGCCTTCTCATGTCGGTGGCTCCTGTCAACTAACGCTAATTAAATGTGTATAAAATCAAAGGGATTGTTAATGACCGATCTGTTGTCTATAACCGGTTGACATCCTGCAAAGATTGTATCAGGCTATGACATGAGCTTAGTACCTAATTACCTATATTCTTTTATTTGAATTTTCCGTGAATTTAATTAGATAGACATTTACCTATACATATGTAGTTTGATTAATTAAGTTTCACTCGCAAAGCTCAAAAGCCGTACATTCACCTTGACATACATTGTTAAAAAGACTTACTGCCGGTAATAATGCTATTATACTACAGGTTAATGTTAAACACTGTTCGTTGTAAAGAACCAAAGCTATTTGTCGGGACCAATCGAAACAACAATTCCAGTAGCAGGTACTACTAGTACATAGTAATGTTGTATTATGTACTTTTTAATTGAATACAATTAAAAAGTATATAATATAACATTACTATGTACTACTGTCTGGCTAAAGTAAGTTAAAGTAATAAAAATTATGTACTAACACACTATTTAACTGTGAACATCTAGTAAAGCTGAACTTGACTATGCTATGACAGGTAATGATGTGATTAGCTCAAATGAGACACGGGGCCTACCTTAGTGTACAGAATATATTTGTGACAATTATCACATTGGTAGTGCGTTTGGCTGACCTAGAACTTGCGGTGGTCCGACCAGACTGGTTCCACGCGTGAGTCACGCGCAAACACACTCGACGAGTCGTAACTACGGTCGAAATGTTTCACATGTCTATCTAGGTCTCCCCCGGAGAATCACTGAGTCTTCATATTATACTATAGTCACTGAGGTCTTTCATTTTGAGAAAGTAATGATGGCTATTAACAACGTCTTAATAATATGATGACAATGTTCGAAAAAATATGGTTTTACAATAATTAAATATAAACTTGCCTAATTAAGGTTTACTTTGATTCACGCCATGTTTGTATTTTACACACAGTGATATTATGACGCAGACTCAATGAAAAAGTTAATGACCAATATCCTTGTCCCGTACACATATGCACAACAAAGTGAGAGTGACTCAGAGTAGACGTTGTAGTCTTGTCAATTTTAAGATAGGACATTAAATACGACGCTTCATAAGATCGGGATCCTACCGATCTCGGCCGTGTATTACTCACTTATGAATGAACGTGCTATACTATAGTACTACACATGGGTGTGGAACACCTTCGGATTTATTGAATTGGTTACGGTGCCGGTGAACAGTTCCTAGAACTAATGAGTCAGCGCACAGATGGAGTGTCAACTCATTTCCGATATCGCTTCAACTAGCCACCTCACCGCAGGCAAACACTCGACAAATCGGACACAAACTATCATTTTTATCAAGATATACACATACAGTCGATAGCTCTCTGCAAACACTTGAGGCCTACAAAGAATTTGCCGTTATCTATCACAAATATATAATTATAAATTTTATTCTTTGTGTAAATATTGTACTGGCAAACATTGCACGGCGACCCACAGTAATAAAGTATCAGTTTGTTTGTTACTTAAAATAATGCTAACTGCATTTGTTTTTAAATAATGTCCCAGTTATAATGTAGTTTATCTTAATGCCGACTCCGACGTCGTTTTACTATCGCAGCATCCTTTACTTGTATGCTCTTCGAGAACTTCCTTTCCGTTAACACAAAGATGCGCTAGAATGACAAATACCTCTGTCATTAAACTCATAAACAGGTAAATGAGTAATAATATGTGGGAACATCTCACACTATACGGCCCAACTAGGGAGAGCCTGTAGGTAATATTGATATCGGGCAGCGGATATATCTACACAGATACATATTAACCCCCAAGATCCCTCGACCCTGGACCTTCGGCACAGCAGTCACAGTCACTAACCGCTACACCATTCATCAAACGGAGAGTGTACTCACCATAGCTCTGTCGGTGGTGGCGAGCGGCGCTGCCTCGGCCCGCCCCAGCAGCGCCAGCAGCACTCCCGCCGCCAGCGCCAGCCCCGGGCATGTCCTCTTCATCACCATCATCATGTGTACAAGTATATCTTCTGCTCTCAAATTATATATCTCTTAGTCTTCAGGACGGAATCCCATCAAGTCTTTGTTACTTTTATACTAAAATGTTTCCACAAATATCTTGTTTGGTCTAATACTTTATAGTTAATCTTGTCCTGTCTTGGCTCCTGCAGCATCTGAAATGTAATTGAATACGGATAAGATAAAGATTATCGGACACATGTTTTGATTACTTATGCAAATGTTGGTATTTATAACCGGGTGCCTATACT
This sequence comes from Plutella xylostella, assembly GCF_932276165.1. Classification (NCBI taxonomy): domain Eukaryota; kingdom Metazoa; phylum Arthropoda; class Insecta; order Lepidoptera; family Plutellidae; genus Plutella; species Plutella xylostella. Next base: position 4,981,404 of record NC_063995.1, on the reverse strand, counting down.
TCACGAGGTTGCTAAGGTCAGATAAAATGACGCGTTCTTGTATACTCCATTATGAATCATCAATCGGAACTTATTCTTACTTATACAGATTCATAATTATTATCTAAACATAGCTGTTATGTTTCACAGCTATCTATGTGTTTTGTAAAAAAAACTATACTTTACTATCAACCTATATGTAGGTATTTAAACACACGTCATTAAGTTCAGTGTTTAAAAGTGATAAGAATCATAGTGATCATAACGCTGACCCACTTTGGGGCGAGTGCGGGCGCGAGCCTGTTTCAACAAACACAACCAGATACCTCCACCTACAGCCGATAAACACAATACTAACGTAACCAATGACTAACTCCCATGCATTATCTTGAACTTGAGCACTCTGCCACACACTGAACTATTAACAGACTACACTTCCACATAGTCGGTGAGCAGGTTATCGCGAGTACCTATATAGGACATCCGCGAGTCCTACCGTGAACAATACTGAACCATATGTCTTCAATCAGGCCCTTATCAGTTCTGTACAATCAGTGATGATAACGCTTGCTATCTCAGCGCTTTATGTTGTGTGTGTTACCAAAGTCTTATCACGAGTATAATGTAGGTTTTTGCGAAAGAAATTTGTCTCTGTTTGGGTTAGTTTGTGTATAAATACCAGAAATGTTATTTTATGCAAACAAGTGATAAACGGAAAGTGTTTCTGCGGTCGGCGCAGGCGCAATGTTCCGCTCGGCGGACCGTGCCACCTCGGGAGGTGACTGCGTTTTCTCTCGACATTGGCACTCAATTCCGTCTTACCTAATTGTAACGCCTAAAAAATGCCCTACCATTCCTGCAACATTTTGCATAGCAAATTTTGCCAAATTTCTGATTGATTACCTTTTGTAATAAATCTATGCAAATCAATTAATGATTTGATGAGGTAAAGCGACCATGGTGCGACAGGTCACCGGTCGAGGCCTCCGCGGGCGTGAGTCACCCAGCGCTAATGATGTTGGCGACCAAGTGTGAACGCGTGTCTTGCTAACATCTAACTTAATGCTGACACACTGACTAATATCTTATTGATGTTCAGTAAGTATACAGTTTCTTGAAATTCTCGGATGTTAGAGATTTAACTACAATATGAATCACTTTATCGACTAACTATACCTACTTAACGTTGTAATCCATTGTTTTTAATTTGATGATTATTTGCTCATCTTGTTCGCACTCTTTGTCCTCTTTGATTAATATTAATTATATTGTTCGCTTTAGTTGCGGTTTACACCAGGAACAGTAGAACCGCGAGTTAATGACAGTCTACGCACAGTGAGTACGACCGCAGTGGATTCTGAGGAAAATATTTACTTCCTCAGAGCAAGATTAGGAAAAACCGAACCATAAGTGGTACCAACGTATGATAGATGTTATGTATTCAAAGTACAAAAACTACAGTAAATAACAAATTAGGTGTACAGCTATTACGCTGAATTATAAAAGTTTAAACAAATTATCGAATAATTTGACTCTAGCTGCTAGTATATCAACCAACACGTCGATATACGCTGGAAAGGAGCACTGACACGCTACTTTTTCAATTCAGAAGTGTCGGGCAATATTGTGTTATAGCTAAAGTTTATTTATTTATTTAAAAGTTCACAACATTATGTGCATATTGCGAATCGAGCTGTTTCGGTGTTTGTGGAAAACATTGTAACAGGCAGGCTACAGAATATACTTCCAAACTTGCCTCAAAGCCACCGGCCGATTTACCGATAGTAGCTACATGTAAGACCTTTGCTTACATTTGACTATGAGAATAGATTTAAGTTATACCTAAAATGCTTTATGAAGCACACGTAGAAGCAAGTCCCCAGGGTGGTGACGTGTGATTCGCACAGATATGACATTGAGGAGTCTTCCTGCTTCCGCGCACCCGCAGCCAATAATAATAACCCCAGCCTAGGCATTTAAGATTCCGCTTGCTAACAAGGAAAGACATAATGTTATTACGGTTTACTACTATGACAAACATACTTAATTTACACAGTTAGAATGTTATTAAACTCTAAAGCATATGAAACAGTTGAATTGTAAGCTTCTACATTATCAGCAATGTACATTTTCTGGAAGTTCTTCGAGATTTTACTACACTGTGAATTGAATCACTTCATCAACTCCTTCAGGTAAAATAAAATTAAAGTGCATTTTATAATATTAAATATACAATTTTTCAAAGTTAATTGGAAAACGTATATTGTTGTTGTTGTTAGTGTTTATTGAAAAAAAAACAATCTCTTCGAACTTTGGATATGGCTTCAAAGTTCATTAATTGTTACATCTTCACCATTAACTTTATAACAGCTATTTCATTAATTGATTAATGCACGATTTCATGATTCACATTTTTAGTTGCATCTCAAAGATATTTTTTTATTTTGTTATAGGTATAAAAAGTTGTAACCATGAGGAATTTGTGGGTGTGTCAAATATCTACAATAACACCACATCAAAAATGCAAGCCATTGCCGTCTACCATTTTATTAATGACAATAAGACTGAAACAAAACACGCATGAAGTATCGTAACCTTCGTCGCGGAGATGGCAGATAGAGAGGCGATTTTGTTTTAGATCGCAAGCCAGCTTTATCGTAGAGATAACCTTATTTAGTCTTTTACGCGTATTATCTGATAAGAGAATATTTGTAGAGCTCACGCAGCACCGGCTATGACTTCATCCACATCACTCCCATCAGCCCGGTTGTCAGTAGCTTGAAAAACCCTCGTTTAAGATATAGCAGACGAGAATTAAAAATCTGAATATTTTTTACTACAGTTTTTCAATTTACTAAATAGAAAATGTGAGACAGCGCGTGCCATTTTGTCAATCTCTATTTCCAACAGCATTACCTTCCTAATCCTAAAATAATAAGTGTAAGCTAACTTCTAAGTCTAGTATACTTCTAGGTATAAAGTAAAAAATTATCCATTTGCTTAAGAATATCAAGATTGCGACTATTAGTATAGATTAAACTTTCATGAAAATACGTTATAGCTCTTATGTGAAATAGGACATGATAACAACAGTAATCATTAATCAAGATAAGGCCACATAGAAACTGGAAAAGCAACTAACTCTAAGGACGTACAAACCAGTAATACCTATACTTACATATAATCAGGTAGTAGTCATATCAATAGTAATATTTGAATTTAATAGTTAATTGATGAAAAATCACAGATCTAGCAATGCTACAAAAATTCTGGTCATGTGAGGATTTGGTAGGATTATTTTTGTGCTAAGTATATCAAAAGTCGCTTAGACTGTAGAGATCGTGGTAAAAATTATTGAAAAGATAATCAACCTCTTGGCAAAGGCGAACTTTCAAGTTTAGTAACTGGACAATCTAAATCTGTAATATTTGTTTACTTCTGTACGTATCCAACTAATCGCAAGAACAAAATAATATATATTTTTTCTCTATCTTCATTTATACAATAGACAGGAAAATCATGGTTAGTGGGCACTTGCGACTAATAATGTAATTGTCTTACTGACCCCATCAATACTAATAACATGATACGTTTTTTACTTCTAGCACGTGATCTTAGAGAAATAACACTTTATATTATGATAAATTTTGAACTCAGTTACTTACTAAGTACATACACAAAATAATGTTTAAAAACTGACCTGTGTTGTATATTCCTTGGCAGTTCACGCAATCCTCACAAGAAACGCTGAAATCTTCAAAGTTTCACAAAGTTCGCTCACGTTCGTAAATAAGTAGGTAAGTTTGTAAGAATTATAAAAAAACGGTTTTGTAAAAAAAACAGATAATTCTTCGTATAAAACAGCAGCTAAATCACAAACGGTTTCATCACCAAATATTCCCGCGTCGTTCACTTATTTCTTTGCAATTGCACGAAATTTCAAAGAAAGCGTGTTTACGCGAGCGGGAGGACGCGGTGCGATCGTGGCGCCCCCTGGTGGCGCTACCTATCGCAGTGCGCGGCGAGGACAGAGTGCGCGCCGCGACGCCGCCCCGCGCTTATATAGCCGCCTTCGCCGCCGCCGCCGCCGCACCGCCCGCCCTACGTACGCACTTTTGGTAAAAGCTAACATGAGGAAAAACAATAAAAGGTAGGTATATTATGGTACAAAAGTTTCAATGTGTATCTTATGCCCTCATTATTAAATAAGTGAATAATTAATACATGAATCATCTTCTCTACAAGCTTCCTAAAAACTTTATAGCTGGATTTTTTTGGGAATAAAATTATCTTTGTAATAGGTTACGTGATAGTACTACAATTCAAAAGGAAACTTTAAAATATGCTTGAATATTTAATACAAGCTTTTCTAGATTTGTCACTATCCGATCTTTCTTTGTTTTTTTTTCAATATGTTTTCGGTGTTATCTTCATTTTTTGTCACTGTAGGGTAGTCTTGTATTGTTTACATTTTACCCAATGTAAACAATATTAACTACGTTGTATCCGGAAAAAGTGCGGATAAAATGAAGATGTTAAACACTAATAACCTGATTGTGATTTAATAAGAGCGGTTAATATAAATTTAAATGAATGACCCATTTACATGCGATGCAACATGGTGATGGGTTGTATAATTGTATAGCAGCGCTATGTCGACTCTATTCTTATATTGCATACAACTACCTTGCCGTGCTCTTCTCTCAATAAAAAAAACGAATTGATGTGATGATCAATTATTGTATGTACCTATGTGGCAGGGAACCTTTCTATGAGTTTTGTAAAATATCGAAAGCTCTAAAGTAGGTAGGCACTCGTCCATAATTTAATAACTTGTAATCGAAAGAGCAGTGTATTTTGTGTTATGTTTGTTGAATTTAAAGCTTGCATTACGATCGGCGGGTACATGTTTAGGGAAAAGGCACAAGTACTTACTTTAATAGCAGGATGGTATGCCCCATCCCACATTCACGGGATATTTCCGTGTTATGATGGGTTTTGCAGAAGCACTTACACATAATTTTCAACACTGAAACATTTATCATACATATAAGAAAATGACAGATAATTGAATAATAACACACAATGTTGACTGTTTTCTTAAAATTAATAATTCGTTCGTTGTATTTTGCAAAATGATTTATGACTTTATTAGCTTTGCCACAAGAAAAACCCGTTTATTAATATTAAAATACTAATGTAATGTTATATGACACCGTCATCGTCATAGGATTTTTCAAAACGAACTTAGATAATGTGGGTACCTCAAAATTACTTAGAAGTAATTTACAAGCTTTTAGTTTCAATACCGATACAGTATTCTCAGAAGGAAATATTTCCTATCGGCTATGTTTCCGATATTACTATACAATCTATACATATATATCGTCGCAGTCGTAGAACAGTGACGGATCTGATTTTTTTCGATTTTCGGATTATTGCAGATTCTTCTTTAAAATTTCATTATTTACCTATACAACAAAAGTTTTTTTTTAAATCTTTTATAATAAGCAAAATACAGAGTCGAACACTGACGGTTTTGATTTTTTCGCGTAGAACATGGGCGCTTGTGCCGTCCCGTCGATGTTCCGCGGTGACCCTCACCCCCCGCGACCCGCTGCCGCGCGACGGTTTGTTTGTTCTGTCAGTGTTCTCTGTAGGAGCACATGGAACACGTAATGATTACTTAAAATGTTTTTTTGCTATAATTATTATTTAAAAAGTTCTGTTTTCCATGTAAATATTTTTTTAATACTTCTCCCATAGAACAAAGACGGTCTCTTAAATCCGTCGTTATTCTTGGAACTTTGTTTAAAAAAAATAAAAGCCCTAGTTTTCGCTAAAATCATTGAGAAGTTAGTTATAATTAGGTACGGTGTATTAAAAAAACAATATTGTTTGTTTGTTAAATTTAGTGACGGTATTTCAAATGCGACTATGTTCTTTGTCCTAACTATTGGTGTTTTGTATATACCGTCATTGTTTTATGGATAAGTGGTAGACGTGTGTAGATAACCGTCGTTATTCTTTGGAATTATTTTAGGATACGTCGTTGTTCTTTCCTAATATTACGTATTTTCAATGGAAAATAAATAAATTTATGATTTTTCAGTATATTTTTGCTAATTTATTATGTTTTTAAAACTATGTGCTAAAAAACAATGTAAAATTATGTAATTAAGTACTTTTTTTGTTCATCAACTCTACTGCCAGAGGCAGGTGACGATGGGGGCACGGTACCATGCGGGTAGGTTTGGAATTATGTTTTTCTAGCCATTAGCATGAGTTACCAAACATACAAACGAAGTCAGCCGCAGAATCCACATCAAACATTAAATTTCTGTATTAACAGCTACCTCAACAGTTAACAGTTACATCAACTGCAAAGGGAAAGTCCTAGCATCAACCGAATGCTGGTGATTGTCAAACAGCTGAGGATAATGACAATCGCGAAGCAGTTTGAGAGGATCCTTACATGGCTACGGATAAGATGACAGCAATTTTCTTCATTGACTGACCACAATCAGTAAATTCTCTAGTTCTAGGGGTGAATGGCATCGCGGGGGAGTCAACGTGATCGGACAGCAGTGAATTTACTGTTTGCGGGCAGTAAATAATTAAGGAAATTGGTATCATCTTATCCGTAGCTATGTAAGGATCATCTTGAACTGCTTGGGGATGATAATTTTCCTCAGCTGTTTCACAATCACCAGCACTCGATTCATACTGGGGCTTTTCCTCTTAAAAATAGGTGAGCCCACTTTATTCACGTATTAATTTCAGGAAAAATTCATAGAGCTTAACACACCACTTTACCATATATTTATTGACTATACAAAAGGTTTCGAGTAGTTCCGACAGTATCTACCATCAAGCAATACTTTCCGCCCTTAATTAACACCACAAAATTCATCCAACCTTCATCGAACTCGTTGGTACTATCTACATAAACAGCTCAGCCAACGTGAAATTGGAAAAACCTGGTACTGGTCCAACGTTTCCGATTGAAAAGGGTGTCATACAAGGCGACCCTCGCTGTACACGCTTTACAATTTTCCTCAAAGAAGTCTTCAAGAAGTTGACACAGTCCTGGGAGTTCAAGGACATCAATTTCGGAAGTAAAAAATAGACAAAACCTCGGTTTTGCGGACGATATTGCCCTATTCTCCCACTCAACGCCCGAGCTCCAACAAATGTTGCGAGAGCTATCCACGGCAAGCCTTGAAGTTGGACTAAAGGTGAACCGTTCGAAGACAACAGACATGACCAACAGCACGAAACGTAGGGTTGAGGTAGATAGGCAGGAAATACAATATGTCAATGAGTAATTTATTTGGGCGAGATAGCGTCCTTCGTCGTGGGTGCTAAGACCGCCAAACTGAAGTGAGTAGTATTTCGTATGCAGCCGGATAGGTAGGGTAAAAATGCTACCAAATGGGTAGCCGATAACGGCCGCCGGCACAGGGGCAGACCCAGAAGAAGATAACGGGATGACTTAGACGTGTTTAGTAGGAACTGGAATGAAGAGGCCATGAACAGGGATAGCTGGAAGACCCAGGAAGAGATCTTTGCCCAGCAAAGGGTCACAAATTTCACAATTGAGTTGGGAAAGTCCGTCACATATTCTCCTCGGCCATCCCTGATCAGAGAAGAAGACTTTTATCATTAGAGCCTGAAGACAAAAGTCTTCTTAAACCAGTGCATCTTGCTAGTGATGACGTATGAGGCAGATAGGTGGGCACTGACGGTAGTACTGGTCCACCGATTTAAAGTAGCTCAGCGTGCTATGCTTGGGGTTTCTCTGCTGGATCGTATCAGAAATGAGGGTATCCGACAGAGGACTAAGGTTACCGACATAGCTGTCAAAATGTGCAAGCTGATGTGGCAGTGGGCTGGCTATATCTGCCGAAGAACCGATAACCGTTGGGGTCGACGAATTCTCGAGTCACAAATAAGGAAAACCGTAGGCTGGTAGCCAGTAGTGGCTGGATGAGGAAGCCCGAGGACCGAGTGTTGTGGAGCTCCTTGGGAGAGGCCTATGTTTAGCATTGGATGATTATTGACTGATGCTTGGACACAATGGGGTCTTCAAAAAACATTTTATAAAATAATTGATTTTTGTAAAAAAATTAGGACCTAAACAAAAAATAATATAGCGCAATCAGCACCCTCCTAAATAGGTTATTTAAAGATCCGTCTTTGAATTTTTCCATATATTCCCTAAAACAACGATGAAAAGTATAATACGCCATTAGATACGCAATAAAAGTCCGTAAAAAAACGACGTATCATATAATGCGATATAGTGGGATACATAGAACAATGACCTATCTGATTTTTCAGGAAACCTAGACTTATTACAGACTAATTATACAGGCTATATTGCAAAAGTCCATTCGTATAATAATGTGACCAAATTTCAAATGAATTGCTTCAGCCGTTTTCATTTTATCGAACAAAACGTTGTTTAAAAACTTTAACTGGCTCTCCTGTAAAGTTGCTGTTTTGCAGATCCGTCATTGTTCTACGACTGCGACGATATGTATATCATTGTAACTAGGTACTTTAAGTACCATCAGGGCAATCAGCGTTTTGGTCCGGTAGACGTACGTGCTATGTTTTTACATAATAATATAATATTGTTGTTAGGTGCACAATGCGAGCAAGCTTCAAGCCGTTCCATAATATTCTTACATATAATTATGTACTTATAATAAACATATTATGCTTAAGGGTCTGCAATAGGGAATCGAGGGTTGGCATTGTCATAGAATTATGTAGTAAACGATGCTCTACAGCCTTGAAAAAAATCACACAGGTAGCCGAAGAGTCTAGCTAGGTGCTGAATCATTCGAATTTAAGTAAATGATTATGGATAACTGTAAAATAAATTCAGAATATCACGAAAAACCAGGAAATGATACTCCCGTATTGTAACAACTGTGTCGTAATTATAAAGAATTTTCACATGATTCTTATCAAATTATAAAGATAAATGCTTGGACTAGGCGCTAAATACCTTGTTTTTAAATAAACACACACCTATTTTGTGTAAATTAATAACAAACTTGAGCAATTTTTTTCCCTCAAATCTTCATACAAATATCTATGGCGGCTTTATGTGTTATAAAATCATAAACACAAGCGACGTTTGACTCAGTCGGCCGCTGGCCTCCAAAGAAGGGTCACGTCGGTTTAGGCAGCACTGACAGCTCGCGATATTTTCGTGTACAGATACAAAATCACTGCACATTGGTTGTCATTGCACTTTTTCAACTTTTATGACACCAACATAATTTGATTTGAAATTGAGGAAGCATAATTCTTACACTATATTCAATACATTAAATTAAATTAGATAGTGGGCAATGTTCTCGCGTGACATTACAGTCTCGTAAAGTACCGATGAGGAGCTGGAAGCGAATGGATCTAAGTGATGACAAAACGTAGGAACATTAGATTAGGATTCAAAAACACAGTCTCATGGTGCTGGTTGAGGTATGGTCTCGTGAGGATCTGATGAGGGCAGTAACAAGGTGGTGACTGAATTTTATTTCAAAGATGTTAATAGCTAAAAGCATCGAGTTTGAGCTATTAAGTATGTTTTTCAGAGAGACAGAAAGATATTTTAGGTTTCCTCTGGATTAGTTAGGTTTACTGGGTTTACTAAATTCATTCGTAACGTAAAATTGACAATGACGGAATTTCTTCTATAGACAGTAGTTACTAAAAAAACCAACGATAGATGGTGTAATTTGCAGAAGTACCTATCTAGTCACCCTGTCACGGGGTGACTTCGGTTGGTAACTCAGAAAAAATACTATATGTTATTGCATCAATAATAAAAAAACAAGAAAATATTCAAAGTTTCCATCCTCGCACACAAATCACAAACTCATGCCTTGTTCTAGGAGCAGGGTCTACCCTAGTGCATTTCCATGACCACTTTTCACTTGTGTCCCACCGGTTTCAGTGCTCAGCGGAATAGCACCATTGACCATTATTATTCTGAGATATCATCACTTCTTATTCTGAGTAACCCAACATAAAAACACGCCATCTATTGAAATCATTTTTTATTTAGGATTTGTCTATGGTGTGGTCCCCAAATTTAAGGGTAAAAGCAAAATAATAATATTTTAACCTTTTTTATACCTATTATATTAAAAGACCTGTTCAACGATACCCTACCTACACCATCAAAATAACCGGAAAAAATATCAGCCCCAATTTACTTGTATGGGAGAGGGAGTACCCCAATATTTTTTGGGGTACTCCCCATATCTATGCAAAATATCAGCTTGATATCTTTACCCGTTTCTGAGAAAAAGGGCGGTGACAGACAGTCAGTCAGACAGACGGACAACAACGAGGTCTGTTGCTTTTTGCCTTTTGAGGTACGAAACCCTAAAAATAAAATAAAATATTATTCGGCTACCAAAAAATATACTTACAAACATACATACATACAATCGAATAATATTACACTCCTCCTTCGGCAGTCGGGTAAAAACAAGTGAGACAGGGGTTCATTCTGAACTTTTGTTCTACGAGTTTTAAAAATTAACAAAAAAAATCTTTTTCATAGAAACTTTGATGACACGTGACTTTTTACCATGGAAAACGAATATTTTTTTTCGCGAATTTGCAAAACTCGTAGAACAAAAGTTGTTCAGAATGACCCCTTGAGTCATCCCCTTTCGGCTTAGTATACCCTTAGTATCTACACTTTAATACCTGTAGTTACCTTTCTACAAGTAAGTAAATACTACATTTTTTTAGAAAGGTAATCGGGTTCCGAGGCGTGTTTTGAAACTATACAAGGCCAGAACGCAGAGGGTGGGACTGCTCACGTATAGTTTCAAATTAAAATGGTGCCATGATTTACTTGAAAGTATACAAGGCCATTACGCACTAATAGCGTATATTTTCAAGTAAGTTGGGCCAAAATTATGGCTTGAAAATATACTGCAGCCGTTACCACTGCGTACTAATTGTGTATATTTTCAAGTGCCAAGCGGCAATGGGAGCACTTGAAACTATACGTGATTAGTTACCAGCTAGTAGGTTTTTATATTTAATACCCATAGATAGACAGGGTAGGCTTGATGAAAAACTTGATGAAAAATATGTCTCTAATAGGTTTATAGGGTACCTAATACACTCACGAGCAATCAATAAGTCCAAGTTGCAAAATGTCAACACCAAATGACCCCAATTTTAAAAACATTTCATTTAGAATTTGATCAAAATTTACGTTTTTAGTTGGTTATAATAATATTTTGATGCGTTGTTAAATGTACTTTAATATTGCCGACGGCGCGGCGTCATTAAGCTAGTCTTTTTGGTTCAGGAGCTATCGTCACTGGAACTTTTTTATTTCTCGTGAGTGTAGTAGGTATTACTCTTAATTCATATAAATAATAAGATATTAGTATTCTTACTTGCAAGTATAATGGCTGTTAATATCAATTAAATTAGAGTTTGTTAATCTTTATTTATTAACTTTCTATAGGTATGACAGGCAGAACAAGTAAATTGTAGTCATGTACATTTACCGAAATAGTTAAGTAAATCAGAATCAGCATGTAGGTATAAATTATATGCGACAAGTACGCCAATCAAGCAATGTGCGTAATAGCAATGTATATTTTCAAGAACGATTCAGTAAATCCCAACTTGAAAGTATACGCGATTAGTACGCACAAACAGTGTATATTTTCAAGTAAAATAATATTTTTTTTCACTTGAAACTATACAGTGCTAGTACACTATGGGTGCGTTCTGAGTTCTGGCCTTGTATAGTTTAAAAAAAACACGCGGTTCCGAGTATGGAGAAAAGTGGCACCCCTATTAATTTCTACTCTTTCCTGGTGCTTACCAGTGTAATTAAAAATTATACTTACCCTCAAATCACTACTTGAAAATAATTGTCAATAAAGTTGGTGAGTAAAAGTTTATGACCCACTGTGCAAACTTACATGTGTGCGTGTCACTGCGTGTGCTGTGTGAAGAGCATTGAAAACCCAAATTTGGCGCGGCACGTCACCCTGTACCGGGCCTTAAAGGTATTACTTAAGTACATAAATATAAACCACGCACGGGTGTTGATGCCATTATTTATCTAATTAATTACATTGATATAGTTTTTCTCATCAATAATTTGTTCTTTAATTCACTTTACTTAGCCAGACTAGTGACTGGAATTTTGTAGCCAGACACTTTATTCTTACACAGATTCTTAAGTATTAGCTATGACGTATAGGTAAATCGTAACCTCTACAAGTCAACATTAATTAGGAAACACTTTACTATGGTACAAAGAACGCTATACTTCTAATAGCGTACAATATGCGTGCTTCGCTCGTGAGTCAGTGAGGCTTCTCCGAAAGCCTTCGTTTAACATAATTCATATCAGATCGCTATATTACGACTATCGGTAATTTTACGGTTAAAATATTGGTTTCTGGAAGCTTATGACTTCGCTGAAAAGTTGTTTCATCAAAATTTCTTATTATGCTTTCTTCATTCTTCATTAAGTTTTTTTTATATAAATATCAGCCTTGACTACTGCGGCTTACAGCAAGGTTACATTTTCTTCGTGTTTGCTGAAAATTGTCAAGGCTGTTGGTCACATTTGGGTAGGAATGCATCATGTGCTGGCATCGCTTGTCATAGTCACAGTATATCTGTTGGATGCCCTCGCCCTTGCCAGTTTACAACTTGCTGCACCCTAGAGATAACTCAAGTAACCTATTCCTGCAGATATACGTAAACATTTGGTTGTCCCTGTTGACAATTAGAATATTATGCAATAGAAATTATGCTTGAAATGAAAGGAAATGTTTTAAAATTTGTTCACCCGTAACAAGTGTGTCGTGTATCAAACATATGATACGGTGACGTTATGAGCTCCTGATTTTCCAAGTCTTTTTGACTAGTGGTGAGCTAACGATGACTCTACATTGGCGTGCTTGAAAAAAGATTTCAGTAATTAAGTAATAGCAAGCTGGTACTGTCATACTGTGTAAAACCAAAACTGCTATTTTGACCTTCCTCATCTTCACATTCCTTTCCTTATCTTTCCCATGGGTTTGGACTTTTTACACCATAAATCATGATTCGAAACCTTATAGGGAACAAACAATAGGGTACATTGGAGTGCAGCACAAAGCGAGCTATCTCTTTGTGTACACGCCACGTAACGACGAATGTCGTGTGATACGGTGACCTTCAGGCTGCTTTCCGTAGAAATGACGAAGCCATTGTTTAGTGTAAGGGTGACTAAATCCTGCAGACCTTTATTACGCCCTATTCGTGAGTAACCAGGCAGCAGCGGTGGCTTCGTGAAATTTCATTTTATTGTTATTGCAGCGGTCACTGACTCGCAAATCATGCGTTAGGCACTTTGGTTTTTGATTTTACATTCCTGAAGATTGGAATCGGTTTCAAATTGTGAAATAAAGCTGAAGAGCTAACTCCTGTCTGTTTATAATGAAACGTAAGTAAGTACTTATTAATATTATCAAATTCATTTTAGAAAATTACATAAGTAGAGGTACCAACTTGGGCCCCGACTGTATATAATCCCCGAAGGGGTAGTCAGAGGCTTTAAAAAAATATGACTTTAATAACGAACTTTCAGAGAATTACAATGTTTTTTTAGATCAAAAACGTAACCCATGAATGTAACTACCGTACCCTACAAAACTATCGATTAATGATAGTAATACAAACTTTCAGGTTTTTAAGTTGTTTTTTTTTTTATTAAAACCTACGTACCGTACAAAACTATCGAAGACACACTTAAAAACCTAATATTGATAACAAGCTAGTGCAGCACCTCGACAAGGAAGTAGGTCAGGTGATTTCACCGGGTGCCGTAACGGTGACTCGCCCCGGGTTCAAGGGCGGCTACGAGCAGTCTAGCTGCTCGTCTACTGCTGTGTATCACTCATTTGTGCTGTAACTGAAGCTTTGTGTAATTGCTACGCTTTAAATAATAAGGTTTTTTATACGTTAACAATATAATAAAAAAATATAAAATACACACGAATTTTCCTTGTTAGGTCTACAGAAAACTTTTGAAAGTGGTTTCAGGGATGCATCCCTATCTATCGGTGTTTTTTCTCAGGACGTCGGCTATAAATAAACTCACCATGTTAAGTTGTCCATAGGATCCAAGTATCTGTGTAGATATATCAGCTGTCTAATATTCCAGGATCTACCTAGCTTGGGGTTGGATGGCCGTGTGCAGAATTGTCCCCACATATTATTATTGTAATTATTATTATTGTTAAAAGTAAAAACATTTAAGCATTTCATGTACAAGTTAGACCCAGCAAGTGTTGTGACTTGCTGCAAGTGGGGTCAAGGGCGTGACTGCCGGCTCCGTGCCTTCTGAATATGTATGAAACCTTTGTTACCTGTTGTTAACGTCCTGTAAAGGGAAATTTATACACTGAGGTGTTAAAAGTACACCAGACGTGTCGTTGGGTTTAAACAAAATCTTTAACTCTTTTTTTGTGGTTAAATTTTTTTTTAATGTAAAATTTACTTAGATAAGCTCCATGTTTTATCATTTTAGGCAGATAGACGGTTTTAATTATAAAATAAGTAAATTCAGCAAACATATCGCTGTCTGAACTTATGATTTTTCTCATTAAATTGAAATACCTTTTATATTGTAGAGCTGACAGAGTACCTAGGGTAAAAAATATTCGTTTTGGTGGGTCCTGGGTAGTGGTGGGAAAAACGGCTACATTTTGATAACACGCTACAGACGCTATGTTACACATTTATAGCAGGTTATTTAATCCGCTACGTTATAACGATATTGAAGAGCAAAAAAAAAATTGATGAAAAAAAAATTGATGAAAAAAAAAATTTATGAAAAAACCAATGAACTTTCCTTCATACTTTACAGGCTTAGGACTGTCTATAATGGCACATCACTGTTTCCATAATGGCACATCACTGTTTCTCTTCATTTTTATGAATTATTGTCAAACGTTCTTTAATTGCAATAACTATTTACACAAAACACTTTAAAACCACAAAGTAATATCCTTTCAATGTTTCATCCACTTACGAAAACACACGTAAAGTAAAGATAGGTAAATTGTCCAGTCAAAGTTCAATCACACACAATCACAAAACATTTAAAATACGAAATTGTCCTCAGAACCAAATTGTCCGTTAGAAAGTACCTATTTACACTTACACAAACACTATTTATTTTCAATTTTACACTAAACCTAAATAAACACTATACCTATTTTAATACGTTACTATTTAAACTATTTATTATTATGTATATTAACAAATATTTATTTACAGCACGCAAATGCAACAAAACAAACAACGCGATCGTAATTCGTAACGTTGCGCGAGGCACAATTAGCATAGCGGCCACCCGTGGCCGTTGCCAAATCGCGACTGCGGAGTCTGCGGAGCTAATTTCAGCAGATAGCGGAGCGCTATTGCGTAGTGAAGCTTGCAGCTTCGCAGCATCTCGCTCTCTCACACGCGAGTCGCGCGACGTTGCACCGTTGAGAGAGCGAGACGCTACAAAGCAAGTGAATATCGCCTGCGCGGTTATCGCGCGCCACGTCTCGCGGCTGCGAGAAATAGCGGAGCCGCTCCGCTATTTCTAGCAGTAGCGTCGTGGCAACGGCCGCGGGCAGACGTTGTCCAATTTTGCGAGCTAAGATCGCGAGGGCGCGTCGCGTTATAATTATAGCAGCATTTGCGCGTTCATAAAGCGAATGCTATTCGTTGCGAGCAAATCACTTGCTATGTTTTTTAGCTATATGTTATATTAACCTCCACTAGTCCTGGGTATGTGAAAGCTAAACTATTGGGTACATTGTAGATTCTATGTATACTCGACTGTCACTCCTCCCTGTTTTTCCTTCTTTATTTCCTGGTACTTACAATGTTTCAGTACCTACTCATTACAAAGTGGGAAACCATCAGTCACACACATGATTCAAAGTCTGCCCTAAAAAGAATGTATGTCGTTAGTTAACAGGAAAGATGTTTAATTGAAATAAAGTCGTACTGCCGTAAGTACTTATTTAACCCACTGACGGACACTGACCACATTTGACGTACTCCACACTTTTACAAAAAAATCACAACGTCGAATGCAGTCCCCGCTCTTTTTCTCATTATTTCAACAACGGTCAATGCAGTCCTGTTTTACCTAGAGTTTGTATGAAGACCATCTTGTTGTGCTTTATTTGGCACGATTTCAAAGTTATATGTGCACCCAGAGTACCTTTTTTTCACACAGCAATAAGTTTTCATACAGAAAAAAGTGTGCCCTCACACGCACACAACGGTCACTGACGTCGTGTTTTCTTTACTGCACCTAGGCAATGTGCCGGCATGTGCACCAGCAAACCATCACTCAACTCCCATACAAAAATGTTGTGCGTTTTTATGAGTTTCACCGTTAATCTAGTGTCCATCAATGTGTTAATTTACGTACTTTTAAGAGCTCAAATATGGAACTTTATAATATTTCAAGTAAATTTCCGATTAAATAACTCTCTTTCATTAAATTATCACCGCACAACCTAGGTGCTGTACGGTAAATCGTATAGATTTTATACAAACACCTACATTTTGTTTGGCTTTAATGTAGGTTAATAACATCCTTAGTAATGGCGGGGTGAAGGTCAATGAATCAGCCGACTCACCCTGTGGTTCCCTGTGCACACTCACCCTGTAGTGCCCTGTACACACTCACGCTAATACATATACGGTAAAAGTTACAATAACCACCCTCGACCACGGCACGCCACCCCATGGTGATGTCCAATACAACTTTTGATATATGTGTGTCGGTAATAGTTGATACAGCAAAATGCTATCCGTAATTTTTTTGTAATATCGGTCACTTCGCAGAACCGAATATACCGTTTTTGACGTAACGTAAAACACTTATAAAATATAACATTTAGGGCCACTTGCACCAACATATTAAATCTAGATTTAGTGTCAAATTTTATATGGACTGACGTTTCTTAAATTGAGATTTGACACTAAATCTAGATTTAATATGTTTCTGCAAATAGCCCTGAGGTATTAAATATTTCCTTACCATGATTGCAGATCTCATAAACACAAAGTAAGCATACAATGGCATTTATTATGCTTATGTTTTTCCGTGTAACATTAAGATATGTGTAATATCGATGAAAAAGCGACTAAAAGCTATCGATTATTCCATCTCTGCCCCGCCTCAACCACCACTCACAATGATTACTTAACATTTTTCAAACATTGATTCCTCCGCTGCTACATTGATAACGACCTGTCAATAAATTTGTAATTACTAAAACCTTATACACTCACGGGCAATGAAAAGGTTCCACCGAGAAAAACCCTAATTTACTTACTTCTAAGCGGAAAAGCTTAATGACGCCTTCTGCAACATTGAAGTAAGTATAATAGAGCATCAGGATATTACCAACTAAAAGTTTTATAAAATTGGGGCCGTATGATGTTGGCATTTTGTGAGTGGAACTGTTTCATTGCCCGGGAATGTAAATGAACTGTATGGCGGGTTCGGACCATACTTAATAAGTACCAAAAACTACCTCTATGTCTCAGTGAAAACAGTTGAATAGCAATAGAAATGTAAGAATAATTATCAATTATTCTTATTGCTATTCAACTGTTACTGCCTGTAAGTTTTCCTTGAATGTAGAATAAAAAACAGAAATGAATTAGATCTTTCAATAAAAAATATTCTATCAGTAAAAACTATACGAATGAAAAGATAAAAATCTTGTTTTGAGCTCAGAATACTTCAGCAAGTCATAGAACCAGCACAACGTCCTTTAATCATTGCACTCTCGATTGCACAACAAAACCCAACAGATATAATACACAAGATACGAGTCCTTCGTCAAGTCGCGCGCCTTAGACTCGCGCGCCGCGCGCGAGTTGCCCCTCCCGTATTTACCTACTTTTTTTGTCGTCAACTCGCTCGACTGTGAAAATATGTAGAGTCAGCCACAAAAGTTATAATTTATTATGCTATTTATGCTTAAGGTAACTACTTAAAATGTATAGGGTATTTTATAGGACTTTACCTTAAAATAAAACACAATATCCTTTCGGAGATGTATAATTTAAGATATAATATTCTAATAATAATAACTACAAATCACAGTTTTCATTGTTATAAATGATTTTTATAACAAACGTTACTAAGTAAAACTATCATAAATATTAAAAAATCACAAGATTAAAAGTTCGATACATAAAGCAACACTTATAGTTCCACTGATAAGTTGGTTAAATCAAAGCATCTACTTTAATGGCGACTGTCTAGTCGGTACCTTCTTATGCTAATCAGCCAGGGGACAATATTTAACTATATTTTTTAGTTTCAATTTGTTTGCATCTGACCGTACTTTACATGTACTTTACATGGGCACGCGAGTTGATGATATAAAAAAACAGTAGATGCCAACTCGCGCGGCGCGCGACTCTAAGGCGCGCGACTTGACGAAGGACTCCAAGATACACAAGTAAATGTACAAGAAGGTGAAGAGTGTGAGACATTTATTTTTCTATTATATGCGGAGTAGGTCATTAATCATAATGGAGAGATAAGCGACATCGCTAAATCAATAAAAGCTGTTAATTATCTTCCTGCATTGCTGAAACAATGTCGCGTGTCAATCGGAGAGCCTGTATCCAACACTATGTGTTTACCTATGTACATGGATATCCAAAAGAGTGTAATTTTGACCCACTACCGAAAATATAGGGTTTTCCGTGTGTTCATATAACTGTGGTTATGACGTACAGTGAACAAACCATGTGAGTTACCAACCTTAAACAGCAACTTTTAGGATAAAATACATTCCTTGAAGTTGCTGTTTTACCATAACCCATAACTATCATTTTAGTCCACTAAATACTTCGACTTTAAATAAAAACTATTTCTATTCAATGCCTACCTCAAGACATAATTGGAACCAATTTAATGCAAACATCGTGCGGAGCATCGAATTTTATGCTTAATTTTGTAAGTTATCCTTATTACAACGAGATAAGATTCACTTCCGCTCGCTGATTGATTTGCATTAAATTCGGTATGATCCGTGACGATGGCAACCGTTTCGGTGACCTCTATCAGTCGACGCCAAAACTTTATTGATCAAACACAGTACTTTACATATTTTAAGACCTGGTATAATAAGTTGAACTGTAAATTAAAAGGATTCTGAGTCAGTAAAGAAAGGTGTTGCAAGAAGGAACTGCATTCCATCATATATTTTTGGCAGCATCGGGATCGAGCCGAAAACAAAGTAAAAATATGAAATACTTAGCCGGATTCCTGCACGGAGCGAGGTGTTTCAACTGTGATTACAACATGCAGCTCATACTTGAACCGTTATCTGGAAAAAACTTGGAGCTTTCTTACAAAAATAACCTAAGAAAATTAATTTACTATATACTATTACCTACCTACTAATAATTAATTTATCAAAATGACTATTGTTAAAATGATAATACTGAATACATTATATACGTTGCCTTTAAAATTCATATCCAAGGTAAAAAAAATAAGAACCACAAATACCCTACTAAACTCTGCAAAATTTTAAAAATAATTTATGACCGTTTAAATAATTAAATTAAGTAATCTATTGTGTTAACCCCACTTCATAATACATACATACATGTATACGCACCTGGGGCCCATGGTATGAGTCATATAACCGCAGAGATCCAAATACAGTTGAATTATTGCCATCAAATTGCGCATTTCCCCGACCATAAGGCCCAATTTTTATGAATGAGTAAGCTGAGTCACTATCTGGAGGCGCCGAGATTAGATCAATTTCGTAGTAACCGGCTATTGATTCAGTCAAATTGCAGCTCTCCTCCTAAATTTATTTAGATCTACCACATCCTCTTGACTTTCCTGAGGGAGCGTAAGAGATTCTGATTCAAAATATAATTGAAGACCTTCAATCTTATTAGTATTAAGTACTTTAGCATAGCTAGGTACTTACCTTTTATAAATAATAGTAACGGAACAGGCCGAACCTTGTGTGTAAGCCACTGAAATTCATTTGTAAATGAATGACGTACTTAAGTACCTTTACACCAAGATATAATCACAGCTTTTATTATGGTACAAAATACCCTACTTCTGTATCTTTAAGCCCATTCATAGCTTTCTATGGATGGTCTTATCGCTTACAGCGATATCTTCCAGCTAACCTTTGGACTAAAGTACAGATACAAAGTACAGAACAATCAATGCAGTTTAATAAGAGTTCTTCATATATTGCGTAACTTTCCGTTAGTTTTTATATTGTACGTACAGCGGTATTGCCGAATTATAAAGATTCCAGTTGGACAGGTTTCGCGGGAATGCTAAGATTGGGCCAGTCCTGCCTACCTCGTCATGAATTTGGCCATCAAACACTCTTATTTTTTTCTGATGTAACAGAATTATACGTATGCGTAGGTGGTAGACTAGATGATTCATTCATTAAATTTTAAGAATGAAGAAATTTGTCTTTAGATTTTGAGAAATTTCTAAGCTCCCAACCCAACTAAATGCGCCTAAAATCTTACAGACAAAAACTTCTGCAATTGTTTCAATGCATGTTACTCGAACTTTAATACAAATATACGTACAGTGTTTGACCCTAGCTGAATAGAAATGTAATATTTATTCTGACTAATCTATGGTGTAGGTCTTTCTTGAACTACTATCTACAGCTTGTATCTAGTAAACTAGTCGGTTATTATGAAACAATAATACCTAAGTCTAATTAATAAGGTGTGGAAAACAATAGATCTTAGTGTCCACGTGGATCCCGCCACTTAGTGGACAATTAATTATACTGGAAGCCATCGCAGGAAATACCTACACACAGAACTTTTCATTTCTGGCTACCTATTTATTAAGATTAATTAATTAAAAATAATTATACAGGGTGATTGGAAAGTCGATGTATTCCTTCAAATGGTTTGTAGTCAAAGGTATTTCCAGTCGATTCAACCCCATAATGCATGATCCGAAAGTCAACCATTTCTGAGTTATGTAAGTTTTTTATAATTTTGCCAAAATTTATGTTTAAAAGCCAAATATTTAAAAAACTAACCATTTTATTAATACTTTTTTTTATGGTTTTGCATCAGTGACCCCCCTATTTAACTAATTATAATCATTAAATTCGTAATATTCAACTTAATTTAGACACAGTGCTTCAAAATAATTGAAACATTAAGAAAATGTTTCAAAAGTTGAAAACAAAAATGCCTAATTAAAACGGAATTTTATCTGAAATTTTTTTGAAAGGAAAATAAAAGGAAAAAATATCTGAAAAGTATTTTCGGCTAACGTGTTATTGGACGTAAGCATTATTTCGGTGAAGCAACCTTGTCGCCGATCTGTGCTTTTGAGGAACCGCTCTATCGGAGAACAATTATTAGTAAACGGTTTGGAGCTCTACATAGTCCAGTTATAAGACTTTTTACCTTTAAATTGGAACAAAAGTTGTTATCCGCCTATGCAGTAGTTTTGGCTATATCTTGGTCATACCTTAATCGATTTTAAATTGTAATATATCATTTTAAAGCTTATAAATTGAATATGTTTTTAAGCTGCAGTGGCTGAAAAATTTTCAGATAAAATTCTTTTTTAATTAAGCATTTTTGTTTTTACCTTTTGAAACATTTTCTTATTGTTTCAATTATTTTGAAGCACTGTGTCTAAATTAAGTTGAATATTGCGCATTCATTGATTATAATTAGTTGACTAGGATGTCACTGATGCAAAACAATCAAAAAAGGATTAATAAAATGGTTAGTTTTTTAAATATTTGGCTTTTGAACATAAATTTTGACAATATTATAAAAAAAACTTAAATAACTCAGGAATGGTTGACTTTCGGATAATGCATTATGGGGTTTAATCGACTGGAAATGCCTTCGACTACAACCCATTTAAAGGAATACATCGACTTACCAATCACTCTGTATAGAACCTTATTGTGTCTATGATACTACTTACCTAGCTACCCTCTGAAACTCTGCTTCGACGATACGCCATGATTCTATCCATGAGTATATTCACCTATATACATCTAATATGTACATAATTATACCTAATCCTACATACTTTGTATAGTTAATATCTAACATGTTTTGTTTACGGTCCCCTGTGTTAGTTGCAAGTGTTGGCCGAGTGCCAGAGCCGTATAGGCACAACTCCAGCCCTTCCTAGTAACTGATGGTCACCTTCACATTCACATGTTTACGGAATACCTACTTATCTAGCCGCTTGTACTTAGTGAGTATAAGAATAGAACAAGTATACATAAGCATCCTTCATAGGTACGCAAAAATGCTTTACTGTGGACTGTATGCGTAATTTGGTGATTCTGATGGTACCCATGCACGTTAGAACTAGAAGCCTCCCAAATGAAAAGGAGCGCTCTGGGCTGAGTATGAGTGATAATGACTGGCTATTTTGGACTCTATAGTGTTTGCCACTAACAGGCTAAAAAGAGGTGATACGGATACTGAATGTACCTGCCTCTTACATACCCGTCTATAAAAAGCAGCAATCAAATATGTGTAACGGCGCACGGTATAAATAAACAACGTGTATAGAATACAATAAATTTTACACCGAACGTCCCAAAATAGCGAATGTCGCTCGAAGAAATAAATAATTCAGTGGGAAACGTAAGAAGAAGTAGGAAGAGCCATATGATTGTACTAGCGATATTTAATTTACGCAGAGTCCATCTCGGAGCAGTGCTAATTCCGTGCAAACGGGCGGAATGGCTAAGCAGGTAAGCTATCAGTATGCGGGCCGAACGTGCGGCTAGCAAATCGCTAAAAATACAAGATACAAGCGAAGCAAGGGCAGCTCAGGGCCAGCCGTAGGATACCATCTCCTGATTTAATAGTGGCAGGTACTGGTATTCTTAGGGCCTGTTTCAGAATGTCTGGATAATAGCTACCTATGGGTTATAATAGTGACAGCATGTCTTTCATGCCACAGGTAGCTATTATCCAGACATTGTTAAACAGGCCCTTATAAAACATTCGGATTTATGATAATGAGAATCGCAAGTATGACGATGAAGACATTGCGCTGGTTGTGACAGCCAATTGTTGGATACCTATGCTATATAAAGAAAGCCACATATGAAATGTCGGGTATGTTGTCAGGACTGATAAAGCTCCACACTGTTTTTATGGGTAGGTACTGTTAGAAAAATTGCAAGATAATATGAAATTCCCAATACGTACAAAATCTTTATTGCTCGACAAGTAGATAAGATAAAACACATTGTTTATTGTCTACAGTTGAAGCGTCGTCAATTAAATAAATGTTGCTGCGTAAATCTACCTATATAATATTAAGTATTATACATTATATTATACATTACATTTCCTATATCGTGAAATATTATTAAGAAATTAAACTATCCTTAAATACTTATGAACACAAAACAATGGTAATAAAGAACACACATAGGCATAAGAGCGTCGTTAGGAAGACACGTTCCTTTGTCATAAAACATTGACTTGAGCCTTGGAGCTTTAAGTAAATTCTAATTAAATCTATAGTTCTATTATCGGAAGTGGCTTGTATGTATGTAGGCACTTTGATGACTGAACACTGATCGATTGGCCATTGTCTTAAAGCTGTTATTACATTAGTATCTTTACGAAGTAGGTATACAATTGAAGTATGTCCAGATCTGCTAAGATATCTAAAGGTAAATGTAGTATTTATTATTTTAATTAAAATTGATTTGACAGTTTGGAGACTTTTGCAATTCACGTGCGACCGATACCAATATATGTTATGCAAATATTTGGATTGATTACAAAGGCATATTTGATTGGCCAGCCGTACAACAATTTGTCGAAATTCAATCGATGAAATCCACCTATAGGCCTAGACCAGATATCTAGAGGCATATCTGGAGAAAACTTAAACCTCAAACTGGACGCCTACGCGCAAGGCTCCGCGCCCACCCCCGGTACGTCGATGTACCCTGTCTGGAACACCTCCACATCACTGTTGTCCCTCATCCGCTCCGCCACGGCTTTCTCCATGGCGAGCGGGTGCCACGCGCCCAGCGTGCAGGCCGCGTCCGCCGCCGCGCCGTGGTAGTGGCAGCGCCTGGTCGCGCGCGCCGACGGCACGTACTCGAACATGCGCACGCGCGCGCACTGCTGCAGCGCGAACCACAGACCTGCACAACAACCATTATGCGAAAAAACACAGACTTTGGGTGGGATGTACTGGGGTTTTTACCTATAAAATGTGTCAACCAGACAGCCGGCGAGTTTGTAGGCCTTCGTGTCTGAGTACTTATATAGGGTGTTTTAAATATCGTGCGGATTTGAACACACACGCGGATTGCGCGCCATTTTCCCGCGTCCCGCGTGCATATTCCACGCATTACAATAATTACTTGTATGAAAAGAACACTTACGGCTGTCACGCGTGCGGAGCAATCCCGCGTGCGTGATTGAAATAACAATAAAGATTTAAATATTAATATTTAAATCCACACGCTATTAAAAACAACCTTAAAGGATTATTTGAGAACAAAAGCTTTTGTGAAAGGATTTACCTATAAACCCCGACGAAGGTGGGTTCCGCCGCAGCCGGTAGGGCGAGGCGTCCTGCAGAACCGCCCACAGCTGCCACAGCACTTCCGGCCTGAGCAAGTGCACATCCGCATCCTTGCGATCCTCGAGCAGTCTGAAAATACATAATTAATTAGCTGTTAATTTTTCTCCTCACGTCCTATCACGTGGTTGGGTGACACGTGCACTTGTAAGATTTTTGCATTTTTCTGCCTTTTCATTCAAACAAACACAAAAGGGTTTTGTACTTTTTTTGCTTTATTGGTTTATCCCCAAATTTATAGAACGCACTGTCAGTTTACAAGAGGCTTGCAACTTGCAAAGGTTATCGTGATACTTGTGATAGTCAGAAAGCCAAAATTGGAGTATCATGATGACGCTTGAAATCCTCTCGTATTTTTACCAAGTTAGGTGTTAAAATAGTTAAGTAAGTATGTTATAAAACGGTTACTAAATGAAATTATGAAACTACTTAAATTAATTATTACACCAATAAAATATTGGCTACAAGAACTTCAACTCCAAAACCATGGCACAAAAGTACAAAGTCTACCTTTTATAAACAGGAAACAGTGGAAAGTCGGGATGCTCGAACCACTCCTCCAGGGTCGACGAGTAGTTGGCGGGATCCCAGATCAACATGGACACGTTGTGGAACAGAGGGTCGTCCGGGAACCTGTACTCCGGCTTCGTCACCACCTGCGGATGAACGCATTTGGAGAACTAAGGCCATGAGGAAATACCCACTGATGGTATCATCGTGATTGTGAAGTTTGGTTTTTATCCTTCCTTCCGCTAGGTACTTTAGATTTACATGTTTCTGTATAAGTTTAATTGACAATTTAGAATTTAATTTAGTAGAAGAAGTAACTTTGTAACTAAAAAAATGTATACTTAAAGTAAGCTGAAAGAGGGATAACTTTTTCATGAATTTCAAAGTCGTTCAGAATGACCCCCTGAGTCACCTTCTTTCGGCTTACCATACTTACAACTTTTCCAACACGCCCTTTCTACCTAATAAACCCAAAGCAAACTCTCTTATGTTTATACCTGTGAATTTAATATCCTGAAAGTAGTCTTTGAGCCGACGTCGTCCGTATAGTTTTCTACGGGTGCATTGTTGAATCTCAAAACCATGTCATGCGAATCTGAAAGCAGAATATACTTTTATAACTAAGTGTTTAGTTTTTTACCACTTATAGTAAAAACGATTACTTAATTTTTAGTTGTTATATAAGAACTAGAAAAATTGCTAGCTGTAATTGTAATTAATTCTAAAACTCGGACAAGATCACGGGGCGTGGGCTTTCTCTAATCGTGATTATGATCTGTTGCAACACTTGAATAATACTATTGATAACGTCTCGATAATACAGATTCATAGTTAAATTGTTGCAAGTGACCTTGATCGCTACCTTCTTGTGTTTCCGCTCTGATTCGGGAATTATGAAATATTCTTCAATAAAAGAGAAATCCGTTAGATATTATTTTAAAACATAGGCAGTTCCATTAGTATCTAGGTACCTACATGTTTACACCTGGGTTTCTATTTTTGATCTTGTCAGTACAAACGTCAGAGTTTATTTGTTTCCCAGAAAAAACAACCGGACAAACGATACAATAGAAAAATATGTTTACACCGGTAAAGATGGGAAACGATCTATTTCCTTTAATTGCCTGTAAATGACCTGTAACCTACATGCTTCTGCAGGATTTATAAATATCACGGGCTACCAGGTTCGTTGATGACTGTGATTTAATCTGCAATTAGAGATATGAGACATCGTAATCGACATAAAAGGTGCTAAATTACATGACAGCTGTAACTACAGTGCCGTGCTCGTGAGAATCCGTCTGACAAACATATGGCAAGGAAAGTGAAACAATGGACGCGAGCAACATGCAACCTCCGACAACTGACCGTCTCATATAATTGCTTCTATTCTTCGTCAATCCTCAACTCCCTGCTGCTCGAGTTATCCTTGACGTATATATATGATCGTAAAATTAATTAGAAAAAAAAAAAAAAAAAAAAAAAGACGAGTAAGACACAATTATGTTACATTGCTGAATCAACGCATGTTTTTTTTGTAAATCCTATTTTTTGTAGCTTTTACTCTACCTACTTATAAAGTTAACGGATGATAAATTGTGGAATCGTCCAATTTGAATTACAATAAGTATATAAGAAAATCTAACGTCGGGCCATCACTATTAATCACATAAACATCATTGCTATTGTTTTATATCGTTTGTCGCATCACGTCACGTACACAAACAGTGAGATGTAGAGCCTATTCAGCTGTACCTACAGTGTAAATGTAAAATAAAACTGTTCCATAATTTATGTGAATGTGCAATTGTGCATTAGCTCTTCGAATAGGCCATGGTACCTACCTGAGAAACTAATGAGAGGAGGCCACATGCATTATACACGATACATACCTACCCAATTACCCAGTGTAAACTTTGTCCACTTACTTGAACTACAAGAGAGCCCAGTACAAAACTTTCTTCTTGCCAGCTTTATGTAGAGTTTAATTGAATGTAAGGTATTCGATATTAGTAGCTGCAATTTTTCTGAACTCTGGGATCAAAAGTCTCTCCACCAGTTTTCATCGGTATCTATCTATTGTTTTTTTATTAGGTAATATCATAAGCGAGATAAAATAAATGTAGCGTAGTCTCTTGTGTCAGCTCTGGGTATTCACCGGAGCGAGAGGTGTTGCTTACACGAGTTTCTTCCTACGTACTTAGCACATAAATAAAAATTACAGAATATTTCTTTGATTATAGTATTTACTGAAGCATTTAAAGGAATTGAAAGATATATCTAGTAATGGGCAGGCTGTGGTGACAACATACAGCTTACACGAGCAAGGCAAACCTACGTCTGAGACACGTAATAACACCTAATTGTTGATTGTAAGTATAGTATTTACTAATTGACAAAACGAATTAAAGAAAATTTCTCTTTTTATTGAAGTTCCTGTAGTAGATACACGAGCAGCTAACACGAGGCTCTGTTATCATGTATTTGATTTCATGTCTATAATTTAGTGTTTCTAGAAAGGAGACGGTGAAAATAATAGCATTTTCTTTTCATTGACAAGATATCTAAGAAGAAATGAGATGTGTGTATTATAATTATTTAAAATAGCTTTTATATTATAACATACATTTTGTGTATTGTGAATCAAATTCTGAAAGCCTCAATAAATTATTAGCTATACCTATATTTCTGGATCACATTACTATAATCTTAATTTCAAGTAAATATTTACTAAGTAGATAAATTAAAAGTTCAGATTATTCAGCCGTAATTGGTCCTTGATGGACTTAGGCCTCTCCTAAGGTACTTACACACTTCGGCACCCATAACGCAAGATAAAAATACAAAGCAAAGACTAGATAAGATAATAAAACATGTCAATTGCCTACAAAACGAGGTAATATTCCACGCGTCGACCGGCCAGTTTATGTAGTGGCTGAAAGCGCACCGAGCATTCATTATGCACACGGCGACCACGTGGGGCGATGACTCGAGACAGCTTTAAAAAACTCTCATGAAGCATTCAATATCATGAATATCAAGATATACTCGTATTGACACAAAAAAGTTTAAAATAAGATATTTAAGTAGATAGTAATCAGTAAACTTTATAGGTAGAGTAAAAGTCTACAAAGCGCTAAACATCTGTTTTGTTTACATAACTGTTGGATCGGTTTTTGGTAAGACCGTAAACCAAATAAATTGGAGCTTGAAAAGATTGACAGTCAGATCTTTATTTACATTTGCTGAAAGTTCAGTAAGTACTACAATATTTTTTTTTATTTTACTATTGCTATTACTGTATCAGTACTTTAATTTGAAAATTTTGCACCTTTTATCGTACCGGCCTAACGTTCTTCATAAGGTAGGTTTAGTTAAAGCATTGATAACAGAACCACGCGATAAAGTGGTTAATTTAGTTTAACTTGCCTTTAACCTACATGAAATAAAGACAAAGCGATCGGACTTACAGTATCTAGATATGAGTCAGATATTCACATGTCCAGCGTGGGTGATTCACCATGGTGATATCGGTACATATGACGATTAAACCTTTTATTGGATAATTTATTTACTAACTGCTTTTAAAGTTTACTTTTGTATTAAGTGTGTAACGTTTCGCCCTACCTCCAGCCTACTTAACTCCTACCTATTGGATTTACTAAGAAGATATTTGAAAACACCTAACTAAACTAACTTGAGTGAAATAAAAGTGAAACAAATACTGCTTTAGAGTGGCCATGAAACATCCAGTGAACCCCTACGTTGTGTGGTGTAACCCAATAAACGAAAGCTAATGAATTAAATAAAACTATGACCTAGAACTGATTACATACTTCCTACCTGCCTATAATTTTTAACCTATATACTACAACTTTAATGTATAACTTTTATTTGTACAATAACTACATATTTACAGGTAAGTACATAAAGATAATAATATAGATAATAATGTTTTTTGGTGTTGGTTAATAAGGGAAGCCCCTCCATACGCTTTGTAGGCCTTGATCACTACACCCGATTGAATCAATATATAAGACTCTAAAATAGATAAATAATAGCAAATATTCAATCGGAGCCCTCGTGGAACACAACCATTGACTTGGACATTCCTCCGACCAACTTATTAATCACTTCCCTTGCTCCTAACCTTATATATTTACATGTTTTATATTTATTTCATGTAAATAAATCAACATGAATACAAGTTGAAACATGTTGTCAAAGCTAAAGGGGACAATTTTATTTATAATCATAAATTAACTGAAACTAGAATAGTTCAATAATTTACAGTATAGTAACTTTATTAAATCATGAATTTCATAATAGATAAGTATTTGAAAATATAATAATATGACTCTAATTTTGTAGCCAAGTGGGAAGTGATTTAGGTATTATTTTAAAAGATTAAATATATAATATGAAATAGTGAATATTCTTTGATCTTATTGGAATATAGGATAATTGTTATGAAATAGTAAATATTATATAAACTTATTCAAATATATTATAAATAGTTGTAATAAATATATCCTAGCTAACTTTATTCCCACTATATCCGTGCTATCTTTATTTACATTAGAATTTATTGATTTAACAAGGAAACAAACACTTCTATGGGTAAGAATTTACATAACTTTCTGGAAATATGCAAATTGGACAGGAATCTGATCTACCTTCAAGCCATTTGTATTTATTGAGCAATATAGGACCAGAAATGATTTAGTTTAAGTATCTAGAACCCTTATTTGTGATATCTTGACACTTATTAGAGTAAATTTCTCCGTCAATCAATTCTTTCCCTGCGCTGTTACTTGTTTTTAAACTCAAAGTCAAATAATCTTCTCTGCCATATAGATACTACAATAAATCATCTTTGAAAAGTTTATTTAAGTATGTATCTACTTTATTCTTTGAATAATTACTATAGCATAAATTCTACAGAAGTATTTATTTACCTAATGAAAAATCAATAATTTGAACAAAGAACCATAGAACAAATTTGAAGGTGTATATTCTTGTTTGAAAGGAATTTACTATTTTTGAAGTGAGATCTATTGTCAGGTTTTAGTTATTTGATAATCATCATCATCATCATCATCAGCCCGCTTCTGCCTATTTGTATCTATCCAGAAGTCCCTATTCTAAACTAAAATAAGTTGAACCAAAGCTAGGGAATGTGTAATGTGTAGGTTTTTCTCTAGCTAGCTAAATACTGAATGAGCGAGGTAGAAGACCTTTAGTGTACCTATCTAATCCCTATACCAGTGTGATGGAAATTGCAGCCGTGGGTTAGCGTCCTTCAAGAAATAAAGTGTATAACTTCTCAATCATATACGAGAGACAAAAAGTAAGTAGAAAGGTGACTTAGCTTCGCACACGGTGTTCCGCCTCGGCTCCACGCGCCTGGTCCTCAAGCTCCCACGGCACCGATCACTCCCTCCATCTGACCGTCTGCTCACCACGGCTGCTCACACAAAAGTGAAGAGTGCCCCAGTGCCCACGCGCTGCTCGCTTACGTGGATCCTATCGTCTACCCTCAACTCGCCGATATCCATATTAAGGCTCACCTACACTCAGAATAATTATCTTGATTATTCTGTGAATCGAAATCGGTACAACAAAGCTTGGCACGAAGTTAGCCGACACCCTGAATGATTTCATAGACTACTTTTTCAAAAATCCCAAGGGAAAATCCTTCCAAAGAGTAACAAATCCCACGGAACATCCAGTCGTAGTTTAAATTCATTATTTGCGAAATAGTTAATGTTTCGGCATTGATGGAACATTACATTCAACCCCTTATATTTTTGTAGTATCGCAAGTATATTATAATTGAGATATGGAAAAAATATACACAATAATATACACCACCCTTTATTTTCGCAAATATCAAATTCATTGAATTTAAAGGATGAAAAATTTGTAAAAGGAAATTCCGATCATCACCTCAATATGTATGTGTGTATGAGTGTAAAATGACTCAGATGATTAGCCAACAAGATCCCCAGAAATTATCAAAAATCATCGACCATCCCTATTATTATTTATTATTTACATAACTATTGATCGAATACTTAGTAGATTATTCATGCTCCAATAAACCGGGAACAAGGGGATACCCTGTCGATCAGAAGGATCCAATGCTAAATGAGAAACCACAAAACCTTAAATTTATTTTTAAGAATTCTATAGCATCTTTAACACGCCCTC
The DNA here is from genome assembly GCF_932276165.1 of Plutella xylostella. Lineage (NCBI taxonomy): Eukaryota > Metazoa > Arthropoda > Insecta > Lepidoptera > Plutellidae > Plutella > Plutella xylostella. The sequence goes on along the minus strand of NC_063995.1, from coordinate 4,949,993 downwards.
TTAGAGCACGAACTCTCCCACGCCCTATGTTTTCGACGATGCATCATCAATAGAAATTAATAAAGTTCAAGTCTCATTCTAACAATCCCCAGGAACAATGTCCACCAATCTCCGAGCTTGATGTAGAGTGTAGAAATATCAAGTATCATTTTACCAAAACTAGAAAGAGAATTATTATTGTGAACCATTATTGCATTCATGTTTACAACTGATTCACAACTTTTCAATCCCCCTCCAATCCAGCAAAATGACAAAATTTTGAGTTGAAAAATATATATTTTTTTCTTTAATTTAATTTAATTACATGTTGAGTATAGAATATTATGAAGATACTGTACATACAACAGTATAATTTGACTATGCTGTCCTAACCTAACACCAAAATCTTCATAAATATTCTCTTTTGTATAGTGTTGTGTGATTAAGGTGAAATCGGAATCTTTCCTTCAGTGCAGGAGAACAGCCATGATATTTTACTAAAGCCACTTTCACATAACTATATGTTTGTAGGTATTATTTTTTTTTCAATCCATAGGTTCTTAGACATTCGATTCACCATAACTCTCATCCTCTTTCTCTGATTCACGCCACTCTAATAAACATCAAGGCCTTCTTCCTCCCCACTGATTAAATCAATAAAATATCATGTATCTAATTAATAATTTTCTTTTCTATCATTTACCTACCTAAATTGAAAAGAAAATACATCTAGTTTATTTACACTTCGATCAAAATGTGTTTTTGGTGTAAAGTGTATTTGTTTTCCGTCATGATCAACTTTTGTTATGTAGGTATTTTTCTAAAGCAAATTGTTTCAAAGTAATTGTATTTTTTTTGTGTAAAGTGTAGTGTGTCGTGTGGAGTCTGTAAAAGGTACTTTGTAAAAACATCTATAGCCTGTATAGACGTCTCATGTGTTAATGCGTGCATAGCTAACTTCAATAATAAATTGACTAAAGCGTTTGTACCACGTTTGTGCCCGAGTAGAACCGCCTTTCTTCGCCAATTTACTACAAAAGCAAGACTAAGAGTGTATGGTGTGTAAATTACTTGAACCAATTTGCACACTACTAACTAACGGTCCGATATTATACCCATATTGCAGGCTCTGCCTAATTTAGGGTCGGATGGTCGTGAGTGAGATATCCCCACATATTATTAAGTTAGTAGTTTTAAAATGAAGTTAACTATTTATTTATAAAAATCTTTATTTTTCTTTTAAGATTTTACTCAGTATTATTATTTTTAAATTTTTATTAAAATACTTATTACATAAGTAGCAATAATTCTTGTATCTACATTAGTTGATCATTTGGAAAATATTTGTGAAATAAAGGTAACTTTTGGAATAAATTTCTATTTTAGTTAAATAAGTACCTATATAATAGGTAACTACTCAATCAAGTTTTACAGAAACAATATACCAAAGTTTCCCTTATAAATGTGTGTGTGTGTGTGTCTGAACGAAGTATGAATAAACCCTTCATTTCCCAGTTGTATTTGTCATGATTATAAATCGCACTCAATATCAAATAATTAAAACTTCATTCTTCATCATTCTTTAATCACCTATGTTAGACCCGGCCGGGTACCTTTAACATTCTTATCATTCAGACTTTAAAATGACCTCTAAAGTAATTTTCATCCTTCCACATTCTTTGCTCTTACAGTTTTTCGAAACATTATAATCACGACATAATCCCCGGGAAATGGCTATGTAAATACCCTACCCTTTTGTTTTCTCTATGAAAGAAAATTATATCAGATCAATGTTACAAAATTTCTAAGTGCCTAATCACATTTAACAGACTAATCCACCCCAATATTCCATCAATTCCAAAACATCAAAATACCGCCATCTATTTTTGTTTTTCTACAACCTAATACACTATTTATTTTATCAAATATGTAGGTACCTAACTACTACTAAACTACTTCAAATATTTTCCTACCATCCGTAACTACCTAAGTCGAAAATAATGTTACTAGGTAACTAAAAATATTTCTGAGATATTACAGCTCTCCCTCACAACCCCTATTTGAAAAACATGGTTTCTATATCCTTTATTCTAGGCTGTTTGTGTAAATGTGCCTTACCTGTCTAACTGTCAAATTTATTAAAACTAAACTGTCAATGTCAACCTGACATAACCTTAACCTGTTTGGCTGTTTTTTTTTTTCCGCACTAATCAAAACAAAAGCATGCGTCGTTGTGTTCAACAACATCGATCGCACGAAGAAATCTAAAGTTTACTCGATTAAACTTACGAAACTCTAAAATAATGAGTGAATCTTACAGGTAAGTGTCATTATTCTTTCAAATACCCTGTTTGCATGCTACTAAACTAAGTCCTCATGCCCAAATTATCGTGATTCAAAATAAACAACCTCTGGATTGTTAGTTATTTATACATACAATAGCTCTGTTTTACGAATCTTGTGTTTATAATAGACCTATTGTTATAAAAATCTAACTTAACTAAATATCTCCCATACAGTTTTGAATTAAAACTGACAAGACTAATCAACTTATTTTAACTTATTGTCAACCCCTCACCTTTTAAATAAGTACCTATCCTAATCATTTGGTCTCCAACTCCTATATTTACATAATTTTATTTGAATTATACCTATATCATTATTTGTTTTATTTCAGGACCAAACATAACAATGCAAACCCAACTACACTCTTTGTTGAACTAAAACCCATGATAAACCACTGATCAACCATCCACTGTGACAAAACATTCACAATCTCTCACTACTTATAGACCAAAGTTACTATTCTTCAATAAGTAAGTACCTATTTCTTTTCTACATATTGTAATACATTTTTTTATTTATACCGCCTGTACTTAGATTTTGTTAGACTGCTATGAAAATCATACCCCTGTAGATCCAATATTGATTACCTATCATAAAACCATTCCCTAAATGTATGATATTAATCTACTTAATTTATATTGAACTAAATACATCAGACTAAATAGTCTAAATAATCTTTTCCTGAATTAGTATAACTATGTAAGTTCTTATAATATCTAGCTTTTTTAATTAAATTCTATTCTTCTTTTCAGGTTATGACATACTTTTTGAATGCTGATGATGATGACGATGATGACCCATATTTGACAACTTAACTCTGAGACTATATACTATGAAGTAAACATCCTGACTGAGGTAAAGAAGTGGATTGCAATGGCACTCAAAATAAGAACAACTAAACTACCCACATAATTCTTAACTTACAAAGAATATATTGATACTAAATGAGGACCAAGCCTACTTTACCTGGAATAACACTTTATCAACAACAGTAACTTCCTCCACATTAATTGTTTTCTAAATCTATTGTTATGTCTGACCGCTACCCTTTCATTACAAAATATTTTTTTATTATTTTTTCTTTCAAATGAGATTAATGTTATATTTTCTTTTCTTTATTAACTGTAACTCATTGTATTTGTTTAGGAGAATGTCTTATAACATCTGCTACTAATTGGCTCTCTGGAATCTGATAATTAGATATTTGGGCCTTTCCGGTTACTCTAAGTTAAGATGTTAGCATAGATAGTGTTACAGTTCTATCCCAACTCCTATGATCTATGTTGTATAATATATTATCTACTCTTTCAAACATTCAAGTATAGTAATTTTAGAGCCTAGTTTTTAAGCACCTAGTCGATGACAAGCAAAGATCCGATCCAGAAGCACAATCAACCACATCAACAAACCAAAGAACCCGCACAACAAAACTCATACAACCAATACCAAACTGAACCAACCCAGCCAAAAGGATGATTAATAATTATAGACTAGTTGCTATAACTACCGATCCCCCCCCAACCAGGCCAGTCCAATCCAGCACCAATCATACAAGCCCCGCCACGCAAACTCCTCGATCCACCAATGCAGCCGACCGCACCTCCAGACCAAAATCCCCACCCCTCATCTACCTGAGCCAGAATGTCTATATCTATTCTAATAATTTCAGGTTGTTCATAAGGACTAAAATGCGCCGTCTTTTCGTTACATTTGTTTTTTTTTATAATTTTTTATTTTAATAAATTTACTGCTTTTACCTAAAATAAGACCATATCATTATTTTACCTACAACCCCTATTCACTAATAATTCCCTAATCAGCTACATAATCAGAGAGACCGTTCATCATAGTGATTCAAAGCAACACTAATATGACTTACCTACAGATAAATCAGTCTTTATACAACTATGTTTTATGTTATTCTCTTTAAAGGTAAATACCTACCTATTAAATTTTATAGATAATGTCCTAAATAAAAATCCATTATATTATCCAACCCCTGATGATGATGATGATTATAGTCTCTAACTCCACTACAAGCATTGTGTTATACAAACCCTAATCTTTTGTAATTCTTTAACGAGCTACATAACATTACTACAACCCCTACTTATTAAGTAAATTTTAATAAATGGATTATTTTCATTATCCAAATCCTCATTCTAACTTTATCAACTACCTACCTATGTATCTTCACAAATGCTTTGCTAATGGGTTCCGTTCCAATACAAAACCTAGTCTCTTGCGCTTCCTATTCCTATTTCATGATAAATAATTCTTTCGTTTATAAGTTCGATCACTCCACGGCAACAAATTGTGATTATATCAAGGATATAATCACTTTCCTACCCCTAGTATGTAACAAATCATTACGAACCAAACGCAAGAGACTTATTATAACGTAAACATATTGAGAGTATTAGTACGAGTAAAGTGAAAAATTATAACTTGCAGTGATTTTCATGTAATGTAAAATAATGCACACAGCACACTGCCAAATATTATACTTGTCTGTGACGCAATAAAAGTTACTCTGTTAAAAAAAAATAACCTCTGGTCTTTGTATTGTTTGTGGTGCAATACTGCATAAAGTTTTTCCTTCCAACTAAAAAACAAACTTTTGAAACTATCTTCAAGTTTCTTCTAGCCATAACATTAAAAGAAATGCCTTTATGTAAAAACCACCATATTGAGTAAATATTTACTTACTAATCGCAAAGGCAAACAAAAAACTTTAATGTTTTTTCGAGACAAACGTAAGTTACCTATATACTATGCAAAAAAGTATTCAATATTGTGATTTGTTTGTAAATAAGTACTACCTTAATCAAATTGACTTGTTACATTTCAGATAAAAGAACAGAAAACTAGCTGCCTGACACCTAAAATGAAGAGATGAAATATCCTGGTCTTTCGGTACCAAATTGTAACGTTTCGCCCTACCTCCAGCCTACTTAACTCCTACCTATTGGATTTACTAAGAAGATATTTGAAAACACCTAACTAAACTAACTTGAGTGAAATAAAAGTGAAACAAATACTGCTTTAGAGTGGCCATGAAACATCCAGTGAACCCCTACGTTGTGTGGTGTAACCCAATAAACGAAAGCTAATGAATTAAATAAAACTATGACCTAGAACTGATTACATACTTCCTACCTGCCTATAATTTTTAACCTATATACTACAACTTTAATGTATAACTTTTATTTGTACGATAACTACATATTTACAGGTAAGTACATAAAGATAATAATATAGATAATAATGTTTTTTGGTGTTGGTTAATAAGGGAAGCCCCTCCATACGCTTTGTAGGCCTTGATCACTACACCCGATTGAATCAATATATAAGACTCTAAAATAGATAAATAATAGCAAATATTCAATCGGAGCCCTCGTGGAACACAACCATTGACTTGGACATTCCTCCGACCAACTTATTAATCACTTCCCTTGCTCCTAACCTTATATATTTACATGTTTTATATTTATTTCATGTAAATAAATCAACATGAATACAAGTTGAAACATGTTGTCAAAGCTAAAGGGGACAATTTTATTTATAATCATAAATTAACTGAAACTAGAATAGTTCAATAATTTACAGTATAGTAACTTTATTAAATCATGAATTTCATAATAGATAAGTATTTGAAAATATAATAATATGACTCTAATTTTGTAGCCAAGTGGGAAGTGATTTAGGTATTATTTTAAAAGATTAAATATATAATATGAAATAGTGAATATTCTTTGATCTTATTGGAATATAGGATAATTGTTATGAAATAGTAAATATTATATAAACTTATTCAAATATATTATAAATAGTTGTAATAAATATATCCTAGCTAACTTTATTCCCACTATATCCGTGCTATCTTTATTTACATTAGAATTTATTGATTTAACAAGGAAACAAACACTTCTATGGGTAAGAATTTACATAACTTTCTGGAAATATGCAAATTGGACAGGAATCTGATCTACCTTCAAGCCATTTGTATTTATTGAGCAATATAGGACCAGAAATGATTTAGTTTAAGTATCTAGAACCCTTATTTGTGATATCTTGACACTTATTAGAGTAAATTTCTCCGTCAATCAATTCTTTCCCTGCGCTGTTACTTGTTTTTAAACTCAAAGTCAAATAATCTTCTCTGCCATATAGATACTACAATAAATCATCTTTGAAAAGTTTATTTAAGTATGTATCTACTTTATTCTTTGAATAATTACTATAGCATAAATTCTACAGAAGTATTTATTTACCTAATGAAAAATCAATAATTTGAACAAAGAACCATAGAACAAATTTGAAGGTGTATATTCTTGTTTGAAAGGAATTTACTATTTTTGAAGTGAGATCTATTGTCAGGTTTTAGTTATTTGATAATCATCATCATCATCATCATCAGCCCGCTTCTGCCTATTTGTATCTATCCAGAAGTCCCTATTCTAAACTAAAATAAGTTGAACCAAAGCTAGGGAATGTGTAATGTGTAGGTTTTTCTCTAGCTAGCTAAATACTGAATGAGCGAGGTAGAAGACCTTTAGTGTACCTATCTAATCCCTATACCAGTGTGATGGAAATTGCAGCCGTGGGTTAGCGTCCTTCAAGAAATAAAGTGTATAACTTCTCAATCATATACGAGAGACAAAAAGTAAGTAGAAAGGTGACTTAGCTTCGCACACGGTGTTCCGCCTCGGCTCCACGCGCCTGGTCCTCAAGCTCCCACGGCACCGATCACTCCCTCCATCTGACCGTCTGCTCACCACGGCTGCTCACACAAAAGTGAAGAGTGCCCCAGTGCCCACGCGCTGCTCGCTTACGTGGATCCTATCGTCTACCCTCAACTCGCCGATATCCATATTAAGGCTCACCTACACTCAGAATAATTATCTTGATTATTCTGTGAATCGAAATCGGTACAACAAAGCTTGGCACGAAGTTAGCCGACACCCTGAATGATTTCATAGACTACTTTTTCAAAAATCCCAAGGGAAAATCCTTCCAAAGAGTAACAAATCCCACGGAACATCCAGTCGTAGTTTAAATTCATTATTTGCGAAATAGTTAATGTTTCGGCATTGATGGAACATTACAAGTGATTACCTAGCTAATTAATTTTTTTACTAGGTATGTACATAGCTACATAATATAATCCTTTATTGTATAGGTAGGTACTCTAGCTAGTATAGAACCTGCAGGAAATCAATTTATTCTCACTACTGCACAGTAATCCTCTATGTTATGCAGTATGCAGTGCATGCAGATAATGATCGTGTAAGAATTCAACGATAACAATTTATGGTATCTGGTTTGTACCGAGCGAACGCGTAAGTATTACAAAATATCACCAAGACCAGCCCCGGGCCATGCGCCGGCGCCATCGCCGCCATCGCTCATACATCACATCATCACCACAAATCAGGACACACCCCAAGCTTTGTATTTACTTGAATAAATAAAACAAGATAAGAACCCACTGCGATGAATTAATCACGAATCGCCACTCGACCGCTGGCCATATTAAACGCACGAGTTCCGCAGAACAGAGCATCTTTATCGATCATGTTAAACACCATCTATTAATATTAAATGAGTATTTCCTAACAAACAAATAAGCTTATCGTCGTAGATCTAAATATTTATGCAGATTTACTAGCTCATCTATGAATGAATGCAAGAAGCAATTATAGTTATATATTTTTATAGTTCCGTGAATCCTGCGCCAGCGCATCGCAGTTGTTTCCCAGCGCTCCGCTGCTCTACACTTTATCATCTCGAGAGGTTGGATGTAGTTGTCTAGACGGATGATTTATGGGCGAGTGTGGCGGTGAGTCCCTCGGGCTGCGCTGAGCCGCGTATGATTCGGCCCGTTCGGCGAAGACGCGCGCTTGCGCATGTCAATGCGACGCTAAAAGAGATCCGATGCGATAAGTGCACAATGCGCGGTCAATCACCTCGTCTGACCACCAAAGCAATAACAATATGTTTTATCAAGATGCCTTACATGTAGCTTAGCTCGCGTATTTACATAGTCTTCTCTTTGATTTTCACCGGTGATAGGTGCGTATTGGGCGGTCCACTGCAAGTTCTATTTAACTATTGATAAAGATAGGTTGCACCTATGTACCCCACATATACCTAACAAAGCGCGGAGTCGAGTAACCGTATAGTCTCAGTATAAGAGTCCTCATTACTCATTGCTCGACCCACCAAAAAAAGTGAATTGATTATCTTCAATGAAATTATTGATGTCAAGTGTGGTTATTGATTCTTAACCGCAAATCAGTTAAAATAGTAACATTTAGGCCGCTAACTGTAAACTCTCGGCAAATCACCGCGCGACTCATGCGGAGCCCCCGCGTGACTCACGCCGCTCGCGCCGCCGCCGCCGCCACTAACTGATCCTCACACAGATATAACAACACTTTTATGAACATGCAAATTGATATTGAAGACAACTGAATCGACCGAGCAAAATACTTGGAATCGCGGTTGTTATACAAAAACAATAAGTACCTTACAGTCGAATCAGTAGGGCTCCTAAACCACCAATAAGGAAAAGAATCATGATTTTGTCATCTATATCATCAAGACCCATCACGTCCCCACTGCTGGGGCACGGGTCTCTTTCCAATGAAAGAAGGAATTCAGGCCTAGTACATCACGCTGGCCTAGTGCGGGTTGGTGGATGATTTAGTGCAAACGACCAAATGCTACAGATTACTCACCGATGAACTTCCCCAGCTGGGAGCCGAGCAGCGCGCCGGCGCTGGTGACCACGGCGCAGGTGCGGTACCGGCGCGGCGGCACAGGCGGGATGCGGAACCCGCGCGAGCGGAACGGCTCGTCCGCCGCCGCCACCGTGCGCACCGCCACCCGCCGCAGCGCGCACCGCAGCTCGCCCCCCGCCCGCTCCCGCACCCCCCCGCCGCCCCCGCCCGACCACTGCACGTTGTACGTGTTGTGCACGTCCAGCCCCGACTTGAACACGTTGCTGTCCGCCATCAACACCCGGTGGAACTCCTTCAGCAGCGCCCGCTTGAAGGCCTCCGTCTTCTCCGCGCACTCGTCGGTGGTGTAGTCGGAGCACTGGTACTTGTCGCTGTCGAACTGCAGCACGGGGTGGTCCACGTTGGGGAAGCGCGGCCCGCCGCGGCTCCTCATCTCCACGTGGCTGGGCGGGTGCGCCGCGGACTTCGCCGTCTCATCGAGCTTCGAGCTGCTCCAGTACGTGCCGATGGCCGCCCGCCGGCTCTTCCGCCCCTCCGTGCTGTTCAACACGGAGCCCCGACTCAACTTGGTCGGGTTATACGACTCCGGCAGAACCAGGTCGGCCCCGTCCAGGGTCACCGTGGGGTTGAACAACCTCTGCTTCTCCAGATACATCCAGTATTTGGACCAGATAAGATATAAGTAGCCGCACATACCGAAGCAGAGTAAATTAATAAAAATCCAAACACTCAGAGCGGCTGCCCTCATTTTATTAATCACTGTCGTTGAGACTTTATTATCTTAGGATTTTCATTATTTGCTAATAGATTGGGAAAACCCGGTACCTCGGTTGAATACATTATAACTTTCTAGGAACATGGTTTCGTTCTGTGTACTCCTACGTACCTGCAGTGCTGAGGTTACGCTGGTGACTAATATTATGTTTAGTAAATCACAACCATTGTTTTTCAGTTAAAATTGAGGTAAGATAATACTGCAAGTTGTCAGTTCAGCCCTTGTTGTGCGATCAGCTGTTGGGCGGGGCGCATGCGCGGGGACGCTGCAACGCACTCTTATTGACACTACGTAATTAATTTCAGTAACGTTAGTTAGTTAACGTTTAGTTAGTTACGGAAGAGTTTGGGTTATCATTCGTTAACTTATGTAACTTTCCGTGTTTTAGATTAATGAAATTAATGTGGCCGATTATGTAGTACCAATTTAATTGAAAACCGTATCAAAATAGTTTTTTTTTAATAAAATTTAATAAATTGGCTGTGTAGGTAAATCTTGGGATTGTGGGGACGAGTGTGCTATATGTGTTAATATAAAATAAATAAATGTTTTCATTCATGCATGCACACACACACACACTCACGCCTAGTAATAATGTACTCCCTTGCGGGGTAGGCAGAGGTGCATTGCTGCACCCACTTTTCGCCAGAGTGTTATGTTAGTCCCAATGTGATAGGGGGCGGGCCTATTGCCATTTTACGGGCCCATCCAAGACCCGGGAACAAATATCTGTGTTTAAACAAATATCTGCCCACGCCGGGAATCGAACCCGGGACCTTCGGCTCAGTAGTCAGGGTCACTAACCTCTACGCCATTCGGTCGTCTATGCATGCATTAAAACATTTATAAAAATAGTTATTTTGTATTTAAAATTATATTTTATAAATTAGCTGTTTATGTAAATTTTGAGAGTGCTATAAGGGTGTGCTACATGCGTTAAGGGCCCGTACAGGGTGACGTGCCGCGCCAATTTTGGGTTTTCAATGCTCTTCACACAGCACACGCAGTGACACGCACACATGTAAGTTTGCACAGTGGGTCGATAAACTTTTACTCGCCAACTTTATTGACAATTATGTTCAAGTACATTTTGGGTGATTTTAGGGTAAGTAAGTATAATTCTTACTTACACTGGTAGGCACCAGGAAAGAGTAGAAATTAATAGGGGTGCCACTTTACTCTATACTCGGAACCCGATTAGCTTTCTCAAACAAATGTGGTATTTACTTGTAAAAAGGTAACTAAAAGTATTAAAGTGTAGATAATAAGTTTCGGGCATCCTCCAGCCAACTGAACCCCGACGACAAAGCAAAGTAAATACATAGTGTCGCAAAAGGGCTATACTAAGCCAAAAGGGGATGACTCAAGGGGTCATTCTGAACAACTTTTGTCCTAAGAGATTTGCAAATTCGCGAAAAAAAATATTCGTTTTCCATGGTAAAAAGTCACATGTCCAACAAAGTTTCTATGAAAAAGGTTTTTTTTTGTTAATTTCCAAAACTCGTAGAGCAAAAGTTCAGAATGACCCCCTGTCTTACTCCTTTTTACCCGACTGCCGAAGGAGGAGGGTAATTTTTTTTTATTGTATGTATGTATATATGTATGTTTGTCTGTTTCTTTGTTCCCTCCTGTAGCCTAAACGGCTTGATAGATTTTGATGTATGAGGTATTGTTAGAAGCGTATTGATGGCGCGATGGCTATAGGCTATGTGACGTTCCATTAAAATGTACATAGCGCCCTCTTGAGGACATAACGTGATGATCGAAAAAATAATAATTCAACTTTGCCGTGTAAGGTATCAAATGAAAGGACTTGATTTTCACATTACAAAAATATGCATATAGAAGGTATTTAAATAACAACACCAAAATCATTGAAATAAAAAATGATCATGAACTACCTACCGACGTAAAATTTCATAAAATAAAAACAACTAAAAAGTTACAAATAAAAAAATACAATTGTAAAAAACTAAAAACCTGACTGTACGCTAAAAACATGAAAACGAGTCCCAATGTTAATGGAAAGTATCGCAGGCGGGGACCAACTTGACCGCCACTCAAGGCCGTTTTCTAAGTAACATTCAGCTAAATGGTGAACCCTCTGCTGGTATAATTTGTTTATATACCGCTTTTTCAATACCTGTAAGTACATTTTTTGGCAGCATAATATTTTTACTTAATTTTAGGGTTTCGAACGTCAAAAGAAAAAAAGCAACCGTTATAGGATCTCTTTGTTGTCCGTCTGTCTGACTGACTGTCTGTCACCGCCCTTTTTCTCAGAAACGGGTAAAGATATCAAGCTTATATTTCGCATAGATGGGGAGTACCTACCCCAAAAAAAATATTATGGTACTCCCTGTCCCACACAAGTAAATTGGGGCTTATATTTTTTCCAGTTATTTTGATGTGTATCCTTTTTTTTCTTTGTTGTTTTGTGTGTTTCTTTTCTTTAAATCTGTATTTTTTTTGTTGTTGCTGTCTATGTGTCGAAAAAATGTATCTTTATCTTCAAATCACGCCATCTATCGTTTGTTTTTTTTGTGGCTACTGTCTATAGAAGAAATTCCGTCATTGACAATTTTACGTTACGAATTTATTTTTATTTATTTTATTTTTATTTTTATATTTTTGTGGAGAATCAACAGCATTTTGTTAATAAATAATTATTACTTATGAACACATAACAACTTGATGCCATTAACAGAATGAACTTAGTAAACCCAGTAAACCTAACACATCCAGAGGAAAAACAAAATCTCTTTCTCTCTCTCTGAAAAACATACTTAATAGCCCAAACTCGATGCTTTTAGCTATTAACATCTTTGAAATAAAATTGAGCCACCACCGTGTTACTGCCCTCATCAGATCCTCACGAGACCATACCTCAACCAGCACCAAGAGACTGTATTTTTGATCCCTAACCTAATGTTCGTGCGTATTGTCATCACTTAGATCCATTCGCTATATTCCTGCTCCTCATCAGACCTTTACGAGACTGTAATATCACGAGAATATTGCACACTATCTAATTTAATTTAATGTATTGAATATACTGGAAGAATTATGCTTCCTCAATTTCAAATTAAATGCAGTGACAACCAATGTGCAGTGATTTTGTATCTGTACACGATAAGATCGCGAGCTGTCAATGCTGCCTAAACCGACGTGACCCTTCTTTGGAGGCCAGCGGCCAACTGAGTCAAACGTCACTTGTGTTTATGATTTTATAACACAGAAAGCCGCCATAGATATTTGTATGAAGATTTGAGGGAAAAAAATTGCTCAAGTTTGGGATTAATTTACACAAAATAAGTGTGTGTTTATTAAAAAACAAGGTATTTAGCGCCTAGTCCAAGCCTTTAACTTTATAATATGATAAAAATTATATGAAAATTCTTTATAATTACGACACAGTTGTTACAATACGGGAGTGGGATTGACTGGTTTTTCTTGATATTCTGAAATTAATTTACAGTTATCCATAATCATTTACTTAAATTCGAATGATTCAGCACCTAGCTAGACTCTTCAACTACCTGTGTGATTTTTTTCAAGGCTGTAGAGCATCATTTACTACATAATTCTATGACAATGCCAACCCTCGATTCCCTATTGCAGACCCTTAATAAAACTACTTACAAAGAAATTTATAAATAAAGAGTAAATATTTTTATTTCTATTGCATTTCATATTTTTACATCCGTATTCATGTACATTTTAAGTTACATTCACACTTTATAATTATACTTTGGCAACCAAGTTGATTCAATTATGTACATTACAGGTTAGTACACGTTCATAAACTCATACTTATGATTAGGTAGGTACGTTATTTTTTATTTGATTAAATTCACAGGTATACGGACTACTTGACTTGGTTCTATGATGATGATGATTCCGATAATTAATATTATTATAATTGGAAGGGGGCTTAGATAGATACTAATTTATATGATGTACATCTCCACTTATATTTAAGCTATCTAATTTGACTAGAGAAGTTTAAATAATTATCATTTTCACTGTTATGCACTCATGCATGACGGCCATAAGTAAATTTTCAATTAAAAATTATTGTACATAGATGAGTTTTACTCCTTACAAAATTGGTAGATAAGTACTGTCAGCAAAACACACATCTCCTCACACTCCACATAATATTTAAACAAAAAATCCAACCTTTACATCTCAGCCCTACGATCACCCCTGCTCTTGTTAGTATTCACAATTTCACTATATATCTTCGTTTATCACTTCAGCGGTAGTCGTTATGCCAGCGCGTGGGGGCGCGGGGGTCGCGGGGTTCGCGGGGGGCGGGGCGAGCTAGTGCCGTGGAGTAGTGCAGCGCCGGCGCCGCCGCGAGGCAGAGCACTAGCAAGCCGAACATAGGCTTGTGGACCAGCCTGGGGGATGAAAACTTAAGAATTACTAGAAGCTATTGTAATGGCCGTTTACACATTGTTGATAAAGTTAGGTTTCTCATACACTGGAGCGAAAATGTACGAATTTAAAGTTGATATAGCTAGGAAGTTCAGTAACCAAAAAAATATATTATGAAAGAAATTTGCGTAGAGCGGAAGGCCTATCGAGGATGGAGTCACGGAAAATCCATATAAAATGTAGAAAACAAAAAAAGCACAGCTCCACGACGGGCAACCTCTGTGCAAAAGAGGCTCTTAGAAGTTTGAATGCTCAGTAATACTCACCAGGGTAGAGACACGATAAACAGTGTGTAAGAAACTGAGAGGACGAAATTAACCCAGACTCTGCTGCATCGCCTGAGATTATTCGACACCCAGGTGCACTGCAGGACTGAAACAAATAACACAAAAATTGGTACTTCAACAAATAACACAATTCTTAGTTATTCTTCATCATTCGCGCAAATGCACAGAGCGATGTCCATTCAATGCGTCGCCACCTTGATTAAATATCCTTCATCAAATGTGCTTTGGTATTGGGGGCTAATGCATAATGACAATGGCATGTATTAACTATTTTTATTTAATTCTTGAGAATTAGGTACTTACATATAATAAAGCAACCTTCTCAAAAAGCAGAACAAGACACAAAAACATATTTACTTACACAATGGAACCCAATCCGGGTGCAAGGTCATGGCGGACGCAAAGACCTGGATGAAGCCGAGGAACCGGTACTTCCAGGTGTGAACATTCGCGTCCCTCCGCTCCAGGTCGTGCAGCTGCTGCAGACTGAACGAGCCTTTCCGGAGCAGGGAGATGGGGTCAGCTGAGGGGAAGCTCGGCGCAGTGTACGGCTGGATGGTGCCGGCCTCGACTAGGCCTACTGCTGTGTACTGGAATAAAAATAATTATATTATTATAATGTAAGCAGTTGGGTAAAGTTGGCTCATAAAAAGTAGGTATTTGTATATAAATATAAAAACTTGAAGAGAAGGAAGTCAAAGTTGATAATAGAGCACACATCGTATTTGAAGCGGGCCACGCGCGCATTAATCGTGTACGCGTGTACGCGTTTGAAGCGATATAAGGCGCATCTCACGAAGGCCACGCGTACTTAGGTTATGGTTAGGATTAGCAAGAAATATTTTAAATTATTTGCCCTTAACACTTTTAACAGACAGAAGCCAAAAAAATATATAAAAGTTAACTAACAATATCCTCTTCTCTGCCAGCATAAGAGAAGTGCACCCGCAAGTCTCCAATCTCGTGCTCGAGGGCACTGTCGCCGTGGAAGTAGAACCCGGAGTGGAGCTTGATGTCAGTGCGCTCCGGCCGGGAGTCTGACCAGATCTCGTAGTAGTCATTCACTTTCCTTTTTACATCCAGACCTGAAAATCCATAGTTAATATTATAATGTAAACTGTCTTTTTCATCACATCAAAGATGGTTCAAGTTAAATCCTCTGCATGCGGAATGCAGAGGCATGGAATGAACATACTATGGAGGAGACCTATACCTGAGGTAAAACTAACTCTTTAGAAATTACATATTAATGCATTACCATCTGCATGGGTTTCCCAGAGATGATCCATATGAGAAAACCATTACACAAGATCAGACAAAATGGATAACTAAATTGTAACTCTGTAGCAGCTTCTACTATAATATAAGTATTATGTTAAGTACCTTATCTTATATCATTATCTTTTATCCATACTACAAAATATGAACCCTACCTAAGTTAAGCCATCCAATCTTGACATAGTCAGCCACATGGGTCTCACTGAACAGGGGCATGGAAGTCGGGTTCTCGTGTCCGGGCCGGATGTAGAACAGGTTGGAGTCCACTACATAGTCTCTCCAGTCTTTGTGGTACCAGTATGTCTTCTGTGACTCGTCACCTGGCTCTGTCAGGAAGTGTTCTTGATCCCTGAAATAGGTGGTTAAGAAGATTATAATATGTATGAATCTATCAAATAAAAATCAGTGTGATAAATGCAGTGATAGTAGTTAATATTTTATAAAGTAGGGTGAGCTATAGATAAATTACTATACCTATCAGTGGTCTGGCTATCTGATGATTTTTAAATGAGTGAAAAAGTGGTACTCACGAAGTTTCCTCAATCCACTGGTACATTTGTACCCTTTTCCGTAACTTGACGGCTTGGACCTGAATATTGTAATCAGGCTCAGTGATTGGCTCCAGGATCCGTAAAGGACCCACAGTGTGCACCACTCTGCCTTCTAGTCTGCTAACCTCGTCATCAGAGTGCACGTCTACAGTCACTGCAGCCGAAACTAGCTCTTCTAGCATCAGATTACTTCTTATAGTTTGGCTCTGTAAAATACAAGTTTATGTATGATATACATATAATCAGTCATATGTAATGGTAAATCATCTCATAGAATATTAACATACCTCAGCCCATATTAGAAAATAAGTAACTCCTGCAAACAAAACCATACTCAGCAATGTAGTAAGCCATGTTTGCTTGAATTGATTTTTCACTGAAGCCCAATCCAATTGTTTCAAAACCATTGCAATTTTATTTTGTAAAGTTTATTTATCAAAGCATTTTTTACGTGTATTATTAAATTGAACTTAAAATAGTTGAATTCTCCAATCTCCACATAAATATTGTTTCCTGTAAATATAACCTCTAGAACAGGGGGGGGACAGTGCCTTAATGGCTGAACTTTTAGTACAAGGTAGCGCCATCTCTTTATATTACTCTTATTACCAAAAAAGATGTAAGATGGCGTTATGAACAAGACCATAGAACAATAACAAGACACATAGATAAGTAGTATTTGAATGTCAACATTGTCATGATCTATGGCTATTATGAAGAAATTGCGTGTCAGTGTCAGTACTGTCAGTACTGTCAGTTCAGTTGTCTTACAATGTCTCGCAAATAACATGTTAAATTTTTGTAAATAAAAGCCTATATTCTCGGTATATCGTTATTTATAAATTTTATATACAAATAAAAATGAAGTGTCAAGAAAAAGCATCTTTATCCGCTAAAAGTGTTTTTATGAAATTCTTGCGACCTAACAGATTCCATATGGATCCAGGTTCCACGTGGTTCCACGGGAACCGAGCTGAAATGGCGGCACTGGCAAAGAACATTCGACATCTTCATATCCGCTGAAGATTAAAATACTATGTGTACCAAACTGATAAATGTCGTCAAAGATTTGCCTCGCGAGGATAAATGATGCACTATTATCTTGGACGAAATTACTTTATCACCACAATTGCATTATGATGCCGCTAGGGGTCAATTGAAAGGATTTGCTTCTCTTGGGAAACATTAATGTAGCAAAACATGAATTGGTTTTCATGGTGAAAGGAATAAAAAAGGAATACACACACCCACTCGCATATTATTTTACAAGTGACATGAACAAAACTGAACTGAAACATTGTTATATGCGAGGTAATAAATAATTATATAATAATTTGTTTTTTATTTATTGTTGCATGTAGGTAGGTACATAAATATGTAGATTGAACTTACATTTAGCTAATAAATGTAATAACTGTTGTGTGGTGTAACTACGTTAAGGCAAATATGTCTTACTAGCTGTTCCCGCGCGCTTCGCTTCGCCCTAAATAGTTTTCCCGTGGGAATTCCGGGATAAAAAGTAGCCTATGTTTTTTCCTAGGGTCTAGACCGTATGTATACCAAATTTCATTTAAATCCGTTCAGTAGTTTTGGCGTGAAAGAGTAACAGACAGACAGACACAGTTACTTTCGCAATTATGATATTAGTTAGGATTAGGATATTATAGATTGAAGTTAATAACTTGTGATAACAATCCTTACTCCTTACTAATATTATAAATGCGAAACTGTGTCTGTCTGTCTGTTACTCTTTCACGCCAAAACTACTGAACGGATTTGAATGAAATTTGGTATACATACGGTCTAGACCCTGGGAAAAAACATAGGCTACTTTTTATCCCGGAATTCCCACGGGAAAACTATTTAGGGCGAAGCGAAGCACGCGGGAACAGCTATATCTATATATACAGGGTGTCCCAAGGGCACCCTGTATGTATGTACAATGAGGCTGAGAAATAAAAAGAGATGCCGCTGTTCAGTATGACGTATAGAGTATGACAAAAAACTCCTCGAGATGCCACTCTTTTCACAATTATTTATTCTTTCTCTATGCTCTAGAATATGACCAAGAAATACGAACGAATGTCAGTGTCATTTGTCAAAAAACAAGTCGTTCAGATCAGAATATAACATCGCGACTTCAAATAGTTGTAATTGAGCTTTGCTTACTTTGCACACTGTAACTTCCGAGGTTAACTCAAAACATTATACTCGTAATACTCACATTCGAACGTTTACACATCGGACCACAGATTAATAAATTTGACAGCACTGCTGTCTGTCACTGTCACAGTCACAGCTGCCGAAATGGAATGAAAGCCGCCGAAAAATCATCAAACCAAAACAATAAAGTTGTAAACAATTTAATTAGTATAACTATTATTATTGTTTGATGTAAATCTGAAGATTATTACCTACCTGTTTGATTAATATAATGATTACCAAAACTTTCGATTAATATTGTAATGTGAGAAAGCTTAAAATTTTACATGATGCTTTTTCAAACAAATAATATTTTCAATGTTTTTCGACTAAGAAATACATTCCATGTCATCATTCACAATAAATACCACAGCGCACCCTTCTTAAAATTGTACAAAAAAACTACAGGCAAGCACAAACCATCATATTTATTTTAGTTAGTTTTACTTTTAAATAAAAACATAACCTCATTAGGGTCTTTTTTTCAGGTGAGTTGCCATCACCAAAGTATCTAGATGATCTGAAGAGAAAACATCCAAGTCTTGAATGTTTAAGTCATGATCGCCTTCAAACTACATTGGATATACTGGAAAAGTTTAACATAACACCCTATGAAGCATGCAAAGATCCTCATCTATTTTGTATGAATCCCATTACTATGGACAACTATGGGGAAATACTAAGAGAATGTGGCTTTATAACTATTATTCCGAAATATTTAATAAGGTAATTAAAGAACTCCTATAGATTAAAGTTTTAGACATACCCATAGATGTCTTGTGAAAGTGTTAACAACAATTAATTGTCTTTTTATATTTTCAGATACCATACTATGGTCAGATCACGCACCTTGAAACAGCTTAAAAAAGAGGGCTTAATTGATGGAGACTTACAGTTGAAAGACAAACTAGAACAATGCTTTGAGAATTGGCCAAGCAGCCACAAATTAAGTCAAGACTTTGATGAAATGAGCACTTCAATATGTAAGTTATAACTTTTATTAATTAAGCAGTACTTACCACCTATGATGCCAGTTGTGACCAGATTTGTATGAATTTCTAAATATAGAATACAATCAATATCTCATTGTCATCAGCATCACTACTATACACAGCAAACTCACATTAATAACTTTTACATATTTCAGTAACAATCCGCATGTACATCCTTGAGAAATATCTCAACTGGAAGCTCAATGTTTCAACAGAAGAGTTCCAAAAGTACTGCAAGCACTACCTACCACTGAAGCACAAGCCCATGCAAGACATACAGGAAGCCATCAGTATTGCACAAACTGACATTGGTTTCACTCAAGAAACAGTAAGACGGAATGGGTTTGTCATATCATCTGACCCTGTCAACACTAGGCTAATTCTAGACAATATACCCACCATAGCTGGACAAGATATCAGAGAAGCAATCAAGATTGAACCAGCTATATTGAAGAACAATTACAATGGTTTATTGCAAATTAGAAGTATATTAGAGGTACATATATATTTTGTTATTAATCTCAGTATCACACTATGTACATAGCCATCAGTAGATCTACTTTGTTCTAATTGTCACCTATATATACTTTACTTTTGTGAATACTAACAAATAAGATTTAGTAATAAAAAATGTGGTATACCTAAATGTAAAAAGTGCAAAACTGTTTTTTCAGGAGTACAGGATATCTGCAGAGGCACAAAGGAACTGTTTGAAAATATATTGCATGTGTCCGGAGACAGTGCGCGAGCGCCTTGAAGAACTTGTGCAGCTCAAGGAATATCAAATGCTCAAGTCTAACCCCAGAGTAAGATCAGTGTAATTAATGTAATCATCAAAACTGTATTTAAAGATTGGCTACTAAAAATAATATTTACTAACTCTTAACTATTTCCACACAAGTGAACTGTTTCATGACTCCATTGCCATGTAAATGGATAAAAGAATGCAATGAGGAGGCAAATGTCAGTTATAATATTAAATTTATTTTATTTTTTGTATGGATGAGTCTGGTGACAAAAGTGTAATAATAATTCTCATGCGTAATGCGGATTATCTAATCAATTTATGGATTAAATACTAAACACTTTTACTGTTCCAGGTCCTGTCCATGGTAGTTCATAAAAAGAAGATGTTGAGCCGCCTCACCAAGATGAACGCAGCAAACAAACAATGCTACAGTTTGAACCATTTGATTTCTTCCAAAAAAGTATTCAACAAGTAAGTTATGTTATCTGTTTTCATAATTTACTATCATTATTAGCTACCTCTTATTCAGTTTTAATGAAATTCATTTGTTATGTTTGTATAATATTTTTCAGCTACATTGGCAACTTTGGCAGTAAAGCATGTGGTCGAGACATAGCCATACTGATAAGCACTTGCCTCCAAAGCAGCATCGACACGAAAACTAGTGCATCAGCTATATCAAGCAAAACAACAGCTGCAAGTATTGTGAAGAGACTGAAAAAACACAAGTTTTGGCTCCACACGGCCCTGAGTGTAATAGATGACAACATAAAATTCCTACAGAAGTGGTTTCAGAATGAAGTCATTTTCAACAACTGCCATCTACTGTTGTATCCTGGGTAAGGAAACTAAATTAATACCGAATTCATAAATTCCTATCTCAAAGCAAAGTAGATTGTTATTGGTGTTGATTCTGAAGGCACAAATTTTAATATAGGCACTGTAAAAACTTATGTGTCAAATATGAAAAAGGAGATTTACGCAACCAATCCTAAAGTCGAATTTTGAATAATAAACTGTACTTTGACTGTGCAAAATTTTCATTTGATGCTTTCAAAATCAGCGAAAAGAAGGTATACTACTTACATTATTTTTTTTTTTTTAATTCTTTCACACATCTTAATCTTTGTTTTTTTTCAACAGATTTGATATACAGCAGCACATAGAGTTCTTCCTCGGAATGCGCAATTCGAACGGCTACAAACAGGAAACGATTCCGTTAGACTCCAGCTACAACAACATCCGGTACGGGAAGCTCACAGATGATCAGATATTAGCCCTCACGTTGTATGAGATCGAGAAGAAGTACCATTTCTCTGGCGACGGCATCTGGTCCAAGCAAGACCCGTGCAGGACGGAGAGCCAGCTCAGCTGACCCGTCGACCCAGCTTGTGAACTAGCGGTAAGATAAATTATAATTACTAACTTATAATCTAGAGGTGCTATTAAATAAAGCGACACTATTTTAAAAAGCTTTTTTACTTTCCTATTTAAAACATTAAACATTTTACTATTATACTGGATATTGCTTCAACATGTTTTAAAAGTAACGTAAGTAGGTGGAAACTTAAATTAAAGTATCTAAAAAAAACTCTGTCTTCACAAAATTGTACTGTCTGCCTGTAGATGGTATAACAAAAAAGAGATCAAACATGGGGCAATTCATTTACCATATGAAACTTCACGTCTGCTTTTTGTTTGATTTGGTGCTGCCAACATAGAGTTCCAGGTTCAAGTACTATAATTATATTATATGGATATGGATAATAATATTTTTTCATGCTAGGTACATGATCCTTAGAACTCAGTGAGGGCCAAATGACAAGCTATATGGTAATGCTTATACCACACAAATGTTATAAAGGTGCAATCGTTTAGTTACCTAAATAAATTTATTTATGTACTTAATGATTATCCAGTAGTATGATTTTCACATAGAAAGGTGAATGAGTATCCTGTAGGTACTGATTAATAGTAAATAATCTTAACAATAAAAAAATCTTAGCAACTAACGTCCCTTTTAAATAAATACGGACATTTATTGGCACAAAATTCACAACTAAAGTACTTTCTTACCACTTTAAGTAAACTTCCAAAAGTACCCAAAAATTCTAAGTAATTTCATTAATTTCCTATAATTAAGAAATTTTAAAAACCATATATTCATAGTATCTGGATATTGATTTATCATTATAAAAACTAAAATTAGTAAACACACACATTAACTGTACATAGACACTACAATAAATATAAAATATGTCTTATATGTTTAGTAGTTACCTACTTCTACTTTAATTAAATTAATAAGGCACAAGGAATGCTCCAGAAGATACTTAATAGAACTCGATAATATCTACCGTAGTTTCTTCTAAAAACTTAATATTATAACGTTTTCACATAACCAGAACGTAACACATATTTAAAACGTCAATTAAAAATTGGGCAGAATGCCACAGAGTAAAAGGAAAGCACCTATATTAAATTTTCTTTGATCAATATGTGCTGGCTGTAAGCCAGTCACAAATATACTTAAAATATTATTTGGTACACGCTGTATATAGTAAGGAGCTCATTAATATAGGTTGACCGCTGAAGGCATCTCTTGGTAGCAGTGATGGCTGATACGGACACTAAACTTCTGCTGCTGACATCCCACCTCACCACTTCTACACAATTGGTGGTTACAGTAGACCTACCCATATGAAACTTCCTTCTTTATGTAGCTAAAATAGGTAATCATATCATTGGTATAATTTCTTTAACGTAAAAAATCTTTGATAGAAATCCTCTAAAAATATATATTTCAAATTACAGTAATATTTACAGATTACTTATATCGTATTTATATCGTAAAAAACATATAAAATTTTGTACCTTAAACAACTATTTATACTTATACTTAAGAGGCACTCGATTTAAATTCAGTAGTTATCAATCGGATGTAATACTCCTTTTCGAAATTACTCTAAGCACCATCTGTTAGTGCTAGGCGCAGGGAGGAGAATGAGAAGCTCTTATTTAGCTGGTACCTAGAAAGGTGATGTCACAATACTGAGATTTGATAAATGCTCTGCATTGTGGAATCAACTTATCATAGGTTTAGCAAATTTTGCAGCTTATTCGTATCAGCACTTTATCGGTTATGTATACTGTGACTTATATATTAAACCAAGGAATCATACCGATGGAACTGACACGAATTCATTTGATATTTATGTACGAACTTATTTGGAGTCAGCTCTCCTGCCCGGTATAGGATAGTTTCGAAAAGGAGTATTTCAGTTCAAAAAAGGGGGCAACGTGGTGTAGGGCTGCGCGGGCGCAGGTTCCATCTTGACGACGACGTGGTCGGGCGGCGGCTCGGGCTCGTAGTCGGCGGCGAAGCGCGGCGCCTCCTCGTGCAGGCAGTAGCGCTCCTCGTCCAGCGCCGGCGACCCCTCGGCCCCCGCCAGCGCGTACTCCCGCCCCGGCGAGCCCCCGCCGTACTCGTAGTGCCGCTGCGCGAACATCTGCCCGTCGTGCCCGTTCAGCACCGTCGTGTACGAGTAGGCGGGCGCGGGGGTGAAGGCGGGGTACCCCGCCGAGCCGGGCGACAGCAGGTGGTGCGACGACAGGTCGTACGAGTGCTGGTAGGCCCAGGGCTCGCTGGGCGCGGGCGCGCCGGGCTGTGGGAAGGCGGGCAGCGCGCCGCCCAGGCCCTGGAACCCGCCGCTCAGCGTGGTGGAGCTGGGCGAGCTGGACCCGATGTAGCCGGTCTTGCGCGGCGGCTCGCGCTTCCGCCACTTCGCTCTTCTGTTTTGAAACCATACCTAAAAGAATATTTAAAATGTTATCCTGCTCTTGGACGACTTGAATTTAGATATACGAGTACTATAAATAATTTAGTTGCAATTGTAAACTTTACCTGTACTCGTGATTCAGTTAAGTTGAGTTTGAGCGCGAGCTCCTCCCGCGCGAACACGTCGGGGTAGGGCGCCCGCTCGAACGCGCGCTCCAGCTCCTCCAGCTGGTACGCGGTGAACGTCGTCCTGCAAACAGCAAACAGATGATATGATGTTACGATGTCAAACAAATTAATCTCCCCTAAATGTTGGACAATTGCCGGCACGCTATCCGTCTATCAGCACTTCATGGTATAAAATTATGGATTCTGTAATATATTACGCTTATCAGCGGCCACCTGACGCGTGCGCAATATGGCGCGGGGTGCGGGCGGGGGTGCGGGGCGCGGGGTGCGGGCGCGCGCCACCGCGGGGGTGCGGGTGCGCGCGCGCCACTACGGGTGTGCGATTGAGCGTGAAACTATATTCACCCCCATCTCGTGCGCTGAAGTGCCAGCCAATTTACGGTCGCTTTATAGTGTCGGTATTTCATTCATAATATCATCACCCCATCTCCTTGTCATAGGTGTAATTTATGAACTTTTTAATTGTTAGGTGCCAAAAAATTATAAGTAGAAATTAAGTTTGTTTTAGATTAATTACACTTTCCTATATCTAAAATACCATAACAATTATCACGACAGACAGTATGTACCATTCGGCATGATGCAGCAAGTATGATGGTAAGGCGCTACTTAAGAGGTCAGTACCCGAACAGTGTCGTAATAGGGCTGAGGCCCATCAAGTTACCACATCATACTCTCCGTCGGCAGCTCAACATACTTCTGCGTTCTGCGTCATACTTTAATCTGAATATCCGTTCTACTTCTCCGGTGCCTAATTGAACTGTAAACTTGATCGTGAGACGTGTCCAACTAAGTGGTAATGTCGAGAGATTGTTTAAGAAAGAAAGAAAATTTATTTATTTCTAACACACAGAAACAACACATACATTTACAAGAAAAGGTTAAAAAGTAAATAAAAAAAATAAGTAATTAAAAGCATGAATGTTGCTTCTCGGTGCTGAAATGGGTTCTAGTTCAGCTTGATGCTATGGCAGGTATACTAAACAGTTTAGATGTGTATATTATGCTGGTGACAATATATCGACGGTTTAGTAAGAGATAACTCGCCCTACACATTCATTCATTGTAAATACCACCTAAGTAGGATACCTCGGCCATATAATACTTCGGAGCGCACAACAAACAGCGCTAAAATAATTAATTTATCGATATGTTTAATATATTAGATAATGCTATTTGCTTTTGTCTATTTATTAACAACCTACCTAACGTCCATATCTTTAATTCGACAGTCTCTATTTTGTCCGGCACATTGTAATATTGGTAAAAAACTTAATATTAGCTACGCGGTAAACCATTAGCTCTGTAAGTAGTTTCAGTAACAATCACGTAGCTAATTGTCGGGCCAGTAGCACGCAGCAGTAGATGTGTAGATGAGATGTGACGATAAGACCGCTGCCGCTGCCTCCCGTCGCGATACGGGTAGTCGCTCTCACGCCACCAACCCACTCCGCCCCATTCATAGCCCCAACTTGAGCGCCTGCATCAAGTGCGTATGTCAATTTTGGAGATCGATAAGATTATTTTGATTGTTTGCGTAACGTATGTTTTTTGTAAAGGCAATTAGACCCGCAACTTTCTTCGGTTTTATTTATATCGATCGATTATATCTTAGATTTCTTTAAGAAATCGAAACCGTTACCTGTATTGTAGTAGTTAGTTTAGTTTCACTTTGATAAGCTGTATTTTGTTGCCCACATATTTTTTAGGGTTCCATACCTCAAAAGGTAAAAAAACCCTTATAGGATCACGCTATTTCGTATAGATACAAATATACGGCCCTGACATAGTAGGAAAATAAAACATGACTTGTACGGAACCCTCAGTGCACGAGTCCAACTCGCGCTTGGCCGGTTTTTTGTGTAGTGTTCTTATTTATTTTGATTTCGCTGTTTCTCATCTGTAAAGATTCACTTTCGATGCTTAATGCCTTATATCGTTACTATTAAAAAACTTACAGCAAAAAAGGTCCGGACATGCATTATGCACCTAATTATTAATGATTCATTAATATGAACGTACCGACCTCGTAACCTTAATAGTTTTTTTTAACGATTAGCTTCTGCATTTTAAGATTTAAAAAAATAGGCTCTATATTGCTCTATCCATCCCATTTCCAGCATTTTCCACTCAAAAACATATAAATATCGTCATTCCTCTGCGCTAATACGCATACAACCGCATTTATATTTTTTTAATGATGAAAAACTCTATATTAATTACAATAACCTATATCAACATCCAACACGCCAAGTCATTCACGTACTAACTAAAGACAACATCACATCCGCATAATTAATTGAAATAAACAACCCCTAGCTATCAGCCAACAGGTAGCGTCGACACCAGTTGTTCCATTGTGTGATGCTGACGGTGCGAGGGGTCGCGAATACCTCCGCGTCACGAGGGGCTCGGCAATAACTTGATTGTTACAATATTGGGCTCAAATGATGGCGCGTGCTACCGTTTGAGTTCCTAGATTTGTTTTTATTGTGAGTAATGAGTGTGTAGTTATGCAATATAATAATAATGTCCTCCTAGCCGAATTTCGACTACGGCGGCCAATCTCATTTGAGATCAGCCATCTACGCAGGAGTAGATTATAGTGCCCAAGTGTGTGCGCAGTACACAGGAGCACTCTCTGTTCCATCACTCTCATAGCCCAATGGGACGGATTGACCGACACGACTGGAGAGAGCTAGGCGCAGGACCGACTGCTTTACATGCCCATCCGACAGCATGGATCGTTTCACTGTTTCGGACATCAGGTGATCAGCCTTCTATATCCTAACCAAACTTAGAACCACAATTTAGAAACACAAATTGATGGTCCCACCCGGGAATCGAACCCGGGACCTCTGGGCCATGAAGCGAAGCTTCTACCACTAGACCACAGAGGCAGTATGCAATATATTCTGTATATGGTTAGCAGGTGATGTTACATCCCCTTTGTAATTGGTACTATCTATTATTTTATTTTTTGAGTCTTGTCTTGAAAACCAAGTTATATAAGATAAACGGAAATCTTAAACCCTTTATGTGCAGCATTATTTTCTCACCGTGGCCAACTTTTGCTTTTAAACGTGAAATATAAAACTTATTAAATTCCTAAATGCGATCATAGAATTAATTGGTCTATTGTTATTAAAAGCGCTTAAAATACACGAATGAAAAAAGCAAGTATGTACGAAATTACGAATATTTTTACCTAAAAGTGCTACGTTTTTCGTAGCATCTTCGTAGCCGAGTCGTAGCAAGACGTCTTCGTAGCAGCGCGTAGCATTCGCTTGACAAATATGAATTTTCACACAGGTCATTTTGTTAGTGTTTTCTCTTCTAAATTGGTTACTTGTGAAAGTTATTTTTTGCTTATTCCTTTTACTTGTGCGTATTACCATATCTACTACTATAGGTACTACTTTTTACAACGAGCTGAACAAACCTTGCAGATGAACACCAACAGCTACTTTTATTTTTGTCGGCTAGACAAATTATAGAAATGGAGACTCACCTAGTTTTCTTCTTCTTGATGCCATTGTTGTCGTTCTTCTTCTTGTCGCTCTTCTTGGAGGTGGTGGTGGTGGTGGCGGGCGCGGGTGGCGGCGGCGGGTGCGCGGGCGCGGGCGGCGGGTCGGCCTCGCGGCGGCGCTCCGGCGGCGGCGGGTAGTCGCGGTACACGTCGTGCCGCTCCTTGCCGAACTCGCCGAACATGTGGTCGTCGAAGGCGGCGTCGAGCGGCGCCGGCTCGAACCCGCAGTCGTAGCGCGCGGCCTCGCACACGAACATGTAGCCGTCGGCGGGCGCCGCCCCGCCCGCCGCCGCGCCGGCCTCCGCGGGCTCCGTGGTGCTGCCGGCACCGCACACTAGCTGAACAGAGCGCGAGCGGCCGTTCGTACTGTCCCGTACGTCCCGGTTAAATGGCTTTAATCAACTTTAACGAACTAACCGAATTTGCCCCGCGGTTGGTCAATTTATATTATCATAATACGACGTGCAAGAGCCGACCGGGCCAATGAGCGGCGCGCCCGCCACTGCGGAGCTGACGAGTACGAGAGCAATAATGAAACGAGTGCGTGTAGCGCGAGGGTAGAGAGGAGGTCGCGCGGCGCGGGCGGTTGCGGCGTACTTCCCGGGACGCGTTTCAGCCAATAGCGTGCGGAGTGCGCCCCTCCCCTGCGCCCCGCGGCCCCCGCCCCGCGCGCCCCGCGGTGGCGGCCGCCGAGCATGCGGGATTCCCACAAGCGCACCCGATCTGTTTGTCTCGATGATGGTATTATGGGGTCGGACGCCCACATCATTATTTTGAAAGTCCATGTCGCTCTTTTGTAAATCCGCATCTATACAATAACACTCATATCTCGGGCTCATGATTTATAGCCGTGGGAACATTTGCAATTTCCAATATTTACAAAATCAAGCACTCTGCAGGTTGCAATTTTAGGTATGCGACTACGTCTCTTGATTTTCAGCTTACACTGAAAATAACTGATAATGCAACGATGGGCTCGCGGTGGCTACCCAAGCTGCCTCGACGCGACGACGGCTGCGGCGCGGAGCGGGCTCGCGCACACTGAGCACGCCGACCACACCACTTCCTTTAATTATTAATTAACACTTATTGCCCACGATTATTAATAAAAACATTCGCCCTCACTATTGGCACTTAGATTAGCGCCGAGGGAATAATGGCGCATTTCAACAATTTCGGTTGTTATTTAATTGAAGTCAATTTAGATGATCAGAGTCTATTTAGGTTGGTGCTGGCGCGCCACGGGATCTCGGCTTCATTGGGCTCATTGGTGACTTTCAGACAACACGAACTGCAGTCGCGGATGCATCGCGGCGTATTCGCGAGCAGCTGCAGGCGCCAGGTGTGCCGCAGGGCGCCGCCCGCCCAGCCGCCGCCCGCTCTAGTGACCGATAGTGAACCAACATGGGATTGTGTGATTGAAGTGATGAAAACTAGGAAACCACACCTTATTGGACAAAGTTGTAGTTCCTGTCTTCTATTGCAGAATTGCAGTTTCTCTCCTGAATTCTTATTCGTGGATGTGAAGCTGCTTGCAGCGCATAGTGTGTGTCGTACGTAGTGAGTTTACGTACGAAAGTGATGTTATAGTGTGCTGCTTTACAGAACTACTAGATAGATATATGGTTATTATAAGCTGGGTATGTATTTCAATCGTTTGTTTTAACACGTTGCAAAAAGATATAATACAATGTCTACAATATAAAGTCCAAAGTGCATTTTTAATTACTCTCAAACCATATAAGCATACCTTGACTTTATTAAACTAAAAGTCCTAGCGCACTTCTTCACCGATGCTACAGGATTCGTAGCCTTCTAGTACAGAATGCGACGGCTACGGAAACCGTAGCGTACTGGCGTAGCGTGTAGTGTAGAACCATGTGCCTTGTATAATTTATTGTATATTATGAATTTTAAATGAATGGACGATATCCTCGACAACACAGCATCGGTCATTTTGTTTTGTTGACTCTCCAGAAGCGCTTAATCAGTGTCTATAAAAATTATATGGATCTACCTTTGAAATATTACACCCATTCCCATACAAAACAAGCTCTTCTAATGTTTGTCACCGACACTTTGAAAAGATTAAACAAAATATAAGAAACTATCCTACCGATTAAATAGAAATGTTTAGTTATAAATTATAAATCTACATGATAACTAAAATGAATGCAATATTCAGTAAGCATAAATGCGTTCAGTGGTTTTAGGATGAAAAAAAAAAGGTATAAACAATGTTTTCGCATTCATGCTATTAGTATAACTACTTCGAAGTTCATTAGGTACTTACATAGATAGATGAATCTATAATTTTGAAGTCAGTTTTTTACTTCTACTCTTTTTCAGACACAGAATCGACATATCTTCTCAAAAAGTATCGTTTATACACCCAATTAATTTATTTAGACTATATTTTATGTAAAACTTTCAAAAATAGATTATTTATTATAAAACTGTCGGATTAACAATGTTTTGACAATTACTTCGTACATGTACCTAAATGTTATTATTTCGTTTTGACTTCACAAATACGATATTCGACGACGAAAGACGAGGTACCCCACGGTACCCTCTTTAAAAAGTTTAATGTTCACTAACTTGTACTTACCTGTATTTGTTAAACATGTTTTAAGATTTCTACAAAAACAAAGGTCTTATTGTTAGTTTCAGCTGAAATTTGGGAAAGCTGCTTAAAATTTGTATTATGATTAAATAACGGTATTATCTTATTTAATGCGACCGAAGTAGATATCAGCTAGGTGATTCTGGATAAAAATCTCAATGCCTACTGTAGGCTCATCAATAATTCAACGATGACTTTTTCGGTCATTTGTTTCTTTACCTCGAAGGTTATAAACCATGACATCTATTCTTTACCAATTGTAAAGCCAAGTCTGATCTTCGTAGCGTGTCACATGACGAACATGTGTAGGTGTAGGTAGGTTACATACATAGGTACATTACGAGTATACATGGTAGGGTAGGTAGAAATTAGCGGCATTTTATCAAAACAATACACTTTTCTCTAGAATTAATATTAGTATTCATTAGATATTTAAAAACGCTGTAGTATACCTAACCTTAGTTATTATTTTTCCATGGAATATTATGAAGGCAATCACTTTGTAGGTACTTCATATAACTCTCCCATCCATACTTTGGGAGTAATAGTTACCTCTACTTAAGTGTAGATTTATAATAATATGTGGATTGTAATGTAAGGTACTCGTATCTACTGCTATTGATCACGATCATGTGATGTACCTGATGCAGAATTTTGTTCTCGAGCTTTGGGTATCCCTCAATGTAGCAACCTGCCGACCCCCTCTATTACATTGGAACTTATGTGTGCAGCAATGCCTTCTTTCCAGACAACTTTAATACTAATTTTCATATATCCATTGCCCAGACAAAAATAATTCCAGTATTAATGGATCGTAATAAAAGCAATGTCATTTATTTCTAACACAATGACGGCATTTTAGTGCCATTACAGGTTGTAAACTGTTTAAGCGGTGGCTGTAAAAGCTGGTACATGTGTCGCAGCAAACAGAACGCAAACATAAAAAAAAATCTCTCGTCGGCCATCGGCACGCACGAAGAATCTGCCGCTCGCTCAATTGGACTCAATTGGCTCAATTGATTTAAATTGAAATGACCTCGCTGTGACTCCTCGCCTGTATTCTGACAGCTTTACATCTATCTTTTTTTTGGTAGTTGACATAAAGTTGAACTAAGATAAATTTTATTGGCCCACATAAAACTGAGCGGCTTCTCGACCCCGGATGCTCTACGGTAGGCTATATTTTGTACCCATTAGTACCTAGGTAGTTATAGCTGCATGTTCAAGTAGATATCTAGGAAAAATTTACAGTACCTACATCGTATGTGCGTCCTTTATGACATTTATCATCACAAGCACAACCCATCACGTCCCCACTGCTGGGGCACGGGTCTCCTTCTAATAAAGGAAGGGTTTGAGACTCCACCATGCGGGGCCAAAATTTAACCCAAACCCAAGCAAGCTTGTGCTGAGAGAATTGTCGGGTAAGTGGGCAATCCTACTACCAGATGTTATCAAGCGACCCGAAGACCTCTAACTAGGCTTTACGACTGCTGCAGAAACAGCAATCGGGACCCACGGTTTAACGTGCCGTCCAAAGCACGGAAGCGCCATGAAAACCGCCATCTGAAATTGACCGTTTTCAAGCGGCTGTTCTGCCATGTGTTGCTTAATTTTAATGATTATAGTTACTATCAGTAAAGCTAGGTCGACTATAGAAGTTAATTTTCAGTCGTGTTTACCCCACAGTTGTTTCAGTTGTAAAATATGTACCTAGTCTCCTGACTATTAGTAGAAATTTCAGATGTCCTGCGTCTTTATTATCATTCACTTTATGTCCTACATAGTCACTATGGGTCAGGAGGGTAGGATAAAATTTACTGCTAGTTAGCGTAACCGTATTTTAACCAAAAACTGCTACACGGCTTCACGCTAATACTTTATACCTAACTTATTATTAATGAGCTATTAATACACCTTCGCTCCGGAGTACAGCTGCACCGCAACAGTTAATTCACAAAATGTAGTAAAGATGACAAAAGCGTCGTTTTGGCGCGTGCTCCATCCGCCGGGCAATTGCTCGTAATTAGGAAATGACGCCGACCGGCGGAGCTCCGCCATTACACGAAACTTATGTTTCTACATTTATCACCAATTTAAACTGCTCCTAATCACCTTGCTTCGGGGCTCTAAACGCCGACATTCATATGTGTAATATGACTTTTTTACATAAAGGGACAGTAAGTACATTTATTTGATCGTATATATACGAGTATTTTCTGAACAAGTGATGAAAATTTGTAGTAAAACATATTTGTAAACACTAGAACTTGTTTAATCATCTTAATCAACTTGTTTACAAAAATCTATTACCGAAAATAAACACATCTGTACCTGTATCTCCGTGATGATTAACTTAAAACTCTATAAAATAAACTAAGTACTGAACTATTCCTAATGGCGTCGAGAAATAAACTAAGTACTGAACTATTCTTAATGGCGTCGAGGTGGTGGTTTCTTTTTGGACTTTATATTCCCCCAAAACTTTCTGACATCCTTTTCTGTGTTAGGCTTCTCTGAATGTTCCTCTATTATACTCAACTGTTCTGGTCTGCTTTTCTTCCCTGTCTCCAGAATTACGCTGGGTTTCTTCTTCGATGCACCCCTCATACTTGACGAAGTCGTGATCACAGGGGGCCGGAGTTCGTCAAATCTAATCCTCTTTTTACCATGATAACTCTGCTTCATAGTGCAAGCGGTCTCTGCTACGCAAGGGGTCACTGACCTGGTGGGTGGTTCATAGAATGCGCTCTGCATCTCTGCCTCCTGTTGTTCACTGTTGAGTGTCGCGGGGGACGCGGGAGACACTTCCATCCTACTCGCTCTCGACTCTTTCATCATCTGTATTAGCTTCAGCTCTTGTATCGAGTCGTTGTTGATGATGTCGTGCTGACTCTGTTGTGGTGATACCTGTATCGAGCTAGATGGCACGGCAAGCGGAGTCACAGTGGCTACTACTGAAGGACCTGCCATTTCCAAACTGGCTCCTGTCTGCACAGACTCATCTACTTGAAATTTCTCTGATATTTTCTGTAACTCAAGTTCAGTAAAGGTGTACCGTTGTTTTTGGTCGGCGCTGTTTATTTCAATCGACATATTATTCCGCACATGACTCCTTAAACACTTACACAGTAATATATAAATTAATTTTCTTAGTAATGTTTGTTTCTCTGGTATTGGTGCTACATACTCGTAATCTTCGGGAGGGAACAAAGTATCATGTTCGTGGGAGTCAGTGCGTTCGGACACATATTTTGGTGATTTCATAACGCTTTCCAAGTTTAATCTGAAATAATAGATGGGATAAACACACAAGGAGGTAATCTGATGGTAGGATTATGCAAAGCAATGTATAAATATGTTTCCTGATAGCATTATTATAAAGTAAAGTAATTATTTTAAATTTAACTTTCGTTAGTTTCAATAATAACGCTACGGCGCGGCGTAGCATATAAGGCGAAATCCTATACTACGGCGTAGCCTAGCATAGCCAACCAACACGTACCCATTTTCAACTCTGGCCGTGTACACAAAATACGCATCCGAAACTTTGGGCACGCATCTCTTCAGCCAGTAGTGCACGATGTAGATGACGGTGGCTAGAACCGCCGCGACGGTGATGGAGGTCATGGCGTTCCCCTGGTGCAGGGAGGGTGTGTTGCAGTGCGTGCGGTCTTCGTCGTAGATGTGCGGGGCGCCGCAGTTAGGCACGCCGTCGCAGGCGCTGGAGGAGTCCACGCAGACCCGCGCGCCGTACACCTGGCACTCCAGCTGGTCAGCCGCGCACTGCTCCTTCTCGTCCCACAGCTGCTGCGCGCTCGTCACTATCACTGTGAGGCGCTTCATCTACGGAAATGGAAATGATTGTTGTTGTGTTTGCTTTGTCATCAGTATTTGGTGATAGATGCTTTTTACTTTACAATGATACAGTAAACATCACCTGCTGGACACGGGCTTTAAGGAGCGACTCGATAGCGTATCATAAGTATATTTAGCCTTTCTCATATAATCACTACCGATATTTGCAATACCTATAATTTCAAACTTTATAGAGTCTCTGTATATGACGCACCGTGAAGTTGTTGATGGCCAGCACGATCCTGTCGGTAGGGATGACGACGACGCGGCGCCGTGTCTCGCCGGCCTGCAGGTCGCACACGTTGAACCGCTGGCGGCCCGACGATGGCTCCTGGCGCGGGTGGTAGGGCCCGCTCAACTAGGAACACATAAATTACGCACAACCCGTGCGAGTTAACTTACCACCGGCCCGACCCGACAAGATCTAGGTGTCACGTTCACTAGCTCCGGGGTACCCGACATGACAGGTCAGGTTCTTGTCAACCAGGTGCCAGGTTAACTCACGCGGGTTGTACATATTATTATGTATAATTTACTTAGTATAACTTACTTTAGTGCTTACAAACTATATACGCAAGTAACTCCATAAGTTGTCGACTACCTAAAACTTATAATACCTACACAGTTCTCAGACTTTGACATTTTTCATTTAACGCAAATGAGCTTTGTAAATAGAATAAGGGAATGGTTTTTCGTCAAGGATAGTTGTTGATTTACAAATTTAGAATTAGCCTCCAAATTTTGATTTTTGGTAAACTTTAAGTACGTCTTTTTTTATGACATGGAGGTGATTTTAATATTACATGAGTCAATTTAAAATGATTTTTGTTTATGTTTTGTTGCTTGTAATTTTAATTGCTTGTAAACTTTTGTAATTTTTTGTATGACTGTATTGTAACCTAAATTTTGCATGAATTATTTATATTTTATTTTCTGTCTGATGTTATTGTGATTCCTTTGTATAATGTAAGTCCGTAATTGGCCTATGTATGGCTGCTAGAATACCTAAGCTATTATTTTGTCTGGTGCTGTGGATTTTGTGAAATAAATAAATAAAATAAAATTATTTGTAGTTTCCGTGAATATCCAAAATATATATCAAAAGCTGTTCATGACGTCCTGACCCTGAGTCACCTCCTTTCGGATTACTATACAAATTATACAACACCGTGTATATCTTACCACATAATGATTATCTGGCTCAAGCAGAGAATCAAACTCCTTAATATTTTTAAATTTCACATCGTGATTTCGATTTTTATGTCGTCTAGTCGTTGTAGTGAGACGATGTGGTCTTGCGTCGTCGTTTATACTAATTGTATCAATTCTCCGTTTCTTGCGAATAACCTGTGCCCTATAAAATACATTTAAGCAAAATTTTAAATAAGTAAGTAAGTAGCTATATGTATAATTATATAACTTTTCCTTGCGAGCTTAACCCCAAACAGTTGAGATTTACATACCGATGTGATATTTTTTTCAATGTATGGTTAAGAGACGAAGCTATTTCTGAGGCTGCTTGGACGACATTTTCCCACGACTGGTGATCAACCGTTGTGATAGAACTACTCGTAGTAATCCTGAAAGTAATAATGCTAAATATATGTGTATACACTATATAGATGATTTGCTAAGTTTTTCCCTATTTTAAATCGTGTTTGTAATATTTATACTACAGGATCGTTAATCTTTAATGACTACGGTACTAAATTAAATTACTTGATTAAATTAATGATTAATGTAGCTTCGAAGTAG
Source organism: Plutella xylostella (assembly GCF_932276165.1). Lineage (NCBI taxonomy): Eukaryota > Metazoa > Arthropoda > Insecta > Lepidoptera > Plutellidae > Plutella > Plutella xylostella. The sequence continues at coordinate 4,913,911 of NC_063995.1, read as the reverse complement.
TTCTTGTAACTGTTTCATGACTTTCAATGGCTCATGTTACGTAAGATAAATATCTTACGGTTTAAAAAGTGCAGAATAGTGCGGTGCAGTAGAAGTACTTGTCAAAACGTTTTCAGTAGTTGTTGGGATTTCCTTTAATTTAGTCGTATTATCTGTTTTGTAACATTTAATTCGTTATTAAGTCATTAAGTTGTAGATATAAGAATAGTATACCCAATACTATGCTTACTTACGAAAGTTATAAGAATAAGGATGTGGTAGGGAAAGATCAACGTAGCTAATTCTTTTGAGCTTTTCCAAGTGTCTTCTTATATTATTTTCATTTATCGCCGCCGCCGGGTCATAGATTCCTAAACTTGCAGCACTACTTATTGTTTGCGTTATAGGTCCATCACTGTCATATTTATAACTATTGGTGATTGTTTTATTGATATCATCGTTTTTTGTATCTTCATTGGCAATTTCTTCTGTAGTAATATGAATACCTAGAGTGCTGCTAATTAGAGGTTCAGTGAAAAGCGAATTATGGAAAGTGTTGTTATCCGCATTTGACTCAATGATAGTCGATGATTCTGAGTATGTCACATTGTCTTCATATAGTCCTGGTGAGAAGCCACTAAGGTCATTCAGAAGTACTGTTGACAACATCAATAATATATTTTATGATATAAATAAAGCTGTAGATAATATAAAATCACAAACTGGTTAAAACAATACTAACTGTTCGTGTTTTGTTTACGTAAAGCAATATGGTGTAACAATCGCAAAAAATCTTCAGTTTTATTTACATAAGTTTTTGTTTTATTAATCTTATTATCTACCAATTTCTTCAAGGTCGTCTTTACAGTTTCAAACAATCCTTTCGTTGTATGTTTAGTTATTCTGAAAAACCTAATCGATACATTATCTTTTTTAGTCGCTTTCTGGACCCATGAATCTATTATTTTATTAGTCACATCAACTTACTTACTTAGAAACATTATTATGCTTAAATGGCATACGTGTTTTAAATTTCCTTGATTTATATCTATCGGCTTGGTATTTAGTGAACAATTTTGATTTTCTGAAATATTAATGTTGTTTTAGCCAATCTTACTTAAGTACTTACTCCGCTGGCTCAGCGACCCAAAGTGAGTCTTGGCCTCCGATACAAGAGATCGCCACTTCTGACTTAGCCAATCTAATATGTAAGAAGTCCACATGGCACTATTCTAGCCCTCCTAAATAAAATAAAACTTATTGAGAATAAACTAGGTACAATCCGAAAGTTACGTTTCATTATTATTTAAAATTAAAATAAGCGAAATAAATATGTAGTAAGTGTCAAAAGATATCTTACTTGGTCGTCAATTTTGATACCTTTGCAAGATTATACTCCAAGTCGTATAAACCAGTTCCATTACCTCTATGAGCCACGATATGTACCAATGGTATTAAACTGGTATCATATTTTTCTCCCGTTCTGCAAATTTTGACATTGATATACTTATAGATCCTGAATAATTTCTGTTAGGACTACAAATAATTTTGACATAAAAAAAACTTAAGTAAGGCTAGTGTTGTAAAAAAAATCAGTTTTTACCGTTCCGTTTTTTTTTTAGCACAAATAAATCTAAAATTTATTTAAGCTGCGAAATATTTAAAGATGGTAACCTAACCACTACCTTGGTGTGACATTTATCAGCATATCAAAGTATTGATCCTCCTCCTCTTCGGCTTGGGACTTGTTGTTATTGGCCTCAGCTATCCGGGGCGGGTGCTCTTCAAACAGACCCGACAAGTCCCCATCTGATGTACTACTCTCAGTTGTAGTATCACTGTCTTCTGATACCTCGGCACTGAAGAAGGGAAAACCGCTTATTCTGGTAGGTAGGTTCGGCTTATTCTGGTAGGTATATGTAGGTCCGTTAGCATTAGCAGCAATGATGATCCCAGTCATTGACAAAATATATACACTCACGGTCAATGAAAAAGTTCCAGTGAGAAAAGTATCAATCAAGTAGCTTAACTGATGACTGCGCATCGAAATATGTATGTAAAGCAAACTACCTATCCTCTTGAGTCGCTGGAAGCGACGGCGTGGTCGGCAGCGTATAAACCACGCTAGGAGTGGGGTAAGCGCCCTCCTGCTGAAGATAGGCATCGGTCATGGCCGCCCAGTACCCCCGGTGCGGCGTCGCCTCGTAGACCAATAGCTGGTCGGTGTTGGCGCGACAGGCCGAGGGCAGGCGCTCTGTCTGCACCACCAGGATCATGGAGCTGCCGGGCTCCGTCCTGAAAGAGTGAGTATGAATAATTAGATACTATAATAGGCTAATGAGCAAGATAAAGTTTGCAAATAGGTACTTCGGTCATTTAACATCAGCGTTGGTTTCCTTCTAGATTTTTAAGTGTTTTAGACTGACAAAAATATCCTATATGAATCATTGATACGTACCTACCTACGGATGACCCTCATTGATTTACCGACAGAGTAAAGTACCTACCAAATCTTTTCCTAGAAGCAACACTTAGGTACAGTTCATTATAACCTAACTACCTACACAACTTTACTAAACAACAACTTAAATTACTAAAACAAAATTTGATAAGTATAACACTGAAAGATATATCTCTTACATGCAACCTTCGTAAAAAACCACAACCACCAACCTAACAGTAATATAACAGCTATAAGGCTCAGCGAGACGATTGAAGGACATGACGTGAGCATTCGCCTCGGGAGCATGTCTGGCCAGGAACACGGAGGGAGCGACGCGGCGCCGGCAGTACTCAGACATGTCCGTGTCCACGAAGCCAGACCCTCGAGCTGAAGACAGGAGGAGAAGGACTGCGATTATTGAACACATGGCCTGTCAATGCCGTAGCCGCGTAGATTGTGGTATGGCTGTCACGTCAGTGTGATTTTAGTTAACTAGTTCCATAGGCAAAAATGGGTATAAGTTAGACCCGTGTATCTGTCTGTAGTACCGATTTCACAACTCCTCGTGCATGCAGTATACCTACATACAATATGTGCTTGTAGTGAAAAAGCACGAACCTTCCGAGCAGTTCAAACATTTAAGGTAGGCTTATAACATAACGTGCTTAGTACTCTTACTAACTTATCTACCTCCTAAATATAAACCTAAGTATACCTCTTTTACTTTACAACAATTCATAATAATGATAGTTGTAAAAAAATACCTTATGAATAATGAATTAAAAAGAAATTGTGTACAACACAAGTTAGTTTGAAGTGGGGCCCAGCGCCCCGCAATCATACGAGAATGACGCCCGATAGGGGTCGCGTGACCCGCACCTCATTTATTGAAAGGGCCGACGAAGCTATTTTATTAGGTACAGCGTGATCGTAACATAATACAGTCGGTTTTTTGTTTACTAAATAAGTGCTCGAAGTTTGATGGGTGAATAATTTTATTCAGAGCGAATTTGGATTGGTTATTATTGTAGTGTAGACTATGTAAGTAGAAAAAAGACGGAACGAATCTCGCGACTTATATATTTATGGATATGCTGCAAGAAAACGTGTTTTTTTCGGCACATCTAGATGTAAGAAATTAAATTGGACCAGCGTGGTGGGAAGTGATCGAAAGTTACGAAGGCAGTTAAGACGAGACCGTTAAAGGACATGCTATGCCTAGTGCGAGATACCGTCTCACTGCTTATATTTAGCTCTGTAGTCATCAGCCAATAATCATCCACTGCTGGACATAAGTACTTAGGTACGCCTCTCCCAAGGGGTGCCACACACCACTCGGTCCTCGGCGTTCCTCATCCAGCCTCTACCTAAGGGCGTCCCACAATGCGTTTGCCTGTTCGTGCTCTCCACTCGAGAACTCGTCTACCCCAACGGTTATCGGTTCTTCGGCAGATATGACCAGCCCACTGCCACTTCAGCTTGCATATTTTGACAGACCAGTCTTACCGTCAGTGTTCACGTCTCTACGTCTCTACACTATACGTCATCACTGGCAGGACGCACTGATTGAAGACTTTTGTCTTCAGACTCTGAGGAATGGCCGAGAAGAATATGTGACGAAGTTTCCCGAATGCAGCCCAACTCTGTTGGATGCGCCTCACAGCCTTCTTGTCCTAACTCTGTAAACTATTAACTATGTATTCCACTACTACTAGGTACCCACTTACTTCTACATATATCCGTGTTAAATGGTGTCAATAAATGATTTTTATTCGAAATTAAATTAAATTCTCCCTTCAGTGTACAGACTGGGCTGTATTTCTCGACTCGCAACCAACGAATTTTCGGATTTCTCGGCAAGAGACCGCTTTCATGACTTATTTGTTCTACAAAAAAGATGTCTCCGGATCATAGCAAATCTCCAAAACACAACTAGCTGTAAACCATTTTTCATCAAACATAAAATACTTTCACTACCTTCATTATACATTTTCGAAATAGCCAAGTTTGTAAGGAACAATATGGAGTTATTTAAACAGGTAAACGAAGTCCATAAAATTAACACTAGGAACAAAAACCAACTATCAGTGCCACAATCTAATATGCAAATTTTTAACAATAGCCCATACTTTAAATGCATAAAAATATACAATAAACTTCCAACCATTATTAAATCCGAATTAAACTATAGTAAATTCCTTTCCAAATTAAAAACTCTACTTACACAGAAATGCTACTACACAGTAAATGAATACCTAGTTGATAACTAAAATAACTTACTATAAACTCCTATCTTTGTTGTTATGAACGAAATATTTATATTATTAACTACTCTATGTTAAATATTATAGTTTATTATGAATGTTAAAATTTAATGTAGATTTTATATCTTTATTATGTAAGCAAATACATACAAATTTGTTACTTTCTATATTACTTACTTAGAATAATATTACCTAGATTAAACTTGCTATGCCCTACAGCTGGGTGATTTTCTATCTCGGGTGTCATGGACTCGCGATTTCCAACCGTATAAATCTATGATGGGTTTCTGCTGGGCTATTGTCTATCTCGTTGATAACTCTCTTCACCGTGATCTTACTGTCAAAAAGCAAATTTTGACACTATTCGTATTGTGTATGTTCGGTTGGGGTGGAATAATGACGTCATAGTTGGTATGGGCTTCAATACCCACCGGCCGCCATCTTGTTAAAATTTTGTATGCGAATATTTTATCGAAACCCGAGATTGGTATTTTGTATCGGATAGTTGGAATCATAAGTACTAATTTGGGTTGGCCAACCGTCTTGTCTTGGGCAACTACTAAATAGTAGCTTTTAAACCATAGAGTCACCATAGAATGTAGAAAATAACGTTTTTTTTTATTGTGACGCTGAAGTCTTCTTGTTCTTATGATCTTGAACTGTCTTGAACAAAATAATATTTCTTTGATGTTTGTTTTGTGAATCTTGCAAATTTTTGGTCTTCCATAATTAGTAAATAGTAAGTAATTAGTTAGAAGGAAATTATTTCAGTAGGTATTTGTTTTTTTTTTTTCAGTAAGTATAGGTACCTAACTGTTGTTTTAAAATTGGTTTCAGGGGACTCTGGTTATGCTCTACGGCCATGGATATTAACACCTATCCTCAATGCAGCTGTAGGATCCCCAGAAGAACACTACACTGATCTACACTGCCGTGTCAGAAATACTGTGGAGCGGTGCATTGGGGCCCTTAAAACACGCTGGAGATGTTTGCTGGCACACCGTGTGCAGTAAATGACTGTTGTGTACTACACAATATAGCAAAATGCACACAATATACCAGTGACGACAACTTGCCTGCTGCTGGTAACATTCGGGTGCAGCATATTGGTAACGTGGCTTATGGTGCTGCTGATGCAGATGCAGGGCGCATGAGGGCCAACCTTGTCCAGAGGCTGTGAATTTCAAGGAACTAAAATAACCTGACTCTGATAGGCTGATTTTTGCTGTATATGTATAATTTAGTAATAAAAAACACAATTTATATTAATGGCTTTTATTTTTGATTTTAAATCACATAACTTCCTATCACATTTTGCTTCTACCAGTCTTACTATAATCATTATTAAAATATTTTTTCTACTTTAACCTTGTTTAAGTTATGATTGCACATTGCCACTTTACATGTGAATGCCCATCAGAATTTTTGACCAGTTTTTGTAATTCCAGACCCAATTGAATATAATTCATATAATTGTAATGCTGCACTGTCCCATAGCCGACGTGCTGATTGATTGTATGCCTAGTGGGCCGGGAGGGTACCGGCCAACAGCAAGCTCTTTATGTCTTTCAACGAACTCCAACAAAATGTCCATTTGTCGATCTGAGACTTTTCTTAAAGGCGCCATCCTGGAAATAAAATACAATATTAATGTCCTATTCAATCTTTTTTCTTGGCACATGATATGCCTCACAAAAATATTACTAACAAGCACAACCTGCACAAATGTGAAGATTATTTAATGGCTCAGTGATCAATCTACTTTTAATTAACTGAGTTCCCAGTACAAAGTGTTAGATCTCAATCATCGACTTATATTACTAGCGTATCGTACTAGAAATCATTGATCTCAATGCTTTTATTAAGAACAATAAATGTTCATTTTTCACGACTTTGTAAAAATTTCCCATATTTCGTTCGTGTGTATGACTAAGTTTACAATTTTAATAGTAATACGTTAATTATGTACTTACCTTAGATATGATGAACAATTAAAACACAGGATTCAGGTAATTATAAAAAAACACACACCAAAATCAATCTCTGTTTTGGATGGTTCCTTGTAGTTTGTTTTGACAATCATTTGACAATAGCTTCCAGTATCGCCATTTTTCTAAATAATGCGGCAAATTAAAGATTTGATAAATACAGTAGTCGTAGTTTGAAGTGAAATGAAGTTTTCATTTAGTCGGCTAACCAAATCACAGAATATTTTCACAAAAATTTTGCAACCTCTAGTGTATCGATAAATCTCATACGCACTATTCGTTTAGTGATCATGACCGAGATAGCCGATGCCAAAAGATGGTCAGAAACCCATAATAGATTTATACGGTTGGAAATCGCGAGTCCATGACACCCGAGATAGAAAATCACCCAGCTGACCATCTTTTGGCATCGGCTATCTCGGTCATGATCACTAAACGAATAGTGGGTATGAGATTTATCGATACACTAGAGGTTGCAAAATTTTTGTGAAAATATTCTGTGATTTGGTTAGCCGACTAAATGAAAACTTCATTTCACTTCAAACTACGACTACTGTATTTATCAAATCTTTAATTTGCCGCATTATTTAGAAAAATGGCGATACTGGAAGCTATTGTCAAATGATTGTCAAAACAAACTACAAGGAACCATCCAAAACAGAGATTGATTTTGGTGTGTGTTTTTTTATAATTACCTGAATCCTGTGTTTTAATTGTTCATTATATCTAAGGTAAGTACATAATAAACGTATTACTATTAAATTTTTAAACTTAGTCATACACACGAACGAAATATGGGAAATTTTTACAAAGTCGTGAAAAATTAACATTTATTGTTCTTAATAAAAGCATTGAGATCAATGATTTCTAGTACGATACGCTAGTAATATAAGTCGATGATTGAGATCTAACGCTTGGTACTGGGAACTCAGTTATTAAAAGTAGATTGATCACTGAGCCATTAAATAATCTTCACATTTGTGCAGGTTGTGCTTGTTAGTAATATTTTTGTGAGGCATATCATGTGCCAAGAAAAAAGATTGAATAGGACATTAATATTGTATTTTATTTCCAGGATGGGGCCTTTAAGAAAAGTCTCAGATCGACAAATGGACATTTTGTTGGAGTTCGTTGAAAGACATAAAGAGCTTGCTGTTGGCCGGTACCCTCCCGGCCCACTAGGCATACAATCAGCACGTTGGCTATGGGACAGTGCAGCATTACAATTATATGAATTATATTCAATTGGGTCTGGAGTTACAAAAACTGGTCAAAAATTCTGATGGGCATTCACATGTAAAGTGGCAATGTGCAATCATAACTTAAACAAGGTTAAAGTAGAAAAAATATTTTAATAATGATTATAGTAAGACTGGTAGAAGCAAAATGTGAAAGGAAGTTATGTGATTTAAAATCAAAAATAAAAGCCATTAATATAAATTGTGTTTTTTATTACTAAATTATACATATACAGCAAAAATCAGCCTATCAGAGTCAGGTTATTTTAGTTCCTTGAAATTCACAGCCTCTGGACAAGGTTGGCCCTCATGCGCCCTATCTGCATCAGCAGCACCATAAGCCACGTTACCAATATGCTGCACCCGAATGTTACCAGCAGCAGGCAAGTTGTCGTCACTGGTATATTGTGTGCATTTGCTATATTGTGTAGTACACAACAGTCATTTACTGCACACGGTGTGCCAGCAAACATCTCCAGCGTGTTTTAAGGGCCCCAATGCACCACTCCACAGTATTTCTGACACGGCAGTGTAGATCAGTGTAGTGTTCTTCTGGGGATCCTACAGCTGCATTGAGGATAGGTGTTAATATCCATGGCCGTAGAGCATAACCAGAGTCCCCTGAAACCAATTTTAAAACAACAGTTAGGTACCTATACTTACTGAAAAAAAAAACAAATACCTACTGAAATAATTTCCTTCTAACTAATTACTTACTATTTACTAATTATGGAAGACCAAAAATTTGCAAGATTCACAAAACAAACATCAAAGAAATATGATTTTGTTCAAGACATTTCAAGATCATAAGAACAAGAAGATTTCAGCGTCACAATTTACAAAAAAAAACGTTATTTTCTACATTATATGGTGACTCTATGGTTTAAAAGCTACTATTTACTAGTTGCCCAAGACAAGACGGTTGGCCAACCCAAATTAGTACTTATGATTCCAACTATCCTATACAAAATACCAATCTCGGGTTTCGATAAAATATTCGCATACAAAATTTTAACAAGATGGCGGCCGGTGGGTATTGAAGCCCATACCAACTATGACGTCATTATTCCACCCCAACCGAACATACACAATACGAATAGTGTCAAAATTTGCTTTTTGACAGTAAGATCACGGTGAAGAGAGTTATCAACTAGATAGACAATAACCCCGCAGGGCACTATGTTAAGGACCATTTTGTACATAATTTTAAGAGCAGTGTAAAACTTACATAGTTGCAATAAAAATATTACTATATTACTATTACTATTTATTCCGAGCTCTAAACTAAACTATTCTGTGTTCAACTAAACTGCTCTGTATTATTTGTCAATGTCAAAAACAGCTGTTGTATTGTTACTGCATGCTTTTGCTTTGATTTTATGAGCAAACAAATAAAAATTACGTAAACTTTTGCAATTTAATCCGAGTTCTGAATTAAATCTAAAATGACTATAGTAGAGTACGTAACAGCATTGTCCCAGAACCCATACTTTGGGGCTGGGTTCGGTCTATTCGGAGTCGGTGCTAGTGCGGCAGTTCTTCGCAAAGGTTTTCAGTCTTCCATGGTCTTATTCAGAAGACATTGTATGATAACTTTAGAGGTTCCTTGTAGAGACAAGTCGTACCAGTGGCTGTTGCAGTGGATGACAAATGTAGGTGCTAAGAAAACCCAACATCTGAGTGTGGAAACGTCTTTTGAGCAAAAAGACACCGGCCAAATAAAAACCAAATACGACTTTATACCTAGTGTAGGACAACACTTTTTTAGGTAAATTTATATTTTAAACATTTGCTATTGCTTTAGTAAGAGTGCACCATTGCTTTATTTAATCAGAGAATTAAACATAAATTATGTTTCCATAACCTAGTCAGTCAATTTAAGAATGAATAAGTAGAGAAAATTAGGCCAATTTCCAGGATAAAAGATTTGAGGCTGATGATGATAGAGAAGTAGGGTTGGTCAACTTGGTCATCTTGTCACAATACATCCATTCCAATACATGTTCATTCAAAGTCATACTCAACAATCTAATAATATCCTTAGTTTAGCAGGGCTTTAGGGAGTATAGAAACATAAAATAAACAGAATTTTCTTGTATACTTACAGTTATAAAGGCACATGGATCAAAGTAAACCGCACACGGGAACAACAGACCCTAGACCTCCACATGGGCATACCATGGGAAACTGTCACTCTCACAGCATTCGGAAACAACAAACAGATCTATTATGATATTTTGGAAGAAGGTTTGTACTAGAATAGAATAGAATAGAATACTACTTTATTGACTTAAAAATAATTTACATAAATAACAATTTACAATATAACGCAATAGGCGGCCTTATCGCTAAAAGCGATCTCTTCCAGGCAACCTTTGGGTGGAGGAGAGACTTAAACTATAAATGAGGAAGGTGTACAAAGTGTAGTAAACATTCATGTTTAATAATAAATACTTAAATACATACATACATAATAATAAATATGAGTATCATAATATGTAATAGCAGATTAGGCATCTTTCATTCATATTCAAGATCTTAGAACTAATAATAATAACTATCTTATCAATATTAATTTTATAAGTATAATATTACATGCTTCAATAATCATGTATAGGTAAGTAGAAAGCAAACTTGTACTTGTTGATTCATATATTTTATCATCTTAAGGTACACCGTAAGAGTAGGTTGAATGCATAATGACTGGATGAGATTGTAAATATACAGTCATATAAACCTATACCTATCTAAAAACACAGTACTGAAAGTATCCCCTAGACACAATGTGTTACAGAGAGCTGAGGTGGCAATGCGCCAGTCCCATTACCAAAGGACCAAAACAATGCCTGTAGCTACCCAGACCAGTTTTTTTTCACTTAAGGACAAATGAAGATCATAAAGTGAAATGAAAATGATGTGAACAAATTAACTCTGACAATCCTTAAGAAGAGTTAAACTTTGTATGCCTTGATCTTGGCAATCCATTTTATCAACAACTTCCTTTATTCCAGTTCATAACACTACCTATATCACATTCCAGCACGAACAATGGCCCTGAAGGCCCACGAGGGCATGACAGTGATGTACACGGCCATGGGCGCGGAGTGGCGTCCCTTCGGGCACCCGCGTCGCCGCCGCCCCCTGCACAGCGTGGTGCTGCGAGCCGGGCTCGGGGAGCGCATCCGGGATGATTGTTTAGACTTCATTAACAGCACGCAGTGGTACATTGACAGAGGGATACCTTATAGGAGAGGTGAGAGTTTGTAAATAGTTTAATTTGGCTAGTTACACCGGCTTTCTCTAAAATCGCGCAAGTTTAAGACATTTTGAACAAATTATAAGTGAAATTCTGATTTTCATGACCCGGAGAGCTCAAATTTTGTGCTTAAATCCGAGAATCTTAAAAAAACAATGCCATATAAGCCATGGCATACATAAATATAAGGCCCTGTTTCACAATGTCTGGTTAGTGGCTACCTGCCAGATAAAAGACATGCTGTCACTCTCTGTTATTATTTTTTTGACAGTGACAGAATGTATTTTATCCCACGGGTAGTCACTAACCAGACATTGTGAAACAGGCCCTAAGTGTCATTATGTGAGTAACCTGCCAACAAACGGTTTTCACAGTTTGGCAGACATTTAATTATTGTAATACTCATACTCAGCATGTATTTTTGATAATAAAGATAATAATAATACATATCAAACAACCAATGATGCCATTAAATTTTAATGATCTCCTATGTTTTCATTTTATACCGACCTATAAGTACCAGTATAGCATTTTTTTAATATTTTCCAATTTCAAATGTTCTGTATGGTACATTCCAGGCTACCTGCTGCACGGGCCGCCGGGCTGCGGCAAGTCGTCGTACATCATGGCGCTGGCGGGCGAGCTCGAGTACAACATCTGCGTGCTCAACCTGTCCGAGCGCGGCCTCACCGACGACCGCCTCAACCATCTACTGTGGTACGTTAACTGTATGGTACATTCCAGGCTACCTGCTGCACAGGCCGCCTCAACCATCTACTGTGGTACGTTATCCTGTAGGTATGGTACATTCCAGGCTACCTGCTGCACAGGCCGCCTCAACCATCTACTGTGGTACGTTATCCTGTAGGTATGGTACATTCCAGGCTACCTGCTGCACAGGCCGCCTCAACCATCTACTGTGGTACGTTATCCTGTAGGTATGGTACATTCCAGGCTACCTGCTGCACAGGCCGCCTCAACCATCTACTATGGTACGTTATCCTGTAGGTATGGTACATTCCAGGCTACCTGCTGCACAGGCCGCCTCAACCATCTACTGTGGTACGTTATCCTGTAGGTATGGTACATTCCAGGCTACCTGCTGCACAGGCCGCCTCAACCATCTACTGTGGTACGTTATCCTGTAGGTATGGTACATTCCAGGCTACCTGCTGCACAGGCCGCCTCAACCATCTACTGTGGTACGTTATCCTGTAGGTATGGTACATTCCAGGCTACCTGCTGCACAGGCCGCCTCAACCATCTACTGTGGTACGTTATCCTGTAGGTATGGTACATTCCAGGCTACCTGCTGCACAGGCCGCCTCAACCATCTACTGTGGTACGTTATCCTGTAGGTATGGTACATTCCAGGCTACCTGCTGCACAGGCCGCCTCAACCATCTACTATGGTACGTTATCTGCATGGTACATTCCAGGTTACCTACAGCTGAGGGACGTTATCTAGTCTTAGCCGAGGGCGCCGGAGGGCCTAGTTTTTACGACGTTAGAGCAGGGAAAATTAAGGTACATTTTTATAGTTCGGCTGAGTCGCCGTTGCAGTTTTCACATAGAGTACCTACACTCATGAATATGAGAGATTCAATAGTGAGCAAGCAGCACATTTACCAATGGCTTCCTTCCGTCTTTACGCATTCTGCCTGCTCACTCCATACCTCCTCTCACTTCCTCCGCTCACCTAAAAACCCAAATCACTCAACATCTTCAAAACAATGAAAAACATTATAAGAACCTTTATTTCTAATTACAGCGTAGCGCCGCAGCAGTCGATAATCCTTCTAGAAGACATCGACGCGGCGTTTGTGTCGCGCGAAGACACGGCCACGCAGAAGGCGGCGTACGAGGGGCTCAACCGCGTGACCTTCAGCGGCCTGCTCAACTGCCTCGACGGGGTCGCCTCCACCGAGGCCAGGATCGTCTTCATGACTACTAACTACTTGGACAGGTTGGTTGGAATTCTTTCGAAACACGCATACACTGTACACTGTGTGTTTCTTCATACACATAATGTCTGTTTTGTTGTAATGCAATGCAGGTCTAAAAAAAAACACACACACACGCACTCACGCCTTGTACTAATGTACTCCCTTGCGGAGTAGGCAGGTCTATTAATGTGTAATATATATGTAGATTATTGTAGATACTGGATTTTGGATTTGGAGAATAGAATAGGGTATAAGTGGCCTCGACATAGCTAGACCAATCTGTCTCCGAAAATTTTCACTGGATTGTGTAGCTCTACTGGCAGCCCCAAAGATTTTATCCATAAACTGGGCCCAAAATTCCCCTTACTGCTTTTACAGTTTCATGTAGCATTGTGACTCTCAGAGGGGTCAGGTTTCTTTGCTCCCAACTATACAAAGAATGTGTCTGAACTCAGTGCTTCACTAATAAATGTTACAGATTGGACCCCGCCTTAATTAGGCCTGGAAGAGTTGATATGAAGGAGTATGTGGGATACTGTGACCAAGAACAAATTGAACTCATGTATTTGAGATTCTACAAAGGAGAACAAGCTGCGGAGAACGCTAAAGTTTTTGCGGAAAGGTAATAAATAGTTCAGTGATCCACGGCATATTATGTGTGAGTACTGTGAACGTGCCAGCTTTAGTTATCTGGCCTGTACCTACACTGACCAGGCAACGGGAACATGATTTATATGGGAGCAGGCCTAAAGCAGGCACACATTTGCGTTTAAATCAGTATATTGTTCCAGTATTTTCTTTGATTATACTTTAGATAGATAGATAGATAGAGTACTCTTTATTTGTACACCCAGAAATAATTAACAATTTTACATAGACACTTAACTAGGGTACAAAAGGCGGTCTTATCGCTTATAGCGAACTTTAATTATGTATTTTTATTTTCAGAGTATTAAGTACAAAGAAAAATGTAAGTCCAGCTCAGATCCAAGGCTACTTCATGTTCCACAAGCACTCTGAACAAAAAGACGTTTTGGAAGATATCAACACTATATGGACTCTAGGATAAGAAAATCTTAGCTGTGATTGTATTTATTAATATAAAATGTAGTATACTATAGTGATACATGTAATAAAATAAATATATATTTATATATTATAAAAAGGTTTCTTTATAAGTATATCTATCTAGTCAGGTTGCAATTAAAACAATTAAAATGAGTCATTAAAGTTTTAATACACTAAACATAACCGTAATTTTAGTCAGTCCGATATTTTATCTTTAAACATAGAAGACAAAAACAGGGTTACCAAAAAAAGCTAACATATAGCATAGGTCATGCAGTTATGCAGAAATTAAAGTATGAATAATTATACAATTACACCTGTACAAAACAGTATACATATATGTACCATAATCTGAAATGTTAGGTTTAGAATAACAACTGTATAAAAATGAAACTTTTTCTAATACTTCAAAGTACACTTTAACAGTAGCATATTTACACTTACCTAATGAACACTAATCACCTAAACCCGGACTAACCTTAAACTCAATGTTTTCGAGAAGTAACACAAACTGCTTCGCGTTGTTATGAAGTCTTTCGTTTAACGTCTTGGAGAATTGTAGAATCTTTTGCGACACCTCCCCACGGTAGGCCTGCAGGATCTTCATCTGCCAGTGCGCCGGCAGCAGGTCCAGGTCCATCTCCTCCGCTGAATTCCGCAACTTCAGACAGAACGTACTCTCGTGCGCAAACAACGACAAGCAAATAACTACAGTTCTCTCTAGCAGGCTACACTCCAGTTTAAACTTTACAAGAGATATAAAGTCGTGCGTCAGCTTATAATTAACTTGTGATATCAATTCCAGTCCGTGCATCTTAAGCACCGTTTTAAAGTATTCAATAGGACTTATTGATGATGAGTTTGGTAAGTCGACACTGTTCATCGTAATTTGCCCTTTGTCCGTGGGAGTAAAGAATACATCTTGAGCCGGCTTAGGGGCTGTTTTGGAAATGATGGAGACGAGGTGTGGCATTTGGCTTACACTCGCCACCTTTTGAACATGTTGAGGTGTTTTGAGAATGGAACGTGACTGAGGCATCAATTCTGATACTGGCTTGCATTTAATTCGTGGTGTATTCTTCGACATTTCATTTCTTTCACTTGGGAGTGCCTCTGGTTTATTACTAATTCCCATACCATTTTGTTTTACGGGGTTTTGCGCTAAGGAAGTTGTAGACGTTATTATAGGCATAGACAGCTCTGGTGGCTGATTCTGGTCTACTAATAGTAAGGAATCTTTTACAGATTCAGCTGCTTTTGGTGGATTATTTGTGTCAACTGTTTTTTTCATTTCATAATGAGGCATAAAAGTATTCTTTTTTGGAAGCTGCTTGGGATTAGCTACAGGGTTGGCATTGAGCAGTTTGTTGCCTTGTTCAATATCGGTGTCTATAATCTGATGTAATACAGCAGGCACTACAAAAGGTTTTGCCACAGGGATAACTGGTGTTGAAGAAATTTCCATTGAGGTATCCTTAATGACTGTTTCAGTTTCATTATTAGTTACTTGTTCAGAAATGTTTATTTCTTGCTCATTATTTTCTGCTATTTTGTCTAAATCATTTTGCTTCTCTTGTACTTGATCAAGCAGATGATCTTCTGAGTTTTTTTCTCTAACTTCAAAATCAATATTCCCTTTGACAGCATACCAGCCCTTTAAATTAGTATTTGTTTTTTGAGGTGCAATCTCAGTAATAATTCTACAAAAATTTTGCTTACATGCAGGTATCCAATTTATATTAACATTTTTGTATTGTAAGTATTTTAAAAGACCAGGTGTTGGTAAACCTCTTGATACATTTGTAGGCATTAGTTTTCTCCCAACACTTAATAATTTTCGATGTAACATCTCATCTAAATTTTTATTGCCAGATTCATTTTGCGGAATGTTGACACAACTTGCCAAGTATTTTTTAAAGCAATCAGCAGTTACATCATGAATTATTTTTAATTCATTATCCTTTGTTTTATGGTTAGGTTTTACTTGGTCATTGCTATCATTAGATGAAGTATCTACAATATCAATACATTCAATATCAAGTGAATCCGATTTTTTGTTACCTTTTTTTACTTTGTCATTTGTGTTTCTATCCTTATCAGATGTTTGACTCCTACTCCTACTACCTTCAAGAACTACGGTTTCATTAGAAGAACTCCGCGATTGCAATCTTATTTTCTTATTCTTCGTATTGCGATATTTTCTGACTGTATCATCTTCTGAAGAATCATACACAATTCTTTTTAATGTTAATACTCGCTTAGTCTCGTAAGATTGTTCAGGCAAAATATATTTGACGTAATAACAAATATTATGTACGCCTGATACAATTTTGTCGTGGCTAAGGACAACATTTCCCAGATCTCCAGTAACATTTGGTCTATCGTCAATTTTTTCCATTTCAATTGTACAATGTTTTTGTAAAGACACTACACAAGATTGCATCAGTTTGGAATGAATTTTACCATGCATAATTATGCCTTCTTCAGTGTAGTTCTTGTAATCACAAAACCTGCACACATAATATTTTTGATAGCTTTGATCCCATGTCAGTAACTGTTTGGGTTCATCAACTTTAATGGTCTCCTGTGCCACAGGCTCCACTTCTCTTTCACAAGATGATTCCGAAGAACTTGATATTTTCCTTTTACTCCTTCTACTGGCAGAACGACTACTAAATTCTTCATCCTCACTGGAAGATGGGTTAAACAGAGAAACCCTTTTATTAATTCTTGTCTTTCTTTTTTTAATTTCTTGGGCTCCTCTTATTTTATCAATAGCTGCCTTCTCCGCCTTTTCCTTGTTTACTTGTTCAATACTACAACCCGTATTTGTGTCATTACAACCTCGTTGATTTTCTCTTGACTGAAATTAAATTATACTTGCTTTATACTTTTAAAATAAGTAGTAAGTTTGTTAGGTACCTGAATAGTAGCAATCTTTTGTTTCATATTATATGTATTCTAATGTTAAAACTAAACTAAATCATGTTATTCTGTATAAAATTACCTTTAATTTATCCAGTAATATTGTTTGGTTTGCAATGAACTTCTTTTTAACTGCAACAAATTCTCCCAAAATTGTTCTGCACTTCTTACATAGCAGTTTAGACAGATAGTCAAAATCTTGAACCTGGAAAATACAATAAAATGCATTCTTATAAAAAGAGTTTATGGGTGTATACCAGATATGGTGTGTGTACCTGTTAATCACAGGGGTATAATCGTGACAGTTCTGACATTGCGAAAAAGAGACGCTTAGCTACATTAAGCGTGAGAAAGAAACGTTAAGCTGTAAATGTTTTTTGTCCTTTTTGCTGAGGCGCCTGTTTACGTCAGTTCTCTGTGCCAAACAATGAAACAAATGAAAAATCTGTGCCAAACAAAGGCTGACAGTTACAACAAAATTTTCTAAATGCTATTTATTTTTGATTTGCTAGTGATTTGTGGGTGTTTATTAAGTTTATTAGACTATTATCATCACTTAACGAGTGTGTGACATGGGTGGGTGGATTTTGTTCGGTTGTATAGAGCATAATGAACGAAAACACGATGGAATGATGGATGAGATATATTTTCACATGTAAGTAGATACTATCAAGTTTAACATGCTTACATTCATCATAGTACTATCTATTGGCTCGATTTTAATATAAAACGATACTAATTTTAATACTGTAAGGTCTTTTAGTATCAGTTTTAAGTAAAAATTACGAGGTACCATATCATAACAAATCACATGGTGTTGCAAGTTATTGAAAATTTATTTTACCCACAAATATTATAGTATGCAAAGAAAATACTAGAAATTGTAACGGACTCGGGTTGGGTTTACAAATGGGGCGCACGAATTCGGTTTTTGTGAAGATTGTATTTTGTAGAAGTCATTCTCCTCTTTCAAATGAGGTGCCTCTCATTGTGAGGAAACGTTCGTTTCTTTTTTTTTCTTCCATGTGTGATTTCTTCTGTATAATATAAAGTTTATTGTATTGATACGAAATACGTGTTTCCTTTAAAAAAAACCCCATCACATATTTGGCCCACGATTATAATTCTCATGCTCATCCATTTATCTCTTTCATAGGTTTCCGACAGAAAAAAAAATATCAAGAAAATGGATAGACATTACCGGTCGCACAAATTGGGAACCAAGGAAACATACAAAAATTGTGTTCGGCACATTTTGAAGAGGATTGTTTCGATTGGACGAAGACAATGAATTATACAATCCACTCAGTTTGTGTATATTAAATAATTATATTGAAATCAAATAAGTATGAGTAAAGTTTTTTTTCTTATATCGTCGGTTGACAGGAAAAACTCACTAAGGCTGATTTTTCAATATTCAGATAAATGTTATCTGGGTAATACAAACATTGAGAAACATTGAGACGCAACAGCATCAAAATTATTTCCCAGCAAAACTTTTGTCTGGCTATTGAAAAATTAGCCTTTAGTGACTTTTTCCTATCAACCGACGATATACTCAAGTTTTGTTTTTGTTATTATGATAAGTTAAATTTCCCCATATTTAGGTTTTATTTTTTTGTCGGCAACATCTATGGTTTGAGTGAGAAAGAGAATAGTGCACACGGCGATTGCGAATCTATTTGTAGTTGATCTGAGCTGTTAATAAACAATTGAACTGTACTGTTGATCATACATGCTATTGTCTCTAATTAGTCTGTGGTTATGTCCTGTTCTGTGAGAATGATATAATAAAGTGCTCACAAGTACCTACTGTGCCCACAGTAGGTAATTTCATCCCAAATGAAATTAGTATTACAGGCAGCAAATCATAAAGACCAACAGCAATAAATGTTTAGTACCCTGTAGGCTGATAATTTGATTTTCATGGTATAGGTACTTAATCCCACTGAATTATTTAGTGGTTAGTGACCCTGACTGCTACGCCAAAAAACTATTTGAGCCTATAGTCTTAGTTTAATTAATTTGGGTAACAACTAATGATAAAATATAAATGGTAACGCTTACGGTAATATCAAAACAGAATTTAATTTGATCCTGCAATGATTGATGTATGCGAAAAGATCCATTCTCTTCAATACATAGTCGACATTTAATGAACAGATCAGGATCTATCTCAATATCTGCATCTAATTCCGTATCCATAATTTCTTCTGAAACAATAAATATTTAATTAAACACAACTCTAGTATTACAAAGATCAGAATAATAGCAGCAATGTTTTGTTTTGTGTTTCATATTTTATTAATTATTTAATTTAAACAAGAATGGAATTCAGTTTTTCAGCTGACTGTACAAAACGAAACTTGTAAATATTAAAGTTAAAAAGTTCAGTTCTGCATATAAACAATCTGTTGGCCGCAAGCTCCGCTTAGGTATAATATATTAAATTATTTAGTTTTTCATCTTATAGATTGAAGAGTGCAAATTATATTAAATATCAGGGTTGTTGTTTAGATACGAAACGAATAAGGTTATAATAAGTTCCATATCTAAGGTTATTTAAGTAAGATAATTATACAGGTGCTGACTTACGAAAATAATATCAAATTCTTCAATTACTGGTACGGACTGTGGTAAAATCAGCCATTCGTTATAACTAAAATGTACAATTTCAATAACAAATCAACAAAAAGAAAGTAAAAATACTAGTTTTCTGCCAGTTTTAGTTTTCTGTTAGTTCTCTTCTCTTTAAGGGTGGATTCGTCCAAACATCACGTTACACGAGAATAACTATACCGGAATTAAAATTATACGCGAGTAAATATCTAGGATAAGTACATTTGCATTCTACCAAGTTATACCATGATTAAATTGAATGAACGAGGAACGAAACTGTAATGCAACTAAAATAAAAATAGCTGCGTTTCAAAGCATGCAATAGAAATGACATGCCAACTTAGTTTGAATGGATTATAAAAGTATGAAATTGTTTATGTTTTAATATTTTATTCGCTGTTGTTATTCTGAGACTTTGCCTTTTAACGTACTTTTGTTTATGTTTTGACAGATGTGTTTATATGTCATTATGACGGTTTTCTAATCAGCTGATGTGCTGCCGCCATTACAAAAGTACTCTCGGATAAGCTCGTTACACGGTAAATTTTGGCGGTATAACATTTTATTCTTGGGATAAGCTAGTTATCTTGGTTTCAGGTTTGGTAGAATGCAAAATCTGCTTACTCGCGAGTAACTGGTACTTTACTCGTGAGTAAACAGTTACTCGACGTTGGCCGAATCCGCCCTAAAACGTAGTGTTCTTTTCTCTATGCTGTTAGTTATCTAAAATGTCATATGTCAGTGTCAAGTTCTGTCAAATTATAAAAAGTCGTTGATGTCGTTGATCAAAATCAAAATATAGTTAAGTATCTGTGGTGAAATCGCTTCGGTCCTACGGTCTCTGCTTCTCTCGAATAAACAAAACGATATCAAAGTTAATTTACTATGTATGTACCTTATAGTATGCTCTTAGCATTATTTTTCCTTTCAATATGATTTGCTATAGTTTCTACAAGCTTCAGTATCTATCGGTTATGATTCCCAAAACACCAACTTCCGCCATCTAGCGTTAAGTAGCGTGAACTTTTTAAGACATGAACTTACTATTACCCTATCCTATCTTTATGCCTTCATATTATTACATTATATGGAGAACAGTAAACTTGCGAATACTTATCTTTATTAATCAAGTAGGTAACTTTGTCTGTCTGTTGCATTTTACGTCTAAACCTGAGCACCGAATTGGATAAAATTTGATAAAGACTAGATCTTATCCCGCAAATGAGGATTTTTAAACCATAGACGGCAGCTACTTCAAAACTGCGACTCTAGATTCTATAGTCGCAGTTTTTATATAGATGGCGCTAGTGAATCCTTCATACTAATAGCACTGCATTTTAATTTTTTTGTTTTAATGACCTGCTCCGAATTTGAGTCCTTTGGTATTGGGGCCACGAAAATTCCAGAAGAATAGCCAAGGTCGTCGAAATTATAGAACACGGAACCGCAGACATTCGTGTAACTAGAAGAGAAACACATTAGTTTATGATTTATGAAATCGACCATTCCCTAATCCACCAAAAAAATATTATTTACTTATTTAAAAACACAGCACCAGCGGCCATCTATCGGATGATATTGGAACTTTTTAATGAACTGGATTATTTCACCAGAAAATGTGGGATTTTTCACCAACAGACAACAGCTAGGTACTAAAAAGTGGGTGTGGCTATATCCCCTTGGACATAACCGGATATTGACGTAAATACAAAGTTAAATTTTAAGATGAATAAGTACCTAGTTATTTGCAAACTAATTTTAATTTAGGGAGGTACCTACTTGGATAAACTTTGCCAAAAAAATATTTACTTTATAATATTAATTAATTGAGGCTTGGAATGAAAAAAAATAAAAAATAAGTCGCCTTTCAGGGACACCCCCTACTTTCTGTACCACTTTTGCATCACCCTGATAGCCGAGCGAAGCAGGGCAATAAAAATCTATCCCATCAAAAACAATACTTGTCACGTTGACTCAGCCATCGCATATAGTGCGATGACCAAGTCAATATATTTATATAAAACATTAAATATTTTTAAGATTGAGATGCGTGCGTGGATAAGACTTGGTATTACATGAATCTCAAAACTTTTTACCGTAGAACAACTGAATTACGGGACTTGTTTTTTTTTACAAGTATTGTTTTTGATGGGATCTCATTTCTTTTTGTATTTTGTAGACAGTTCTACTTTTTTTCTTTTCGGTACCTTCTAGGTACGTAGGTGCGTTAACTTAGTTTGGTAGGTTGCCTACCTACATAAATCGCAAACTTAAGGTAAGAATCAAGAATCTTTATTTTTGGGTACGTAATACTGCATCAAATTTCCCTAATTAAATTTCAACCTTAGTTTTTAATACAGAAAGTTCATTGTACATAAAAAAAAATTACTATAAGTGGTAGCACTGGTAGCCTGATGTAATTTGTCCGTAGGTAGGTAATCCTTCCTTTGCGGATTTAATTTGCATGACGCGAATCTTTTTCTCGATTTGGCAGGGGCACTACCGTGCGCCTATATTTACTTGGTCAGATATGTGATTATGAAATTATTTAAGCAGTTATGTACCTATCTAGAAAACTGGACCAAAATTGAAAAGTTTTACTCTTATTATTATATTTTAGTTTTTCCTTGGTTCATACACCAAACACTACTTATATTCCAAATTTGAAGCTTCGAGGTCTGCTAGAAGTGCCTTAGAATTTTTATGATCGGTGAGTGAGTGAGTGAGTGAGTGAGTGAGTGAGTCAGTGACAAAATTAAGAAACTTTGACCTGTTATAATTTTTAAACTACTGGTTTAAATTGAATGAAATTTGAAATATACCGTGTCTTTACAATGCCTGCATGGTTATTGAAAATTCAGTCTTCTAGTTTTATCCACAACGAAGTTACAGGGGTTCGAAAATGGCCTGAATTGCTTCGAAAAAAGGATGGTACGGCCGTGCCGCTTTTGTGCTCGACTGCCGTGCCCCCAGAAACGACATTTCACAAATCGTAAAGAGCCGAGCAAAGCGATGCCATACATCTCAATCCTGCATTCCTTAATGCCTAGAGAGCCGAGCGCAGCGTGGCAATACTAACCTTACCGGCATTTTATAAACTCTAAAGAGCCGACTGTAACGAGGCAATACAAACCAAATCAGCAACTTCTAAACGCCCAAGAGCCGAGCGAAGCGCGGCAACATAAACTTACCCCGCATTTCCTAAAATAAAAAGCGCTGAGCAAAGCGAGGCAATAAGTAAGTATTTAGTTTTACCAAATCGGTATTTCCTAAGCTCTTGGCTTAAGTATTAGAAAATGCCGGTTTGGTTTGTTTTGTCTGGATTTGGTCGGTTTTCCAGGTTTAAGAAAATGCGGGTTTGATGCATTTTGCATCGCTTCGCTTGCCTTCTTAGGGTTTTGGAAATGCCAGTTTTTAATTGTACTGCCTCTATTTGCTCAGCTATTTACATTTAAGAAATGTGGGTAAGTTTGTAAGGCCTCGCTTTGCTCGGTTCTTTGTGATTTGGAAAGTGCCAGTTAAGTTTGTATTGCCTCGCTTCGCTCGGTTCTCTAAGCTTCAGGGTATGCAGGATTGAGATTTATGGAATCGCTTCGCTCGGCTCTTTACACTTTAGGTAACCCCGGTTAGGTTTGCGCTGCCTCGCTTCGCTCGGCACACTAGGTTTTCATAAATACTGGGTTGGTGTGAATGGCCGCGCTTCGCTCGGCTCTTTAGGGTTTAGAAAATGCCGATAAGGTTAAGCTTTATGGAATACTGTGTTGAGATATATAGTCTCGCTTCGCTCGGCTCTTTCAGTGCTAGGAAATGCCGGTTAACTATGTATTGCCTCGCTTAGCTCGGCTCTTAAGTGTTTAGGAATGCGGGGTTGGTTTATATGAACTCGCTTCGCTCGGCTCTTTGTGATTTGAAAAGTGCCAGTTAAGATTGAATTGCCTCGCTTCGCTCGGTTCTCTAAGCTTCAGAGTATGCAGGATTTAGCTGTATGGCCTCGCTTCGCTCGGCTCTTTATACTTTAGGTAACCTCGGTTAGGTTTGGGCTGCCTCGCTTCGCTCGGCACACTAGGTTTTTCATAGCTACCGGGTTGGTGTGGATGGCAGCGCTTCGCTCGCTCTTTAGGGTTTAGAAAATGCCGATAAGTTTAGGCTTTAGGGAATGCTAGGTTGACATATATGGCCTCGCTTCGCTCAGCTCTTTCAGGTTTAGGAAATGCCGGTTAACTATGTAGATAAAGATAAAGATAGATAAAGATAAAGATAAAAATTCTTTATTCGGTACACCACACAGCACACACCAAAAATCCACAAGAAAATACACAAAAAAAAAAGAAAATAACAGATAAAAAACCTTATATAATATAAACTTATAAGTAATAGCGGTGTGTGTTGTCCAGCACCGAAAAGGCCCGCGCCTTAGCTCGCTTCGCTCGGCTCTCAAGTGTTTAGAAATGTGGGGATGGTTTATATGGCCTCGCTTCACTCGGCTCTTTGTGATTTTGAAAGTGCCAGTTAAGTTTGTCAGTTAAAATCGTAAATCGTCCGACAGATGGTCGCCGGTGCTGTGTTTTTTAATAAAGCTTTTTTGGCGGATTATGTACATTATTTTCCTGCGGAAATCATAGAACAACGCTGACTCGTCCGTTCGCGCACGGACGATTTTATAGATCATCAACAAATGTCATGTCATTTGATTTCTCTTGTAGTTTCACGAATGTCCCCAGTTCTGTGTTTTTAGGGTTCCGTAGTCTACAAGGAACCCTTATATTTTCGTTATTTATGTCCGTCTCGTTTTCCGCCGCTTCTGCACCGATTGCCACGAAAATTGGAGGAGAGGTAAATACTAACAATCCAAAAATTTGTTTTTAAAACTATTTAAAAATAGAAAAAATAACCCCCCATACAGCGAAAAGTTCATTCGAAAAAAAAAACGAACCACTCCATCGAGACGGGTATCGTTAAAAAGGTATCTTTAAATACAACAAAAATTGCCTTGAAACCATGTAGACCAAAGCCTCCAGTCTCGAGATATATTAATACAATGTTAAAATTAGAGCGTCGTCCCCCCCCTTAACATTTGAAAAACAATAATTCTAAAAAAATTGCGCTCTTTGACGGTTTTCATTTGATAATTTCAACGACCCTGTTGACTATTCTTTTGGACTTCTATGATTCCTATAACCGACGGATCTTTGCACTCCCCTGGTACCTAGCTTCCTTGCTTGTCATTTGATTTACAGGATCCCGAATAAAAATACCACCCAGTTAAACTAAGATTAGCGTTTTTTTATCGTGTGTAAAAGTGCTGTTTTATTTTTATTATTTTGTACTATTATCATGTGGAACTAACGGTGGTATTTTGGGTTGTCTCAAAAGCACTCGAATCCAGGGTTGCTCAACCAATAAAATAAAATGAAGTAAGGTTTGACTAGCGCCATCTATAGTCGGTTTTAGAAGCTGTTGTCTATGGTGGAAAATCCCACACGACGAGAGAATTTCTGACGATTCATAAAATAAAAAAGTTCCAAAGTCGACCGATAGATGGCCGCTGCGCCAGAGTGTGTTTATCTTTAATACAGCTTAATGATGTCCTCCTACTGGATAATTTCTAGAACCCTGTAGTCTATTCATTTGGACCATTGACGAAAGAATAAAGAGGCATTAACACCCTTAGTTAAACATATACAGTACGACCACAAAAAACTTTAAACACTGTTCAACAAGTGTTTAAAACGAAATTTGACAGATTTTGTAGGCGTTTGACAGCACTAAACATCTGTTAAATACTGTCTAAGTTTTTGTGGTAAGGCCCATATCGTCGTCTCTTTTTAACTTATTAGTGTTATCGTACGTAAAAAAGGACAACAATAGTTTTGTCTTTGCCTAAAATTTGTATTTATTATATATAAATAAATGACAACATTGCGGCCGGTCGCCATGTTTAGTGGGAGCAAACCAACCAATGTAGGGATGTCGAAATAATATCGATGTATCGATATATTTTTATGAATCTATCGATATTTTCCGACGATATATTGTAAACCGATATATCGATGTATCGATATAAATAATCAAGTATCGAAAACATATCGAAATCGATATATTTTTCATTAACAATACCCTTTTGTTTGCGTCACAACGCAATGCGGCGATGCTAGCTCGCAACCGTGTACCGAGCGAGAGTGTAAAGGGGTCATCACACATGTCAATACACGACACTGGCACAAAGTGAAAATAGTATTTTTTAATAATAAACGAATTTGATTTCGCAAGGATTTATTCCTATTAAGCTATCGATATATCGATATTTTTTATTCGATATATCGATTTCAGTAACGATATAAAAGAAAATATCGATATATCGAAATATCGATACTTTTTTGCACTTTCGACATCCCTAAACCAATGACGAAAGAAATATCATTGCAACCAAACAACCAATAAGCACTTCAGTTTTCAAAGCGAGTTGATTGTTCAAATTTTTCAATTCGATTTTCAACCATAGACAAAAACCGATTATAGATGGTGCTAGTAAACCTTCATACTCAACAGCACTGCATTTTTTTTTTAGCCGGCATGGATTCCAGTCCTTATAACAAATACAAAAACCCAATGGATGTGAATGCGATAACTAGCTGTTACATTATGCATAATATTAATGTTAACTAGTTTTAGGCAGCTTTGTACCATTTATGACATCTTCCGTTCCCTCAGAAGAATGCAGCTCATAAAAAATGACAGGCCGGATGCCATCTATCGGATTATTTTGTAACTTTTAAACTGTCTACGAAAATATCCCATTCCTCATATCCGAAGAGACACTCATCAGCCAACTTTTTTGTTGAAAAACGCCATCTATTGTTAGGTAGCTGAACTAAGTACAATGCCATCTACCTTTTACTATGGTAACTACTAGCACATTATTATATAAGTGCTGCCATCTTTTGACAAAAACACTAACTACTTAAATCGTACAATGCCATCTAAGTAAAAAGATAGAAACTACTTGAAGACGCCATTTTGAGACGAGTAGAGAAAACGAGTCGTGAACTTGATGGTTATTTAAATTTCATTGCAACTTTTGGATTATAAAATAGAAAATGATTATTAAATTTACCTCAGATTCACTTACGTTACACTTTTAGTTAGCGCACCTTTTTTTCGGCGAATAAACTAGACACGACTAAAGAGCTATCTGCCTCGTGACTGCCTCGGCGAAACTGACGTCGGATACTGAATTTTGAATGAATGAATGAACTGCCTGGTTACTGAATGAATTCAAGAAATTAGTGATGTTTCAATAGCGATACATAATTTATCGCACAGAACTCTATACTCTTTATATCGGTAACAACAATGGTAATTGCATTTTACTTAATACTTAAATAAACTGTTTTTTGCTTTAACAAAAATGAGACTAACGTGTGCTTATCGTGCTAACAAGTAAGTAACTCTTAATACTTATTGGTTTTTTAGTTTGCTAAATCATTTATTTCCAATGTTATTTATCTAAGTATAAAAAAAACTCATACTTAAGTATAATATTATCAGGATTGTTTATGCGATTACTTAAAGTAGGTAGGTAACTTATTATGTACTTACTTACTTACGTAACTTCAATAGTGCTATCGTGCTCATGGGAGCTAGCCATGCTGAGCGGGAGCTAGGCTGGGTGAACTGAAAATAAGGGTACGCCGATGCACAAAGGTTCCACCTAAGAGAAAAAAGGGAAGAACCCCTTATCCCACTTATCGGTAACTCCTTTAGTGACTGGTTATTCTGTACCTCCATAGAAAAGGATTGAAAATTGTGCTACCATTCTGTTTTTCATGGTCAAACTATCAATTATCGATAGTAAAACTATCGCTAATGCAACAACTCTAATTGAAAGAGGGTTGCCAAGTTACCATTTCTTGTCATCATCATCAGCCCTCTATCGCCCATTGATGGTAGGTAATAGGCCGCCTTTTTACATCTAGCGTGGTCAGTTTCTTGTAACTTAAGTATAGGTAACTAGGTAGGTATTATTGGAGAGAGATAAAATGGCACCCAAGTAAGTAAGTACCTACATGGTACGCATGGTACCTACGATAGTATATTCGTAGGTACTACTACGTGTGGAATGCGCAAGATGATGATCATATACTTACCTCATTTACATTCAGTCCCTATCTGCAGCTGCAGCAGGATGGAAAGGAGTGTGTTTACATACTGCCCCTACCACTCACTTCGCTTTCAAGTTGCAATGGCAGACGTCGAAAATCACGAAATATGAGCGAATACTGAAGGTGGGTACACAATACACATCATCAGACGCGGCTTGGTGCACGGTCTTTTGGGACGGTTCGTGCCAGATCGCTCTCGGACGTCTGAAAGCTGAAGGTCAGCCCAAGGTTACCTACGACCGCGACTTACGTCCGATAGTTTGAACAGCGTAGTGTGTACGCTTTTTTATGTAATTTTCTGGAGGATAAAAAAAAACACTCACACCTTGTACCTACTAATGTATGTACCTACTCCCTTGCGAGGTAGGCAGAGGTGCATTGCTGCACCCACTTTTCGCCAGTGTTAGTTAGTCCCAATGTAATAGGGGGCGGGCCTGTTGTCATTTTACGGGCACATCCAAGACCTCGGAACAAATATTTGTGTTTAAACAAATATCTGCCCCAGCCGGGAATCGAACCCGGGACATTCGGCTCAGTAGTCAGGATCACTAACCACTACGCCATTCGGTCCTCGTCTGAAGGATAGTAACTTTATCATCATAGAATAACAAGTAGTTAAGTACTTATGATATTATTTTGTACAAATAAAGAATATTCTATCTAAGTATCTACAAATTTAACACCCAAGCAGTCTCAGTATTACCACTGTAACTAATGGGTAATGGGAATAGTGGGCCGAATCAGAAATTATAAATTTATTTGTTCTCAGGGTGGTTGACATACCTATTGACTCTGACCCCTTAGCATGAATACTCATCGTGATAGTGACGTGAAATTACTGAACTTTGTAGGGAATTTTTTGTTCTGCTACCGACCGCCAGGGTCGCTGTTCATATTTTCATACAAAATTACTCGATGGACTCTACTTCACGTACACGATGAAAATTCATGCTAAGGGGTCTGTTCTTGGGTACCTTGGGTATGTTATGTTTGTGCCAAAGTTCAGTGAGTAAATGTTGTTTAGTAAGTTCCTAGAGCGGTGGTAGCTCAGTCGGGTAAGCGCCCGCTTCTCACGCAAGAGATGCGGGTTCGAATCCCGGCGCTGACATGTACCAATGAGTTCTTTTAACTTAAGTACAATGTATACCATCGCTCTTACGGTGAAGGAAAACGTCGTGAGGAAACCTGCATATCCAGATTAGGCACATCTAGACATGTGAACCCACCAACCCGCAGTGGACCAGCGTGGTGGGAAATGGTCCACGTTTAGGAAGGCAGTTTAGACCTTGGTGATATGCACAAAGTTTCCACTCGAGAGAGCCAAGTGCAAGGACTTACATCCCCACAGAGAATAAAATAGAATAGTAAGTTCCAAAATTCTAAAAAAAAACATTATATAAAACAATATTTTTTTTGTAATAGGTATATAAATGTATAACATTTGTTATAGTTATTTAAGTTTTTCGAGGTAAGTAACTAATTACATGTTATATGTAAGTAAGTACAACTACAAAACAGTTTTTTTTCTTCGAAAAGCTGATATTTATGATCCTTTAGCTAGTCTGTAAAAAACTTACGAATACCTAACCTATATTTAAGTAAGTTTGTACTAAAATTAAAATAACAGAGGTTAGTGGTATAAAACTGTTTTTTTTCGAAAAGCTAATATTAATGAACTTTTAGCTACATACGTAACCTATATTTAATTATTTACATTACAGGTATTTACTCCTTATCAATTTCATTACTTACACATAATTATATTTCTTAGCGTCTCATATCAGTGAAGTAAGATATTTACACTAACTACTTATTCTAATAAGTAAATATTATTACACCTTAAACTGGAGTAATCGTAAACTTAATATTTTTTAGCAGTACAACAAATTGCTTTGCGTTGCTATGGATCCTTTCATTTAATGTCCTAGAGTATTGCAGAACATTTTCCGACACTTCGCAATAGACTTGCAGGATCTTCATCTGCCAGGCAGGAGGCAGCAGGTCCAGGTCCATTTCTCCCGTCAAATTCTTCAGCTTGAAGCAGAATGTACTTTTGTGTGCAAATAAATAGAGCCATATAGTTATTTTATCAGGAAACACTGCTTTAAATTTTACAAGACACACAAAGTCATGGGTTAACACATAATTTACTTGTGTTATCAATTCCAGACCGTGCATTTTTAGCACAATTTTAAAGTATTCAATAGGACTTATTGATGACGAGTTTCGTAAGTGAACACTATTGACTGTAACTTTCCTTGTGTCCCTTTGAGCGTTAGCAGTAAAAGAAGATACTTGTCCAGACGGAATAGGTTTCATTTTTGAAATTACAGAATCAAGGCTTACACTTGCCACTTCCTGAACAGGTTGGATTGATTGAGGCATTAACTCTGATACTGGTTTGCATTTAATTCGTGGTATACTAATTTCCGTTTCATTACTTTGATCTGATAGTGCCTCAGTTTTATTACTAATCTCTATACTATTTTGTCTCATGGGTGTGGTTTTGAACTTTTCTGCTAAGGAAGTTGTAGACGTTATAATAGGCATAGGCAACTCTGATTGCTGGTTCTGTCTTACTAATGGCGATCCTTGAGAAAGAATATTTTTAAGTAAGCTATCTTTGACAATCACGGTGGTTTTCGATGGACCATTTAAATCTACTGATTCCTTCTCTTCATAAATAGGTACAAATTTAATTTTTTGAAGCTGTTTGGGATTAGCTACAGGGTTAGTATTGAGAAGTTTGTTGCCTTGCTCTAAATTTATGTCCACAATTTGATGTGATACAGCTGGTCTTATATTTTTATTTTCAACTGGTATAACTGTTGTTGAAGAATTTTCACTTGTGGCATTCGCACTGGCTGCGTTTGTGTCAACGACATTATTAATATCTGGTTCATAAATGTTTGTTTGTAGTTCCTTATTTTCTATTGTCTTATGTAAATCATTGGGCTTCTCTGGGATTTGATCACATTGAAAATCATCTGGGATTCTTTCTCTAACTTCAAAATCTACATTATTTTTGATAGCATACCAGCCTGTAAAATTTTCGTTTGTATTCTGTGGCGTCATTTCGGAAACGATTCTGCAAGAAAAATTCTTGCATACAGGTATCCAGTTTATGCGAGCATTTTTGTATTGTAAATACGTCAAAAGATCAGGTGTTTTTGAACCTCTGGGTACATTTGTTGGCATCATCTTTTTAACTCTCAATAATTTCGTTTGAAGAATTTTATTCAATTTTTTTTTCTTTGCGTTCTTTTGCGAAACATTGTTATAACCCGCTCGGTAGTTTTTAAAACAATCAGTAGAGACATCTTTAATAATTTTTAATGCATCATTCTTTGTTATATGTTTATCTTTCAACTGCACAGTACTATCATTAGATGAAGTATCTAAAATATCAATACATGGAATATCAGATGACACCGAAACAGTTTTTGTTTTTTTTACACTGTTGTTTGTATTGCTATCTCCATCAGATATTGGGATTTTACTACCTTCAAGAACAACGGTTTCATTTCTGTTACGATATTTTGTAACTATATCTTTTGAAGAATCACATGCAATATTTTTCAATGTAGATATTTGGTTACTCTCGCAACATTGTTCAGGCAAAATATATTTGACGTAATAACTAATATTATTCGCACCAGAGACAATGTTATCAAGGCTTAGGACAACATTTACCACGTCTCCAGTTACGTTTGGTCTATCATCAATTTTTTCCATTCGGATTGTGCAATGTCTCTTTAAAATCTTATAGGAATCCATCAATTTAGAATGTATTTTACCATGCATAATTATGCCTTCTTTTGTGTAGTCCTTGTAATCACAAAACCTGCATATGTACAACTTTTGATAACATTGATCCCATGAGAGTTGTTTGTCATCATCAATGGTTTCTTTTTCCTTAGCTACAAGCTCCACTTCATTTTCACATGATGATTCTGTAGAACGCAAGATTTTAGTTTTTCTCCTTTTACTGCTACGACGGACATACTGACCATGACTGATATTGTCTTCATCATCACTTGATATAAAAAGTGAATCTCTTATAATTCTTTTCTTTGTGTTTTTTGTTGTTTTAAATTCTTCTTTTCGGGTCTCTTTTACGTGATCAGCACTTTCCTCATCTGCATTTTCCTTGTGTTTTCCTTTAATATGATTACACTCTGCTTTTGTTTGATTACCTTCCCGTGTGTTTTCCTTTGACTGTAATAAGTTTTTGTCTGTTATATTATGTGTTGAAATTAGATTTGGGTTAGTAGGACATACACAGACATCTAGAAATATAATTTAATAAAAAAACTAAATTAGGTACCTTTACTTTATCTAGTAATATTGTTTGGTTTGCAAGGAACTTCTTTTTTACTGTAGCAAAGTCTTCCAAAATAGTTCTGCATTTTTTGCATAATAATTTAGACAGGTAGTCAAAGTCTTGAACCTGGAAACAAAAAATATTAGCTCTCACTATTGCAAAATGACAAAACATTTCATAACATTGCTTTTTACACAAGAATGTTGGGAATTTAAAAAAAAAGATAAGCACTTCAAGCCAAGTTCAAAGAATGCAACTAGATGGTCAGCTCTGAGTGTAATTAAAATTAAAATACATAATAAAAATATACCTCCAAAAGAAGGTGAAAACTAAACAAAACCAATAATAATAATAATATGTGGAGATATCGGTTCTTCCTTTTTTGGCCTAAGATTTATTTGCCTAATCTCGTATTGCATAGTAACGTTTGGTCAAAATCTCGTTTCGCCGAAAATCGTATGGCATAAATCTCTTTTAGTAAAAAGGTATTTCGCATAATCTAGGTAATAGTGGTATAGCCAAATCTTTAATAGCCTAATAATGCTATGGCATAGGTTATAGATAAAGTAATAATATTCGTTTGGCTTTAACTTTGATGGAGCGTCTCCCTACATAGCGCAAACTGGTGCCTTGTATTGTGGCCGCTAAATGGAAAACGCTCCGCTCCACTTCGCTCCGCTTCGCTGCACTCCGCTTTGCTTTTGACGAAAATGTGCACCTAACACGCTCCTCCTCGCTTTGCTCGTCGTCGCACCTATCTTAAAGTTTTTGATCTCATGGGGTTTAATGGCGTTTGTAATAATTATAATGGTCATTCACTTTCGATATTTTGTTCATTTAATATCGTGATTTTCGGGATGTAGGAGAAAAATACCACAATTTGTACATTTAAAACATACTTAATTAAGTATTTGTAAAGATAATATTAGGAGAAATAAGATTATACCAATACGAACAATTAGAGCAAACGAGACTTAGGTGTTTCAAGTTTGTGCCAAAAGAGTTTTAGACGAAACGAGTCTTATGCCACATAAGACTTGGTGAAGTGATGATTCTACCAAAAAAGTTTAGACCTTACGAGTTATGCGAAACGAGTTTAGGGCAATAAAGATTAGGCCAGATGAGGGGAACCCGGAGATATCGCACACACTGCGATCAGACTCCAAACATGCCTAGACAATTTGCACTATGTATGTAATTATGTCTGGAGTTTTCTATTAAAACTTTCAAAGAAATTGACTTGACAACATTATTTAATGCAAAATCCTAGAAATTAATATGAATCATCTCCATTTAATTAAAATACTGTATTAGGAGGTTCCTCTATTTTACCATTCTTAAATTAATTCACAGTATTAGTTGGAATTAAATAACCTTATATTAGAGACAGGTAATGTTAACTTTGCAATGCTTTAACTCTGCAAATGCTACCATCTTTATGGTAGACTGTATTCAGGAGTCTCGGGAGGTTTTTGAATAGAATGGGAGCTGGCGATATATGACTGTTGTATTGAAATTAGAAGATCAGCAAGTGAATGAGTGTGTTAGTCCCTAATACAATTGATCTAATTAGCCTATTAGATGTTAGTATGTGCTGCTCGGTGTGTAAACTCATGCGCTTCAACAGAGTGTTTTTTTTTCTTTCACAGCCATCCCTAAATTTAATCTTAACTTAACTTGATAGTATGTATGTACTGTTTAAGTAGTATACCTTGCAACCATAAATTATGTTAAATTGTCTCTTCCATCCAAAGGTTGTCTGGTAGAGATTTCTTTAAGAAATAAATAATAGTAATTTTTATTTCTATTTTATTTACAAGTAATATTTCCTTTAATGGTGAAAAATAAAGAGTATTCCTTTCTATTCTGTTGTAAAGGTAGGAATTCCAAAATAAATAATACTTACATTAATATCGAAACAGAATTTAATTTGAGCCTGCAGTGATTGATGTATATGTAAAGATCCAATCTCTTCTATACACAGACGACATTTAATGAATAGATCAGGATCTATCTCAATATCTGCATCTAAATCCACAATATCCACATCCATAGTTACATCTGAAATAATAAAAAAAAATACATTTCGAAATCTAGTCAGAATCTGATAGCAAGAAATAAAGCTACACAAATATTATCTACATTGATGTAGGTAGTGTAGGTGTGAATGTTGGAATGTATATCATTTATCATAATTGTAACACAAGATATATACATAATTTCATAGAAAGAGCTTATCATGCTTAACTGAATCAAATATATTAATGAATCTGAATCAAAAATACACCGAGAAGGGTGGGCAAGAGACTCCAAAGATTTAAATAGTACCCACTGAATACATTGAAAACTATTAAAGTTTGTATTAAAAACTTTACATAGTTCCCTTTGCCTTATAAGTGATGCTGCTGCTGCTTAGTGGTTACCATAGGATTAAGCTTCCTAATAAGCTAAAAATCTGCAGTTCAATGGCTAAGTATAAAAGAGTAAAAACATAATGCATCATATTTGGCTATAGTAGCAATACTTACATGTATAATGTATTATGGCAAAAAAAACACATAGAGCTGTGTTTTTTTTGGAGCTGATTATGAATTTTATTTCATAAGTGCTCTCTATCATCTGAGTAACAGCAGCATTGTTGAGCAACCAAGGCCATACATTGATGATGGTACAAGAGTCACATAAATACTTAGCCATATCAAACAAAAACCCTTTTTTTCATGCTACTATGTGTACATTATATATGTTTTTAAAGAATAAAATAATAATCGGCACTAATGATTGTGTACTTACTTAGTAAAGTTAGTAGTAAGTTTTAGATCCTCTAAAATCACTTAAAGAAAACGCACTTATGTAAATTATATATTCATTAAGACTGTAAGCCTTTCAGTTACTATTTAGTTACAGATATGAACTGTTGTGTTGTGAGTAAGATAAATAAACCATTACAGAAATAAAATTTAATTCAACACAACAACAAACAACATTCCCCCAAAAATAAGAAAAAAATACAGAGTTATTACAGAGTAGAGCGATATGTCAAACTTGTCAAAGTCTCATGTCAAGGTCCAACGACAAGCTTCCCACATAATAATAACTAGTCCATATCTCAGAATAATGTAGCTGTCACGCATAAGATTTCTAAGGCTGCGTCCACGACGCAAGCGGGCTGAGCGGGTGATGCGATGCGAGTGGGCGGCGGCGACGGCTCGGCAGTCACAGATAATAATAGTGCGTGCCGCCGCTCTACCCGCCGCCGTGGACGCGGCCTAGCACCCCCATTCACTTCACGCACCGCGAGCCGTACCATTCCGTGGACAAATCCGTCATCGCCACACACTACCTACACGAACCCCGAGTTGTACTCCAGTCGATTGTCAACTTTATTCAGCGTTCGCGAACCCAGACCACCCACCTACCTACCCATTCACACGCTGATTTCTTCGCGGACTTGTCGCCAGCGACAAATCTGCGGATCTGTGCGCCAGTGAATGTGGGCCTTTATGATTAGCTGCAAAACATAATAGGTACCTACTCACTGCTGCGACGGCATCCGTAGGTGTGGATTAGTACGCATGCCGTTGCCAATATCTCCTGATCTTGGTGGGACAGCTTACTTAGGTCTTCGCCACACTTCACTGAATTTACCAATACGGAATTTCAGTCAAGTGAGGTGAAAGCTCGCATCCAGTGGCGTGCTCTGGGAGAGGCCTATGTCCCGCAGTGGACTGCTACAGGCTAATGATGATGATGATGAGATGAAAGCAAAGAAGTAATAATTACTTAGTTGTACTTCCATGGGTGAAAGCCTCATGGCCAAGGGATATAAAATGATACATTTTAGTATTGTCTATCTAAATATATTTAAAAACAACTTATCTGCTTATGATAGCAGCAATCATAATACGATACTCAGCCTAAGTATAACAAATTTAACATTCTTAGTGAATGTAACAATTATCAATTCACACTGAAGTCATTTTATTAGTGTCCATTATGAATTTTATGATAATGAGATACGTAAAAATTATGTCATAATAATTAAACAAATAATATTGTTAAAATGCATTCATCATTCCACGTATTATAACACTTAATCACGATTTGTTATCCCACTCTGGGGTTGGATACCATGTAAATTTTGTCAATATTGTGGTCCTTTTTAAGTATCTACAATAATAGTTCAAGTTTATTATGTTGCATATTTTTCATGTAACATTATCACAGCACTTTAGCATTGCGGCCTGAGGAGGTCAACTATTTACAATAGGTACTCAATAAGTAGATAAGCGACGGCTAGAACCCCAGAGAAACAGTTGGTAAGTAGTTAAGTACTCAACTAATAGTCACGTAAAGTATTACACCTTATACTTCGAGTCACTTCATTAATACATGCCAAAATATGTTGTATAATTGTCAAATAAGATCTACAATTCATGCAGGCAATCAATTACAATTTATCTACGCTGACGACGCTTCTTTTTGTTAGTGCGTTGCTGAGATGGTGCTTGTGGAGCTCCGCTGGATGGTCCTTCGTTGACATGTGGAGCTGGAGCAGGCGGCGGCACGGCGCGGGGCGCGGGCACGGGGGCGGGCGCGGGCGCGGGGGGCGCCTCCGCCGGCTGCGCGCGCCCCACCGGCGACTGGGCTGCGTCAAGGGCCGCCCGCATTCGCAAGCGCATGCGCCGGCGAGCGTTGCGGGATAGGACTGGGTTGATTTCGTCGGCAGCGGCGATCATGAGCGGCGCGGGAGGCTCCTCGACGACGGGGGCGGGCAGACGCGTCTCGCGGGCGCGCACCGCCGCTACGTTTGCGCGAAGCTGAGATTCGGAGCGTGCGAGGGCGGACGCCTCGCGGCCGAGGGTGGCGAAGGCGCGGGACAGGCGCGCCACGTCGTCCTGCAGGTCCTGCAGGAAGGGCTCGATGGAGGCGCGCGCGGGCGCGGCGGAGCCCCGGCTGGCCACGCGCAGCACGGCGCGGGGCTGCGCGGCGGCCGGCTGCTGGTCGGCCGGCGCGCGCCGCAGCGCCAGGCGCCCGCTCACGTTGGCGGCCGCGGTCAGCGCGCGCACGTCTCCGCCTGTCACCACGAGGCAGCGCCCACGCTTCTTTAGAGCCCCCTCGCATGATCGCACCGACCAAACCTACAGTTGAAAGAGTAGTTAATATCTTGTACAGTTCCCCAAAATTGATAATGCACATAGAAATCTTCGTCATTGTTCGGCAACGGTCGTATTCCCGAGCGTTAGAAAACTATTATGTATTTAGAGTGGTTAAGTGCATTTTCTTCATGAAATTTTAGTAGAATTATGTAATTGGTGCTAAAAGAGATAATTGATTTATCAGTAACGAAATTTGATTCGATAATCCATAATATTAAAATTTACTTCGAAAATGTTACAGTAGGTACTTTTCAAGTGTCTTACTGAAGCTGATGTAAAGATGGATGAAAGAAGGTTTGAAATTATAAAGAGAAATGGATTTCAAACACAGGTTTATATTAAAAAAATTAAATCTCAGTTCAAAAGTATTTACAGCACTGATTATTTCACATTAATAAAAATGTTTACATTAAAATCTCAGTTCAAAAGTATTTACAGCGCTGATCATTCACAATAATATTACAATTATAAACTTGGTCTTTTGGGTGTGGCTTAATTGGCAAAGTTAAGTCTATCAATGTGACGTATATTTTATTCTTAAATGTGCCTCATAATATGGCATCGTCAAAAATAATTAAAGTTGAAATTAAATTCACATTTGAAAAAAATAACAAGAACGATGTGTAATTGCAGCTCTTTATAATTCCACAAAAGTAATATTGATCTTGACCTTGAGACCCTTGACTGATCGGTGACAGCCACCAACCGCCCAAATTATTTTCGATTATGTGTCACATGATATTGACTACTATTTCTTTCGAACAAGGATCAAAATGCAAGTGCTTTGTACGATTCAATGATTCGGGTGTTTCCGGGAATACGACAGTTTGCGAAGATTTGCATGCGCATTATTAATATGGGAGAACTGTACCTACCTGATAAATAAAAATATCTGCAGAACGTAAAACAATGTGAAATACATAAACGACGACGAACTAGAGGTCCAACATAAAAAATATTAGAGGCAAAATAACATCGTTATAGTATCAAGTGTGCAGTCTGTATTATCGCGCAACAGGAACTCCTTTTTCTGTTCAAATCTAAGAGTGCATTAAGGATACTTTAGGTTTTAGATTTTTGGCCCTGATAAATTTTTTAGATTTACTTACACAATCTGTAAATATGGCCTCCCGATCATTGCCGGATATTGTGATCGTGTAACAGAAGTCATGGGCCACTAACGGCGCAGCGGCCATTGAAACCCAAGCGTAGAGAGATTGTTCTGAAAAAAATATATTATCTCATTAGCAATATAAATAATATACATGTAGGTATAATAAATGAAATAAACAAAAATAGATCAGTTCATTAATTTAAATATGTGGCTTCTTTCTGTACGAGCTTACATTCGCCTGTGGGAATTTCATGAAAATAATACACGCCTATTCTACACACAAGAGTGATGTAGCATTTATAATGTTGAAATATTTTTTAAAATCATTACCCAGAAAGTTTGTTTGTTATCAAACTCTTGTTTTTTCTTTGTATGATTACATGCTTACGTGACTTATCACGTTAACACCTTTCCTCGAAAACGTTATATTTTACCACAGTCATATAGGTATTAAGAGAATTAAATATAAATGATGGAGCCAAACTTAACAAGAGTCAAATTTTGAGTTTCTGCACTGAATCAATATTAATGTACAGGAAGCGAAAGCAATAAGTATGTCAAGATCGTCACACGTGGGTTGCCTTTAGGTTTCTGCGAATGGATTAAATATTTAGTTAAATAAAAGCAACTTACTGCTTATTTCGATGACTAAGAAGAACACTCCCATATCAGATACTCTGACTGCTATAACAATCCTGCCCGGAACAGTAGCGATTTGCCAAGCTTGCACATATTCGCCGTTGTCAGACTTGCCCTGAAACATACACTTTATTTTATATGTCTATCTATACAGCAACTCGAAGAACTATAATACATATAATATTAGGCACCTATTAGGAATCATAGGCAACTCAACTCGACTCAATTAAGTAAAATACGTATTGAATTCCTTTAAATTATTTAAATAATATTTCAACCATAATCTAATAATGTTGTAAGGATTTTTCCGTATTAGCAGTTTAAAACATAACTCATGTAAAGATAGCTTGGTTCATTTATGCGGTCATGTTATTTGACACCTTTCCAAAGTATTCGCGGCAATAAGCCTATAGTTCCACACAATATCCAGTTATAGTGGTTCAGCCAAAGTTCCACACCTCAAGCAGGTCCGGCGAATGGAAGTAGCGCAGATGGTTGAGCAGGCGCGCGGCGGGCAGCCGCTCGGCGCAGCCGTCCTTGCAGCAGAGGCACCGGAACAGACCCTTGCAGGCCGCCGGCGCCCGCGACGCTATCTAACAACATTAAGGTAGCCTTTAGATATCACTTCAACTTATTATTATTATTTAATTCTTTATTGCACAAATATAAAAAATACATACATACAAAAGGTGGGCTTAATGCTAAGAGCATTTTCTACCAGCCAACCATTATAATGGTTGGCTGGTAGAAAATGCTTACCTGCATATATGCAGGTAAGCAAAAAATCAGCAAACATAAAATATTTAAGTCTTTCTGTACTACTACAAAAACCTTTAAACACTGTTTAACAAGTGATTAAAACGAAATTTGACCGATTTTGTAGGCGTTTGACAGCGCTAAAAATCTGTTAAAATTGGTCTAAGTTTTTGTGAGAAGGGCATTTATGTTTTGTTTCAGAGATTGGAAACTACTATTGATTGCTGTTTTCGTATGTAAAAAAGTGTACTAACTCTATTGTCTTCAATGTCTCCATCTTCAACACTACCATCCAGAGGAGCTCCAGCCACAGAGTTGTCAGCGGAGGTTGTGCTCTCTGAACCACCAGAGCCAGATCCATTGCCCACAGAGGTCACTGTCATCTTGCCTCCCAGTTTCTGCAAAGTAAAAGCAATATTAGATAACCTATTTTTAATAATAGTCACATTGCATCAAATTGGTAAGACAAAATAGAATAGAAGGGAATTAAATTTTTGAATACTTAATTATAGATTTGAAATAGATATAAATTTAAAAATCACTCACAAAGGCCTGCAGTTTTCTAACATTGGCAATAAGTTCTTCCATGGCATAGTTCCTAGTGCCGAAAAACAGTGCCCTACAGACAGGGCACTGGTCGAGGCGCACTTTGCAACGCCCACACACGTGGTGCCCCTCATTGCATTGGAATATCTGACCGGCCGGGATCTCGTAGCAAACTGGACACTGCAGGAGATCATCAAGGTCTGGCAATGTGTCACTCTGGAAAGAATACACTAATTTAAGAACTATATACTGAAGAAAGAAGGCTAAGGCTGTCAAGGTATGTGTACACAGGTTCTATTGCTTAAAATGTAGTATAATAGGCTACTTGACTCTTTTTTAAAGTAGGTCTAATATACTATATAAAATTTTTTGTACCTAGCAAATCGCAAAACTTTAACATTAATAGTTCTAGTTTTCATAAAAAGGCGAAAACAAACATATTTGTACATAACTTATCACTACTGTGATGTCACACAGGTAGAAAACAATAATTTGACATTTAACTAATGACAACAAAGCTAGGGGAATAGATAAAATCATGGAAGTAATAATACAACAGGAATGCGCACTGCACCAAAAAAACGAGCCGACAGAGATAGTCAGCACGGAGCCCTCCATCTCTTTCTATTTTTGGTGACCATAATTTTAGGTAATTCATGAGACATCACTTCTAATCTATCATGTCGCGAATAGGTGTCGATGGTCTCAAAGTCACCTATTATTCGAATAATTCGATTGCAATGTAGGTACGAATGTATTTTGGTGATATGACAATTGAGTAAACATTGTGTTGACATTGTGAAAATTTGTGAGAATTACTTTTGCTATGTTTCTTCATTGGAAGGAAAGCTGAAATTTGGGAAAATATAATTTTAAGTAAATAAAATTAAGTTGGGTGTAGTGTTGACAAGAAAGTGTCAAAACAGGTTAACATTAAACGCAACTATGTACCTAAAACGTGTTTACTCTGTGGGTGTTCCGTTTACATAGTCTAGTTGATGAAAATCATAAGATTTCAAAATAAATATCTCAACC
Source organism: Plutella xylostella (assembly GCF_932276165.1). Taxonomy (NCBI): domain Eukaryota; kingdom Metazoa; phylum Arthropoda; class Insecta; order Lepidoptera; family Plutellidae; genus Plutella; species Plutella xylostella. The sequence goes on along the minus strand of NC_063995.1, from coordinate 4,872,450 downwards.
TAAGTGCTTCCGCCGGTTTTAAGCTTGATAAATTATCTTATAATAATCATATCTATGACCAAAAAAATCAACAGCTTATAACTCTTTACCAGCCTTATAAGATAACAGCCACAATAATACCTAATGATACTTAGGTATAAAATAAAACAAAAAGTTGAATGAAACAGGTCCTAATTAATGGAAAGTGATTCAAAAGTACGAATGAATGGTCACCCTAACCATAACGTCTCTCACAACAGTATAAACGTCATCCGTCATCTTGACAACTTCGGTCTTGTCGTAAAGTATTTAGAAAAACTACCAATATTTTTTATGAAATTATTATTCATACAAATACCAAATATTTCATTGAAATTACATGTTTATAATGATTTATTATAAATTTGTTTTTCAAAATGATATGATATGTACAGAAGTCTATAAGTTAATTTAATATATTTTTTGCATAGCTCTCTTCGTACAAAATCTACTAAAGTTTACACAACTAAATCCTGGCAATTGTTAGAAAGAGAGGAAGGGCTCTGTGGTAACCCTCTCTATCGGCTCGCGGCCTCTTTCACTTCAAATATAAATCTTAAGGTGAATTCGTTAGGTCTATTTTTGTTTGCATCATTTTGGCGCATTCCTGTTGTATTATTACTTCCATGGATAAAATATATCAGAGTGACATTAGTTATTTTCAACCTTTCTGACATCACATCCTGTCACTTCATGACCGAAATGGCGGAAGAGTTTTCAGCATTCATTTTTCCTTTTCTTTTGGTTTTGTAATTCAATTTGTGGAATCAATATATTTCGGTTTTGTTAGGTAAATTCAAATACTCATTTATGGCGCCAAATTTGATATAAATCAAGTAACCTATTGTAGCAATGGATAAAAACTATTTGAATAACTACATTTCAAAAGCAGATTTTAATTAGTGACTTGCAAGCAATGACACAAGTAAATTCGTCATTGCTTGAGAGTCTCCCCTTTGGGATTTACAGGTGAGAGTGTATGCAAGATATCTGTCATGATTGTTACCAAATTAATATTTGAAGATAACTTACTTGCTCAACAATTTATACTTTTTTGGTTTTGGCTCATAGCTTAAAAGAAGAATTTTTAGATTTTATGAATAAAAATGTATGCCAACCCACAATGGTGAGTGGCAACAAATTAGAGAAGAGATTCTACACTATTGGCTTGTACAAGCCACAGAAAGCTACAGTTTTTTGGTGACGAACAGAAAGATTTTTCTTAAAAATAAAATATTGTGAGATTTATCTCATGAATGTATAGAAAACATGATGCAGTTGATAATTATTTATTTGTACCTAATTTATAAATATATGTACGGTGGCCTGCGCCTAAAAGTATACAGGCGGAGTTTTTAAAATAGCGATCCCTGATGATGAAGGGACCAGCTACATCTGTTATAAATCCGGGGACGTGTTGTGTGTGATATGTGTAACAGTGGTGTTTATGTGGATGTGCTTGAGCAGCACGTGAGCTTGAGATCGCAATTTTAAAAACTCCGCCTGTATACTTTTAGGCGCAGGCCACCGTACTTAGCTACTTGATTGTAAATGTTAAACTTTTCACTCTTGTTAACATAAAAATTCATATTTTTACTACATTTTTGCAGGTACATTATAGGATCACATGGTATTTATTCTGTATGGTATTCCTATAATTTTATTAAAGAAATTCAATTTTAAGGGGTGGACAAACAAACCATTCGCAATCCGCATATATATAATTATACCTACCAACATAAAGAAATTCAAAATAACATCAACATACAAACTGCGCACGATTAATAATTTATTATATCGTTGGCATAGGTACCTATTCTGTTGTTAGTTTGGTTACATTAAATTCTCTACTTTCGTTTTGTTATCAAGTCTGTGAATATCGTTACAAAATAATTTATTTGTACCTGCATTATTAATATTAAAAAAATACATGAAGTAATACCGTATACATGTTTGCATACCCTCATTAAATAACGGTCAAAATATTAAGTTTAAAGGTAATCCGGAGCTCAAAAGTATAAAATGTTATTGTAAGCAAGGTTGAGTGTCCCAGTGATGCAAGGTTTTTTCCTAGTCAGCAACTGCAGACGAAATTATTCTAAATAAAAATGCGACCAACCGACAAGGTCGAACAATGGGAACCATCCATCTCAACATTCTCAAATAACGAAAAAATAAAGATCATACCTTTAGTTCAGTAGTATTCGCCATCGCATCACCTGCTTGATGGAAAAATATGATAAAATATTTTATTTATAATCGAACTGAAATAACAGATGGAAATACAACAAATAAAATCCACACAGCTGTTTTTCAGTTGCTACAATTACAAATGGCGTCATATAATGTTGCCACCTACAGTATAAAAAATATTAACTACGTGTTGCCAGCTACAAAAATAAAGTTATTATTCTGAGTTATAGGAATAGTCAACGACAAAGACGTCCGAGAGCGAACTGTCCCACAAAAAACCGTACACACTATCAGTCGCGGCTGTCGGCGCCTTAAAGGTGCTGACACGATACACTATGCTGTTCAAACTATCGGACGTAAGTCGTGGACGTAACCTTGGCCTGACCTTCTGCTTTGAGACGTCCAAGAGCGATCAGCCCCCGTATTTTGTAACTTTTTGAGAGTTAGCAACCGGTGATAATTGGTATCAACTTAGAGACTTATTAACCGAAAACACCAAAAATGCAAGAAGCCTACCAATATATCCTTACATTCAACATATACGTTTGTGAAATCAATAAGTCAGTAAAAAGTTATTAATTACTGTAAGTATTAATGGCGACCGAATGGCGTAGTGGTTAGTGACCCTGACTACTGAGCCGATGGTCCCGGGTTCGATTCCCGGCTGGGGCAGATATTTGTTTAAACACAGATATTTGTTCTCGGGTCTTGGATGTGCCCGTAAAATGGCAATTGGCCCGCCCCCTATTACATTGGGACTAACATTAACTAACACTCTGGCGAAAAGTGGGTGCAGCAATGCACCTCTGCCTACCCCGTAAGGGAGTAAATTAGTACAACGCGTGAGTGCGTGTTTTTTTTAGTTATTAATTGATAATGCTCTAAGTTGTCAGCCATTTTATACCAACCAACCCCACTCGGAGTTACATAATACGGGGGCTGGCACGAACTGTCCCAAAAGACCGTGTACACAGTGTACACTTATTAGATTAGTAAGGCCTCGGTCTCCTATTTACGCCGTGGGTCGCGACCAGCGTCACGCCGTAGGCCGCGTCACAATGCTCACTATAGAAATGTACTGATGCGGTCTCCCTCACACGCCGACGTTGGCGCGTAGCATAGACCTACTACCTCTAGACTGGCAATCGCCGTGTGCACTATTCTCTTTCTCACTCAAACCATAGATGTTGCCGACAAAAAAATTAAACCTAAATATGGGGAAATTTAACTTATCATAATAACAAAAACAAAACTTGAGTATATCGTCGGTTGATAGGAAAAAGACACTAAAGGCTAATTTTTCAATAGCCAGATAAAAGTTTTGCTGGGATATAATTTTGATGCTGTTGCGTCTCAATGTTTCTCAATGTTTGTATTACCCAGATAACATTTATCTGAATATTGAAAAATCAGCCTTAGTGAGTTTTTCCTGTCAACCGACGATATAAGAAAAAAAACTTTACTCATACTTATTTGATTTCAATATAATTATTTAATATACACAAACTGAGTGGATTGTATGATTCATTGTCTTCGTCCAATCGAAACAATCCTCTTCAAAATGTGCCGAACACAATTTTTGTATGTTTCTTTGGTTCCCAATTTGTGCGACCGGTAATGTCTATCCATTTCTTGATATATTTTTTTCTGTCGGAAACCTATGAAGCAGAGATAAATGGATGAGCATGAGCATTATAATCGTGGGCCAAATATGTGATGGAGTTTTTTTTAAAGGAAACACGCATTTCGTATCAATACAATAAACTTTATATTATACAGAAGAAATCACACATAGAAGAAAAAAACGAAACGAACGTTTCCTCACAATGAGAGGCACCTCATTTGAAAGAGGAGAATGACTTCTACAAAATACAATCTTCACAAAAACCGAATTCGTGCGCCCCATTTGTAAACCCAACCCGAGTCCGTTACAATTTCTAGTATTTTCTTTGCATACTATAATATTTGTGGGTAAAATAAATTTTCAATAACTTGCAACACCATGTGATTTGTTATGATATGGTACCTCGTAATTTTTACTTAAAACTGATACTAACAGACCTTACAGTATTAAAATTAGTATCGTTTTATATTAAAATCGAGCCAATAGATAGTACTATATGAATGTAAGCTTGTTAAACTTGATAGTATCTACTTACATGTGAAAATATATCTCATCCATCATTCCATCGTGTTTTCGTTCAATATGCTCTATCTATACAACCGAACAAAATCCACCCACCCATGTCACACACTCGTTAAGTGATGATAATAGTCTAATAAACTTAATAAACACCCACAAATCACTAGCAAATCAAAAATAAATAGCATTTAGAAAATTTTGTTGTAACTGTCAGCCTTTGTTTGGCACAGATTTTTCATTTGTTTCATTGTTTGGCACAGAGAACTGACGTAAACAGGCGCCACAGCAAAAAGGACAAAAAACATTTACAGCTTAACGTTTCTTTCTTACGCTTAATGTAGCTAAGCGTCTCTTTTTCGCAATGTCAGAACTGTCACGATTATACCCCTGTGGCGCGTAGACATAATGAGCATTGTGACGCGGCCTACGGCGGTGACACTTGACGCGACCTACGGAGTAAATAGGAGACCCGGGCCTTAGACGATGTGTAGACACGAGGTAGACACCTTAAAAAATAAAAATGGTGCGAAGTCATGCGAAGTGTGCGAAGTGAATCTATGAACCTATGCTTGTCATTTTGACATTAACAGAAAAGAGTCAAAAACGCAGAAATGTCAACGTACTGTCAAAAAATTGAAATAAATCTACAAAAATGATAGAATTTCAGTAAATTGGTTGCCTATTTACGATATTTTAAACTTGAAAACTCTCATTATTCAGTAAACTTAGTGAACTTAATCAGATAATCCCGTATATTTTTGTGATTGCCCTAATTTCTGAGTATGTCTCACATAGCTGATGCAAAAGTACTATTTTCTAGGTTAATTTCTATGAAAAATGGGTAAGCTGCGTTAATTGTTTATTATCTTTTTAGTTGATTATGATCAATAGACCTAAATAATAATTGTATTTTTTTTAGGTTGAACACCTTGAAATGGCGTAACTTCAGCAGCGTAACTGACAAAGCGTCAGGTGATGTTATTCCACTGCCCCCTCTCTCGGAGCCGATGCCCAACCTTCCTGATGTGTTATACCAATCGTCTAAAGCAGAGGAATATGTCACCGAAATCACAACTCTAAGCAATGGCCTCAGAGTAGCTTCGGAAAAGAAGTTTGGTCAATTTTGTACTGCTGGAGGTGAGTAGATTATAAAAACAAATACTTTTCTTTCATAATGTATTATTGTATTTAGAGACACTAATAAGACGATATTTTTTTTTGTTTTAGTGGTGATTGATTCAGGCCCTCGCTATGAAGTTGCATATCCTAATGGAATTTGTCATTTTCTTGAAAAGCTAAGCTTTGGTGTAAGTATGATATGAAGTAAATCTTTAAAATTGATCAAAGTACGGAAACAAGGACATTAATCATGGTAATTGTTTAAACTTTGCAGGCCACTCACAAGTTTTCCACCAGAGATGTGATGCTGAGAGAGCTGGAGCGACACGGAGGCATCTGTGACTGCCAGGGCTCACGGGACACCACTGTCTACGCCACTAGTGCTGACTCCAGAGGTTTAGAAGCTGTTACTCAGGTAATCTTAATTGGCTGAACATGTAAGACTACTTTGCTTTTGACAATAAAACTGTATAACTCTGTGAATTCATGGGCAAGGGCTGGTTTCCAAACACCATATAATTATATTACAATAGTCTTGTTTGCTGGTAAATATGTATAATATTTAGTACCAAAATCAACCCACTAGAATCAAAAATAATTAATGAATTTTAATTCTCAATTCATTCAGGTTCTAGCGGAGGTGACACTGAGGCCTCGCCTGTCCACTGATGAGGTTGAGGCCGCTCGGCAAGCCGTAGCCTTCGAACTGGAGACACTCTCCATGAGGCCTGAACAGGAAACTATTTTGATGGACATGATACATGCAGTAAGTTCAAATTAATAAAAATAAGTAAAATCTAAAATATAATTAGTTGGTATCATTGCCAAGTCCATCTCTTTATTTATAACATAAGTACAATATTTTTTAAATTGAAGTGGTTACAATTCGTGATTATGTTAGCTAATCATGTTTTCAGTAGTGACTGAATAAAGTAAGTGACTTGGTATTACATTGATTTGTTAATGTTTCTTACAAGTCATGTTTTTCTGGGCATCAATCAATATTATGGTGTAAAATAAAAAGTGCCTTCTCATATGAATGAAATGAAATGAAATTCGTTTATTTTCGACATAGAATATTAGAATTAATTGTCAAAAGTCTTAATATACCACCATTTCACAAAGGCCCCGTCATTAAGGAGGAAAGAAATGGCGAAAGAAACTCCTCGAGCATCTTTTCAACTTTTTCCTTATATCTAATACATATACTTATACTTATATACTTCGTTCGACGACGACGCACAGGCGCAGTCTCGCAAAAATAATAATTAAATCTACTTAATATTTGCTGTTTGCGGTCAATTTCAAATCAATATTATAGTTATAGAATCAGTGATAATCAGCTGTGAGAAGAACACTATCAATAAACATCGGAAAGGTATGATTTTTACCAAATTAATAATCAACAAGTGATAAATTATTTGAAGAGCGAGGCTTGTGAAGAAAACGCGTAAGCGCCGCAATTTGCACGGCGCTTACGACCTTTTGGACACAGCCCCGCGCTGAGCGGCCGCTATCTATTGAGTTACACTTCCGATTCTACCCTGCGAATATGGCTTCTAAAGTTGAACTAACCGGAGCAACTAAAATCTGTGCAGCTTGTCCTAATATTATAAAGGATAAAAGTGGTTATATGCAATGTTCGACGTGTATGAATTTCTATGATCTTTTATGTGCAAATGTGAGTACGGCTCGTTATAAATTAATGACTAAAGAGCATAAAAAGGCGTGGATTTGTGATGATTGCCGCAACAAGCGCCCGAAATCAGATAATAGCAATACCCCACTACGTGCAGTGCAGAGTATCGAAAATGATAGTACGTTACCGTATACTACTGCGTCCGCTTCGAGTAACTCCAAAGTGGAGCGTAAGGAATCTGCTAGTGAATTTGTAACGCAACGAACAAAGAGCGCATCGCAACACCAGCCATGCGCTACCGAGTCATTGGCTGTATCTAGAGATGACTTGCGACTACTTATTAGACAGGAGATACAATCTAGCATTCGAGAATTAATAGACGAGAGATTGAAAGGTATATCTAAGCAAATACGCGACTTCGAAGATTCGTTAACATTTATGAATAATATCTACGAGGACTTTAAAAAAGGCTTGGATACAAAGTTCAATGTTGTAGAGGAATTGAAAAAAGAAAACTCTGCCTTGCAACAGGCTGTTACAGACCTATCTCATAGGTTGAATGCTGCAGAACAAAACATGAGAGAAACCAATATAGAACTTAACGGTATACCTGAACAAAGATCGGAGAACCTGTCCAATATAGTGATTCAGCTCACAAAAACTGTTGATAACCCGATAATCAGTGAAGATATTCTACATGTCACTCGTGTTTCAAAGCTAAGTAAGAATGAGCGCCCTCGCTCTGTCATTGTGAAGCTGCGAAGTGCCCGACAGCGTGATGAGGTGATCGCGGCTGTTATTAAGTATAATAGGAAAAATCCTAAAGATAAGCTGTCTTCCGTACACCTGGGCCTCAGCGGAAACCGAACACCCGTATATGTGTCTGAACACCTAACTCCCACATCGAAAGCTCTTCACGCTGCAACACGGCTTAAAGCAAAAGAGCTATCATATAAGTTTGTATGGGTGAGAAATGGCAGAATTTTTGTGCGCAAAGACGAAGAAAGCCAACATAAACTCATCCGCAATACCGAGAGTCTTAGTAAGCTTGTATAGTATTGTAGTAAGTAGTTATAAGTTAGTTAAGTACATACACGTGAATGCTATTGATTTTTATTGTATAATTCGCTGTGCTTGATTTGTATTATCAGAATCTAGGAGGCTCTAGAACTAAGATTAATGAAATTTATAATAATGTGTTGCAATCAAATTATAGTATTATTGCCTTAACCGAAACATGGTTGAACTCTAGCATAAGTAATGCTGAATACATTGACTCTAGATACACAATACATCGTAGAGACCGTGCTTCTAAATCTAAAAAAGATGGTGGTGGTATAATGTTAGCAGTTTCGAATAAGATTAAATCAATTCGTGTTCCCTCATGGGAGAGCAGCTCGGAGGATCTATGGGTTAAAATAGAACTAAACATAAATAGTGAAAATATCACTGTTGCAATTTGTGTAGTTTATTTGCCCCCACCAGTTAAGTTAGATGCACTCCGGAATTTTCTTGATAATTCGAGTAATATTATGTCAGAGGTGGATGATGTTATAATACTGGGTGACTTTAATCTAGGATTTATTGAATGGACGTTAAATTCACAAACGAATCAGTTGAATCCCTCTAACTATGATAGCAATCTCGGCCATGCCTTGATTGACTTTACTGCATTGAATAGTCTCAATCAATTTAATTATATCAAAAATTGTGACGATAGAATATTGGACTTAATTTTCAGCAACTCATTTAATTTTAAGGTTATTAAGGCATTGGATCCTATAAGTAAAATCGATAAAAAACATCCACCACTACTTCTTTCATTACAATTCAATCAAATAAACTTTTTAAAACCAAAACCTCGACTTGACCACAACTTTTATAAGGCAGACTATAACTCTATCATATCCGGCCTTAATGATAATAACTGGAATACTACATTTATTACTTGTAAGGATGTTAATGAGATGGTTTCTGTTTTGTATGAGAGAATTAAATCACTCATTGAAAAACATGTACCAAAACGAAAACGAATTAAATCAAACTACCCGACATGGTTCAATAATAAACTTATAAAGTTGCTTACAGAAAAAGAAAAGATTAGACGGAAATACTTAAAATATAACAACCCTAGAGACAAACTAGAATTCCAGTTACTACGCGACCGTTGTAAAAAAATATTGAAGCAATGTCACGCCTATTATAGTAAACAAATTGAATGTAACATAGCTGAGAATCCGAAGTCATTTTGGCGGCACTTGAGAAATAAGCGTGGTGGCCTTTCTACTCTACCAGCTGAACTTACACTGGGAAATTCCACGGCCAAATCTGGAACCGAATCAGCTGAATTATTTGCTGATCACTTTTCCTCAGTATTCACTAAAGATAGTGGTAGTAACATCCAATACTTACCTAAAGCTCCACATTCCTCAGATAGAGCATTTGGTCGAATGTATGTTACTGAACGAGAAGTGCTTCTAAAACTAAAAAGAATTGATATTCAGAAAGGGGCTGGGCCTGATGGTTTACCTGCCTTGTTTGTGCAGCGATGTAGTTCAGCTCTCGCATTGCCTTTAGCAATAATATTTAATGCGTCACTAAAAGATGGAGTATTTCCTGATGAGTGGAAAAAGTCCCGAGTTGTTCCAATTTATAAAAATGGAATAGAAACGGATATAAAAAATTATAGGCCTATATCAATTCTATCTTGTTTTTCAAAAATATTTGAATCTATGGTATGTCCTATACTTAGGCATCATATCTATAATTATCTATCGGCAAATCAGCATGGATTCTGCACGGGTCGATCAATTGAAACCAACCTAATTTCTTTCTTGACAGACGTATCCATGGAAGTAGACAAGGGCCTAGAGGTTGATTGTATATACACCGATTTTAGTAGCGCTTTTGATAAAGTTAGCCATCCTCTCTTGCTTCAAAAGTTGGAATCATATGAAGTGTATGGCTCCATCTTGATGTGGTTTCAATCATACCTTAATTCCCGATCACAGTCTGTATCAGTTAGCGGTTTTTTATCCAGGGAGTATATTGCTGTTTCTGGTATACCACAGGGGTCAAATTTGGGTCCACTTCTATTTTTGATTTTTATCAATGATATTGTTCACGAAATTAAAAATTCTAAGTTCCAAATATTTGCTGACGACTTAAAACTCTATAAAACCATTAAAAGTGAAGATGATACTGAATTACTACAGGATGATTTAAATAGAATTAAAGAATGGTGTGATCAAAATAAAATGTTACTTAACGCCAGAAAATGTTATCACGTTAAGTATACACGCAAAAGAAATGTGCAAGCATCTAATTATAGCATTGACGGAGCGGTCATCAAAAAAGTAAGTGAAATACGTGATCTAGGCGTAATACTGGATAGCAAACTTACCCTTACTTCGCACATCGAAACCGCTGTAAAGAAGTCAGCTAAAATGTTAGGTTTTCTGAGACGACATACTAGAGAATTCCAGTCTCGTACTAAAATAATTTTATATAACGCATTGGTGAGAAGTCACCTTGAGTTTGCCAGTGTTGTGTGGAATCCTACCTATTCAGTGCACTCCCAAAAGATTGAGAGCATACAAAGGGCATTCACTAGACACTTGGCCTTCCTCTCTCAGGGTATTTCTCATCGCCAGCCCTATGATCAGCGTCTCTCATTTTACAAAATGAACACACTGCATGATAGGAGAATGGTGAATGACATTAACTTCCTACAAAAGGTGATAGAGGGTAGAATCGATTCTGCATTTCTCCTTCAGAATGTAAGCATATCAGTCCCATACCATCTTCCTAGAAAACCCATCTCAAAAATATTATTTGTTCCGGTGACCAAAACTAACCTCGGACAACAAACACCACTCTTCCGAATGAGCCAAGAGTACAATTTTACTGTCACTAAAATACCCAATCTAGACATATTTGGTAAGAGCAACCTGAAAAACAAATTGCTCAACTACTATTATAAGAAATAATAATACTTTGTATAGAATAAATAAATAATTTCTATATTAATACTATTAATAGCAATATTAATAAGTAGCAACATTATTGTAATGATTATTTGTTAAAATTTAAATTTATTGAAATTCAATTTAAGTACCTAAATAAGTTATATTCTAAAATTTGTAATTATGTATAATACCTATAATATATTTTTTTTTCAATAATGTATTTAAATTAATTTTATTTATTAATTTTTTGTATTGCATTGCGTGTAAGAATTACCATTATATTTATATTGTATTTGGAATTAAGTACCGTAATTGTAGATGTTAATTAAGATTTAAAATGTAATTTAATGAATGATGAGGGTACCTATAATTGATATGCATGTATAGACTTAAGTATATTTGTAAATGTTAATAAGATGATTTTATGTGCATGTTGTTGGTACTCCAAAGTAAATAAATAAATAAATAAATAAATAAATAAATACATTTTTTGACTTATTTCTAGTACAATTTTACTTAAGTATCTATTTCATTTTTCCAACAGCCTTAGCTGAGGTGGACAATCCCACGCGTTTTTGTCATTCAAATAATCATTTATACTATAATAAGCTTTATTACATAATGTTGCTTTTACAAAATTCTTAAATTTTTTCTCAGTAAGGTTTATTGTTTCGTTTGATAATTTATTATTATTATAAAAACGTATACAGTTCCCCATGAATGAAGTGTTTGTTTTCGAAAGTCTGAGTGTGGGGAAAAGCAACTTATTTTTGTTCCTGGTCTCAATACCGTGAAGGGCTCCTACTTTACTAAAAGAATTTAAGTTTTTACGAACATACATAATATTTTCATACTGTTGTCTTTGTAACACTGATATTTTTGTCTACAGGCTGCCTACAGAGGAAACACTCTAGGCCTCCCCAAGATCTGCCCGCATGAGAATGTGAACAAAATTGACAGAGGAGTTATTTTAAATTATCTACAAAATCATTACACTCCAGACAGGATGGTTGTGGCTGCTGTTGGCGTAAGTTAAAATTGCACATAGAATTTGATTAGGCTATTCCTTATAATACATTGACAAATTGAATGCTTGTCCAGCTCTAGTGTTTGTCACCGATATGCTTAAGAGATATTATATGCCCCTGCCTTTCTTACATGATGATGCATAAGTAATATTTTGGTCTATGTATGTATTTAATTAAACAAAATATAAATAAATTTATTATTTCTGTTTTCAGGTGGAGCACAAACCATTTGTAGAGTTTGTCCAAAAGTACTTTGTTGACATGAAACCCACCTGGCAATCTGAGGGTGAAAATACAAAGAAGACTGTTGATACATCTATTTCACAATACACTGGTGGGATGGAGCAGGTATTTATGAAACATTTTATTTGTATATATTTTTTAAAATGTTGACTGTATTTGTTCTATGACTTTAAATTTGTCAGTGCTGTATATGCCATATGTGCAGTATATGAAAGTGTGTGTTTTCCATTTGCAGGAAGAATGCGAGGTACCTCTTTACCCAGGATCAGACCTGCCTGAGCTGTCACACGTGGTCATTGGATTAGAAAGTAAGTGTTCCAAGTACTTTTAGATCATCATCATGTGTGAAACTACTACTACTTACTGATTCAATAAAGTATCGATTACTTTACTCTCACCTAATCAAAAAAGCACTTTAGTAGCTGGTAAGATAAATTTGCAGTAAATACATAATAAATCCCAAGACTGAATTATTTACAATGAATCAGCACCCAACTTTATTTTTTATACCCATGTCGGAACTGCGAATGCTACGTATAACATTCACACATTGCATACGCAATATAAACACCCTACTTCCCTGGCAGGCTGCTCGCACGGCGACCCCGACTTCGTGGCGACGTGCGTGCTCAACATGATGATGGGCGGCGGCGGCTCGTTCTCCGCCGGCGGGCCCGGCAAGGGCATGTACACGCGGCTCTACACTAATGTCCTTAACCGGTAAGCAATGTTCTTCATTCTACGTGCCCAAGGGTGTTTTAATAGCATGCGGATTTGATCAAGCATGCAGGATGGCCGCCATTTTCCATAATCGCGTACGGAGCAATCCCGCATGCGTGATGAAACCCGCACGCTGTTTAAAACAACCTAAGTGAGAGTTTGCAAACAAAAGACTGTCGGTAGAACCTGTAAGTTGGTGACATATGGATCCCATTGCTCGTTGAGATGAGTTGTGCGGTTTGTCCCCGCTGTACGCATCCGTTATCGACGCAAATAAACGTGAAAATATCGCGATTCGCCCTAAATACCGCGCTTCAGTGGAACACGAATAATTATAGTTTATAACTGTTCCCGCGAGCTTCGCTTCGCCTTAAAAAGTTTTCCCACGGGAATTCCGGGATAAAAAGTATTATATGTTCTTTCTCAGGGTCAAGACCATCTGTATACCAAATTTCATTCAAATCCGTTCAGTAGTTTTGGCGTGAAAGATAGACATAACAGACAGACACAGTAACTTTCGCATTTATAATATTAGTAAGGATTTACTTTACTACACAACGTTGCACGCACGCATTATCATAATTTACAAAATACCTATTTCATTAGCAACACAAAAAAAAAAAAAAAAAACACGCACTCACGCCTTGTACTAATGTACTCCCTTGCGGGGTAGGCAGAGGTGCATTGCTGCACCCACTTTTCGCCAGAGTGTATGTTAGTCCCAATGTAATAGGGGGCGGGCCTATTGCCATTTTACGGGCACATCCAAGACCCGAGAACAAATATCTGTGTTTAAACAAATATCTGCCCCAGCCGGGAATCGAACCCGGGACCATCGGCTCAGTAGTCAGGGTCACTAACCACTACGCCATTCGGTCGTCGTAGCAACACCAACTCTTTTGTAAACCAACCGCAGCCAACAATAACCCTTATCGCTCACCAGATACCACTGGATGTTCAACGCGACGGCGTACAACCACGCGTACGGCGACACGGGGCTGTTCTGCGTGCACGCCGCGTCGCCGCCGAGCCGCATCCACGACACGGCGCTGGTGGTGGCGCGCGAGCTCGCCAACATGGCCGGCAAGGTCGGAGAGAACGAACTCAAGGTACATATGGACGTTTCTAGTACCAGTTTAGTAGGTAAAACGCGGTTTATGAGTTTGAGAAGGTACAAAAGTGTAACTCAAGGTAAATATTGCCGTTTCTAGTACCAGTTTTGTAGCTAAAAAGCGGTTTATGGGTTTGACAAGGTACAAAAGTGTGGATCTGTGGATACTTATGAAGCTGACTGTCCACGTAGCATAGACCGAGATGTGGCAGAATTTTAAGCGGCGCTTGCGTTTAAAGATAACTTAGGTAGGGTACGTGAGACAGATGGTGACGGTATTACGAGGAAATCGTAATAATCATTGGCCAACAAACATTGCTGGGCTTTGATTCCTCTCAAGCAGCATCACAACACTGTCCACTGGATGTTCAACGCGACGGCGTACAACCACGCGTACGGCGACACGGGGCTGTTCTGCGTGCACGCCGCGTCGCCGCCGAGCCGCATCCACGACACGGCGCTGGTGGTGGCGCGCGAGCTCGCCAACATGGCCGGCAAGGTCGGAGAGAACGAACTCAAGGTACATATTGACGGTTCTAGTAGCAGTTTGGTAACTAAAAAGCGGTTTATGAGTTTGACAAGGTCATCATCATCATCATCATCACTACCCATTACGTCCCCACTGCTGGGGCACGGGTCTCCTTCCAATGAAGGAAGGGTTTAGGCCTAGTCCACCACGCTGGCCAAGTGCGGGTTGGTGGACCCCAACACAAGCTTGTGCTGAGAGAGTTGTCGGGTAAGTGGGCAACCCGACTGTCAGATGTTTTCAAGCCGCCCGAAGGCCTCTGACTAGGCTTAACGACTGCTGCCGAAGCAGCAACCGGGACCCACGGCTTAACGTGCCGTCCGAAGCACGGAAGCGTCCAGAAAAGCACCACTTGAAATTGGTCACCCATCCAATGGCTGACCGTGTCAGTTGTTGCTTAACCTCAGCGATCAGTTACGATTACTGAGGCCCGCTCGACTACGGACGCTTCTTGACAAGGTACTAAAGTATAACTCAAGGTAAATATTGCCGTTTCTAGTAGCACTTTCGTAGCTAAAAGCGAGTTAAGCTGAAAAAGTGCATTTCTAGGTAAATATTGCCGTTTCTGGCACCACTTTTGTAGCTAAAAAGCGGTTTATGAGTTTTGACGAGGTACAAAAGTGTAACTCAAGGTAAATATTGCCATTTCTAGCACTACTGTTGTATTTAAAAAGCAGTTTATGACTTTGACAAGGTGCCAAAGTGTATAGTTGTAGTTATGAAGCGGACTGTACACGTATAGCATAGACCGAGCTGTGGCAGAATTTAAACCGCTTCGAAGATAACTTATACCATTTTTCAGAGCTATTGATATGTGGGACGTTTTGAGTTTGACAGTTCTAGAGATGTCCGAGAGTGAAATCCTATCGACTTGAACCTATCAATTTGTATATACTCCATAGATTAATATAAATATGAATTTATTCGTATTTTCGGAAAACACATTATAATTGCTATAACGCTTTCAGTATATGCTACTACTGCTATAGCTCTCAGAATCTGATGTATCAGAGTCAACAGTCGACATTAATGATCAGTTCATCTTGCAAACAATCTATCCGAGCGAAACGATCACAGTCCTGTAGTATCAAAGGGCCTATAGGAGCTAGAGGCTAGCTCAGGAGTGGCCAGAATATCGTAATAATGACCTTAGTAAAAAATCGAAAATTCGATTCCACCTTGCATCAGTTTTTAGCGTGCCGTTGATTTTTCGGACAACCTGTATAATACAATGTAAAAATTCTAATATTGTATAAATTTTAATCGATTTCAGAATGTCGACTTTGATGTGTCGCATCTCTAGTACGTTCCATTTTACCAAAGTGCGTACTCTAGAAATGTATATTATCTGTGGTCATTGTCAATAAAATGACAGATTTTGCAATAGTATTCATGCGTTAAATGGAAAATTTTAAAGTGTCACCCATGTCTTTGCCCCTGGAAAATGGTATAGGTAGGGTATGTGAGACAAGTGGTGGTTGAACATCCAGTGTCACAATACTGTCCACTGGATGTTCAACGCGACAGCCTACAACCACGCGTACGGCGACACGGGGCTGTTCTGCGTGCACGCCGCGTCGCCGCCGAGCCGCATCCACGACACGGCGCTGGTGGTGGCGCGCGAGCTCGCCAACATGGCCGGCAAGGTCGGAGAGAACGAACTCAAGGTAAAGCCGGAAACATATACTTAGGTAAATTTTTTGAATACACTTTCCTTAATGGGGGGTAGGGGAGGGGGGGAGGGGGGGGAGGGGAGGTAGTACGCCCCCCATATGCCATCAAAAATTGCCGGCGGTACTTAGTTTTTTTTATATGATTTTTTTAAAATTTAACCTCAAAATGTATGAAATTTTGGTAAACAGATTATAACTAAGAAAAGATAGTAACTACTTCGTTTAATAATATTCAGTATCGTATATCCTTAGTTAATGAACATAAAATATGACTTTTCCACGGCTCCAGCGCTCGGACCGCGACGGCTTGTTGCGTGTACCTCGTCGCAGGCGCCTCACTCGCCTTCGCCGCTTCGGCTTTTTGGTCGCCTGCGGCGACCAGCCTCAGCAGCTCCGGCTACGTTCGTCTGCCTGCTCCTCACCACACGCAGCCGTCGCGCTCCTTCGCGCTTCCGGCTTTCTATATATACACTCTAGGGCGGTGTCCAGAAGGACTAGGTGGAAAGGATTTCTATATTGATTTCTATTTTCATTGCGGGGGGCTTCCGCCCCCCGACCCCCCCGAGCAGGGGCGTGCCCCTGCACCCCCTGACGTGGAAATCACAAAAAACAGCAGGGAGAACATTCACGTAACCACGAAAGAAACGGAATGAACTTTGACAGTTTGTTTTTAAAAACCCAATATGGCGGTTTTGCGTTTTATTTCATCATCATTTTAGCATAGACAAATTATTGTTCTGAGAAACTTATGTAAAAAAGTCATTATATTATGTTTATAAACTAAGTTATTTAATATTATTTAAGTCATAAACTAAGATATTTAATATTATTAAAGTCATAAACTAAGATATTTAATATTATTAAAGTGACAACTTACATCTTTCCTTAGTGTTTGACGTCTAGACCAAAATTCCATACATTTTGAGGTTAATTTTTTAAAAAATCATATAAAAAAAACTAAGCACCGCCGGCAACTTTTGATGGCTCAGAAGGGGAGTACTATCCCTCTCCCTGCCCCTCTGCAACTTACGCAACTCCTATTAAGGAAAGTATTCTTAAAAGCCAACCCTATACTTATTACGAACACGCTACAAGGAGCCACGTGTTCGTTGTACTCAACACGCGTTGCGTTTCATCGGGTTGCGTGGCGTTTCAATAGTGTGTGGGACGCTTAAATGTTGTTCCTCAACGGGGCGAAGTGAAGAGTTCACGTCGTTTTTTATCTTGGGCCAGCTCAGTGACGTCATACAACCTGATGGAGCCTGTATACAATATGACTTTATTACAAGTCAAATATTACAAAACGTTGGGACCTATTGTGTGCACATTTCGTTAATGATTAGGTTTAATTCTCTTCATAACGATTTAAAAGGCTGCCTAAATGTTTACTACAGTGAGTGGGATCCAAAGAGGCCTACAACAAAATGCCGAAGTGAAGAAATGTTACGGCACTTTTTCCGATCTTGGGCCACAACCGGCTGAATTAATTGTATGACAAATATCTTTCACTCGGTCCTCGGCCTTTATTCCATCACCAGTCCAAGTGCTTATATGCTATTTTAAATTGCAGAGAGCCAAGACGCAGCTGCAGTCGATGCTGCTGATGAACCTGGAGGCGCGGCCCGTGGTGTTCGAGGACATCGGCCGCCAGGTGCTCGCCACCGGCAGGAGGAAGCCGCCCTCATACTTTATCAATGAAATTGGTAAGTTAGTTTTAATAAGAAAATGAGGGCTCGTTTATGGGAGCCATTCGAGTGCAGAGGTTTATATAACTATGTTGTGCCTACTGAAATGGCTGTAGCTCATCACATCATGTACGATTTTTTATTGTATGGGTATGTCTGATATACAGGATGTTGCAAAAAGACAAACAAACAAAAACAAAAGTTGTTCAGGATGACCGATGACCCCCTGAGTCACCCCCTTTGCAACACGCTGAATGTTAAATTTTATGAATCCAAACACATGTCTCTATTTTTCTGCTACGCTAAGCTGAGGATATGCACCTAGTTATGTCGAAAGGTGCACAATTTTCGTTCAGGCAATCACCAAGAGCACTGGTGCAAAATCCATAAGTAGTTTCTTATTGAATACTTTAACTAAACACACTATCCAACTCATACCATACACTACGCAACCAACTCAATCACTTTATACTCACGATTTTATACGTCCCCAGCTAAAGTGACGGCGGACGACGTGGTCCGCGTGGCGACGCGTCTCCTCAGCTCCAAGCCGGCCGTGGCGGCGCGCGGCAAGCTGGCCCACCTGCCCACCTTCGAGGAGATACAAGCGAACATCGCGCTCAAAGCTGACGCGCCACAGGGACGACGCATCAACCTGTTCCGTGCTTAGTTTTAGCTTTACAAATAGAGATCTATCTACCGGATGTTACTTTAAATTTTTATTAATTAAACTTTATGTTAATTCTTACTTGTGTTTCTTTTGCTGGTTAAGTTAGGTTTTAGTTATTACCTAGTTGATACTTAATTTGTATCATTCTGTGGGGAGATACAGGTCTGTGTTTCCCCGTATTATCGCAGCGTCGGCGCGTAATCGCGATTCTAGTTACGAGAATATCGTATAGATAAGATGATTTCTCTGAGCTCCAAGCCGGCGGTGGCGGCGCGCGGCAAGCTGGCCCACCTGCCCACCTTCGAGGAGATACAAGCGAACATCGCGCTCAAAGCTGACGCGCCACAGGGACGACGCATCAACCTGTTCCGTGCTTAGTTTTACTTTTACGAATAGAGATCTATCTACTGGATGTTACTTTAAATTTTAATTAATTAAACTTTATGTTAATTCTTAGTTGTGTTTCTTTTGCTGGTTAAGTTAGGTTTTAGTTAGTACCTACCTAATTGATACTTAATTTGGTCTAAAGTTACGTTCACAAATTACAAACTTATCATTTCCCCGTTTGTGGTAGGTCTGTGTTTCCCCGTATTATCGCAGCATCGGCGTGTAATCGCGATTCTAGTTACGAGAATGTCGTATAGATAAGATAGAGATGATTTCGTTAAAAACAATACAAGCAAGTACCTACGCAAGTGTGATGCAAATAAAAATAGTGGCTTATGCAACAATAACATTTTATTCAACTATATAAAAATGATTACAACTTATCAATTAATATGAATACACTGTGGAAGACTTGGGACTAAGTAATCTAGCCAAATTAAAATAACTTTTGAAAGTAGCAATATAGGCATAATAAGGTCACATTGATTAAAAGAATAGGTGCATTCAATTAAACCGGTGAAATAATTCGGAAGAAATCAGTCTTAACTATGCGAATTTCATATCATAACCAACAAAGATTTTCTCACAGATATGATAATAATATCAACTGAACATAAAAGATAATCAGCACCAACTATTACTACCTACGTAAATAAAATAATATCTTTGATTTGTACTGATTCTTTTTATCTTCTTACTGCGCCAATTTGACTGCAGTCTTTGCAGCCTCATCAGCATCATTAATGATTTTGAATGGCATTTTTGATTCTTCAAGGATCTTTTTAGCTATAGCCGAGTTGGTACCTTCAAGTCTGATTACCAAAGGATGCTTGGGGGGGTTCTCTTTGCAGTCTGCCACAATACCTTGAGCAACTGTAGCACAGTTAACAATGCCTGAAATATAAAAATACGTATTTTTAATCATCAATCAAAGCACACTAAAATGTAATAAAATATTATTTCTATGCTTATCTTACCTCTGACAGCATAATCATTTTAATACAAGTTTAAATCTAAACCTTACCAGCAAAGACATTGACGAAAATAGCTTTAACTTTGGGGTCCGACTCCAAAATCCTTAGAGCAGCCGATACTTGTGACTGCCCCACTCCTCCGCCGAGGTCCAGGAAGTTGGCCGGTCGGCCTCCGCTCAGTGTGATGAGGTCCATAGTAGCCATGGCCAGACCAGCCCCATTAACCATGCAGCCGATGCTGCCGTCCATGTCAATGTAGGTCAGGTTCAAGGCAGCAGCCTCACGCTGATGGTGACACATAGAATAAAGTGTGTTAGTTGGTTATTTTGCAATTTTTTCCAGCTTTATTTGAATAACAGACCTATGTAGCTCAAACTTCAAGGGGAGCATCGAAAACATTGAATTATATAATAATATAATATAGGTTTTATAGTTGTATTTAGATGTTTAAAACTTACCTCACGTGGATCAGTCCCTGAGACATCATCAAGTGCAAATATGGCTTTCTGGCGGTATTCTGCATTGTCATCAAAGTTTATTTTTGCATCCACGGCTATCACTCTGCCATCATCTGTCTCTACAAGTGGGTTGATTTCCAATTGAGTGGCATCCACCTGAAAATTTACATTATTTTGTTGTTACTGTGTAGTTCAAAATGTATGATTATTCATCTACATAGTAAAATTATTTGGTGGTTACTGTGTAGACTAAAATATTTTTTGATTATTAATTGGTAGTAAAATCACAATGGAGACGACCGAATGGCGTAGTGGTTAGTGACCCTGACTACTGAGCCGATGGTCCCGGGTTCGATTCCCGGCTGGGGCAGATATTTATTTAAACACAGATATTTGTTCTCGGGTCTTGGATGTGCCCGTAAAATGGCAATAGGCCCGCCCCCTATTACATTGGGACTAACATAACACTCTGGCGAAAAGTGGGTGCAGCAATGCACCTCTGCCTACCCCGCAAGGGAGTACATTAGTACAAGGCGTGAGTGCGTGTTTTTTTTTTTTTAGTAAAATCAGAATTTTAAGTCTTTGACAATATTGCTCACCTTTGAAAACAATTGCCACAACTTCTTGACTTCCTCAGCACACTTTTTCTTCAGTGGTCCTTTGAATTCCAAGAATTCTGCAACTTCTTCAGCAACTTTGTCTGTGACACCTTCAAATATGTCAATGGGAATGGTCTTCAAGAGATGAGGAGTGTCAGCTGCCACTGCCTCAATGTCCATGCCTCCAGCAGGAGAAGCCACTAAAGCTGCACCATTGTAGCTCCTCTCCATCACAATACTCAGGTAAGTTTCCCTCTTGATATTCACACTTTCAGCAACCATAACTTTGTCAACTAATATGCCCTCTTTAGGCGTCTGCTTAGTGATGAGTTTATGTCCTAACATGTTCTTAGCCAAGTCAACAATTTCATTAGAATTTTTGGTCAAGTGAACCCCTCCCTTAAAGCCATTATCAAAGTGGCCCTTGCCGCGACCTCCAGCCAATATTTGCGCCTTTACAACATACTCATTAGCTGAAAAACCTTTCAAGGGTTTCAGGTCTAACTTAGAATCAAGAATCCTGAAGTCTTGAATGGAAACCTGGTGCTGCCTCAACAAATCTTTGCTGTGGTATTCTTGTAAATTAAGGTTTCTAGTCGTAGTTATTAGTGGCACGTATTTCGAACAGAACAGTTTCATAGATCTAACATTTTTTGAAGTTTTCAAGGCAGCCATAGTGAACTTTGTTCAGCTAGAAGTTCGATAAGATAGTCGGTTTCTGTATAACCTAAATTTATATTTTTATTCTTACAAAGGTTTAGCAATACAGCACTCCACTTTTGGTAATAATGATTAAATTATGAATCTAATAGAACGAGCCGGCAACGTTTATTTATTTAGTACTTTTTTATCAACAAAATAAAGTGTTCACTCGAATAAAATTCAAAAAATCTGAATTTCAATCTATTTGTGTAATCTGTGTGTATTAATTTGACACCTGTCACTGTCATACATAGAATAGAATATCGTGGACACGGGTGACAGTCTGTCAAAAAATTATGATTGTTCTTAGAATAAGAAGTGAAGTTATTAAAAATATATTTTTTATAATACAGGAATCTCAAAATGTAGTGGCCCGTGACATAGATCGTCGACTTTGTGTGAGGTTCCTCGGTTTATCGCATCGTCCGCGACTCTCATCCATGTAGCGCAGTAGCAGGCAGCCACTCCGCAGTCTTGGCAAAACGAATAGGTAGGTTTTTAATAAATCAATTTTGGAACATAGACCATTGCTACCAACTGCTACAAAATATTAGTGTTGCCAGTATACGAAGTGCGACACCGTTATTATTCTGAGAGTGCTAATAATAGAGAACAAAAAACGAGTGTTATAGATCCTTAAATGAGTTCTTTTGTTATTTATCTCAAGAATATTGTATAAGTTAACCTTTCTGTAATGTTATCTCATTATAAAGTGTAAAATGGTTCAGTGCGCAAGACAGGATAAATTATTATTCTGAGTAAATATAATAATATGTTATTTTGTTTATGGCAATACTAAAATGCCAGCAATGTGGTCAACCTATAAATAAAAACGCACTTCCTTTTACTCGTGTTCTGTTGACAGCGAGAGGTTATAATTGCTATTTCATAGCATAAAAGTAAGTTTTTATACTTATTTTGCCCGTAAATAGTGTATATTTATTTACGGAACAGTGTAATAATTAATCCCTGTTGTTATTTTAGGCTATAACAATGGCTGAAGAAAATTGGAATGACGAAGCCGTGGAGGCTGGCAGCATGGCTGTCGACAACATGCCCCTGCCCCAGGCCGCTGACATCCCCGAAATCAAGCTGTTCGGCAGATGGAGTTGTTATGATGTCCAGGTTTCGGACATGTCCCTGCAGGACTACATCTCCGTGAAGGAGAAGTACGCTAAATACCTCCCCCACTCCGCCGGCAGGTACGCACACAAGCGCTTCCGTAAAGCGCAGTGCCCCATCGTCGAGCGTCTCACCAACTCCCTGATGATGCACGGACGCAACAACGGAAAGAAGTTGATGGCTGTTCGTATTGTGAAGCACGCTTTTGAGATCATCCATCTCCTAACTGGAGAGAACCCTCTCCAAGTGTTGGTCACAGCCATCATCAACTCTGGTCCCCGTGAAGACTCGACCAGAATCGGTCGCGCCGGTACCGTGCGTCGTCAGGCCGTGGACGTGTCTCCGCTGCGCCGAGTGAACCAGGCTATCTGGCTGCTGTGCACCGGAGCCCGTGAGGCTGCCTTCAGGAACATTAAGACCATTGCCGAGTGTGTTGCTGACGAACTTATCAACGCCGCCAAGGGCTCGTCAAACTCATACGCCATCAAGAAGAAGGATGAACTCGAGCGTGTTGCCAAGTCTAACCGTTAATTTATATTAATTTGGGCAGGGCTCAATAAACTAAGAAAAGCATTTATAGCATTTTATTTCTTCCAGTTATTACCAAATATTAATGAATAGGTAGTCAGTTTTAGTGTAGGTTCTCAATTAAACAGCCAAGCACTATTTATTCAGGTCAGTTTCATTATCTTACAAGTGGAAATCAGAACTTAATTTCTGGTTTATTGATCAATACTCTTGCAGAAGCCATAGACTAATATTGTGTGGCAGAAGCTGGGGAATACATAAGCCGTAAAAGTATAGAATAATATCTAGATAAAAACATGCTTTGATTTAAGTATAGTGCCACAAACTTATCTGTTCCGGTGAGAGTGAACTAAATTGGTCCATATAATCTATGTCAATATGAAATTCATTAGTACAGTAAGTAATGAGGTATGGACCAATTTAGTTCGCTCTCACCGGAACAGATAAGTTTGTGGCACTATACTAACAATAGTGCATAAGCATAATCAGAGACGAAATGTCAGAAGGAAACATGTAGATGCAGTCAAGCATTACTTTCGCACCATGGTAAATATACTTATTTTTACAGTACTTACCTAATTTACACTGAACTCCCAAAATATTCATAATAGGTATCATATTATAATTATATCCTTAAAAATATGTGGTCATATAAAAAATATAATGGTACACAAACAAATAAAAAAATAAATTATTGGATTATGTATTGCATAATAATTGTGTGAGTTGTAAATTATGATTGTAGGTACTTGAACATTAATTAATCCACATGACATAGTGTTAGACGTTCATGTAGCACCACACTGTCCTCGACCTTACAGTCAATAGGTCACTAGGACGAGACGTAAAATACCTATGAAAGAGATCACTTTTAGGGAAGCGACATCCCGTTTACAGCTGCAACTATCAATATACTACTATCCTACTTTTACCATAAAGGTTGTTTTTACCGCACGAGGCGAGGCGATGCGGAGTGGGTGCTGGGTGGCTCTAATGAGCTATGACCTTGACAAGAGAAATCCCATATCTATGTATAGTTTAGTCCAACTAACAGTGTCCATGTTTGATACAGGAATGATATCATTATCAGAGCTTCTCTGAAACTCATCAGGAGCAGACATAGGTGTTCAGACCTTGATTAAAGGCCGAGACGATCATAATCAGTTAATCAGAAAGCCTCGTTCCCACGCATTGATTCACCCTCCACGCATTGATCCTCCCTCCGTATTATGTACCTAGTATGTCGATCACTGAATAAATTCTATCCTGTTATACTAACTGCATATTCACGCCATCTAGTGTCGAGTAGCATTTAATGAATATACTCAGAATACTGATTAAAGAGCAGTCTGTGATGTTTTGACAGATGGATGACAGCATCGAACCGATGTGGCGTCTCATAAAGTCAAAATACTTGAAAATACCTACCATCCAAAAATATATAAATTTATAAATAAATAGAAATAGAAAGTTCTCTAGAAAATCATAAATTAGCTTTCATACGCAGATACAATGATACATAGTTTGTTTATAATAAACTCTGCCGGGTAAGTTCATTAGAATTCAAAATATGCTTTTCTTAATTTCGTAAAATAACATAAAATTTTATAATATATTCATGTAGGTTCACCTAGTAATTTACTGAGTAAATATATAAATATCTGACTGTAGCATTAAACCACAATATGTGAAAACAGTATTATATTTTTATAAATAAAATTCATTAACTTTTTCAGTGATGTGTTTTTGGAGAAACACTGGAGGAGTGTGATACCTAGATCTGTTTGTGATTATTATTTAGAAGCTCAACGAGCTTCTCCAAATGTAAGTATAAATCATTTATATCTGTGAACTGTATTTGTAACAAATTTTAATTTGAATGAATGAAAAGAATAAAGTTATTATTGAAAATAATTTATTTCAAGTCAATAGTTCATAAAATACAAATATGGTTCACTTAGTTCTGCAGATGTTGTTTTTTATAATTACTTATTGCTATTACAGGATGTTCCCCCGGTGTTGGCTGCTCCGCACCATTACCTCATCTCCATCCAGAGAGGCGGAGTGGCCCTCGTGGCCGTCTGCAAGCAGGAGGTGGCTCCGTTGTTTGTTATTGAGTTCCTCCACAGAGTTGTTGACACATTCCAGGTGAGAAAAACTACAAAAAAGAATGTTTTAATTGTTACAGTGTTATGTACTATTTAAATCTTTTTATGAGTCAGTTTTATGTTTGTCTTCTTAGTAGGTATATTTGTTACAAGGGGGTGTAGTATGGCGTCTAGTGGTAGTACCTTTCAGGTCCCGCCAGTCGGCCCTTCTTTCCAGTGGCTCCAAGCAGCTGTTGTGCACAGCGGCCACACCCCGGTAAACCACGTCGACTCGTGGGCTAAACCTGGTAGAGGGTGGTCGCTATAGACTAGACGCGGACATCTCCCGCGAAGTGCATGAAGACTGCTCGGCGAAGAAGGCAACCCACGCTGATAAGCAACGGATGTTGGCGGACATGGCGAGCAGCAAGGCATGGTGAAAGGCCTAGGCCAATGGTGGAGGTCTAAGAGACCATTGGGCAGACACTGCATCCAAGCTCTTCTCTGATCGTATCGGCTCTCCGTTCCATCGGATAAAGAAGAGTAAGGACAAGAGAGTGCACCTGTGCTCGCGCGTACATTTGGGCACTTTAATATTTCCTGCGCATCTGACTGCATACTGACAATGGACTCCGATAACTCAAGTCCTATGGCGATGGACGAAGCAGAGAGGTCTGGTGGTGATGCCCACTGGGCTTTGGTGGAGTCTGCACATAGGCGGCTCAAGGAGAGTGGTCGCTTCTGCACTGCAACGGGGTAACAGTGGGGATTCGGCAGCACCATGAGTGTCGAAGCAGCCCTATTTAGGGTGGCACTGCTTCCCCGCTCAGCCGGGAAAAGGGCTAGAAAAGGTGCCCCAAAAAAGGCTTACCCCAAAAACACTGGTGGTAGTAGCCACGGCTACCCCCGCATCATTCAACTCGTGGTCGAAAACACAATAAAGAAAAAGGAAAGAAAGTATCAACAATGACATTCGGTGCGTGGAATGTACGCACGTTGCTTGATCGTGCTGGCAACCAGTGCCCTGAGCGTAAAACCGCCATTGTAGCTCGAGAGCTTGGTCAGTATGATGTGGATATAGCTGCCATTAGCGAAACTCACCTGGCTGATGAAGGAGAGCTAGTGGAGCACGGCGGCGGTTATACCTTTTTTTGGAAAGGGACTGCTGCCGCAGAACCCCGGAGATCTGGAGTCGGATTCGCGGTTAAAAACCAAATAGCTAGGAAACTTGAAGAGTGTCCTGTTCACGTTTCGGACCGCGTTACTTCACTACGACTACACTTAGATAATGACAACTTTCTGAACGTGATCAGCGTATATGCGCCAACAATGAATAACGAGGAAGACATCAAGGACAAGTTCTACGAGGAACTCACGCAGACTCTTGTAAAGATTCGTCCCAGAGAGCAGATCTTGCTGCTGGGAGACTTTAATGTACGCGTTGGACGAGACCACGAAGCTTGGCCTAAGGTCCTTGGTAGGCATGGAATTGGAAACATGAACAGTAACGGACAACTACTGCTAAGCTTGTGTGCCCAATTTGATCTGGCCCTCACTAATACTATGTTCCGACTTCCAGCCAAGTACAAGACCACATGGATGCACCCGAGATCGAGGCACTGGCACCTTATTGATTAAGCCATAGTCAGACAACAGAATATCTCGCAAGTTCTCATTACGCGAGTTATGCGTGGTGCCAACTGCTGGACAGATCACAGGCTTGTCATCACAAAGCTCAGAATTCGTCTGCACCCTCCTCGAAGACCTCAGAGAACAAAATTCCAGCGGATGAACCTGGAGAAATTGGAAAGCCAAGAAACTCGAAAGGAACTGACGGAGCAGATGAATAACATGCTGCAGTCGTTTGAGGTTAGTGATGGTGACCTTATTGCTAAGTGGCAAACCCTCTCATCCGGCATGTTGGATACCGCATCTTCAACATTGGGTCTAAGAACTCGTAAGCATGAAGACTGGTTTGACGAGAATGATGGGATATTGGCTGAGGCGATACAGAAACACCGAATCCTCCGCCAGCAGCATAATGAGCGACCACAACCCGACACTGCAAAGTTGGTCAAGCAAAGTGGAGCTGAGCTGAGAAAGCTAACTCGAGAAGCAAAGGACTCATGGTGGCAAGAGAAAACCCGTCAAATACAGTGGCTAGCAGACACAAACCAGATGGGAGCTTTTTATGATGAGGTTCGCAAATTAGTTGGTACGTCCTATCGCAGTAGTGTTCCTCTTAAGTCGCATGATGGTACTGAATACTTTAATACCAAAGAAGACGTACTGCAACGTTGGGCCGAACACTTTAACAACTTGTTAAATGTAGATCGAGCAGTGGACCTGCAATTCATCGATTCGATTCCCAAGCTACCTACTATCACTGAGCTGGATAAACCACTGACACTAGATGAGGTTGTAGTAGCGATAAAAAGACAGCAAAATAAGAGGGCAGTGGGGATTGACAATATTCCGGGGGAGATACTCAAGTATGGAGGTGATAAGTTGCATGAAGTGGTCTGGAAGATGTTCTTGCAGATGTGGGATGATGAGCGAGTGCCTTCTGACTTTCGCGTTTCTCGCATCTGTTCTCTTTACAAGAACAAAGGAGATCGCTCCGACTGCAACTCCTACCGAGGCATATCGCTGTTGTCTACTCCCGGAAAGATATTTGCAAGAGTACTCTTAAACCGCCATAAAGCTATCGGAGAACATCTTACCAGAAACCCAATTTGGCTTTCGTCCAAACAGAGGAACATGTGAAGCTATCTTCTCCGTGCGTCAGCTACAAGAGAAGAGTAGAGAGCAAAACCGACCGCTATACCTTTGTTTCGTGGATCTTGAGAAGGCATTTGACAGTGTACCACGTGAAGCCTTGTGGTTGATGCTGGTGAAACTTGGATGCACGGAGAAGTTCGTGAGGATACTGCGGCTCCTGCACGACGGCATGGAATGCTGTGTTACTGCAAATGGGGAACAGTCAGAGTTTTTCTCTGTGATCTGCGGCGTAAAGCAAGGCTGCGTTCTTGCGCCAACTCTATTTGCCCTATATTTTGCAGTCGTAGTCCGTGAAGCTCAACAGAACTCTTCCGAAGGCGTTCGTATTCGGTTCCGCACAGATGGGAATGTCTTTAACTTAGCAAGACTCAGAGCACGGACCAAAGTATCGTACGATATCGTGTCGGAGATAATGTATGCAGACGATCTGTGCTTCGTGGCGGAATCCCCAGAAGGTCTGCAAGAGCTGATGAGCAGTCTGAATGAGTCATGCAGTAAGTTTGGCCTAAAGATCAGTGTGAAAAAAACGGAGGTCATGAGTTTGGACACACATGGTAATGACGACGTGCCACTTACTATAAAACTTGGTGAAGACACACTGAAGCAAGTGGATAAATTTAAGTACCTGGGTAGCACAATAACAACGAATTGTGACCTTGATGCCGACATCAACAACAGGATCGGAGCAGCGGCTGCAGCGTATCGCAAGCTACGGGTCAAGGTATTCCGGTCGCATGACTTAAAGTTGGCTACAAAAGTGTCGGTATACATGGCGATTGTTTTGCCCAGCCTCCTCTACGCCTCTGAGACTTGGTGCCCATACCGCAAGCATATACGCGTGCTGGATAGATTTCATCTTAAATGCCTTCGTGACATACTCAAAATCAGATGGTCTGATCGCGTAAGGAACACGGCTGTGTTACGACGAGCCAACGTTGGCGGAATAGAGGCATATCTGATGAGGCGGCAGCTGCGCTGGTGCGGGCATGTCTCCCGGATGTCCACAGAGAGAGTCACAAAACGCATCTTCTACGGCGAGCTACAGGAAGGCAAGCGGAATCAAGGCGGCCAGTTCCTGCGGCACAAAGATGTGTTAAAGCGTCACATGAAGAGGTGTGACATAGATCCGTCACACTGGGAGATGCAGGCTGAGAACCGATCAGAGTGGAGGCTCACCGTGCAGAAGAAGGTCTTTGAGTTCGAGGCAAAACGGAGAGAAGATCTCGACGCCAAGCGTGACGAGCTCAAGGCTAGACCACCGAGAGCCATATTGTATAATGTTGTCGGAGGAGTGCTGACTTGCCGTCAATGCGGTCGCACTTTCGTCAATAAGTTAGGCTATAACAGCCACCAGAGAGCACACGAGAGAAGCTCGCAGTCACACTGACCGAACACGGTCTGGAGAATATATATATTTGTTACAAACAATAGAGCTAGACTAGGATATGTCCACTGTGGTGAAAGTTGTTCAATACATTGATTACAGTTGTAGCATTTAGCCCATCATTAACATCACCAAAAAATTTAATATCTCCTGTTTAATTCAAATAGAAATATAGTTCATTAATCATTTTCCCTATGAAGAAATAAATTGTCTTATTTGCAACATTTCTGTTACAGGACTACTTCTCAGATTGCACTGAAACTATTATTAAAGAGAATTATGTAGTTGTCTATGAGGTAAGTAAGCAACAAGTTAAGTTATAGATTTTCTAATTAATTGAAGTTCGCAATCTTGCTAAACTTTATTGATAATAATGAACAAAGCTTTGTTTTAGCAGTGTCACAACCTCATTAAAATAAATATTATCTTTCCACCTAAAGATTAATTTTCATCTACTGCCCATAATGATCCTGGAAATAGACTTCTCCCATGTTTAATCTTCTCTTTTAAATTTTCAGCTCCTAGATGAAATGTTGGACAATGGATTCCCTCTTGCAACTGAAAGTAACATATTGAAAGAATTAATTAAACCACCAAACATACTTAGAACCATTGCCAATACAGTAACTGGGAAATCCAAGTAAGTTTTTAAAGTAAATTTTAGTTATTTTGTCTTTTGTCCAGGAGTCCCACTTTTTTTTAAACCTTTGGCTTTTGTGTGTGACTTTTGGGATAAATTGTACTAAGTACACAGTCATGCTGTTCTCAGATCTACCAAGGATTTTTTTACAAACACTGTGGCATTAATTGAAGTATAATGTATATTTATTCAAAGTTCACAATAGAATTTTCCACATTGACAAATGATATAAAGTTTGCTAATTTGCATTTCATCTTCAATTCCACATTCAAGAGCTTCTTACAATTATTTTACAACATTTCAATTCAACCTTATTTACACAATGTTATAACTTTACTAACCATTTCCCCAGTGTATCCTCCACCCTGCCGTCGGGGCAGCTGTCCAACGTGCCGTGGCGGCGCTCGGGGGTGAAGTACGCCAACAACGAGGCCTACTTCGACGTGGTGGAGGAGGTGGACGCCATCATCGACAAGAGTGGCGCCACCGTCTCCGCCGAGATACAGGGATATGTATGTTGTTTAGATTCTATTCTTCTTTTACTTCTTGTGTCTCCCTCCACTACTAGAGGTAGGCGGTCAGCTCTGCATACTCCTCTCTATACTTTGCCCAGCACAACAGCTGTTCTATGCTGGCCACTCCCATCTATTTTCTTATGTATGTATGTTATGTATTTAGATTATATTATAGCATGTCGTAAATATCTCTATGGATGAGATACTTCATCCATACTTCTACAGACTATGAATCCGAATTCATAAAATTTTGCTATGTAATATTAACATTATAATCAGCTAACAGAGTATAATGTAGAGGAATAAAGTATGTTAAACCAGGCCCACATACATAGGTAAGTATAGTTATGCCATATTTGTTTATACAACTGTTGGAATAATTTCAGATCGACTGCTGCATCAAATTGAGTGGAATGCCGGATCTGACACTAACATTTGTGAACCCAAGGCTATTCGACGACGTCTCATTCCATCCTTGTGTTAGATTCAAAAGATGGGAGGTGAGTTTTACTTTACCTAAAACATGTTTCAAAAGAATCAAAACCCTTGAATACACATACTTATTTAAGTATATATTTTAGACCCATTCAATATTCTAAACTGGAAATGGCGAATATCAGTGGATACCATTAGCATCTCTGTGGTGCCATTGCAGTTCAACAAACCCAAAATGTACAATCAAAAATCAACCTCACCATTATCATCAGACAATCTTATCCAACAAGTATTTTATACAACCCGTCTAATTTAAACCAACCCTCCCTTTTCCAGTCAGAGCGCATCCTCTCCTTCATCCCTCCAGACGGCAACTTCCGTCTCATGTCATACCACATCGGGTCCGCGAGCGTGGTGGCCATCCCGCTGTACGTGCGCCACAGCCTGGCGCTGCGCGGCGCGGGCGAGCAGGCGCGCCTCGACCTCACCGTCGGGCCCAAGCAGACCATGGGCCGGACGCTCGAGAGTGAGTACACTGTGGATACAACGCCATCTAGTGTAGAGATGATAGTTGCAACTGTTTAGAACGCTATCTAACCTAGAAACGACCGTTGCAACCGTTTACAACGCCATCTAGGACGAATGATGCCACAGCTAACAACGCCATCTTGGATGGTCGTCACCACTGTTTAAAGCGCCATAACGGAGCACGACTCTAATGCCATCTAGAAACGTAGTATTTCTACGGAGTATTCCATCGCTTCCTTCGAAAGAGACTACAACGCCATCTAGAACGGTTGTTGCCGATTTTAAACGGAGAACGACGCTAACGCCATCTAGGAACCGACGATTAAGATACTACGGAAGATGGTTAAGCTTCCGTTTACTGAGATGGTAATACTCATCTCTGAAGTCAGCTACTTCCGCCTCATGTCGTACCACATCGGGTCGGCTCGCGTGGTGGCCATCCCGCTGTACGTGCGCCACAGCCTGGCGCTGCGCGGCGCGGGCGAGCAGGCGCGCCTCGACCTCACCGTCGGGCCCAAGCAGACCATGGGCCGGACGCTCGAGAGTGAGTACACTGTAGCTACAACGCCATCTAGTGTAGAGAATAGTTACAACTGTTTACAACGCCATCTAATCTAAAGGCAACCATTGCACTCGTCTATAACGCCATCTATGGAGCGCTTCCTAGCAAAATCTTAAACGGCGCACGCCGCTAACGCCATCTAGGAACCGAAGATTTAAATTACTACGAAAGATGGTGTTATGCTTCCATTTATTGAGATAGTAGTATTCGTCCCTACGGTCGGCAACTTCCGTCTCATGTCGTACCACATCGGGTCGGCTCGCGTGGTGGCCATCCCGCTGTACGTGCGCCACAGCCTGGCGCTGCGCGGCGCGGGCGAGCAGGCGCGCCTCGACCTCACCGTCGGACCCAAGCAGACCATGGGCCGGACGCTCGAGAGTGAGTTCCATAGACGATAACTTCAACGCTATGTACTGCAAGTTAGTGTAGAATCGAAACTAATTTATTTTGGGCTGACATTCCTTCTCACGCCTATGGGAATGCTTCTTGGGTGGTTATATATATATATAACCACCCAAGAAGCATTCCCATAATATATATATATATATATTTTGTATGTAGGTATTAAGGAAAGTGGCCCCCTATTAATTTCTCCTCTTTCTTGCCAGGCTCATGTAGAGACAACCGTTGCAACTGTTTATGATGCCGCCTAATACGTTCGCTGCCACTGTTAACAACGCCATCTATCGAACTCGGGAGCGTCTCCCTATTTCAGGGATCCCATAGGAAGATGGGGCACGATACTAACGCCATCGATTCTATGTCTAGTATTACAATATTTATTAAAAAAGCATTTATTTTCAGACGTGTCCCTGGAGATCTGCATGCCGAAGTGCGTGCTGAACTGCTCTCTGACCGCCAACCAGGGCAAGTACTCGTACGACCCGGTCAGCAAGGTGCTGCTGTGGGACATCGGCAAGATCGAGCTGCCCAAACTACCGAATATTAGGGGATCCGTAAGTTACTTTAGTTGTAACTAGCTGTTGTCCTCGAGCTTCCTTTAAGTTTTCCCGTCAGAATTTTTCAGAACGAAATACCTATTATGTAGCGACTCGTAGTTTCAAACCACATTGTTTCCAAAACTATTGTATTGGTAGCTTTTGCGCGTGAGATTTACATGATTGAAGAAGCTTTTTCGATAAAAATAAAACATTTCGGGAATTACGGGATGAAAAGTCATGTATATGTCGCAGGCAACTGGTTTAATCTCCTGTTTGATTGAACCACTAGACCGTTCATTGGATGGCGCTATTCAGTTGTATGACTAAAGGACAACTCGTCAAGTCGTTGATTGTAACGTTCGACGTCCTGACTGAACGTCATTCAGCGAAGTCGTTGAATGGGATATAGTATAGCAACTTTGTAATGTCTGGTTAGGGTGAACATCACCAGACAAGAGTCAACATAAAGACTATGTTACTCTTATCTCACAAATTAACTAAACAATAACACTTGCTCAAATCAATCCTTGAACAATCTAAATAAATCGACGTCCTCATTCATGATAGACCATACAGTGACATTTGATTAAGATAGTTTGCATTAGATCTTGTAATTATTTATAGTTAGGAATAGAACTAACTTGCACTAAACTATTGTTACTGCACATTAACTAA
Organism: Plutella xylostella; assembly: GCF_932276165.1. Taxonomy (NCBI): domain Eukaryota; kingdom Metazoa; phylum Arthropoda; class Insecta; order Lepidoptera; family Plutellidae; genus Plutella; species Plutella xylostella. The sequence continues at coordinate 4,838,396 of NC_063995.1, read as the reverse complement.
CGTGATGACATGTAAATATTTAAGACTAGATTTAACCTTGATTCAGTTAATTAGTTAACCTAGGTAGCTTTCGTTCTCTTGGGTGGCAGTATGTATGAGCCACTCATACATGAGATTATTTGATGACAGCGCGTACATGCGCGCCCTCAATTAAGGAAGTCGTGACATCTTTGTAAATACACGATTATTATATTTACGATTATTATAAGTTTAAGCTTTAGTACATTATAGACCTTTATACAGTGCCACAAACGTATCTGTTCCGGTGAGAGCTCACATAAATGTCTAATATTTCTTAATTCAATAAGATTTTAAGTTTGCTCGTATTGTTAATTCGCTCTTGCAGTGTTAATAAACCTATCTAATCTTTTACAATATACAATTCATTAGTAAGTAATGAGATATGGATCAATTTAGTTCGCTCTCACCGGAACAGATAAGTTTGTCGCACTATACGTATCGGTTATGTATTCATTCTGACACCCTGACATCCTGACATCTCTAATTGACAATTATTATTATACAGAGTGTGACATATTGCATACCGCTCTGTACAATAAACGTTCCTTCATATTGTTGTTCATAATTATCCAGTTTCGCCACTTTTTTTCTTTGAAACTATCCGCCCGCGGCGTAATAATAGGTAAATCCATGTTGGCACACTATTTTAACACAAATAACGCACTTTAAAGCTTAACACTTAACGCACTTCACATAACTTTTTAATTAAACCACGTTTATTGACGTTTATCCTTCACAGGTGTCAGTGGCGTCAGGGGCGGACACGTCAGGGGCCAACCCTAGCGTGAACGTTCACTTCACCATCCCACAGATGGCGGTGAGCGGGCTGCGCGTGAGTCGACTCGATATGTACGGAGCCAAGTACAAACCGTTCAAGGGAGTCAAGTATATTACTAAAGCTGGCAAGTTCCATGTCAGGATGTGACTGGTGAACTGAATGGTATAAGGATCTTGGAAGGGTGTAGATTGGCTGGATTGTTAAGGACGGTGGTTGAATGTCAAATGTGAAAGATTGGTTTAAGTTTGCGAGGGATTCCATTATAGTATCAGAAGAGGTAAGCCAAGATTAAAATATTTAGTACTTATATGGTAATATAAAGTTTATTAAGTAAATTAATATGTAAATACAACTTAAACATAAATATTAATAAAAGCATTTATATCCAAAGAATCTTTAAACTGACAACCTAGCATAAGTACAACAATATCTTATAAAGTTAACACAATCCTAGAATAGGAGTAGGACCTCGCGATGTGATCCCCGGTGACTCTGTTGTCAATAAAACCCACAATACGCGCTCCTAGACTTCTACCCATGCCTAGAAGTTTAAAAGAATCTATATCGTCATTGCAATAATAGCGAAAGTCAACGGAAGCCATAAACTAATCTATAATAATTATAACGTGTCACGGACACTTTGCTCTGTCCATGTAGCAAGTCTGCGGGCCAGGCTCCACCCTCAGTCCATCCAGTTCACTCCCGGTGCTTGCTGAACGGGCCTTGTGTCGGAAGTAGCGCTGCACCAGCACTGACATCAGCGCAGGATACTCGCTTTGGTTGTCGGCTTCTATGTCGCGCTCCTGGTGGATATAGATTTATAAAATTTGACTACTGCAAAGCTTCGATCCAGTAGGTACAATCAATAAAAGGATTAAACAAGAATTATCATCATCAGAACGCCATCTTGCACTGGAAACCACTCTAACCTCGTTGCTGGGTCCAGCTGGCTGAAGGGCATACGGTTCAATATTCGGTATTTAGTACCTCTTCAAAGGCACAAAAGTACATAATAATATAAACACTGTTGAAGTTGACTGCAGTCGACTATATAAGACATCGACTGGACGTGGACTGTACCACATTGCATGGACGTGGTCTTTTACCTCTAGGTACAACTTACATAAAGCAAATATAAAATCTCATAATAAAGCAACAGTAAGTGCTATATAAGACATCGACTGGACGTGGACTGTACCACATTGCATGGACGTGGTCTTCTATCTCTAGGTACAACTTACATACAGCAAATATAAAACCTCACAATAAAGCAGCAGTAAGTGCTATTGAGGCAAGCGCGGGCGCCCTTGCGCGGGCGCAGCCTCAGTGAGAGCCACTCCAGCGCGCCGGCCACGCCCCGCGCCGTCGGGATCAGGTTGTAGGGCGATGGCAGCGTCGTCTGCTGCATGTACTCTAGGTACACCTGGGGGGGACAGATGTAGGAGGGTGTTTAGGGGGTAAAAAGATTTGTTGTTCTTCTTAGTGTCGGTTACAAACACTAGAGCTAGTCAAGACTTTGGCACCGTATTGTGAAAGGATTAGCCAGTCAGATAAGTTGTCGGTCGCTGACTGTCCAGGGTACCAGTCAATAGGGGAGGCTGCTTTCGACCATCCAAAGATTATGCTGATAAATGATGTTTGAGTAAATGGATCCTTCGGAGGTGCTTAGAAGAGTATGTATAATAAAGCTAATACCTAGCATCCGTTCAGATAAAAAATTGCATAGATAGGTATGCAGGTAATACAGTGAAACCTGGTTAAGTGGGACCTGGATAAGTGAGAAACCTCCATAGCTGGAACTCATGCTGAGGTCCCAACACTTTGGCACTGAATTACCTCTGTTAGTGGGACGGGGCAAGCCTCTATATCTGGAATTTGTTCTTTCGATTTATCATCATAGTTACCTCTATAACTGAGACAGTGAGTAAATTTTATATGCATAAACCTCTGTAACTGAGATAACATTGTTTGTTTTACTCATTTTTATTCTACCCACAAATTCCACATGTAATTCCAAGTACAAATTTTGAGCTTCAGTTCAGTTCAGTTCAATGTATTTATTAATCAATTATCTTCAGTTTTAGTTTCGCTTTACTATCATACAGATGTTTAAATTTGAAAATTCCAAAACGAAAGCTACAATCGTTATCATTACGTGAAAATTGAATTTAATATCCTTTTATGAAAGTGGGAAGACACGCGAAGAAGTTTGTGCTGAATTTTAATTAATGAATAAAAATGATATATTAAATTAATTTTATTTAATGATCGCACCTGTATTACTGAAATAACCTGTATTCTCTCCTCTATTAATGGAACCCTCTGTAAATGAGACAGATATTTATTTATACCTGTATATCTGAGACACTGGGTAAGTGGAATACCTCTATAAGTGAAACGATGGACCCTTGAAGTCTCACTTAACCAGGTTTCACTGTATTTCTAAAGAAGTAGCTGTTCCGCTAAGCCTGTGGGATCTTATACGTATATAGAATCCAGGAATACCTACTAATCATATGGCGACGCTATCCGGTGGCAATGCTCGCGGCATTATAATTATTTTTAATTTCTAGCACTAAGCTCCTCTACAAACACACTTCGAAGTGATGAACTTAGAATCTATTAAGACCTGTACAGAGGCAATAAAACTCATCAGAAATGATAGAGCAATCACAATCTGGAAATGAATCATTCTGTACGCTATTAGTAGCCAGGGGCGGCGCAAAGCTAATTGCAGGCTTATACTTAGATCTATGCAGATATACTGAGATCCGCGCAGCGAGCATTGCCTTTTGAATTCTGTGCTTAAAATTAAAGATGAATGTATACAGGCTGTTGCAAATGTGGTATAGTAAGCTGAAAGACAGTACAGCTTGTCATTCTAAACTTTTTTGTTACAAGAGTTTTAGAAATTTGTATAAAACGTCGTTGCATGAAAGTGGTTTAGAATGACTCCCTGAGTCTCCCTCTGTCGGCTTACTTTAAGACTTAAAGTAAGCTTAAAGTTTAAGTACACCCGACTTAAAAGGTGAGTGGTTGAGAATTGAGGTCCAGGGTGTGTCCTACCTCGGTCCGTGCGAAGGTCCACTCGATGGCGACGTTGTCCGTGACTCGCTGGAAGGTGTTGGACATGGTGGCTATCAGCATGTTCAGCACCACTATCACTGATATCACTTCGAACACTGAAATATTGTAGCAGTAGATATAATAACCGTCCACTGCGGGATATACCTATGTAGACCTCGAGTCGTAAGGAGCGTTACCAGCAACGTTACAACATTTGGTGCTCGGCCTTCCTCATCCAATCACTACAGGCTACTTTACTAAGGTCTGCATTTACCTATTTGTGGCATCATCTTACTTATACAATTTTAGGCGAGTATCAATAGAAGTAAAGAACGTAGTTAAATATTACGTCAAATTAGCGATCATGATAGTCGCTGAGGCTACGATACCCAATCTAACACGAGTCATCATCATCATCAGCCTATAGCAGTCCACTGCTGGACGTAGGCCTCTCCCAAAGCAGGCACTGGATTCGATCTTTAGCTTTCCGAGTAAATTATAACAAAATCTAATAGGAGTAAATTATATAAATGTGCACCCTGCTCAACGCATCGGTGACTTACTTCCAAAACAAAAATGTCCGACTTTCTGCGTGAACCCGTGGTGCTGCTCGCCCGCGCCCTCCAGCACCACGTCCGCGCTCTCGATGGGCGCCATGCAGAACAGCGCCCAGAACAGAGTGTAGAATGTGTCCGTGATGCTCGTGAACGACGGCACCTGGTGGTGGAGAAGATAGATGAGAATGAGAAGGTAAGTTCGGAGTATAAGTAGGTACGCGGTGCGTTGCAGCAACGACCGACGACGGGTCGAAAATATTTCGATACGTTCACGGGAATTCAACATAAAGAACATTTAACGTTATGGAAGGAAAGTTCTTCCACGCTAAGAGGGACTTGTTTTACTGTCTGTGTTTATCATAGAATATATACTACAATACAGAAAAAAGTTAATATACAGACATGAGACAGGAGGAGCTTTTTCATGTGTTTTCGAACAGTGCTTGCTTGCTTGCTTTACGGCTACGGCTGCAACACCAATCGGGACGTGCCCATGGCCGATACTCAATTTAAATGATTATGTATAACATTCAGAAGTGGTACGTACCTGAACCGCTCTAACCCCATTACTGTCCTTATACACCATGCCCTTGTAGTACTGGTAGAAGCGAGACAGCCCCGCGGAGAACGCGCTCAGGATTATTGTGTACACCATTATGTACTTGTAAATGTCGTACGTCATTTTGCCCAAGGAGACCTAAAATACCCATAAGTAGATAATATCAAGAATAAGGTAGGTACATAGATTTTCAGGTGGCTGAAAATGTTGATCGTCACGAAACATTTGTAATTTATAATAGGTATCCAGGCAGTATCCAATATATACTGGTTGTTGCAAAAGTTTTTAGAATGTCCCCCTAAGTCACCCCCTTTCGGCTTATTAAACCCTTTTTGCAACACCCTGTATAAGAATATTGGCCAATCTTTAACAGAAATGGACTTAACCAGAACCAGGAAAGCGTCTGGATACATTGCATGTGAATGAGGTATTATTCACATAATATTAAATAGCATGTATTTTATAATTACTTGCAGTGGTCCCAGATGGTAGTTGAGTTGGCAAATGAACATGATCCGCAGGAAGGCGAGGATGGTCGCCACGCAGAACGTCCCTTCACTCAGCAGGGTCGGGTCGTGCTCGTCCCAGTATTTACGTTCTAAAATATAGACAGTAGATTTAATAGAGCATAGGTAAGTACCTACATAAAATTGAAATTTTCCATCATTGGTTTTTCCAATCGAAGTCGATGCAATGAAGTCTCGCATTCTTTCAGTCTCATTTTAGAAATTGAGTGCTGATATTTTACAGCGGATATTTTATTGAAGCAGTCCTTTAGTTTAGGGCCTAAACTTAAGGCCCTCGCTTCCTTGAACAGATACCCGTTCGATGCGAAACTGTTATCTTTAACAAAACAGCATCACTCACCCAGTGTAACCCTATCATGGAGCCTGACATCCTCGGCCGCGCGGCGCCACAGCACAAAGGAAACCAGGTAGAGCGCCAGCATGATGCACTCCGCCCAGTTCCACATCTTGCTGAAGTACTGCCGCGCGCCCTGCATCACGCACATGCGGGCCGCCGACCACACGTAGCCGGCCACGTAGAGGATGACCAGCCATTCCAGCCCTGGATAGTATATTATATTAATATCAATGTTCTTCAGTAGGTATCTCTCAACAATGAATCCGCAACTGTCGGAGAACGGTTGCCGATTCTTCATCATTTCTACAGATCAAAAGCGCCACAAAAATCTGTCATCAACCTTGATTATCCTAAATTCAATTTCCTTTTTACAATTATTTCTAATCAGATTTCAAACCCTAATGCAATCACTTACTTTTACGTCTTAAATCATAATTCATAACATTATTCTCGCTTACATTGTCCGTACTCTCTAGAACCCGCCTGAATAGCAGGTGTGTAATTGGTTGGAATTTACCGGAAGATCAAGGTCTATATTTTTAGACGCTGGAGTCCCGTTTCGTATAACTAATCTCTACATTACCTTAACAGGTTGCGAGCTAGAACTAGGTATTATAGTTTATCCGCTCGGTTAGTTTAAGACCCGCCTCCCCACATACCTATGCAATGTAGGTAAGAACACTAGATTGTATAGGCTCGCTAATAGACGAAATTAAAATTATTTTACTGGAAACCTCTAAGCAAACATTTTCTTAAATGATGATGAAAATTTAAAAAATACACTTTTCCCTATAGTTATATTTTTAAGTTTGTCATCAAATACAATAATACCTGTTTTCGGAGGTCCCCGTAATTTATCAGTCTTGTCTTGATTGGAAATAAAGAAAACCAAAGATAGAAACACGAAGTAGGCGGATGCGTGCGTAATCAGTTTGTTCAGCGGAATCTCCCAACTCCTTACAAGCCTGTGCCACGGGGCTACCTGAGGAATTGAGAGCACATTACTTAGAAGGTAATTCAATTATACCCTGCGATCTATGCAATATAGGTAAACTATAACTCAACTATAGGATAGCTTAATTGTGCGCCGGCTAACGGGACCTGGTGCAATAGCTTGCTGAACATTAATTAAAAACTACACGTTGCGAAATTTACAACACAAACATTAGAGTAACTATCTAACGATGTAACGGGGCATCTATATCCAATATTTATCGGGTTGGATAGCAGGGGTGAGAAAAGTTAAGTGAATTCTGTTAAATTCAGGGGCGTATTTAAAGATTGCGCGCCCTGGGCTCCTGTAGTTTTCCGCCCCATCAAGGAATGAAAGAAAAAATAAAAACCGACTTCAAAATACCACCAAAAAGTAAGAAATAATTTAAGGTTTAGACCAATCCTAGGTGATAGTACAAATATACCTAAGCAGGTACTGTCACCTAGGATTGGTCTTAACCTTAAATTATTTCTTACTTTTTGGTGGTTTTTTGAAGTCGGTTTTTTTTTATTATTATTATTTTATTTTATTATTTTTAGTTTATTTGCAATAATTATCAATCAAAAGTAAGATGCAAATGATACCAATAAGTCCTACTTCTCAATACGAATCATTCCAGCCTAAACACGAGGTAGTTGCTATATACCGTTGAGGAGTTCCCTTGACTGCCGTCCGTTTCCATCATCAGATCAGCTCAAGGTCACCATCATATTTTTTTTTGTTATAAGAACTATATTTACGTTATAAATTTCATTAGAATCGGTTGATAAGTGCCCAAAATGGAAATTTATACCCCTGTTTTACCCCTTTACCTTGTTTTTTTGTTTTACCCTTGGGGGTGAAATACAATTCTGAAAAAAAATGGGACCACCTCTGAGCTCAACCCAATACATCAAAAAAGAATTTTCAAAATCGGTCCATAAATGGCTGAGTAATCGATGAACATACATAAAAAAACATACATACAGACGAATTGAGAACCTCCTCCTTTTTTCGAAGTCGGTTAGAAACAAAAAGAGCAGTCTATAAAAATAATCATTGGTTCTGGAAAATGGTATAGTATGTGTATAGTACCTAGTACCTACCGACCTACATAATATGTATAAGAACATTGTGGTGATACATTTGCATAGATAATAATATCTTCCGAAAAAAAAAGATTTTTCTGGATAGACGAGAACATTTTAGAACGTTTAGAAAAAAACTTTGGCAACTGAGTGAGGCAATTTTTTCTTCTTTAGATTTCCGTAAAAAAATACAGAGGGGGAAAAAAATATGATTATTCCACCGGCACCCATTCAGAAAAGAAGAGGCCGGCTTTCATACTTAAAAAATCCAGCACTGCTCGTCACCAAAATACCTCAAAGTGACCCTGGATAGATCTCTCACGTACAAAACCCACTGCCAAAACACCAAGAAGAAAAGCTCCCGAAACAACCTTCTGCGACGGCTTACGTCTACCAGCTGGGGCGCCTCTCCGCAAGTTCTACGAATAAGTAGCTTAGCACTCTGCTTCTCAGCCGAATTTGCCTGCCCTATATGGGTAAGATTTCCATTCCTCAGAGCCAGAAGACAAAAGTCTTCAACCAGTGCGTCCTGCCAGTGATGACGTATGGTGCAGAGACGTGGACACTGACGGTAGGACTGGTCTACCGATTTAAAGTCGCTCAGCTTGCTATGGAGACAGCTATGCTTGGGGTTTCTCTGCTGGATCATATCAGAAATGAGGTTATCTGTCAGAGGACTAAGGTTACCAACATAGCTGTCAAAATAAGCAAGCTGAAGTGGCAGTGGGCTGGTCATATCTGCCGAAGAACCGATAACCATTGGGGTAGACGAGTTCTCGAGTGGAGACCATGAACGAGGCAAACGCAGCGTGGGACGCCCTCCTGCCCGCTGGACTGACGACCTTAAGAGGGTAGAGCCGGTATTGGTTGGATGAGGAAGGCCGAGGACCGAGTGTTGTTGCGCTCCTTGGATGATTATTGGCTGATGATGATATGGGCAAGGTCCGCGCATGCTAGAGAAGTAGATTTTGCTCTTAACGACACAGTTCGTATAGTAACGGGATGCCTCAAACCGACACCGCTCTACAAAGTCTACTCTCTGACTGGGATAGCATACGGCGAAAAGTGGCATGTTCTGTTGAGAAGGGCAAACAAGAATGCGACTCCAGACATACACTTTACTCACATACTGCCGCACCTTCCCGCCTTAAGAGCCGCAAAGCGTTCCTAAATAGTGTGGTGTCCTTAACGGATGAAAACCTCAAAAAGAAGCCTCAGGATCCTTTCCTACCTCTTGAGGAAAAACTTGCTCCCGGTATCAGTCTCCCCTGGCACATTTCGAATACACTAAATCGGTTGCGAGCAGAGGTAGGCTGCTGCAAGGACAATCTTTGCAAGTGGGACTATACCGTTGGTACCAACCTATGCGACTGTGGTAGGTACCGCCCCTCTGACTATGGAGCATTTACTCTAAAAAAATAGACTATTCACCGACCGGTTCAGAAAAGAACGAAGGCGGCTTTCATAATTTAAATCATATTATTTCTTAAGACATGAAATCAACATTTGGAAAGATGGCTCAGGGCCGTTCTAGGCTTACGTCCTAAAATATTGTTCTGTACTTTTTTACTCCTCTAACCTAAAGCCCAAGGGCGGCCTCCCGGCCGCCCCTGGGCCGCCCTTCGGCGCCTTCCGCCCCGGGCTGTAGCCCTTTTAGCCCTAGGGTAAATACGCCCCTGGTTAAATTAAACTATGTCAACGTACAGGATGGAATTTCACATTCTAACTCTACATCGTATGAATTTGGTACCTATACTTTGTTGTTTTTTCGTATTTTCATAGTCGATCCAATAATTGAAACTCCTCAATATGGCATCTGCCTTCCGGAAGTTCATTGATAAAATTCCATCCTAAAGGGTAACGCTGACTGTGTAAAACCTAGAACAATTTTTATAAACGTTGCAACAGCTCACTATGCACATGACAAGGATAAACGGCGTGATGCCGACGCGAGCGAGCGTCGTCCACATCTTGGCGAACAGGCTCTGCCGCCGCCAGTTGCAGAAGTCAGATATCCAATACGACTCCAGAACCTGCGTGATATCATTATAATTGGAAACTCAGAACAAAAAGGTCTTATCTCAAAATATCACTTACACATAATATGTGACTTCAGTGAAAAAAAATCTAAATAAGGTACTTATGTCCTCTTCGAAAAGCACGGAAACAGAGGCATTTTTATGATAGAACGAGAAATGATCGGAGTACGTATCGGACACATAGAATAAACTTTTTGAGTTTTTTAATGGTTTACTCAACTTTGTGATTATTAATTAAATTTTTAATTAAATTCATTTATTTCAGATAACTTGATCCATATTCAGTACATGTCATAAAATTCAATAAACAAAAAACAATACAATTAACAACGAGCACAAGAATTAACATAAGTACAATTTATCACAAATCAAATTAATACATACATACATTCAGGATTATAGATAAGCCACTTTTGTTCTGAGGGACATGCGACTATATTAATAGCCCGGGTCGGGACTAGATGACTAGATAACCCGCCTGTTAATTTAATCGTGATTAAAAATAGATTTTCTATTTCTATACATGGCTATGTTACTCTATGGTAAAGGAAGGTGCATATCCCGATTGCAGACAGGATGATATGCGGATGGCGGTAGTTACATAAAATGTCAGCCATAACGTAACGTATAGTGGTGGTAGGCGAATGATTTTCTAATAAGATTAATTACATCCAGGATAATAAGCAGATGTAATATTCATTATGAATTGCTATGAGTAATAGGAATTATCTAAGCCCTGTTATATTCCGAGCTCTTATAATAAGTGATTCTAAAGATATTGTGAATTAAACGTGTAATCATAGTTCGAGTCTGTTGAGTTGTCCTTCTTTCTTCAGTGACAAACACTAGAGCTGGTCTAATGTTTGTAATCGTGGTGAAATTGATAAGTATATGATAGTGATAACATGTGTACCAGATGATAACCTAAAAGTTGGTGCATTTAACCTGTTGTGTGTTGGGATGTGCTACAAACTCCTTCTGCTTGATGTCGACGGCGTGTTGCACTCGCGGCAACACGAAGTGGCGGCGTCCACTGGAGCCTGCCCGGTGCTTCAACACTGTCTCCACTTCTTCGGATGTGCGACAGCAACCTACGGCGCGGCGGGTGAGTTTACAAATAATAATAGTCTTTAAAATATGATGTTATGTCTAATACACATTGTAACTGGACTTTGTAATTATGGTTCTAAGATTGTGCTCCATCCCCCGGGAAAACCGGGGAAAATTATCAAAACTAGAATATATGTATGTAGCTATTCTGAACAGAACTCGCGGGCAAAAGTAGAAACCAATATGATCAACGGCAAAAGCGCTGACGTCATTCTTGAGTTGCGTGTAGTTGGCCGCTAGATGGCGGTACTTGGCGGCGTTGTCGTCCAGCTCTACGACCTGTCTGAAGTCAGTCAGGATGGGGTCTGGCTGGTTAAATATTCACCATTTACGTTCCAGCTTCAAACAATCAAATCTTACCAATAAGATCGACGGCAAAAGCGCTGACGTCATTCTTGAGTTGCATATAATTGGCCGCTAGATGGCGGTACTTGGCGGCGTTGTCCTCCAGCTCCACCACGAGGCGGAAGGCGGCGTGGATGGGGTCTGGTATGGTATGGACCAGGTACGCCGGCGAGCACAGCGCTTGGTAGGTGGCCAGCCGCGCGCTGCTCACGAGCAGGGGGTCCTCGCGGTCCATGCATTGTCTGGGGGGCGAATTTTATCGATGCAATATGCATAGATAAAATTCGATTTTTAATTAATGTAGGATGCAATTTTGTAAACGGCTATTAGCGAATCTAAAGTGGACCTATAGATAGATATGTCGCAGGCATCTGGTTTAATCTCCTGTTTGATTGAACCGCTAGCCCGTTCATTGGATGACGCTGTTTAGTTGTATGACTAGGCCGAACGTTGATTGCACAAGCGTCACAAAACGTCCAACTAGTTAGCTGACTTAAAATCAGTCAGGTGGTGAACAAAACAAATATGGCGTCTAACAGCTAACAGCTGACACAAAAAGCACCTATATTGTTAGTTTTTTGCAAATAAATTAGCTTTAAAGTGCGTTATTTGTGTTAAAATAGTGTGACAACATGGATTTACCTATTATTACGCCGCGGGCGGATAGTTTCAAAGAAAAAATTGTGGCGTAACTGGATAATTATAAACAACAATATGAAGGTAGATTTATTGGTATTGTTTAGTTAATTTGTGAGATAAGAGCTTTGTAACATAGTCTTTTTGTTGACTCTTGTCTGGTCATGTTCACCCTAACCAGACATTACAAAGTTGCTATACTATATCCCATTCAACGACTCCGCTGAATGACGTTCAGTCAAGACGTCGAACGTTACAATCAACGACTTGACGAGTTGTCCTTTAGTCATACAACTGAATAGCGCCATCCAATGAACGGGCTAGTGGTTCAATCAAACAGGAGATTAAACCAGATGCCTGCGACAGATACATTAATTGCACATTGTTTGAGTTGAACCTACAAATAGGTAGGTACTATAGATCGTGAAAATAGCCACGAAAAACATTTAAATATAATTGGAAGATGTGCTAACGTGCAATCCTTGCACTCGCAGTGCGGCACATGTGGGGGCTTGACTACATGCCCTCGGGCCAGCAGCGCGCGCACGGCGTCACAGCAGCCCGCGCGCGCCGCCACCACCAGCGGGGTGGCGTGCGGCGGGTATTCGGCCGAGTGCGTCGGACCAGCGAACTCGAGCCCCGGAGATATCTTCTTTAGCGCGTCGAGGATTATTACTGAAATGGGTAGGAGACTCCGTTAGTGACGTATCAACTGTTCTTTATAAGCGACCACGGATTGCAGACAGCGAATGATGAAGATGACTAAAAGTTTTTTTAAGTGAAGTGTGTAAAAATAATTATTCAACAACACGTAAGGAAAGATAGAAGTAAAGTTATCGGATCGAAAGAATAAGGTACACGTTAAAATCAATTGAAATAACACGCTTAACAGAAATAACCTATACCATGCTAATGAGAAAATATTAACGTTTTTAAAAATGGGTCTTCGTAAGCAATTATGTTAACCTTGTAAGAGACCATACTAACTCATCATGGTAATATTATTGTCCCTGATGGCGTGCAGGGCGGCGTCGCCGATATCAATGCGGGGCTGCTTCAGCAGGAACCTGAGCATATCCTCCGATCTGCCATGTACCGCCACGTGGAGCGCCGCTTCACCCTGCAAGTCACGTACCGTAGCGGTTTACTGCTCTCTGATTGAAACATATAGGTACGTAGGTAGGTAGTTTATTAATCTTTAACTGCCAATATATTATTTTTATAGACTAATACCGTTGCCCAGCAGTAAAACACGCTTCAGTAAAAGCTACTTTAAATAACTTGAATTCAGTGTCTAAGATAAGCTTGCAGTCAGTATAAGTATTATTATGAGTATGATTCATAATAGCTGTCTCCGCTGCACGGACCCGCACATCTGTATCTGAGAACTGTAGTAGTAGAATGTGATAAAGACAAGTTTATAGCCCAAATAAATAAAAAGTGTAATCGCGAACGCGTCTGATGGGGGTAGCTTTGTATCGCAAATACTCCATCGCTATCAACTGACGCATTTGCATACAATGAGCACTTTATCTCAAGATACTCAACTATTAGTTCCTCTTTGGCATTATAAAGGATTTTTGCTTGTAAATGTGCACTTATTCTATCTAGTCGAATCTAGAGTGGACTGAAATTGCAATTCCACTACTGGAATTCCTTCTGTTATTTTGCTTATAAGACAGTATGTAAAAAAATTAACATAATATTTGTATAAAAATATGTATAAGTATGTCATTATCTTACCTGACAGTCCCAGCAGTTAATGTTAAGTTCTGGATGTTCGTTTAGAAACGCTTCCAAAGTGGCCACGTTGCCCTCTTTCACGATTTTTAGGAATTCTATTTCCTTTGAACTTAGTTGGGGCAGTATTACACACTTCAGCTCTCCAAACTCCGACATTTCATCGCTAGTCTGTTAAATGAACGGCTCCACATATTTATTTCTATCAAATGAGCTATCTTCACTTATTGATTCATAAAATAAATAAATTGTTATCATCTATAGAACGATACATTAAACTTAGAAGTTACTTTAGTCAGTACCTATGTACTACCCTATCCCATGTATGGACATAGTATGTACCTATATACTCACAAATAAATAGCAAATACAAACCGATTCTTTGCGAACACAACATGTGATATTAGCTTTAAACTGCATAAGGGTACGAAGCTTATCAGCTGATTGGTAAGAAAATAGCATCTTATCTGATATCTCATTAATAAAAGAATCACCGGCCATTTGATCCTTAATGCCTTCTTTAAAGGTGATTTTTGAAGGAGATATGGCAGACGATTGTTCAATCGGTGTATTCGTTTTATAACTTCCCTTCATTTCAGGATTTTCAGGCTTTAATTCTTCTGTTGGACTTCTATTTAAATGTTCTCTATTTGATTTCGGTAACAGGTAAGGTTCTGTAGGGTTACCTGTAGAATGTTGATCCTGATTCTCCATAATGGTTATAAAATATAAACAAAGAAGATAAATAAAATATAAATAATACTATGATAAAAGTTTGAACAAAGTTTGTGTTTATTTTCAAAAAAAAGAACCATAGATAAATGAGTTTTATATTTTTTTATCTACAATAATCTATGATATTTTATACCCGAAACATTGCAGCAACGGTTTCTTAATCAATAATTTTCATATTGGTTCCTGTAGGTTTATTAGTTTTCCTTGTACATTGTGTACAGTAGAGCAAAATAAGAATATGATTTGTAGAGTATCTGCAAAGAAATTTAATACCATCAATCTATTTTTTATAGTAAACTTTTAATAAATATATAATTACTTTGTATTAAATGGAAAACAAACCGATGAAAAAGTAGTCAAATTAATATTTGTGAAGTTCATAGCAGTCAAGGCAATCGGTTTTTGGGACCTAAAACAGAAATTAAGTTTAGTCGACAACATAGGCAGTCATGATCATTCAGTGAATATCGGAGTAGTGTTTTACTCAATCTATGGAATATCAGTTCCAATGGTTCCAAATACAAAATATGAAACAGAGCTGGTCATGGTTCTATTTTAGAGTTTGATACACATTACATAGTGGACACAGCACACCTACAGTTAGTATAGATAGACTATAAACATTTTTACTTGTACTTAACAGAACAACGACCCGCTCTCTCATTATGTTCTAGTGTAGGTATCATCCTTTTACGAACTTTTTATCATGCTTTTGCCTGTATTGTAAAATTTGTAAGAATGTTTTTTATGTTACACAGAAATGCTCGCATGAATTTTATGATATTTTATCTAGTTAGTTAGATCTTAAATAGGTATTGTGGTATGTAGCTTTTCCTTAGTACCTCTTGATAAGAAACATGAGCGCTCTCTGGCAGCTGGGGCTGGTCTTGTGCCACTGGCAGCTGTATGCCGCTGCCGCCACCGCCGAGTTCTGTAACATACATAGATTTACTATCGCACTCTAGTCACCCTTAGGCTTAGAAGAGTTATTTTACAAAGCTTTACGGCAGTACTTGCAGTTATACGTAAAATGCAAATAATTTGCGAACAAGCATAGCTTGTAAACATCTGACAGTCGTGTTGCCCTAACCCGACAACTCTCAGCCTGGTTGTGTTGGGGTCTACCAACGTTCTTGGGGCCCGCGTGGTTGACTTGGCCTAAAACACTTCCTTCATTGGAAGGAGACCCGTGCCCCAGCAGTTGGGTCATGATGGGTTGTGATGGCAGTAGATCCATTGAAACAGATATACTAATATTAATATACATGGGTATATAATTGAACAATGCTTACGGCATGGTAGATGTCATCCGCGTACCAGCAGATCACGCCCACCTGGATGAGCGCCGCTCCGAGGAACATCTTGTTGCTGAGGGCACTCAGTGGCTCAAGCAGCTGAAAACGAAGCCAGAATCACTGAATACATCAATATTTCATCAATCAATCAATATGTCGTACTCGTACATTGTATATGTATCAAATAAAAATATAGTTTATGCATACTAACCACGATTACAAATACAACGCAGCATATATTTATAGAGCTGAGAACGATATTCACAAGATTCACAATTGAAAATGCTTCCTCCAAATCATTACAGTATCTGTGAAAAAAAAAACTGTAATTCGTTTGTATTATTTACCTACATGTTTTAATGAATTCTATGATCTATTCATCACTTAGGTGGTCTGACTGGTTGAACAAGAGCCACCGAAGACAGAGAGCTAATAGATAATAGCTTGTAATTGATCACATTTACTTGAGAATTTGCTAATTGGCCTGCCTTAAAATTTAAATTCTATGCCACTAACATATTTTAGTTTGACCTCTTCGTTTCTGTTATTGTTATGTTTTGAGTTATGTAGGATACGGTATACAAGGCGCTCTAATCATTTCATTTATTTCCTTATAGGAATTGCATCATAAAAATGCTAGGTGAGGTAGCTCTGGTTCCTAAACCAGTAAATCTGTGTGTGAACCATAGAATCACACTAGCAATTTTATGCATATAAGTTTACTCGGCCTAATACTAGAGGTACTACGAGATCGTGATAGATGGACATCAAATACGGTGAACACAATTCAATTCAATTCAATTCACAATAGGCTATTCCTAAAACGCACACAATAAGCCTCTGATGCAGCTTTATGCAGCTGACGATATCGCGGTAGTGGTCGGGCGGCGGCTGGTCGCGGGCGGCGAGGCTGGTGAGGCGCTGGTGCAGGATGCGCAGCAGCATGCAGATGTGGCTCGCCATGCCCGTCAGCATCAGGTCTGACGCTGACATGGCCCACACGCACGTCACTCCTGGGGGGCAGAGATCAGGAAGGGCTTTTGCGAAATAAGAAGTTTGGGAGGGCTGTCAATCAACATGATGCAAGTAGATGTCGTTAGCGGAGCAGCGTTCCAAAATATAATTTCCCTAAAGCTAGAGTAGAGACTCTCCAGGTGCTTTTTATGTGCTTCTTTAATACTAATGTGTATCAGATATAGAAGCTTTGAGCAAGATCAAATGCTACGTATCGGCCTCTTCAAATGAAATATGTTAAAAAATAACTTAAAAAAGTGAAACCAGTGTTACAGATTCGAAATTGACTTAAATATAAACTTAATCAGTTTTGATTATTGTAATTACTATGCACATAGACAATAGCACCTTCCATTGTGCCCAATCCGATAATTGTTATTATCACGAAAGATCCCGGTCAAATATTTAAACTTTCACGTTTCTTACACTTAATTACATGCAATAAAAAACGAATTAGCATGATTCGGTCATGATAGGTTGTTTAGCAAATTGAGTAGCTATGGGAACAGCTACTTATTTAAATGTTTGATGAACGACGCATGAAATTTATTCGAATTTTGGAAAGCGTCCGGTTTGAAACAAAAGACTGTAAAAAACCATTTCGGGGCAATCGTAATTGCCGCCCGCCTGTCCCGTGCCAGTGATATGGCTCTAATCGGAGACATCAACCAGCTACCGTACATAGACAGAGAGAACCTATTCGAACTAAGGTACAGTCGCCCAACACTGGTAGCAAACATCACCCAGGAGCTGTTGTGCTCATACAGAAACCCCATGGATGTTGCATACGCCCTAAGAGAAGTATACTCAGGCATATACGCAGCCACAACGCGTATCCAATCCCTGCAGCTGAAAAGGTTTACAGACGCAGCAATTCCAAAATCCCAAACCAACACTCTATTCCTGACGCATACACAGGAAGAAAAAGAGACCCTGACCAGCCAAGGGTTTGGAGAAGGAACGGGATCACGCGTCTTAACCATACACGAAGCACAGGGATTGACGTACGAATCCGTCATTATCATAAAAACAAAAGATAAAATAAAGTTGCACGATAGCATACCTCACGCAGTAGTGGCGCTGTCGAGGCACACCTCCGCCTGCACCTACTATGCGGATGACACCGAGGACGCTATCGGCAACCTCGCTAGAACGGCAATAACAGCACCGAAGAAACGGATCCTCGAGTACAACCTAAAGATGGCAATAAAAAATCGGGACAAAGAGGTCGTTGCCCAGCAATCAAGGCTTTTGGCAACGCAAAATGGAGCGGAATAGGAGAATTTTGATTTTAATTTTATATTGACGGCCAAACCGTATTGCATGTATTTTATAGTTTTGTTATGTATAGTATATAGCATGTATTGTATAGTTTTAATATGTAGGTATTGTATAGTATATCATGAATTAACATTATCTGTATAAGAACTAACCAATAAAATTAAGATAGTTTTAAGAACACTGTCACACATTAACACCAGGCAAAACAACAGCGATGACAAAAGGAGTGTGTGGCCACTGACAGGCGTCTGTTAAGTTCTCTGAAGACAGGTGACACTGGCCCTACCCTTCAAATGTTTGTTGCCATTATAATTGTAAGTGTGACTGTGTGAAACAAAGAAAAAAAAAAAAAAAAAAAAAAAAAAACAAGAAATGCACAACTGGGGGTTTTTAGTCGGTTAAAGGCCGACACTACCTGGGTCCCCTTCCCAGGTGTCTGTGTAGATTTTCCTCCAGGAGTGCAAAAAAAAAAAAAAATTATTAATAATATATAGGTATATATATATAAAAGATAAAATATATATATTATAAGCTTCCACATTGAGTAGTGAGTAGTTAAAAGATGAAGACAAAAAACAACCAAACTCTCACAATATATTGATCTCTCAAAAAGGCACGGACATAAAGTCTGTGGAGTGATAATAAAATCTTAAAAAAAAAAAAAAAAAAAAACAAAAGACTGTGCCGATCCAACGATGTACTACATGCTTTGAGGTGATTGGTTACCTGAGAGGATCTCGAAGAGGTACACAAAGACGTGGTTGGTGGGGTCCCACTTGTCGAAGGGGTACCAGCAGGTCCAGGGGAAGCCCACCACGGCGTCGGGCCGGCCCTGCCACCAGCTCTCGTACACGTAGATCATCACCGGAGTCAAGTTGAAGATCCACACCGCAGAGACGTTCAGCCCGAAGAAAACTGATACAGAATTGAAGGAATCACATTGTAAATTGTTATACTCAGCAGTAAGTTACTACGTAAAGGAAGCTTTATACTAAACGGGATCCAGGAGGGTTACTCTATACGAAAAATGAACAAACGAGAGCTGTCGTGCAATCGGCACACAGCGGCACTGCGAAACTTACATTGTTTTTCGTCATTTAGAGTGATCCACCTGAATTGTATACGGTTACGCGAATACGTATCATTACGTCTTCCCAGCGTTAAGCACTGGGCTAAAACTAAAATCGATAGCAATTTCACGTAAACAGCAGGTTACATTACATCTGTGTGCGATGCGCAGTGCCAGGAGGCTCTTGTCCTTGATGGCTTGCAGCTCGGGCGCCAGCGGCGGCACCGGCCAGATGTCCACCAGGTCCGCGATGCGCTGCTCGAACACGTCCTTCTTGTACCACACCGACCACAGCTTGAAGCTACCTGGGAGACGTACAATAATAGGACACTACACTCACGAGCAATGGAAAAGTCCCACTTACAAAATGTCGACGAACCCAATTTTTTTAACCATTTAATTTAGAATTTGACCAAAACATTTACGTTTTTAGCGATAATATAATAATAATGTAGTCTTTTCCGATTTGTTGTAATTTGATGCTATTGTCACTAGAACATTTCCACTGTACGTGTGAGTGTATGGTGTATTAGGTATTTAAATTTATGAGTGCCTGATTCTCTTAATTTTTATAATCTGAACTCTAAAGTACAAATTGAAAAATGAAAATGAAAAAACGTTTATTATACACTGCCGGGCAATGAAAAAGTTCCACTCACAAAATGCCGACAACAAACGACCCCAATGTTTACAAATATTTAATTTTAAATTGGAACAAAATATTACCGATTTTAGTTGGTAATATTCTGTTGCTCCGTTAAATGTACTTCAATGTTGCAGAAGACGGCATTAAGCTAGCCTTTTCCGTTTAGAAGTTTGACTTTTGTGCTTTTCTCAGTGGAACCTTTTTATTGCCCGTGAGTGTAATTATATGTTTAAAGCGAAAGTGTGTTGCTTTGCTTATGAGTTATGTTATGATCTAGGTACCTATTTAACGTAAAACTTACTGAGCGCTCCGTAACCGAAAGTATGGAAAAGAGGCACCACAAATTCTACACGCGGCGTGGTTGCCAGTGTGACTCCAATATTGACTATGTCGCTAAAGATGTGGTAGGAAATACCGAAAAAGCACAAATACAGTATAAGCTTTTGCCTTATGAACGCCCGTCTGTTTGGAGGTTTATCAAACGATAGTCCGAATTGCCGCATACTGAATATACTCAGATTCAGTGATTGCAATATTTCAGCTTTAGCTTGTTCCTGAACCGTCGGATCGACCGACATTTTGAAAGCTAGTAGAGTAAAGAATGGCCACTGTATGTTCAGTTCAACTGCTTATAAAAGCTGTTATTTCCACATTTTATTTATTTAACCATTTTAACACGTCGCAGGGCGTATCCAACAGTAAACTAAGTTTGTCAGACATGTAGTTAACAGCAGAAACTATAGTTTTCAATGTCTTGGAACTGATTAATAATAAATAAATTGATACCTGCTAGGTGATTCGAACTGTAAGAAATTCAACGTAGGCTTATCGCTGAATTTCACTAACTTTGAAGTCAAAATATGTATAATAACATAAACACACACGAATTGATAACCTTCTACTTTTTTTAAGTTGATTAAAAATATATAAAAAAGGTAATTGTGTTTGTAATAATTATGAGATAAAGGGACGAGCGTACGATCAATTTCTTACAGACTAATCTAGCTGCTATCAAGTAGATCTGCGAATCCTACGTACTATCTACTATTTTTGGTTAGGTACTTCAGGTTAACTGCATTTACTTTTTTAATAAGTGAGAAAAGTCAGCTTTTTGTATCGTTAACCGATTATAATGTTATTAGTTTTTTAACTACCCAATTTGTAAAATGATAACAATCAGCTATCAATCAAAGCACTTTGTTGAGGGTACATTATATTTATCATAGAATGTTATACTTTTGTTTATACAAAGTAAATAAATACGTTTACTGTAAAGGGAAAGATTACAGTCGGCCAAATATTTTCGTTGCAATATAACTTATTAATGCTTTATAGTCGGTTTAGGTAGACATTAAGAAAATCACTTGCTATTTTATGTAATAGCGGAAAATTATGATGCGACATGTTGTAGTCAAACTGTACATATAGATTATAAAGTTGTAGGACAGATAACTATCAGGCTAGCAAATGACCCAGCAGCGTTGGAGAAAATATAAAAAAAACTGTAACCATACTTTATTATAATTTGTTGCGTTAGTTATTACATCGATCAAAGTAATGACAGCCTATTATAAATAAATAATTTATAGATAATAAAAAAGAAAAATAGAAAGATGGAATGATATTGTTCCATAATAAAAAGATATTGTTTTATAAAACTGATACATTGTAAATTGTGCAATAAAAGCATAAATAAATAAATAAAATACATATGTAGTTAAATAATTATTATTTTTGAGCCAACTTCCATGAAAATGTCACAAACGTATAAACTGCCCATAGCCAGCACTGTAAACACTATCTAACTTTAAATGTGAAAAATATATCGAAGATTAATTTAATAGTTTATACACAATACTTTTTCGCTACTCATATTACTTTCTAAACATAACTTAGCATCAAGATATTGACCAGTTTTACCGAATCTACTATAATCCCAAGAATTTTGGCCACATCTGCAAAATAGCGTGAGAAGCAATTTATCTGGTTCAGACGTTATTGAATAATTATCACAGTGTTATAGTGGGGGCATAAGATTGATTTGCAATTAAATGAGTGTGTACCGTAATGGGAGCTATTGTGATAATGTTGACGTACGGTACTAGATGTGGGATATGACGTGTGATACGACTGGCGCACGCGAACTCGCTGAGACAATCGATCAATGCGTGATTCGATAAGCTTAAAAACTGTTTTTATTTTAAATCTGCTCTCTGACAGTTTTTAACGAACAGCGACTTTTCCTGTTATAATATACCACACACACATAGGTGGGCACATAGAGATGGTTGTGCTCGGCAAAGCAACTGATTACCTAACTGTTTGATACACGAGTTAAGTCTTCATGTCTTCTTACAGCTATTTTGTTGCTTTTCGTGATATTTGTATCGTATGTTGTAATTAAGAGTTAGTGTATGGATCTATTTTATTTTCTGTAGGTTACTAATGGAGGCTTTGTTTCCAATTCAGAAATACTGCAACCCGTAGCTCTGGCCTCGCTGTCTGGCCAGTCTGGTGAAGTATAGATGAAGAGCGTGGTGGTGCTTCGAGGTAGAAGCATTCGAAGATTTTTGGCTGATGCTGGTGTATGTATACTTCTTCTTTGACCTTTATTAGAATTTACTTAAACTACACTCACGGGCAAAAAAACAGTTCCACTTAGAAAATACTGACACCAAACGATTTTTTTAAATCATATACCTAATCTAGAATTTGATCAAAATATTTACGTTCTTAGTTAGTAATATTCTGATGCATCGTTAAATGTACTAAATTTTTTTGATTAGGAGTGCTTTTCTAACTGGAACTTTTTCATTGCCCGTGAGTACATTTATTTTACAATTGACGTTCTGAAACTTACAAACGGAGTAAGAAGTAGGTATGATTATTGGTAGGTAGTACATTTTCAAGATATTTCTTTCAATAGCTTCACAGGTTATCTACTGTACACGGTGCCTTCCACTAAACTGGTGTTTGTATTGTAAGCTATTATTTACTATTTATTAAAATTCCAAGTTCTTAAACCAATTTACTTATCGTGGTTTGCAGCATTACGTGTGTCCGTAGATTTGCTTACGGTTTACAACTGGAGGTTGAATTATCTAGAAGATTTATTGTCGATACGAGATGAATGGACGTACGTACGTAGGTAATTGAAAAATTTATTACGTTACTTCGCCAAGTCCTTCTTGCAAGTCGAGATTATGTAATTTAGTAATGCTGTGTACTGTGAAGGAAATAACCGCAGTTTCGGAGCGCTTTGTGAGAGCCACAACTTTATCTCGTTGCATTAAACATACCGATTGCACAACAGCACTTGTTCGTTCGTTTTTCGTCAGTATAGAGTAACCCCCAGTGTACAGTTGGCACGGGACTGCGCACGCGACGATTAGGCACCGCCGGCGCGACGCAGTTGTCATCAGACTAACTGTAACAGACGCGGACGAGCTTCCAAAAACGATGCTTGAAAAAGTATGCACCCGTACAGTATGTACCAACTTGCGCCACTTTCTTAGCAGAGTCAATCTTTTTTCGTCTTTAATAGAGGCATATTTTGACATCAAATATATGCGTCCTTTCTTTAAATATGAATTAATATTTTTCAATGATTAGAAATGACTATATCAGTACGTATTTATAAAAAGTTAATTAAGTTTAGACTTCCTGTACTTATATTTATTTACTTTCAAAGAATACAAAGAAAACCTAATTTTAGACACTATAGAATTTTTTAATAAAATCTAAAAGGAAAGTCTTAAAGTACTCATGAATGCCGCTAATACAAAACTGAGTAATGGTATTAGCAAAAGTCAATTTGTACAATTAATAGATAACATCATCTCACTTCGTGCTAACGAAGAAAAAAAGCGAGCCAAGTTCGATAAGAACATGTGGCCAGAGGGTTTCATACATTACCTACGGAGTTTTTTACTTTTACTAACACTGAGCTTAACTTCTAAAGGCTTACTCCGTTTATTCAGAAAAAGCGTTTTTTTTATTGAATGTTTATCCGAACGGATTCGATTGAGTGGGTATCTAAGGTTAGCTTTTAGTATTTATTGTATTAAAAAACCCATTTACGGATCCCTAAAAAGCGTCCGACTCTAGTGTTATGAATATTTGGACAGCGACCGAGATTCATTGCATCTCACTCGCGAGAAGTAGCAAAAACATTCGGTGCCGAGTACAAATAATAAAAGTAGCGAAAGCGAAATGATGCTCATGATGTGCTCGCGCTTCGATCAAGGTCGAAAAATCGAAGAGTATGAGACGCGTATAATCGAGGCTTGCTTTCTTCTGGTCAGTGTATACGTGACTACGGCGGGGGACTGAGTGGTCGGTGGATTTAGAAGTAATGGGAACACCTCTACTCGTTATTATAAACTTTAACAACATTTCTTAGTATTTATGTTACCACAAATACAGGGAAACAGAGTGTGGTGGCGATTCTTGGATGAGGTCTATTTCCAGCAGTCGATTATTATTGGCTGATGATCATAGGTTGAAGATAAAAGCTTTACATCAAGGAAATAATAAGTAAAAAACAATCCAGTTTTTATTGATTCTGGCTGTTTGTGTGGGTAAGATAGTATACTAATTCGTGTTTTAAAACAGATGCCTATATAGGTACGATACACTAACGCAAGTGCGACTTGACCACATCACGCGCCTCTCTCGTAGCCTCAGGAAGCCCTAAACGAGCCCTTGAGGAAGTGAGAAAATCACCAATTGATAAGGATGGACCGTTTCAGTAATGTACTTTGATACACACTACATCACAGCAAAACACCGTCAGCGCCTAAGTACTTTACTAAATCACGCCGATATCGCAGATCGCATAATTTCAAAATTGCAAGCGGTAAGGCCGAGTCGCTGTATACAGTTATGATTCAATTTTATTGCATTTGAAAACTAGATGGTTATCATGTAGATAGCTTGTCACCGGCAAGTCCTGCGTAGGCGTTGTAGGCCGCGCGTGACCACCGATATATAAAAATATTACGAAAATAGGAAATTTCTCAGTTTTGTACTTATATTTGCTATCTTGTAGGAACTAAGTGGGCGTGTGCGTGATAAAGCTTTTAAGCTTTTAGCCCAACATTTCAGGTTTTGTCACGAACTGTCTGGAAATCTAGTTTATTTCATTAATTTTTTAACAATTAGAAATGTGTAATATTATGTTTACAAAGTGTTAATTTAAAACAGAAAGGCATTCAGTAATTGCAAAAAATCCGATGTACGTAGTTGATTAAAGAACAAGGTCCGATGTTAACGTGATTGTCGCACGGCCTCTAATTTCTTCCGATGTCGGTGCTTTCCCATCACTTTATGAGTGTCGTCGTTAGAAAATACGTGCGTTATAGGGAAATCATTTTCTAAGAAAAAATATACTGAATAATTTTAAATTTTAATATAAGCTTTTACGCCTATCTAAGGTTAAATTTGTGTATGTTCTACATATTATTTAAAATTATTTGATGACCCGAACATTATTATGTTATCCGTGCAGATTCTTGTTTACGTGCCGAATAGAATCACCTGTAGTTGTGCAATAGAATTGTTGAAACCTAGAGCTTGGTATAAAGTTGGGAACAGTCCTGGCCAGCCAGAGTGCAGCGATGAATAAACGCGATGAATAATGAAAGCCAGCGGCATTAGCACGGTAACCCACATCCACTGCATTAAAGCGCTTCGGGAAATTGCTTTCATAATTCACAAAAAAACGATATTGCACTTGGCAATACCCAGCTATATTAGGCTGCTAACTGTGCTTTTGTTTATAAGGTTACGCGTTAAACTATTTTAATTATGGTAATTGAATAGGTTGTCGGCTATTTTAATCACTTGCAGTAACATAGGCTTAGTAAACAAGTAAGATGGATTTCCAATAAGTACATATATTTATAGCCATAATATGAAATGCATTTCCATATATTTTTGAGGATAGTTTGTATTGTAAAAATGCACTTAATAGTTTCTCACAAAGTAGGACTATACGTAAACAAAAGTTTGATCATTAAATTGAAAGAGCATACCCGGCTCGTATTATTCGTTATTGTAGCGTGTAATTTCGTCTTTTGATCGCGAACATAAAGAGCGCCGCATCGGACTCGCGTGATGACTTTCACTTGAACATTATAATATGAACTTGGTTATTATACATATTACACAGTTTTCAAAATTACTGCGTCGTCGTAGTTATGGCCAGTACTCCTTGTTTAATGCACCTATTAAGATTATAATAATTATTACAGCGATACTAGTATTAAGTTTATGACTATTATTTATTAATTGATGTAAATCAAGGAATGCTAGATATACCTTTAAGTAAAGTAAACATCTTTATATCATTAAATCACGTTTAAAGGGATATTCAATTACAAGGTTTCTTTAAGCCAGTTTTTTCCATCCTGTACACGATTTCTTATGTGTTCTTGGTATCCTATGATCCGATAGTAGACTAGAGAGGCTGGCACAATAGTTCTAGAGCCCGTAGACAGCAGCCAGCTTTTAATCGGACCACGTCATTCCAGCTCCATGTGTCTCCGTACGGATGTAACGGCACTCTGGATTATAGAACCATATCGGGATATGGTTTTGGTCCTTACTTGTACGGGACAAGGCCGGTCCAACTCCATTTTTGCTGTGTTAAACCATTATGGTATCCCTTATTTTTCGAGCTCTTCCGCCAAATGCAAATATTCGCTTATTGAGTAAGGTTTTGTCTCGGTTCTCATGGCGTAAAGAAATGTGTAGACGTTCGTCTTAATTAATGGCGTAGGAATAGTTTCCCACATTGTATGAGCGACTAATGCTTCTGCACTTGAGGTGATACCTGAAAGAAGATGTACTGTAAATATTGATGGAAAATTTACAAAACCAGTTATTATAGAAAAATTATGATTGTGGTAGTATAGTAGAGAATATCAATCTTTTTTGAACATTTGTATAAATATTATAAAAATAATAATAATATACCTAATCAATGTTATATTTTAAGCTATAATATAAAACATAAAAGTTCATAAAACGCTTGCTAAATTAGGATAGAAATTAACTGAATATATTATGATGTAGTATTGTGTGACTTCTCCGCTAGTGGTGTGTCCAAAGGTTCATTCATTCCCGAGTTCACATGTGTGGCTTGATCAAACATTGTCTTATTTGAGTAGTATGTAGGTTGTAGAACCTACTGCATTTGTATTGCTTGCTTCAGTCATGTCATGAGTCTAATATTATGCATAAATTTAATTGAAGTACCTATACTTTGTAGGGATAATGTGAAAATACAGGCTCTATAATTTTATTATCTAACACGGTATGCGCCGATGTCACTATTGAAATTGAAGCATTTTCAATAAGAAGAACTACAGATTGAACAATGATTTCTAGGTACATAAGTTCAAAAATACTGTTGTTTAAAATAAGTTTTACTTTGTTCGGTACAGACTTTGAAATGGCATATTACCATATAGCATTAAATCATTTAGCATGATGCTGGGAAGCTCCGAGCGATCCCGTATGACGTGAATTAATATCTTATTGTTTCTTGATCACTTTATAGCGTTCTATAGGCATATACGTCATGTTTGGATGCAAAAAATGAGTTTTATGTAAGAGAAAATATGTAGAATTTATTGGGTGACATTTTCTCATAAAGTACTTACTTATACAAATTACGGTAATTGACAATAGTGTTGTTTAGTTATGTATACTACAAACATATTGGTATGTAAAACAAGTACAAAAAGTAAAGTTTCTACGAAATATCCTACTTATTCTTATATCTGAACTAAACATTCTATTTGAACCTTAACTCATCGATAACTTGCATATCGATATTTAAACCCATATCCTTACTTAGCCAATTCAGCTGCAGCAGTACTGTACAGTTAGTGTTAGAGTTTCTGTAGTTTCATATCAGCAAAATTGGAATGTCACCCTGTTTGGTGTCGGCGCAATTTGGAGTTCCGTTGTCCTGTCCCTCGTTAGGGCTCCGAGCAGCCGTGGCGTTAGAGCTGGCAAATTACAGCATTCAGCTCCGGGCGGTTTATTGAAAATTCGATCTATCTGTTCCGGTAAGAAGAAAGGCAGGGAAAGGCGGAATGTGCACTCTGCGTGCGACGCGGAAGGTCGAGATCGGCGCGGCGGCGCGGCCGGCAGGAGTCCGTTATCCGACGGCAGGTTACGGTCACGTCTATATAAGACCGTGGCGTCTTCTTCACCATTTCATTCCGTTTGAGACTGGTGGGCGACTACGTCGTCGTCGCGCGCCCATTCCCCGCTCAGTGCGCCCGCGCCGGTCGGACACCCTCGCAGTTCCTCCACAGTTCATCGGACGCCGCTAGTGGTCGCAGCTCAGTGTTGTCGGGACTTTGTATCTGTTGCGTGACACCGGCACCGATCCTCCTACACATCACCCTCAACCACTAGGACCACGGTATGTCACTTTTAACTCACTGAAATTAGAGCTAACTGTAATTTATAATTACAAAGAGGAGTAGGTATACGCTATCAGATATCAACAATGTTGTACCGTAATGAGTATGATGAGTTATTAAACTAACACAACACTTTTTTATAATATTACTTGGTAGTTATTTTTCCTTTGTACTGTAGTGCATATCAACTAGATAATATCATAGATAAAATATTTAAACGTTAATGAGTATACTAAACTATTGTCAATCATACATGTATATAAGTATAATGTATAAAACAACATAAATAACTGTTATATAGTATGTATTATATGCCCATGAGAAAACTTCAAAAACTTCAATTTTCATTTTCATATGTTCTACTTCTATTAATAGCATAGCACTATTACTTCATATTACAAATTTTATTATAGTTCAACATCTGCATAAAAGTTGCACTTGCAATTAAAAGCAGACGTCGTGAGAGGTGTAATTATGCTGAGTATAGTTTTACTGTAGGATTATCCGTCATCTAATACGCAGAATGTTTAGTTGGCTAGCCCAGGTGTAGAACTGGTCCTTATTATCTTTTGCATATCACGCTATTTTTATCGGTTTCCCTACAATGTGCCCGCTTAGCCCTTGTTGCGTGTAACGCGTTGCCTTACGCGGCTGCGCCCGTGTTCTTAGAAACAAGAATCCGAGCGCCGACGCCCGTGGGAATGCGGGGTACATGTCCCGGCTTTGAAAAAATCTTACAACTTATCTCTAGTCTATAAACTATTAACCAAGCGGCGGCTGGCGCGCTGACTATTTCCAGAGACACTTAGACTATTTGGCTTGTTTATCAGTTACAGCTTTAAGTAACATCCCTAAGCAATCGAATTTACCACTATTATATGCACTGGAGCTTTCATTTATATCACCGAGACGGTAACAATTTCAGGTATTTAGTGCGTTTTCTCGCGGTGACATGTCGCTTGTATGGCGCATAAAGAATAATGTCGCGGAGGAAAGCGGGCTTCTAGGTTACCACGAGAACGGGCAGTATCGGCACGTAGATGATAAAATGATTGCGGTCATTACATGGAATTACGTGGGACTCGGCCCCAACACGATGCTATTATGCACTCGTTCCGTGCCCTCGGATAGAGCTCTTTGTAAAAACATTCGGCTGGCCGGCGCTTACTGTCACGTGTGACTATAAACTTTGGCCTAGCTTTGAAACTTATCGTAGGTAATGATTTCATCTGCGTCTGTCTGTGATTTTTCGGAGAGACAAAACTGTTTGCGGTTATGTGTTAACGGTAAATAAATGGCTAACTTACCTAAATTGAGTTACTTTTCTAGATCGTTTTACAATCACGTCTGGATGTGTATTTTTTACCAAAACAATAGAAAACGGTGCAAATAAAACGTGCAGCAACTGCGCGAATTCAGTTTTAAATCTGATTGTAGGTACTCATACAATACACGAGAAATACTCAGTTTGGAAAGTTGAATGGGCTGTAAAGTTCCAGTTACGGAACTTCCATGTGTGCCAATCTACCCAGTGATCTTTTCCACTACATTACACTATTGTTCTGAGAGGGTTGTTCGCACAAATAGTCAAGATTGTAGAGATCTTATTATTGTAGATAATCTTGGTAGTTACATTTTAACATTCAGGAGTTAGAGCCTTGCCTCAAAAATTATCTATGCTCAACGAGAATTGCCTACCCACTTATTATCTTTATTGATCTTAGGTTAGCAATGAGGCAAAATTGTTAGTTGATGGCTGCAAAACTATTTAATACGACCACAGGGATATACTTAAACGTAATCACCGGTACACATAAATAGTTGTAAATAAAAAATGTGTTGCTAGGTTTCGTAAGATGTCGTAAGTGTTGGCGAGCGGCGGACGCGCGTGGGCTCAAACCTGTTCGCAATTTTTTGCAGGTTCAAGTGCAAGCGGCCTTGACCGCCGAAACTGATCGACATACATCGCGGCCAACAATGCCTTGTCACTCGCATTACCATATGCTCACCTTTATAGCATGACAATTGAGATGAATGTGCCTACAAAAAATATGATTACACGATAAGTTTATTACATTGTTGACAGCACCTCTTTATCTATGTAACTTATTTAAACCAGTCGGTAAGCTAAATAACTACAAAGAAGTGTATGTATACAAAGTATATTGTATATTGTATTGTCTTTTTTATAAATGAAACTAATCAACCGTCGTTGTGGGTATTTATAATTTGATTTAGACTTATCTCGGTGAATCCATAGTTCATTAAACTAACATCTTCGATACATTGACCTTTCTTCTGTTCTAACGAAACAATATTAACTGGCTGTCGAATTAGATTAAACTCTCCGTACTGCCAAAAAACTACAAGTATATTTTTTGTAAGCTATTGAGTTTCAATAGATGACTCGCTAAACGTTACATTTTAATGTCCCCACAGTAATTTCAACTGCAATGCAATTTTTTCACCTTTCATTATTTTATTGACTTGGTGGTTTGACGAAAATTCATGTTTAGAATGCAGCCTTATCATACTTCATTAAACATAAAAAACTAAGCTTCTCTATTGGCTCCATTTTTGGTTATTCAAAGCAACACTGTCTTTAGCTACGTAGTGTTTCCGCCGTCAAAAGCTATTTGTGGTGATGTGATGTTACACAATCGTTTGCTTTCCGGAAACTTGTGACATGCGGCCAGAGATACCGTACGGCAACGAGATTCCATTCCATTTCCAAAATTAAGTTTGGTGTCTATTTCAGGAAATACGTTATAATTTAATTACATCGCATTTATCTTGCGTTCCACCGCTGTGTTAATAGAACAGCCTTTTATAGAATCTTAACATAATACTCATGATTGAATTTAGTAAGATTAATTTGTATTAAATTGAATTTAAGTATATATGATGGGAACACATGAATGATCG
The DNA here is from genome assembly GCF_932276165.1 of Plutella xylostella. Classification (NCBI taxonomy): domain Eukaryota; kingdom Metazoa; phylum Arthropoda; class Insecta; order Lepidoptera; family Plutellidae; genus Plutella; species Plutella xylostella. The sequence continues at coordinate 4,807,214 of NC_063995.1, read as the reverse complement.
CTGAATTCAATATACTTACTATAAGACGCATAATTTCATTCATTATAGTATACAATATACATACATACATTTATTCCGTTAAGAAACATTGATAGGTGATATTAATGTTTGTTAGCACCTTTGAGGTTGTGCGCTAGAGTTGAACACTACTCGCCGGTGCCAGCTTTGTTTCTCGTCGACACGGCGATGTTGATTGATTGTCGACGGCTCGCGAACTCGCGACTGTACTTCCATACAGATTCAAATATTGTTCAATTGTTTATAAATGTTTATTGTATTTTGTCTCACCGTCTAAGTTTCATTAGTCACTCCAGCTCCAGCTCTTAGCTTGTGGCTGCCGGTCTTTTAATTTATTGTATAAGTGTTAGTTCATCGAACGCATTCAATTTTATTTCAAGTTTCTTATATCGGTCAGGGACTGGCTAAGCTGGAACATTTGGGTGTTGCTTGATGTCGTTTTTGTAAAATGGGATTTTAATATTAAATTTTGTGGCTCAGGTGTGCATTTTGTTTTTTTTTAAACCTATAACGGAAAAAAACGGTTCAGTTATAGTATACGAGTACCTAGTACTCGCAGATCTACCATGTTGTGTTTTTTTATTCGAATATACATTTATTCAAGCAACCAATTGTGACGAACACAAACAAACAGTGTCAATAAAGTAGAAACACGGACCGGAGGGCTGCGCGCGCGCACCGCAGTACTTTCCACTCGACCTATTGCCCCGTCCGCGGCGCGACCCACTACCACGTTCAAACTACTCTAGTCCCCTGCAGCTACACCATCGTCCGGGATGACTAGCAAAAATGTCTTCTACCTCATTAGTTTAAGCACAAGCTTGTGCTTCCTACTTGCCCATAACGAAGGACAGCGTATCTTGAACAAGAAGTAGAAAAGATAGTTAAAATATAATATGTTACTACAGAATAGCATTGTGTTATGTTATAACTATTCTAAAACAAAATTATAGTTCTTGTGTACACAAGTAGGTTCTAGATATGTATGGTACAATCTAACTGGGTAAATTAGTACATTCTCGAAATTTAATCAAACAACATAAGAGGTAACAGTTTGCTACATAGTGCTATTATTTTAAGCGCATTGGAAACAATATAGAATTGCTACATTTATTTTTAACGATTCGCACATTGACATGAAATACATTTCATGATTACAGTCCAGCCGCCGCCGCCGCCTAACAACAAGTAGTTTTTATAACCAATAATTTTGCTCCAATCGCATTGTCATGATTCAGATACCAATGATTGAGATATCAACACAGATGAGATACAATAATGTAACACGGTTTTGGCGCGGAAACAGCAGCCTCTCATTATGTTCTGTTGAGAACGATTGTAATGTCATTAAATCGTTTCCCGTGTGATTTGTGACCTCCTACTGCGGATATGAGTATAGGCACATTGTAAGCTCATGCTTGTTATAAACGAAGAAATTTAACCATCGTCATTAGCGGATGAGGCTCGTATAAATGAAAGTTATTTCTTTACAGACTTTTCGGTGATCTAAATACCTTTCTCCGAATAAAATAATAATGGTTATGAAGTGCCTAAGTGCAATGGAAGTAAAATAAATTAAATAAATATATGGAGCTATTAACATTCTTCCATAAGAATTCTAATGCATGTGAGAAAAAGCTCGTTATAGCTAGTTTCTACTGTTCTTATCTTAGTGGACGCCCCGGGCTGATGTTAGTCCAATACTTTGGATATTCTTACAGGCAACTGGACGTAATGGTTCTTCAGAAACACTTAGCTCCAAGTATTAGCCATCAAGTGTAAGTGCATCTACTTATTCGCTTCCTCGTAAAATGCAAATGGCTCAACTGACTTATTGCTGACAACAGTTTCCAACAATATTATTACACAGCAACAAATCAATTTATCGAAATGCCATACCATTATTCATAGTGGGTGTAATAAGAAGAGTTTTGTAATACAAACAATAAAACACACCTATGAATAATGATAGAGAATTAATCAATACAAGAGTTGCCGTTGAAGGTTTGACGCGCGATGTTTATCGGCCTGTCGGAGATATGATCGCGACACGCGGAGGACCGGCCGTGGTCTATGCGTCCATGCAGCGTCGCCGTCGCCGCGCGCGAGTCACTCGAACAACAGTTAACATTTTTGGCATTCCGAACCGTTTCTGTGACGACATGTGTAGGCGCCAAAGCAAATGAGTTTCGTGTGGGCCACAAAGTGTAGGCAAACATTGCACAGGCTAGTTTTTGTGAGGAAGAAAAAAGTTTGTTTTGTTACTTTCGCTGTAATGTTAGCGGGGTTTATTAGGAGTTGTATTATGGTGAGTAATGGATTCGGTACAAAGTGTCGCTGCGTGTGCCGAGGCGGCGGCGACGACCCACTAAGAGCACGCGAGAAAGTACCGAGCGCGCGGCGAAGGCTGCATGCTCGTTTCACAGATGATTTCACCTTCCTTACATCTCTACGTAGGAGCCGTGCGCATGCGCAGGGCTCAAATGCTCATAAATTGCACATAGTTATGATACTGGAGAAAGCACGCGGTCTTCATTTAGAGAAAAGGAATAGTAACGAAACCAATGTTTCTACTACACATGTTAATTATAGAAAATTGGTTGATGCTCATAGCGTTAAGTTTTATATGTATGTCGCAGGCATCTGGTTTAATCTCCTGTTTGATTGAACCGCTAGAACGTTCATTGGATGACGCTATTCAGTTGTATGACTAGGCCGAACGTTGATTGTACAAGCGTCACAAAACGTCCAACTAGTTAGCGGACTTAAAATCAGTCAGGTGGTGAATAAAACAAATATGGCGTCTAACAGCGAACAGCTGACACAAAAAGCACTTGTATTGTTATTTTTTGCAAATAAATTAGCTTTAAACTGCGTTATTTATGTTAAAATAGTGTGACAACATGGATTTACCTATTATTACACCGCCGGCGGATAGTTTCAAAGAAAAAAATGTGCTGAAACTGGATAATTATGAACAACAATATCAAGGTACGTTTATTGTTATTGTTTAGTTAATTTGTGAGATGAGAGCTTTGTAACATAGTCTTTTTGTTGACTCTTGTCTGGTCATGTTCATCCTAAACAGACATTACAAAGTTGCTATACTATATCCCATTTAACGACTTCGCTGAATAACGTTCAGTCAAGACGTTGGACGTTACAGTCAACCACTTGACGAGTTGTTCTTTAGTCATTCAACTGAGTAGCGTCATCCAATGAACGGGCTAGCGGTTCAATCAAACAGGAGATTAAACCAGATGCCTGCGACATGTATATTGTGAATTAATTATGAAGAGTTGGGGAATTCGCCATACTTATGTACTTTTTGAATTCGTTTGTCTTGAAAACTGACATATTGTGCTTCTGTTTCATTGTTAGCCTATGAAAATTAGCATAGCACGGATAAGATACGGTGTTTGTTGGTTGTTAAGTCACCACTAGACAGACAGGTCAACGATTTCAATTCTTTTGAAAAATGCCAAACAAAGCTGGAAGAAAGTAAAAACGAATTCGAATAGGAAATTCACGAATGATTCAACAAAGTAAAAGTAGTTTAAACTTTGTAAATAGTAAGGTTGCGTGAGAGTTAGAGCTTAAACAAAAAGTGATTGCATGTACCTTGTCTAGTCACCGGCGAGCTATGGCCCAAGGAGATACAAGAACGTCAATTATCTTCAACCCGATCAGCAAGGGCGAGATGGACAGGTAATTACGTTGTAGCATGCGTCAATCTAACGCATCTCGAGTCAATACAACAATAGTTAAGTGGAGTAGTGTGTTGTGTTGGTCCCACGCACGACGCGATCTAGGGGACTCTCGCGTAATGCGGAGCTAACTAGCAGGCAGGGCTGTCAATTATGTCCCGCGTAGATAGGTGTGTAGCATAATGATGCAGACACTTTTCAAAAATAAGAAAATGTAACTTGTAAAATAATACTACTTTGCCTTTATATCGTAAATTCGTGATGCTAACGTATAAAACAGGTCAGTAAGACGGAACAGAGATATTTACTGCCTCTCATCTCATATAATGATCAGTAGGTAATTGATTTTCACTTTCCCGCGTACACGACAAATTTCATCGATTTAGAAAACGTAAAGACACATGACACACTCGGTCCAATCTCTTGTTACTGTCGTGGAAGTGGTGAGTGGGCAGCCCTGCTGGGAACGGTGCCGAGTGGCCGGCGCGACCCAGTTGGAGCCGCGAGCGCCGGCGCCGGTGGAGCGCGACCGCCTGCCCGGTGCCCGCCCGACCGTGGCAGCCCTTCTTGTGTTCCACCAGCTAGGAACACTCCTAGACATAGAGCAACCGTGTCACTATAGAGCGCGAGCGATGACAAGAAGCTGCTACACTCTAGGGATAAATTATACAAACTAGACTTCCGAACAGCCGACCGCGACTACCCTCCGCCTCTATAACAAGTTATGTAGGAAAATGGGAGAGTAATGCCCGTGACAACAATGTTAGTGATGAAGCACAAATGTGTGCGTGATAGACTTGATTTGTCACACGTTTTAGATGCCCTCTATGATGAGAGTACTACATAAAAACTACAAAGTTATAAAATGTTACAATGTAGAGCAAATTTATGATGTAAAGGTTTTTATTTTAACGAGAAACGAAACTGTAATGAAAATCTCAATCGGAAATTATGTCAGCCTATTAGCATCCGACTATAATTTCGCATCAGATAAATCGATATCAAAGATAATCTTGCGATATTGCAGGAAATCCTTCTCTGAACCTGTCACTTACAATTTAGCAAAAGTATACCGCAGCACCTTCGCATTCATTTTAATAACCTTGTATTCTGTGGCGATGAAACTTCCGCTCTAGATTATTGTTGTTATCTTTACAATTGAATTGAGAAAATATTTGAATGAACCTTTAACTTATAGCTATCATATATATTTAGATTGTTATCGTAGGTATATACGACTCTGATATGTAATAGCAAGTTATATATTGTTATAGCTTTTCTAAGAAAAAAATGTACAGCCTAGACACAGCTACATAAATTGTCGGAACACCGATGTGTATTTAGTATCTTACGTCACGAAATAACAGACCTTTTATTTTTGAAGTAGCGAAGCGAGACGATCGCGGTATAATCCGTTATAGTTTTGTCACATTTTATTAGGCCGAGTTCACACCGGACCCGTGGTTTTATGACTCATTAAACACAAAATGTAATTTGACACACATATTTTAGTTTCCGCATTAAAAATGTCATTATTACTGTTTTCTACCACAACTTAAAACTGTTTCGACTATCACTTTTCGTTTCGATTTTCAACGTATTTATATAACTAAAATTAATGAAAAAAATATCTAATATACATATTGTATATAAAGACAATGTTATGATAGTTTATAAATTTACATATTTATTTTATATCTATCATACTTTGTATAATCATATTGGTTTAATGAGAACATGTCTCTTAATGACGAACACATAAAATATAACGTCTAGGGATCACAGAACCGGAAATTATAATATCTAATAGTAGCTTGTTACTGAGACTTGTTTGTGAAACAAATCGCTCGACAACGTATTACATCTAAACATGTTTTGATAAGTCTTTACTTTTATCGAAACGGCTCGGATTAACTTAATGCCTTGAACAAACGTGTTTTGTTTAGCGATACCCAAAATATGATTAGGTACCTACATGTATTACTTTAAGTTCTACTTGAGTGGCATTCAGTAGCTCCGGGCTGCCTACACCTACTATGAGCACTAATAAACAATGCATATTATTATGAAACAAATTACAAAGATAAAAAATTATGAACCTTATCCTGTTTTATACTACTTTAAAATTACAGTTTTAAAATCTGTTGTCTCTACTCTGCCTTTTACAGTGCTATTAACTATAAATAGCCTTTTCGTCTTGCATGGGTAATTGGCTGAATCACAAAAAGCTTTAATTATATTTATTAAGCGTAATTAGAAATAAAAGCGGTTTAGCCCACCACTGACTGTGAGGCTGAGCAACGACAAAGGGTGTTTGCGACTGAAATAGTTTTTTTAAGCTGGTACTATGCGCCTGGTCGTCCGTCACGTTGGTAGCGTCCCTTATAATCTCGGGCATGTGGTTGTCTCAAAAGGAACGTTTATTATTTTTTATTACATAATAATTGTGGTGAGTGACGAAGGCGTGCCCACCGGTCAGTGACCTCGGGGACCGACCATTGGCATTGTGCTACATCAGTAGTCTTCCATGTGACTTACCGCTCTATGCAACTTAGTTGTTTTTTCAGTCAATTTGTGTGGGACTACTCTACCTTGAGATTGGGAGTATTATGTTTAGGGAAATGGCGAATGTTCTAAGATAATCTTGTCAGTGGCGTATTTTATTTTAATATATATTTTCCTATTTTATCATTAAAGTATACGTACTAGGTAGATTAGGTATTGCATTGTTGAGCAACTAAACGTAATTACGTGACTGTAAATTCGTAGCAGAGCGTAGCTAACAGTGTGATCGTGAATGAACTATGATCGCTGTGCATCGCGACTATTCGTGACCGTGGTAGGACATCCTGCCGCAGTAGCTCAGAGGCTTAAGCGGTTTCTGTGGTTTTTCAACTTTGTCAACAAAAAGGAAACCACAGCTGCTAAACTTAGTTCACTGTGGCTAAGTTTAGCAGCTTAATATTAAGTTGAAAATTTTTAATCTTCTACTTATAAGTGTTCCGTTCATAATTATACATAAAAAATATAATTAACGAAACAATAGATGAAATATTTCATGTTTTTCGAAATCCATTAAAATGCCGATAAAAACACCCTGAAACCACAGAGATATTAGAGTGGTATACCTATAACTTAAATGGAATAAGATTTAGAAAGCTGACCAATCGGCAATGATAACAAAAAAGTGATGGAAAGTTCCATTATTGTGTGGGTACAATATGAGCTGCTACGCGGCGGTCTCGCTACGCCGATACAAAAGAACTCAACGGGCGCGCGCGTGCTACGAAATCAAAGTTCCTAAAACATTCGTTATTAATAAATCGATATAATGTATATAACATTATATAAATATACATTATATATATATATATATTTTGTATTCTTTTCTTTTTTTCTGTTTTTGTTGTTCATTGTGTCAAATAAATGTTTTCTTTCTTTCTTTCTTTCATTATACAGTGTATCTAAGTATTAAATGGATTGTCATTA